>NC_068288.1:38778873-39978873 GCF_025860055.1 Xyrauchen texanus
GTGAGGGAAAGAAGTATTTGATCCCCTGCTGATTTTGTACGTTTGCCCACTGACAAAGAAATTATCAGTCTATCATTTTAATGGTAGGTTAATTTGAACAGTGAGAGACAGAATAACAACAACAAAAATCAAGAAAAACGCATGTCAAAAAGTTTATAAGTTGAATTGCATTTTAATGAGGAAAATAAGTATTCGACCCCCTCTTAATCAGAGATTTCTGGCTCCCAGGTGTCTTTTGTACAGGTAACGAGCTTAGATTAGGAGTGCACTCTTAAAGGGAGTGCTCCTAATCTGTTTTTTACCTGTTTAAAAGACACCTGTTCACAGAAGCAATCAATCAATCAGATTCCAAACTCTCCACCATTGCCAAGACCAAAGAGCTGTCCAAGGATGTCAGGGACAAGATTGTAGATCTACACAAGGCTGGAATGGGCTACAAGACCATCGCCAAGCAGCTTTGTGAGAAGGTGACAACAGTTGGTGCGATTATTCGCAAATGGAAGAAACACAAAAGAACTGTCAATCTCCCTCGGTCTGGGCTCCATGCAAGATCTCACCACGTGGAGTTGCAATGATCATGAGAACGGTGAGGAATCAGCCCAGAACTACAGGGGAGTATCTTGTCAATGATCTCAAGGCAGCTGGGACCATAGTCATCAAGAAAACAATTGGTAACACACTACACCGTGAAGGACTGAAATCCTGCTGCGCCCGCAAGGTCCCCCTGCTCAAGAAAGCACATGTACAGGCCCGTCTGAAGTTTGCCAATGAACATCTGAATGATTCAGAGGAGAACTGGGTGAAAGTGTTGTGGTCAGATGTGACCAAAATCAAGCTCTTTGGCATCAACTCAACTTGCCTTGTTTGGAGGAGGAGGAGGAGGAGGTATGCTGCCTATGACCCCAAGAATGCCATCCCCACCGTCAAACATGGAGGTGGAAGCATTATGCTTTGGGGTGTTTTTCTGCTAAGGGGACAGGACAATATCACCGCATCAAAGGGACAATGGATGGGGCCATGTACCATCAAATCTTGGGTGAGAACCTCCTTCCCTCAGCCAGGGCATTGAAAATGGGTCGTAGATGGGTATTCCAGCATGACAATGACCCAAAACACACAGCCAAGGCAACAAAGGAGTGGCTCAAGAAGAAGCACATTAAGGTCCTGGAGTGGCCTAGCCAGTCTCCAGACCTTAATCCCATAGAGGGAGGGAGCTGAAGGTTCGAGTTGCCGAACGTCAGCCTCAACCATAATGACTTGGAGAAGATCTGCAAAGAGGACCGGGACAAAATCCCTCCTGAGATGTGTGCAAACCTGGTGGCCAACTACAAGAAACGTCTGACCTCAGTGATTTCCAACAAGGGTTTTGCCTCCAAGTACTAAGTCATGTTTTGCAGAGGGGTTGAATACTTATTTCCCTCATTAAAATGCAATTCAATTGATAAAATTTTTGACATGCGTTTTTCTGGATTTTTTTTGTTGTTATTCTGTCTCTCACTGTTCAAATTAATCTACCATTAAAATTATAGGCTGATCATTTGTTTGTCAGTGGGCAAACGTACAATATCAGCAGGGGATCAAATACTTTTTTCCCTCACTGTACATGAAGACACTTATGTTCACTTTTACAGCCAACAACAGAACACATATAACGCTTACGAAGCTGAGACATTATTCTTCTCACTGTATCTGCTCCAGTGCGGAAAAAAAATGGCGGATTGTGTATAGATCACTCAGGGGAGGATATATTATGATAATAGTGTGGAGTCCATCACCAGTCATGAGCAAGGCCTGCTCTAATGTCATATCACTTTAGAGCAGAAACGAAAACCATTCATTTAGAAATATAAGAAAGAGGAGTGTGTGGACTTTTAACTTTGTAGGGTGGTTTTGTACACACACTGCCGACTCACATTTATGTACTAACACCATGTAAAAGTGAATTTTGCATAATAGGTCCCCTTTAATAAGTCTGACATTAGTTTATGTAATACTGGTCTGTTATAAACGGTTGTAAATGTAATCTTTTAAAAATGCATATTGCATAATTACTATAATGTTATATGCTATTACTATATTTCTTGTTAACATCTTTATAACTGAAGTTGTATGTTTTGATAACATCAACATTTATGTTTGTTGTAGGCTGGACATTACAAATCTATCAGTGCCATGGCCAAGGACATTGATCTTTTGGCGAAAAATGCCAAAACCTACAACGAGCCAGGATCTCAGGTTTTCAAGGTTTCTAAACTTTAAATTCCTCAATGTTGTAAATCCTCCATGTAAATTATGTCCATTATTATTTTAAGTCATCGTAATGGGTTTTAACACTTAGTGACTTCATGTGTTTTTGCTTATCGGATGGCCATCTATGAAAAGACTGTGTAAACGCCCCTCAAGCAGGATTCGAGACGTGTATATAAATCCAATCACTCCGGAGGTGGTTTGAACTTTTACTCCACCCAAACTGCACTACGTCAGCATAGAGAAAATTCAAAACATAACAGCTGATACCAAGTATTTACAGGGGCTCGTGTTGAACAATAAATAATAAAAAGTAACTGATGCACTTTGTTTGAGAGACAGTACTTATTTCTTTATTTTATTGACACAGATCACAGACGAAACTAAAACTAAATGCTGAATGAGCACAGCTGACGCGCATGGACATATCTTAACTAAAACAAAATACACCACAAACCAGTACAAACACACATGGTCACATGCGCATTTGGCAAAGTCACTTGGATTAAAATAATAAATCACATCTTCTAAATTTGCTGCCTGCATTAGAATAATCACGGAAGTGAACTCCATTTATTTGCATATCATGCGGGAATGGGTGATTGGATTTATTTCCATTTTGCGGAGACACTGATGTGGCAAGTGTAAATGGTTAGTGCTTATTCAATCGGATAGCAATCTGATCTGTAAAAACACAAAGTGACCAAGTTTAAATTCCCTCATAGGGACACAAATTGTAGCTCTTTTTTTGAAGATGTTCTTAGTAATTTATTGTCTCTTTTTCTAAAGGATGCACAAACAATTAAGAAGGTCTTTTCCCAGAGAAAGATAGAGATCGAGCAGAGTGAACCCATTAAATCCAGCCTACGCATCAGGTACTTCCTTTTTTCTTTTTTGTTTGTTTAGAGCTGTTAAGCTGTGACATCAGATTGTAGATGAATCCATAAAATCCTTGGCTCGAAAATGCTCATTCTTTTCTGCGTTTTTGGACTACAACCTGAACAGCTCCATTTAGGAGGCATCTTTGAAAATAATCACAACACATATATGTATATGTGTGTGTTAGAAACCGGAGGTCTGCTCAGGGGGACCGTCTGTCTGCCCTCACCATGGCCCTTCAGGCAGGGTCCGAAAGTGATGAAGACTCACTGCTTTCAGGTATATATCCACAGTCCCCCATTTGATGTCCATTGTTAGAGTTTACATGTACAGCAAAATGCTTATAACTATCAAAAGCTCATTGTAGAACCTTTTTTTTAGGATTGACACGCAAATCAGTAAACCCACAATGACGTTTAAGGCTAAATTTGGTGTAACAGGCAAAAATCTGGGTGACCTTTCCTCAACAGAGCATCAAGTACATTACCTAACACTTTGTCGGCTTAATATGCCAAATCAGAGTAAAATTGCGCATTTAAACACCCTCAGAGTACCTTCTAACTGTGTATTTGAGAGTCTGCCAAGTCCTCTTATCCATGAAAATCCTACAACTGAATATTCTGAAGGATTCTTCTTTGTGCCTTTGTTTATCCATCACTTTCTCAGGCTCTGTGCGATATGACTCTGGAGAGATTGAGGCTGATTGTGGTCTCAGTTCTAACGACCCAATCTTCCAGCTGTACCAGGCAGTGCGCGGGGCACGAAGTGTTCAGGGGAAGCTTCTTGCTGAACCGTTCCTTCAACTGCCCTCACGCAGGGAATACCCAGACTACTACCAGCAGATCAAAAACCCCATCTGCTTACAACAGATCAGGTATGTGGAGACCCCACATCGCCTTCTGATAGACAGTGGGGTCCATTGTCTGAGACATATTTTTAATATTTAATATTTGAATATAAATATCCTATAATTTAAAAAAAATTAAAAATTATTAATTAAAGTATTATAAGTATTAAAAATTATAGTATCAGTGTAACAATGGAATTGATACATATACATTTCAGAAAACAATTTCAGAATTTATTTTCTGAATGTATTATTTTACTTCAATGAAAGCATGCACTCAAGCTGGCAAGGACACCATAAGTTTATGCAATACCTGGTGCTCCATGGAATCCAAATAACATTATCCCAAATAGCTTACATAGTTATAGTTACATAGTAATAGTGCACATGTCAAATATTTATTCATTAAAATGTTTTTACATTTTTCAAAATCCACAAACTTTGTTTATTTTCCAGTTTAAGTTGGATTTGCATCCCAGATTTTTAGTGTGGTTTCAGGCTTTTGGACCCTACCAGATGTTTTTACATTTGATTCATTCTTGATAAATGAAAACTGTAGATTCTTACACATTTTCTCCATCTTTTTGCCATACAGGGATAAAATGAAGAGCGGGGAGTATGATGGAGTTGATCAGATTGAGGCTGACCTCACACTCATGTTTGAGAATGCTAAACGCTACAACATGGCCAACTCCACCATATACAAACGGGCTCAAAGGCTACAGCAGATAATGCCGGTTAGTCAGCTTTAACAACTAAGACTTTGTTCCAAAACCTTGTTATCTGCCTTGCTGTCTTCATACACCGGCAGCAACTCTGAATGCCACACAACTAACCCTTGACATAAAATTGATTCCAATAGAGTTTGTTTTGGTTTGTTGCTAAACTTTCATCTATGCTCTATTAAGCATTAAAACATGCATACACTGGCGGCCAGAAGTTTGGAGTAATGTGCAGATTTTGCTCTTATGAAAAGAATTTGGTACTTTTATTCACCAAAGTTGCATTCAACAGATCACACTCTTTTCCATGTATCTGTTGAAGTGATGGCTGCTGGATATGAGACCTGTCTAGATTTGATAAAAAAATGACACTTTTCTAATAGTGATGGTGCTGTTTTTTTTTTTTACATCAGAAATGTGCTGACTTTGTGATCAGCTGAATGCCACTTTGGTGAAATAAAGAACCAATTTCCTTTATGAAACAGCAAAATCTGTACATTATTCCAAACTTTTGGCCACCTGTGTGTGTGTACATGCATGCATACATACATACATACACACACACACAGATGGCCAATATATATATTAGGGCTGTCAATCGATTAAAATTTTTAATCGAATTAATTATATGGTGTCCCGATTAACGTCTCTGGTGTGTTGCGTCATAAACAAAAAATGTTTAGGTCACTGTGTCAAGTTAAATATAGTTAATAATCAATCTTTAAACACATCTTGATATCCCTTAGATCGCATTAGCGCTCTGAGTGTTTTGAACGCAAGAATGTAACGCATTTTGTTGTTCTGACTACTGAAGTGTTTTATTCACTGTGTAAACTGCGTGTTGCTCATACAGCTGAAATTTCACTTACTGCCTTCTGGAGCAAACAGGTGGTACTGCAAGCTTGCATTTCTCAGGAATCTGCCTTGTTATGGTCCATGGGCATGTGATTAATTGCGTAAATAATTTTTAACGTGTTATTATTTTGTAAAATTAATCGCACTGAATTAACGCGTTAAATCGACAGCCCTAATATATATATATATATATATATGTATATGTTTTACTAATATACAGGTGAAACTTGAAAAATTAGAATATCATGCAAAAGTTCATTAATTTCAGTAATTCAACTTAAAAGGTGAAACTAATATATTATATAGACTCATTACAAGCAAAGTAAGATATTTAAAGCCTTTATTTGATATAATTTTGATGATTATGGCTTACAGCTTATGAAAACCCCAAATTCAGAATCTCAGAAAATTAGAATATTGTGAAAAGGTTCAGTATTGTAGGCTCAAAGTGTCACACTCTAATCAGCTAATTAATCCAAACACCTGCAAAGGGTTCCTGAGCCTTTAAATGGTCTCTCAGTCTGGTTCAGTTGAATTCACAATCATGGGGAAGACTGCTGACCTGACAGTTGTGCAGAAAACCATCATTGACACCCTCCACAAGGAGGGAAAGCCTCAAAAGGTAATTGCAAAAGAAGTTGGATGTTCTCAAAGTGCTGTATCAAAGCACATTAATAGAAAGTTAAGTGGAAGGGAAAAGTGTGGAAGAAAAAGGTGCACAAGCAGCAGGGATGACCGTAGCCTGGAGAGGATTGTCAGGAAAAGGCCATTCAAATGTGTGGGGGAGCTTCACAAGGAGTGGACTGAGGCTTCAAATGTCGTATTCCTCTTGTCAAGCCGCTCCTGAACAACAAACAACGTCAGAAGCGTCTTCCCCTGGGCTAAAGAAAAAAAGAACTGGTCTGTTGCTCAGTGGTCCAAAGTCCTCTTTTCTGATGAGAGCAAATTTTGCATCTTATTTTTTGCATTTATATTTTGCATCTGGGACCTTGGAAACCAAGGTCCCAGAGTCTGGAGGAAGAATGGAGAGGCACACAATCCAAGATGCTTGAAGTCCAGTGTGAAGTTTCCACAGTCTGTGTTGGTGTGGGGAGCCATGTCATCGGCTGGTGTTGGTCCACTGTGCTTTATTATGTCCAGAGTCAACGCAGCCGTCTACTGGGACATTTTTGAGCACATCATGCTTCCTTCAGCAGACAAGCTTTATGGAGATGCTGACTTCATTTTCCAGCAGGACTTGGCACCTGCCCACACTGCCAAAAGTACCAAAACCTGGTTCAATGACCATGGTATTACTGTGCTTAATTGGCCAGCAAACTCGCCTGACCTGAACCCCATAGAGAATCTATGGGGCATTGCCAAGAGAAAGATGAGAGACATGAGACCAAACAGTACAGAAGAGCTGAAGGCCGCTATTGAAGCATCTTGGTCTTCCATAACACCTCAGCAGTGCCACAGGCTGATAGCATCCATGCCACGCCGCATTGAGGCAGTAATTAATGCAAAAGGGGCCCAAACCAAGTACTGAGTACATATGCATGATTATACTTTTCAGAGGGCCGACATTTCTGTATTTAAAATCCTTTTTTTATTGATTTCATGTAATATTCTAATTTTCTGAGATTCAGAATTTGGGGTTTTCATAAGCTGTAAGCCATAATCATAAAAATTATATCAAATAAAGGCTTGAAATATCTTACTTTGCTTGTAATGAGTCTATATAATATATTAGTTTCACCTTTTAAGTTGAATTACTGAAATTAATGAACTTTTGCACGATATTCTAATTTTTCGAGTTTCACCTGTATATTAGTAAAACAATTAAAATCAGTCGTTTTATTGAGTTTTCAGTATAACATTAAATGTATTAATCTACATTTCTCTTGACTCATCTGAATCATTTTCACCAAACTTATCACAATGCATTCTGGGATTGCTTTCTATGCAATGGATACATGAGAGGGATCTTAGAAGGCAGCATATTTTATCTGCCTACCTTGTGGTATAGCCTTCGTATCAGGAGATGCATCTATAATATCTTTAAATACTGTCTAGGTATGCGACTCGCTGTGTTTTTGAACAGAGCTTTTTATGTTAAAGGCAAAGTTTACCAAAAAATGAAAATTCTCATAATTGACTCACCCTCATGCCATCCCAGATGTGTATGACTTTCTTCAGCAGAACACAAAGAAAGATTTTGAGAAATAGCTCTGTAGGTCCATAGAGTGCAAGTGAATGGTGATCAGAAATTTGTAGCTCCAAAAATCACATAAAGCAAATATAAAAGTAATCCATATGACTCCAGTGTTTAAATCCATATCTTCAGAAGCAATATAGTAGTTGTGGGTGAGTAACAGAACCATATTTAAGTCCTTTGTTACTCTAAATCTCCACTTTAACTTTTAGATGTGAAAGTGAAAGTAAACAGGCACCACATGTGACTTTCAGATGTGAAAGTGGAGAGTTCGAGTAAAAAAAGGACTTAAATATTGTTCCGTTTCTCACCCACAGCTATTATATTGCTTCTGAAGATGTAGATTTAACCACTGGATGCTTATGGGTAACTTCTGTTTCCTTTCTGATCAGGACCTACAGAGCTGAGATATTCTTTTAAAAATCATTGTGTTCTGCTGAAGAAAAAGTCACACACATCTGGGATGACATGAGAGTGAGTAAATGATTAGAGAATTTTTTTTTTTTGGGTGAACTATCCCTTTAAAGGTTTTGGAAGAGATGTAGTTTTCTGTTATGAAATAGATTGCATAAACATACTAGCACCTTTTATTTAGATGAAATTGGATATAGAGGGTTATTTAGGTTTGTTATTTTATATTCTAGCTTAAGAAAAAAGAGGTTCGAGATGATGATGTAGACGTCTCGGCCGCAGTCTCTGACGTTGGAAGTGGTAAAAGGAAAAGGTGATTTAGATGACAATTTTATTTACATGCATTTTTCTATGAATATCACATTGCTATCAATATTGATAATTCATTTCAACATTCTTCCCTGTCCGCTCTCTTCATATGGTCCTTGCAGCCATAAGAAGAACACCAAGAAAAACAGAATGAAGATGCTGTATGCTGCAGTGACCGAAGCACAAGAAGCAGGGTCAGGACGACGCCTTTGTGAACTGTTTATGGTCAAACCCTCTAAGAAGGACTATCCAGACTATTACCAGGTCATCCAAGAGCCCATGGACCTGCGTACCATTGAGAATAATATCCGCACTGAGCGTTATAACAATGAGGATGCACTTATGGATGACATGAAGCTTATGTTTCGCAATGCCCGCCACTATAATGAGGAGGGCTCTCAGGTGGGCATCCTGACAGGACGTTCTGTGATAAGAGTGAGACTTTGAGAGGGGTTAAAGGAATATAGAACTAAATGTTCAATCAGAAAATAATCTGTCATTATTTACTCGCCCTCAACGTTGTTACAAACTCCTATGACTTACTTTCTTCTGTGGAACACCTAATTTCTGAGCTGTTCTTTCCATATGATAAAAGTGAATGGGGATGAATGCTGTCCAGTGTTGACATTTGTGCTATATCCCAAGTCTTCTGAAAGCATACAATGGGACACAATTTGTATGGACTAATTTTATGGTGCTTTTTATTTTATTTCACTTATTTCTTTTGGAGATCGACAGAATTCACTTTCATTGTATTGAAAACAGAAACTTCATGAAGGATAACATTTTATGTTCCTCAAAAGAAAGTGAGTCAGTTTTGGAACAACATGAGGCTGTAAAAATAATTACAATAATACATTTTTGGTGAACTATACCTTTTATATGATGCTAGTTTTGTAATTGTCCTAATTTGTTTGTTGTTTTTTTTTCCTGCAGGTTTACAATGATGCAAACATCTTAGAAAAGATTGTAAAGGATAAACAGAAGGAACTCGGCCCTGCCCCAGAGGAAGATGACATGGGCTCTCCTAAACTTAAGCTTCGTATGTTCTTTGGCTTATTAAAATACTGACACTTTCAGATCTTTACACTTTAGATCACACTAACGCTTCATAATTACTCCCCAAAGGACGTAGCGGAGCTGCAGTCTCCCCTAAAAAGGCACGCCCCCAGACCACACCACTTCAACAGAAGCTTACTGATCTCTACGAAGCCGTGCGCAACTTTACAGACAACCGAGGCCGACGTCTCAGTGCAGTTTTCCTGCGCCTGCCATCACGTTCTGAGCTGCCTGACTATTATGCTGCCATAAAGCGACCCATTGACATGGAGCGCATTCGCAGCTACATGGTACTGGGGCGCTACCAAGATGTGGACTCGCTAGCAGAAGATTTCATCCTTATGTTCAACAACGCCTGCACCTATAACGAGCCAGAGTCTCTAATATATCGTGACGCACTGCTTCTCCATCGAGCTTTTTTGGAAGCCCGTCGTCGACAAGAGGATGAAGAGGAAGGAGTTGAAGGTTGTTTACGTGGTGTGTCGGTTGCCCCACTTGTACGTGAGCTCATCCGTAATCTCTTTGTTTCAATGATGGGTCACCAGGATGACGAGGGGCGCTGCTACAGTGACTCTTTGGTGGAGGTCCCAGCCGTGGACCCAGCTAACCCAGAAGACCCACCCCTCAGTTTAGAGATTATTCGCAATAATGTGGAGCATGGGCACTATCGTAGACTGGATGTGTTCCAGGAGCATGTGTTTGAGGTGTTGGAGAAAGCTAGACGCCTCTACAGGTAAGCACTGAAGTATGTGCAATCACAGGACCTATAGCAGCTTTTGAGTCATGGGCACCCAGGCTTGAGTTCGACCTGGGTCCTCCCCCAAAAATGTCACAATTGACCCTCTTTGCTTTGGACATGTTTCTTGTCTTATTGTGGATGATTCATCAGTGCATTGTATTCCAAAGAAAAAAAATATGTCTTCATAATCTTTCATCAAAACTTTCTCCTCTTCTCAAACGATTTCCCTTTCCTACTGATGTCATTTTGGTAGCATAGTCTGTTTTAGCAAAATGCATTCAAGTCTGTCTCAGTTCTGGAATGGATTGCCCCTTTTTTATGATTCAGTTAATATCTGATCAAGTCCTGGCCTCTTCAATCAATCTGTTTCACTTGGAATTATGACAGATTAAAGATGTTGAATGGGTGGTGAAAGTAATTTCATGTTAAATTTAAACTGAATTAACAGTAAAGCCAGAGAGGGTAAACATGAAAATCTGAGCACAAATACTACTGTGTTTTTAGGACTGATTCCGAGATCTTTGAGGATTCAGTTGAGCTGCAGCACTTCTTTGTAAAGATCCGCGACGAGCTGTGCAAAAACGGTGAGATCTTGCTGACACCAGCATTGAGCTACACATCCAAACATCTGCATGCGGACGTAGACCAAGAGAAGCGAGAGAAACTGCCCCAAGAAGTTGAGGAAGACCGGCTGAAAAGAGAGGAGGATAGTAAAGGTTTGTTCTTCACTTTTCTGTGTTATGTTCGTCTTAGCTTTTTCTTCTATTGTTTTTAAAATGCAAACTCTTAACATGTGTGAAACACACTATAATGCCTCGCCGATAAAATTGTAAAATTGTTACTCTGGTAATAGATGTATTCTAATGTATACATTGCTTGTATGGTTGATAGCTCTTCCAGAAGAGGACAAAGTAGAGGGCACTGTGGGAAGCCAGTGGTCAGCGAACTGCAGCTTTGAGAACAAAACCTACAGTGTTGGAGACTGTGTTTATGTGCAGCCTGCAGAAGCCAATTTGCAACCTCACATTGTCTGCATTGAGAAACTCTGGAAGGATGAAGCTGGTGCGCACATCCTCGCTTTTCAACTCCATCACTTTCCATTTTTTAATTACTTTTTCATGAATGCCTCCATATGCTGTCAACTGCATGTTTCTTTAAATTCAACCAGGTGAACAGTGGATGTATGGCGGCTGGTTTTATCGTCCAGGGGAAACGTTCCATCTGGCCACACGCAAGTTCCTGGAGAAGGAGGTGTTCAAGAGTGACTACTCTAACCGTGTACCTTTAAGAAAAATCTTGGGGAAATGTGTTGTCTTGTTTGTAAAGGTGAGAATCATAAGCCACTGTTGTCTTGGTATGTTTTAGCTAGATCTATTAATAAATAAAAGCATGACCTAGAGTTTCTCAAACTGAGTCTTAGAATCTTATTTTTGTTTTATGAGATGCCACTCAAAAACTTTGCAGTATGTTACAATTAAGTCACTAAAATCTGGAATTGTTGTTTTTAGGACTTTTTTAAATTACAACCAGAAGGCTTCAGACCCGAAGACATCTATGTCTGTGAATCTCGCTACACGGTTAGAACCAAAACCTTCAAGAAGATTAAGAGCTGGTCCATGCCGACAAGCACGGTCAAATTTGTCCCTCGGGAAATTCCGTTACCCGTAGTCAGAGTCGCCTCCATGTTTGTCAGTGCTGCAAAACATGATCAAGACAAGTCTGACCTTCCTGATAGAGATGATGGTTTCATCGAGAAAGTAAGAAGAATGTGATTGATTTGTTGTGGATGCCTCTTATCTAGCTCAAATTTTCTTTAACTCTCTCACAAAAAAATCTCTCACACTTACTGTCCACAGGACCGAGAAGACGTTCCGGTGGAGGTGGCCAATGGGGAGCCAGGATGCCAGTACTATGAACAGCTTCACTACAATGACATGTGGCTTAAATTGGGCGACTGTGTCTACATACGCTCACATGGGCAGGTGCGTCCACGAGTAGTCAGGTGGGTAAAAAATGTTTGTTTTTCTTCACCCATATTATTCATTATGAATGTTATACATCAGTGATAGACTGAGTTGCTGTGGTTGACAGGATTGAGAAGATGTGGGTCCAGGATGGAGCAGGATTCTTCTTCGGACCCATCTTTATCCACCCTGAAGAGACTGAACATGAGCCAACAAAGATGTTCTACAAGCGTGAAGTTTTCCTCAGTAGCCTTGAGGAGACCTGTTCTATGACATGTATCTCAGGTATGGAGCCCTAAGTGATTTAACTTATCCATCCATCCAAACTTACATATAGGTCATTAAAATGCAAGTGTATGGTGATTCAACTTTTGAAGCTCCAAAAATCACAGATAGTCAGTATAAGTATCATCGATTGGAGGTCTGCTGTTAAATGTATGCCTTCTAAAGGGACACGGTCGCTTGTAAAAGATCAATATGCAAGTACTTTTTAAACTCTAAATCATCGCTTCCGTTCAGCACCGGTATGTGTGTGTGACGTAATCGCGTTGGCAATTGAAACACGCGAGAACTGAGGCACATGCGACACATGAAAAAAGCAGCACTGTTTACAACTAAATAGGAGGATAGTTGTACAGAAGCTTTGTTGGTTTTGGTTTAGATCTGTATTTATCGGTTTCTTTACTCCCAATAGTGCATTTGTGTGCTTATCATGGATGTCTTAACCGAGAGGAGAACGGGAGATTACTTCTGTATCAGCATTGCGAATATGTCACATGGGACTGCTTGGACTCCACCCTCTCGTGAAGCTTACCGGAAGCATTGGAGTAAATTTAAAAAGTACTTAAATATACTGTAGATTGTTTTTGCACAAAGATGGTATCGCTTTAGAAGTCATTAACCTCTGGAGTCGTATTGAGGACGTTTATGCTAACTGTCTGTGATTTTTGGAGCTTCAAAAGAGAAATCACATTCACTTGCAATTTAAGAACCTACTGAGCTATTTTTCTTCAAATGTGTTCTGGTGAGGAAAGGAAATCATACACACCTAGGATATCATGAGGGTGAGTATATAATGAATTTCCATTTTTGGGTAAGCTATTCCTTTTAAGTGTTTGATCATTTTCTTTTTAATTCTTCTAGTCCTCTATTCCCAACTTGTATTTGATAATAAAGTGGACCCAGTTTGACCCCATTCCATTCCCATAGTTTTCAGTCTTTTCTTTCTGTTTTTTCACAGGGAAATGTGTTGTCTCATCTTTCAAGGATTTCCTGTCCTGCAGACCAACTGAGTGCGCAGAGGAAGATGTGCTCCTGTTTGAGAGTCGCTACATTGAGAGTGAAAAGCAAATAAAGAAGTTTAAATGCTCTAAACGTTTCTCCCTCTCAGCCAAAGTGGTTGATGACGAGATCTACTACTATAGGTTTCACTTTCCTATCTTTATTCAGTTAAATATTAAGACTTGTATTGTGGCATTTGTGTGATTGCTTTATATTGTTGTGTTACAGTCAACATGAAATCTGGACCCTATTTATTTAAAGAGCATGTACCAGATCTTATTGTACATAATTCATCAGTTTGTTTTCATATGCTTTCATTATAAAGTTAATATGGTAATTTAAAGTCTGGAGAATATTATAAGGTCACGGCATTAATCGTGAATAACGATAGATTTGGTTTCTCTCTGAAGTGTGGGTTGATGTGAATGCCATTTTATGTTGACTTTAAAGGAAAGAGATTTTCTTGATGTTGTTGTTGATGCATTTGTTGAAAATATGGGAGTTTTAGGCAAGTCCCTCAAGTGTATTTAGTTTGCGTTTCATTCCTGTTGTAAACAATGCTGTAGTTGGTGTACTAGACTTCAAACCAAGCCCTTGAACCTATACTAAATCATTAATTGGGTTCAGCCACTGACTGGTTTGTGCTCGTTTTCAGAAAACCCATTGTGCCCCAGAAGGAACCATCGCCTCTGTTGGATAAGAAGATTGAGGAACTAGAGGCCAAGTTTGCAGACATGGAGGACCTGGATGAAGATATGGATGACATGGAGGAAGACGATGAAGCACCAGCGACACCAATGCCACCGAGTCAGGCTTCCACAACAAGTGACATGGATATGCCTTATACACCCCCACAGGTATTCCCAAGAGATCAGTTATTGCTCAGAATGACCATTGACCCTGAACTTTTGGAAACTAAACATTTTTGCATCTAGGAAAATGCAATGTTTAATGCACGGAACAAAATAATCATTATTTAATGTTTATTTATATTGTGGATATTGTCGTACATTGTGATCAGAAAATAAGACAATACACAATTTACTTTATTCAGAACTTGTTTAAATGTATTTTTCAGCTGATCAGGCTCAATTTTATCTCTCCATAACACTCTGTATTCTTTACACCCATGTTTACTATGGACAGTCCACACCAAAGATAAAGGGTTTGTCCAAGAAGGAAGGAGCCAAGCGTAAGATTAACATGAGTGGCTACATCCTCTTCAGCAGTGAAGTGAGAGCCATTATAAAGGCTCGTCACCCTGATTTCTCGTTTGGAGAGCTGAGCCGTCTGGTGGGCACTGAATGGAGGAACCTGGAAGCTACTAAGAAAGCAGAATATGAAGGTAAGTTCTCTATCAATCCAGAGAGGTTGCACAAGGGTACAATATTGCAATTAGTCATGGACCATATGACCAAAATTGTAAATCACTGTACATAAATTTGTGTCACAATAATGTATAAATCACAATATTGTTATTTTTGCTGAACATTCAACACATTTTAAAAACTGTATATATTAAGCATGTGGTAATGCTTAGCATTTTTTATTTGAAATTTCTAAGATGCAAACCAAAAGATCAAATTATTCATAGCAAGTTAGTAAATCTGGCATCTGACAAACACAACTTCTGTGTCACTTAAAGGAATGGTTCACCCCAAAAGGAAAATTATCATAATTTTCTCACCCTTATGCCACCCCAGATGTGCATGACTTTTTCATCAGCTGAACTCAAATGAAGATTTTTAACATTTCTCTTTTGGTTCATACAATGCAAGTGAATGGGTGCCAAAACTTTGAAGCTCAAAAAATAACAAGTCAGCATAAAAGTAATCCATAAGAATCCAGTTGTTAAATCACTAGCTTCAGAATCACTACTGGGCAAGGAGAAGTATTTCAAGCAAAAAAGTACTTAAATATTGATCAGTTTCTCATCCACACCTATCATAAATTTCTGAAAATGTGGACTGGTAAACACTGGAATCATATGGATTACTTTTATGATGCCTTTGTGCTTTTTGGGGCGTCAAAGTTTTGGCACCCATTTACTTGCATTTATGGAACAACAGAGCTTAAATATTCTTCTAAAAATCTTCTGTGTTCTGCAGAAGAAAGTTATACACATCTGAGATGGCATGAGGGTGAGTAATTGATGAGAGAATTTTAATTTTTGAATAAACTGTCCCTTTAAGATTGAAAGACTCAAATCAATGACACTGATATCATAAAACAGAATGTTTGACGACTCATTCTGATTGGATTAGCCACATTCAAACCCAAATTTAAAACAGCATACCTCTGACCGCACATCATTTGAATTCTATAATAATGCAACTAGTTTCGACGTTGTTCTGCAACCGCCAACAATTAAATTCCCTTTCGCATTACATCCCTCGATAACATGTGTTCCCTCATATTGGGGCACGTCACTCTCTGTATTTTTACATTACCCCATATTAGTCAATTGCTCTCATATGTATAATATGTAAAGCATTCCTGCCCACTAATAGCTGCGCAAATATATCCAAGGAATTATTCACACCAGATGTGTTATTTTCATCTGTGCTGTTTTTCCAATAGTTTTTTAATGTACTGCGCTAGACAGATATCTTTAACTGCTGCACTGCATCTTGCAGTTTTTTCAACATTTTGCCCAGGACACCATGTCAAGTTTAAAAGAGCTTCAACTTTAAAACAAAACTCAGGCACCCGAGTTCTGTCCTATTCATTGCGCTGCGTCCAGCTGTAATGCGAGAATGCGTTCAGTCTGAACGGCCCCTCATTTGTACAAACTTTTCTACAATAATGCAATATATTATACCGTCATACCATCCAGCCCAGTTGGCAGATTGATTCTCTTTTACACAATTTTGCTTGACACCTCTAATACAGTTTTCTGTGAATTTATAGAACGAGCGGCGAAACTGGTGGAGCATCAAGAACGGGAGAGAGTCCTTCAGCAGCAACAGCAGCAGGCTTCCCCAAGAGCAGGTACCCCAGTCACCGCAATGATGGGGGGGGTACATCCCCCAAGCGCTATGGGAATGCTAAACCAGGCCATGCCACCTGTGCCAGGTAATGCCAAACCCCCCCAACCTTGCTAAAAGAGACAGATGCAGCGTCTGGGCACCCTCTGACAATTCTCACCTATTCCAACCATCTAAACATCTACTCATCAACATTCACCAGTCATGTCACAGCCTTTCCCATTCCTAAAGAGTGCCCCATTTGTGCTGTTTTACACAATTTCAGTGAATTTAATTTGTATGCAAACTTAAATTAATTTTTTTGTCTTGTCTTATGTCATTGAATATTGCCACATTCTTTTTACACTTGCATGACCAGCCTTTTTATTAATCCCTTAAAGGTATAGTTCACCCCAAGGGGAAAATTCTTCATTTTTCTTCATTTTCTCACCCACATGTTCTTCCAAACTCATATGACATTTATTTTTTCTCCATGGAACATAAAAGGGGATGTTAGGCAGAATGTTAGCCACAGTCAGCTTTTACTTTTAATACATCATCTCGCACAGTTCATGTTAATGGTGAATGAGGCTGCCTTGCATTTACTTTTTTGTTCTTCAGAATAAAGTCAGGGTTTGGAACAACACGAAAGTGAGTAAATGATGACAATGTTAATTTTTGGGTGAACAATCACTTAAAATATTTAGATGCACTATTATTATTATTATCATCACATTTTGTGCTCCACATGCCTGGATTAACCCCATTTAAATCTTTACTCTTGTAAAGTTCACACTGACTTTCCATAATGACTGTTATTTTGTAGTGCATGACTTATTAGACAGCTGCATGTCATCAATGCATGGATCTTTTTGCTATCTCCTCACCCAAGGCATGATGGGAAATTATGGCCCGCCCTACATGCCTATGCAGTGTCCTGAGGGCATGTTGGGCATGGGTGGCATGTCACCTCATCACATGGGGGTGCCCCAGCTGCCTCCCCAGCACTACCTTCCACCAGGCATGGCCGGGTACCCTGGTATGCCCCCTCCGGGTAAGAAGCACCCTGATTAATCAGAAACCCCAACAAAAAAATGTAAGATGAAGATCATCTGACAAGCTCCAATCCAGTTTGTTCAACAATACAAAAGAAAATCTGATTCAAAATATTTTCTTCATTAGAAATTGTGTCCAGTCCCATTGATTATACATTAAATTAGGCCTGGGTGACTTATTGGGCTGGGTAGACACATATTTATTGACTATATGAAATTACATTGTGAATATTTCTTTTTATTTGGCAAGCAATTTTCCTAAACAGTAGGCCAGTTTCATGCCTCATGAGTGTAATTATATATATTAAGATATTTAATTTAATCTCATCAGTGATTCCCAACCGGGAGTACTTCAGCAGGTAACGGGAGGTATGGGACAATAATTGGATTTTGCTTTGTTTAACATATAAAACACAGTATATGACTTAAAATAAAAATAATAAGGATTAGAAGATTTAAGAACACTGGGTGTTGAGGGTGAACGTTTGGTTTGACTCGTTCTGTTTAATATATGTTCAAATGTGATATCAATGCAGTCCATTATTCATAATGTCTCTTAAAATATTTTCTGTTCTTTACAGCCAGTTATCGATTTAATTCTAACCTTGCGACTTCACACTCGTTATTATGCGCTCAACCAGTTGTGTTAAAGAGATGGTACCACTTTAACACTTGTTCTACATGTCAATGTACATACTCTTAAATAGTACAAATCATGCAATTAAACAATAAATATGTAATCTAACGTATGTATGCATGCATGCATATCTGCTGATTTGTTCGTTGGCCAATGTATATGGCCATATAGCCATATAGCACGATTGCGAGTGTGATATTGCTTATACAACAGTTCAATTAACAAATTATTTTTTTTAAATAGGAAAATCTGAGTATGGTCATAAAAAACACATTTGTGCATGGAACTAATTTCTTCGGCGACGGATCAGAATCTGCTGTTGGTAGGTCAAACCAAATGATGCGTCAAAGCCTTTGTTAGTAATTCAAAAATGTCATTAGAATGGCACGAACACAAGCGGAGCGATACACACAGTGAAGCATCGGAGTGCTTATCATGTGATCCGTACTCATGTCTCTCTTCCAATGAGATTCGAGGACCTGAACTAACGTGTGTGTGTTGCCTTTAGTACACATTTTTGGATTTTTGTCGATGTAGGGGTACTTGAGCCTGACTGATTGTTCTGTGGGGTTACTTGTGGCAAAAAAAGTTTGGGGAAATGCTGTTTTAAAACACAGATTCAAATTTTAGTATGTGCTATCACTCAAAAAAATTCACAGAAGTCCTGACCAGGCATTTTATTTGCTTTAAATACAGTATGCAGGTAAAAGTTTCTGTTTAATGCTAGTATGTATTGATATATTGGACATTTAAATAAAAATAAAATTTATACATTCAAATTATAATTGAACAAAAACAATATGGGTAGACATTGATTTTTACTATATTTCTTTAAACCTTTTGAATCTACTTGACAATAATGACAATTAAAAATATAAAGAGATCTTTGAGCTATGTCACCCAGCCCTACAATTATTCACTGTATTCATTTGTTTATCTGCATGCATTATATAATTTTAGATGCATTTATTTTATATGCTGGGAATTTTCTCAACAATGTCTTTACTCACACATTTTTTCCTGACTCAAGATTTGTCACCTCAACTTAATCTTTGTTTTACACAAACACCATATGCTTGGGGGAAAATGTAAAAAAAAAAAAACTAAACTGTTGTCATTTATACATCCTGTCAGCTCACATGAATTGCTAAAATATATATCGATCAGACACAACATTATAACCACCTGCTTAATATTGTGTTTTTCCCCCTCGTGCCGGCAAAACAGCACCAACCTGCACCTCAGAATAGCATTCTGAGATTATATTCTTCTCACCACAATTGTACAGAGTGATTATCGGAGTTACCATAGACCTCAAGTCAAGTGGTTTGTATTGTCGTTTCAACCATATACAGTTAGTACAGTACACGGCGAAACGAGACAACGTTCCTCCAGGACCATGGTGCTACATAAAACACCACAGGACAAACCTAGAACCACATGAGACTACACAGACTAAATAACATACCTATATAAAGTGCACTTGCAAACGTGTGCAAAAAGTACGGGACAGTACAATAAATTACAGGACAATAGACACAGTGAGTGACAGTGCAGCGCCAACCTGTACACAGTAGTGCAAAAGATGACAGTTTCTAAAAATGCCAAATGTAAACATTCTATGAGATAATTTTCTAAGCACATGGCAGTTATTGAGGTACCAGCCAGTTTTAAAGTGACGAAATTAAAGTGCAACTCAGGACATGAGTATAGAGGAGTCTGATGGCTTGGGGGAAGAAGCTGTTACGGCCAGACGGCCGGAGGGTGAAGAGTTTGTGTGAGGGGTGTGTGGGGTCGTCCACAATGCTGGTTGCTTTGCGGATGCAGTGTTTCTTGAAAATGTCTTTGATGGAGGGAAGAGAGACCCCGATGACATTCTCAGCTGTCCTCACTATCCTCTGCAGGATAGCGAAACGGTGCAAGTCCCAAACCAGGCAGTGATGCAGCTGCTCAGGATGCTCTCAATAGTCCCTCTATAGAATGTAGTGAGGATGGGGGGGTGGGACGTGGGAGCTGTGATTTCCTCAGCCTTCGAAGAAAGTAGAGATGCTGCTGGGCTTTCTTGGTAATAGAACTGGTGTTGAGGGACCAGGTGAGGTTCTCCACCAGGTGAACACCAAGGAATTTGGTGCTCTTTACGATCTCCACAGAGGAGCCGTCGATGTTCAGCGGAGAGCGGTCACTCTGTGCTCTCTTAAAGTCAACAACCATCTCTTTTGTTTTGTCCACATTCAGAGACAGGTTGTTGGCTCTACACCAGTCCGTTAGCCGCTGCACCACCTCTTTGTATGCTGACTCGTCGTTCTTGCTGATGAGACCCACCATGGTCGTTTCATCTGCAAACTTGATGTGATTCGAGCTGTGCATTGCTGCACAGTCGTGAGTCAGCAGAGTGAACAGCAGTGGACTGAGCACACAACCCTGGGGGGCCCCAGTGCTCAGTGTGGTGGAGATGCTGTTCCTGATCCAGACTTACTGAGGTCTCCCAGTCAGGAAGTCCAGGATCCAGTTGCAGAGGGAGGTGTCCAGGCCCAGCAGGTTCAGCTTTCCAATCAGGTGCTGGGGAATGATTGTGTTTAATGCTGAGCTGAAGTCTATGAACAGCATTCAAACGTATGAGTCCTTTTTATCTAGGTGGGTGGTGGCGATGGCATCGCCTGTTGAACGGTTTGAACGATACGCAAACTGCAGTGGGTCTAGTCAGGGGGGCAGCTGGGTCTTAATGTGCCTCATGATGAGCCTCTCGAAGCACTTAATGATGATGGGTGTGAGTGCGACGGGACGGTAGTCATTGAGGCAGGACACTGAAGACTTCTTTGGCATAGGGACAATGGTGGTGGCCTTGAAGCACGTTGGAACGATGGCGCTGCTCGGAGAGATGTTGAAGATGTCGGTAAGAACATCTGTCAGCTGGTCTGCACATCCTCTGAGCACTCTGCCAGGAATGTTGTCTGGTCCAGCAGCCTTCCGTGGGTTGACTCTACGTAGAGTTTTCCTCACATCAGCCGTTGTAAGACAGAGCACCTCGTCGTTGAGAGGAGGGGTGGTCTTCCTCGCCACCACGTTGTTCTGCACTTCAAACAGAGTATAGAAGTCGTTCAGCACATCTGGAAGGGATGCATCTTTGATACAGGAAACTGATGTTGTCCTGTAGTCGGTGATGGCCTGGATGCCCTGCCACATGCGCCGCGTGTCACCGCTGTCCTGGAAGTGAGCGTGGATTATCTGGGCATGTGCGCGCTTTACCTCTCTGATGGCCTGGGACAGTTTAGCCCTCGCTGATCTTAGTGCTGCCTTGTCGCCTGCTCTGAAGGCAGAGTCTCGGGTCCTCAGCAACGCGCGCACCTCCGCAGTCATACACGGCTTCTGGTTGGAGCGTGTGGTGATGGTCTTGGAGAAAGTGACATCATCAATGCACTTGCTGATATAGCTGGTCCGCGAGTCTTACCGCACAGAGCTGCATTTCTGTCGGCACGAAACAAGGCGAGCCCGTTTAGCTGAATGGCATCGTCCGGAACTCTGTCGCTGAGCCACGTCTCTGTGAAAATAAAGACGCAGCAGTCTCTAAACTCAAATTGTGTAGCCAAACTTTGGCAGTTTGAACCAGTCTGGCCATTCTCTGTTGACCACTCATCAACAAGGCATTTTCATCCACAGAACTGCCCCTCAATGGATTTATTTTTTTTTATTGTTAAATTAAGTAAATTCTAGAGACTGTTGTGTGTGAAAATCCCAGGAGATCAGCAGTTACAGAAATACTCAAACCAGCCCATCAGGCACCAACAATCATGCCACGGTCCACATTTTGTCCCTATTATGATGGTTGATGTGAACATTAACTGAAGTTCCTGACCCATATCTACATGATTTTATGCACTGCACTACTGCCACACAATTGGCTGATAATTGGATTAAAATTAGGTAATTGCATTGATGATTGTTGGTGCCAGATGGGCTGGTTGATGAGAGAGGTCAACAGAGAATGGCCAGACTGGTTCGACTACGGTAACTCCGATAACCACACTACATTTTGGTGAGAAGAATAGCATCTCAGAATGCTATTCTGAGTTGCAGGTTGGCGCCGTTTTGGCGACACGAGAGGACCTACACAATTTTAGGCAGGTGGTATTAATATTGTGGCTGATCAGTGTACATTAATGTCAAAAATTACATCAGAAGTTGTCTTTTCTTTCCTTTATAGGTGTGATGGGCCCAGGAATGAATGGAATGGCAGGAAGTCCTGCTCCTGGAAACCCTTATGGCATGCAGGTCAAGAATCATATTAATGCCGTGTTGCATTATACAGGATCATTAAAATACTCTAACTTGTTATGATCTCTTTATCCTTCCAGATGGGTGGTTATGGGTCAGGTCAACAGGCTCCGCCCCCATATCCAGGTCAGCTTGGTCAACCAGCTCAGCAACAGCCAACACCACCTATTTTTGTTGCCCCGCCTCCAAAACCCCAGCGTTTGCTGCATTCAGAGGCTTATCTGAAGTATATAGAGGGCCTTAGTGCTGAATCTTCCACCATTAGCAAGTGGGACCAGAGCCTTAAGGGTAAAAATGATTTGCCTGTTTAGAGAGCTGTTTTATCCATTCTCTTTATTAAACTTTATATACCAAGCAAGTACTATTTTTTTTTTTTAATATATATATATATATATATATATATATATATCCTCTGATTTTCTTCCCTTTAGCACAAAGGAAAAATTGTCAACTCACCAGGGAACAGGAGAGCCGCCTCCCTGCTCACTGGCTGAAGAGCAAAGGGGCTCACACCACGATGGCAGATGCATTGTGGAGGCTCAGAGACTTGATGATGAGGGACACTCTTAACATCCGACAGGCCTACAACCTTTAAACCTTCAACTTACCTACAACCACCACCCCCCCTAACTCTCAGGACTCTTAATTTATGCAAGACTATTCTCCTACCAAATCTTTCCTATGATGACTAAAGATCTGATTAAGTATTATGTACTCTGTCAGAAATGCTTCAGAAATAATTATATTCCATTGTGTGTGAGTGAAATAAATCTTTTAGTCACGTGTTTAGGTACACATGACGCACTGGATTGAAGTCACTAATGCATCAGCAGATTTTTAACCACTGATATGGATATGTTTTATGCCGTTTTGACATTTGAAAGTTGCATTCATTTTTCTCTAGATGAATTAAGTTTGTTTATGATGTTGAACCACATATGTTTTTATATTGTACGCTTTTAACCGTTCAAACTTGCTAAAGAAGCAACTCAGACACTGGTATCACCAATGTTTGTATACCCCCATAAAGTTATCTGGCTATGGCCACGTATATCAGTGCGAATTAGCTTTTATAAGACTTAAAATGAGCAAAGTTGTATTGGGATGCGGTAGCATTTTACAATTGATTTTTCTTTTTTTATATATATAAAATCAAAATAAGCTGAGTTTATTTTATTGATGTTATTTTGTAATTTCCCAGTTTGAACAGCTATAAAGCCTGTGCGGAATGCAGTCCCACAATACTTATTTGAACAATTGCATTAAAAAAAGAACAAATTCTTGTCAGTTTCACCAATAAACAACATTTCAAAAAGATAGTGTTCTTCAATGTTCAAAAACATGTTTATGAGAGGATTGGGTTACTATCCCTTTCCATCCACTAACACAAGGCCCTTGCAACCACACCACAAATTTGACCTAGGAGATATTAAAAATTTACAAATACGATCAGTTGAATAGTAAAATAAAAGCTGAACGGTTATTTAATATACGAATGATTTATTTGCAGCACTAATTTCATTAAATTAACCCCTCAAATTAGTGGCGTGATGTCATTTCCTGGCAAAGGCGGAACATATCGGGCTATTCTCTTTAGTGTTTGCCCTGTCTACCTCTCCTTCATATTTTCACACTAAACCAGTCCAGAAACCTTTCTAAAATAGGGAAAAATACCCGAGCAGACACTACGCTTTCACGTCGCACCTCATGGAGTAAATCACAACCGGGGCGAAATACACCGAGGCGAGGTTTGTTCAGGCGGAGATGCTCAAGCTGCTAGTGTGTCAGTGTGAGCCATTCGTATCTCAATGGATCTTATAACACTCTTTGATAACGGCCTTTTCCCTCTAAATGATTATGTAATATATTAAATTTGCAAGGCTTATTTGTATGTGACATGCTTGTTTTATGTTTATAGTGAATGCATGATTGAATGGCTGGTTTAGAGACTTCGCTTTGCAAGGATTGGATAACATAATCCGTTATGCTCAAAATCATTTTGATTTAGGAATAGACCCTGTATAGTTAAGTTTAATAAACCATGGGTTATTTTACAGCCTAATTGTGATTAGCTTTCAGACCCTCTTGTCTTGAGACTAGCTGGCGCGCGCTAATGTTGGTGTAGTTTAGGGATTATTAGTGTAATCTAATCGACGTTGCCATTTTCTGCCATATATCATGCCCAAGAGTTTGAACGGCCGATGTCGTTTTCTCCTGGAATAAACGGCTAATTAAAGCTTGTTTGTCGAATATCGTTTCTATCAAGTCTTACAGATATAAATTTTTATTATTCACTTTCTTAAGATCATAACACTTCAGACTCCATTTAAACAGTGGTTTGTATATGTTGTAATATAAGTATTATTTGTGCTTTCCCCTTTTTTTTAATAAGAAAAGTGGAAATCGCCCATTCATTTACAGTGTTTGAGTGTTAGAATATGCTACATTTATGATTGGTCTTCTTTCTTGGATTTGTTTATTTATTATGTTTTTGCGCACTGATTTGTCATTGGTCTTTTACATCTATTTATCTTGATTTCTTTAGCTTTTTATAGAGATTTCACATTACAAACCATCTTATAAACAGAATGGATAAGTAGCAGGCTCGTAAATACAAATGACATATATCAAATAAATAAATGGCTATCATGGCGATATTCTGAATCCATACATCAAAGACAGTATTCTTGGTTTTCTTTGTTTTATTAAATTGAATAGACTAAAAAATAGTAAAGGGGCTGTCTGAAAATAGGTGAAATTGGGTTTTAAATCACTCTGTGTAATCTCATGAATATAATGTTTTCATAGTAGAAGCAAATCAATAATCCACATGATCCTTTTTTAAATATCATGTTCATCAATACTTAAATTTTTTTATAGCTGCCTTTACACTGTGTGCTGAAGCTGACCTAAATCTTCAACTTTCTTGTATTGCTGTCCTGCAAGCACTGTTATTTCCTCCTGAAAATGCAAATCTAGTTTGCTCTGTTTGTTGCTGAAAGGGATAGTTCACCCAAAAATGAAAATTCAATCATCATCATCATTTACTAGTGCATGCCGTCCCAGACTTACTTACTTCTGCAGAATACAGAAGAATCATAGAAAAATATGTCTGCAGGTTGTTACAATGCAAATGAATGGTGATCAGAGCTTTGTGGCTCCAAAAATCACATAAAGCAAACATGCAAGTAATCCATAAGACTCCAGTGGTTAAATCCATATCTTTAGAAGCAATATAATAGGTGTGGGTGAGGAACAGAACAATATTTAAGTCCTAAATGTATTTTTTTATCTGTTTATTTACTCAATCTCCAATTTAACTTTCAGATGTGAAAGTGAAACTAAACAGGCACCACATGTGACTTTTCAAAGTGAAAATTGAGATTTAGAGTAAAGAAATTTCTTGAATATTTCTCACCCACACCTATTATAATGCTTCTGAAAATATAGATTTAACCACTGGAGTCTTATGGATTCATTTTATGTTACCTTCATGTGATTCTTGGAGCTACAAATGTCTGATCACCATTCACTTGCACTGTATGGACCTACAGAGCTGAGATATTCTTCTAAAAATCTTTATCTGTGTTCTACTGAAGAAAGAATGTCATACATATCTGGGATGGCATGAGGGTGAGTAAATGATGGGAGAATTTAAATTGTGGGGTAAACTATCCCTTTAACTAGGCAAATCATACTTTTTTTTTTTTTTATGTTGTTTTTTCTACTTTTTTCTTCCTGCAGGTTGAGTATTGCAGTCGTCCTTAATTCCGCAAACCCAAGCGGTCGCTTTTTGTTTCCCTTTCACACATACACAACTCTTCTTATAACTATATTTTCCCACCTGACTGCAAAGCTACCAGATCACTCAATCAACCCATCTTCCTCTCAGCCAATCAGAATGTCACAGCTTCAGTTCCAGATGCCTGGCAACTCTGCACCCAATATTGTCCCTTTACAGTTGGCCACGCCCCAACCCAGGTTCAGTATTCCTTGTGCCTCCGCTTCCTTACCCTCAGAGAGTGCCAGTCACCCGCTACGAAGCTCCGCCCTACCTTCTGCCTCTGCCACGCCCTTCTGCAACCCTACAGGTGTGTGAAATACAGCAAAATCAGTACAAAAAAATATGTTTGCATAATCCATCTGGGCCCTAATTGTAGAGTTTTTAAATGTTTCTTATTGATGTAGTCTTTTAATGTTGTGTTCAAGAATCTAACATGGCAAACCCTAAAGAGAAGACCCCGATGTGTTTGGTGAATGAGTTAGCCCGTTATAATAAGATCCAACCTGAATACAAGCTACTTAGTGAACAAGGACCAGCCCACTCCAAGGTAACAATCAACTATTAACTCTGAAATATATACACAAACTCTTCCTGGAATCTAATGGTCTGGCTTGGTCAAAGATTTTCTCAGTGCGCTTAACTCTGGGGGAGCAACACTGGGATGCAGAGGGGACCAGTATTAAAAAAGCCCAACACACGGCAGCATCGTGTGCTCTCATCCAAACAACTCTGCCCAAACCCAGTCACAGAAGCCCCCGCCACCCTGGGAAGAACCCAGGTGGGATCTACAATGGCTCAGAGTGTACGTCCTAATGCATATTGTTCCTTGTCTGCTTTAATTGAATATTTAAAGTTCCCTCATCGTGTACTTTCATTATGTCCTTTGAAACCAGTGAAGTTATTTATCTTTTTCCGTGGAATAGAAAAGAAAATATTTAACAGAATATTCCTCTCTTTCATGCAGATAGCATAACCCACACTGTGGAGCTTAATGCACTTTGTATGAAGTTGGGCAAGAAGCCCATCTATAAACCTATAAATGCCCACCAGGGGATGAGACCGGCATTCAACTACAACATCAGAGCACCAGGCCCTTATACACGTTCCATGCATCAGTATGCACTCCCTGTTTCTGCATATTCCTTCTTTGTTTTTTCTAATTATATATTTTAGAGATGCATCATTTTAGAAATGTTGGTAAATACGGATAGCCAATAAGTACTGATGTGATTTACAATATTAAATATCTCTGCTGTTTTACCTAGTCAGGGTATCCATGGGGTCTTAAAATGTCTTAAATGTACTTTTTAAAATTGAAGGCCATAAAAAGTCTTCAATATCTTAAATACATTACTAGAAGTCTTACATTTCGTTTGTTGAGGTATGAAATTTTGGGGCGTGAATAGAGGAGACGGTCAAAATCATCTCTCTCTCTCTCTCTCTCTCTCTCTCTCTCTCTCTCTCTCTCTCTCTCTCTCTCGTGCGTCCGTCATTTAGCAGCTGACACCTGCGTTTAGTGTGGAGTGCGTGAAGGGAAGCGCATTTTTACTGAACTTACAATGTTTCACAAGTATAAATCTTCAAAAAGCCATTAATCCGAAATGCAAATGGCATTATTTTGCTTCACTTACACTGTCGCTCCTGCTTATAATCGACAAAGCGGGCAACGTTACAATTTGCAAGCGCGCGAGGTTGGAGCGGTCTTTTGACGCCTTTCAAATCGTTGCGCTTCCTTATTTTACACTACATTTGACAATAATTGTAAAGCTAACAGAACTACTCAGCTGCAGAGTTACACCTGTTATATCGATCATCTCCATCTCTCTAGATCTAGGGTGCCAACGCCATTGACACTGTTCTCACGCTTTCACGCCACGCGTCCCTGTTCTCACGCAGTAAAAACGTCGTGGTGCAAAGAGGACACTGACAGTGCATGGACAGACAAGACAGAGCAGCCTGCCTGATGAAACGAGTTATTCAGGCCAATCGGGGAAAGCAGCAGCACAGTGTATCTCCCACTCCTTCTCTTTCAAAATGTAATCTGTTAACATTTTAAATACGTCTAGTCAACTTTAAACAGCCATTTTTAAGGTTTTTATTTGAGATATTTCACTCAAAAAGAAAATTGTCATCAATTACTGACCATCATGCTGTTGCAAACCTGTATGACTTTATTTCAGTGTATATTAAAATGAGATATTAGGGAGTTACAGTCACATTCACTTACATTGAATGAAAAACAAGATGCAGTGACAGTGAATTGAGACTAAACGTTTTGCTTAGCATCTCCTTTTTGTTTCATGGCAGAGAAAAATTAATTCAGACTTAAGGGTGAGCAGTGATGACAGAAATGTAATTTTTAAACGAACTGCCCTTTAACTACCTTTTAAATGTATCTGCCAAGACAAAATATATAAATGTTATTCAGCACATGATAATATAAACCTTATTCACAGCAGCAGTATATTTTATTTTTAATGACAATGATAACAAGGCTGTGCGGTATAGACATACAGTCTCTTCGATGAGATGTACTGCGGATTCATGTGTTTTTGGAACAAAAACACAACATGAGTTGTGTAAAATCAAATGGGATATTTGAGCTTTTTACAGATTTACACCATGCATGCCATTGAAGAAATGGTAAGTCTATCCCTCACAGCCTCGTTTTCATTCCCATTAAAAAATCAAACATGGGGCTTCTGTAAATAAGATCTATAGACCAATCTTCTTATTTACAAAAATGTCAGCACATGTACAGTAAGTGGTGGCAGAATGCCTGCTGACTGTTGTGTTAGATTTGACAGATTAGAGGATTAAACAAAAGCATGACAAAATATAGAATATAAATTTATGCTGCGAAGTTGTGAGTTGAAATGATCTCAGTCCAGTCAGCTCTTTTGATGATCTTGAAGCCACCACAGTCAATTAGTCTCTGAATAATTTTTCAACAAAGTAATCCAATAAAAGTGTATTTTTTGTGCATGGTATTTGCACAAAACTTCCGTGTTTGTCATAAGCGGTGACGTTGCCAAAGCATTGGTCTAATGTGTCATGTCTTGCTAGAAAGCAAGTGACTAAAGAGAAGGGTCACAATATAGGCTACATACTTTGTCCAGAGACATTCAAGTAGCCTCAGTGGTTTTGTATTTACCAGCTAATGAATTAATGTTTTTTCTTTTTTTTATTATTATTGCGAAAGTGGTCTTAAATTGTTCTTTTATTTGGCCTTAAAAAGTCTTAAATGTAATTCCTTCGAACCTACAGATACCCTGCTAGTTCACATTACTAGAATTAGACTTTTTCATCAGTCAAGCATCAAAACATATTATTTTACAGTAGAAAATATGGACAATTTTGTTTGTTGTGCTTTTGAAACTTGGTACAGAAAAAGTTAATGATGTTCATGGTAAAAGAAAAACAAAAAAATTGGCTCTGATTTTTCCTGCTTCTAATATCAGCCTGATCAGACAGATGCCAATAGTTCTTAATATGCTAACATTTGCCTGTATCTATAAGGATAATTTTGCACAAACTTGTACTGTAAATAAATATACTATCCATCCAAGATTATAATTAACATTTCTGTTGAACATGCATACTGACGCTTTGATCCTTTGTTTCCTCTTGATCAGTTATTACTACCCATTTCCCCCAGTGGGGCCTGTACTGTATAATATGGAACTTTCTATCGGCGGACAACAGTTCCATGGCAAGGGCCGCACGCGTCAAGCAGCCAAACACGCCGCTGCCGCTAAAGCTATCAAATATCTACAGGAAGAGCCAATACTGCAGCAACTGGCCAAGGTTTGAGGTCACATTATTGTTACACAATTACTGTGTTGATTCAAATGCATTATTATAATGATTCGTCAAATGAAAGTGATCCTATAGGTTTGTTATGTAGTGCCTACCAGTGATGTGAATTTACAAAAAGTACAATGTTATAATTAGCATTCTCTGTCTTTGTAGGTGAAAGAAGAGCCAGTCGAAGAAAATCTCAACAAATCAGAGATCAGCCAAGTTTTCGAGATTTCACTGAAGCGCAGCATGCCTGTGAATTTCGAGGTATGTCATGACCCCATCCTATCGGCAGACTGCAAATTAAAATATTTCAAGATGTTCAGGCTCTTCTGAAGAGCTTTTGTGCACTTTATAATTTGCAAACTGCAGAACTGGCCTATATGGTAAATCCTATGATCACACATATAGAACATCTAAAGATATTCAAAAATATATTTTGGGCCATCAATTAAATCAAGAAGCGCAATTTGTTCCCATCTCATAACTCTCCAATGTCATCTCTCAGGTGCAAAAAGAGGCGGGGCCTCCTCACATGAAGAGCTTTGTGGTGAGAGTAACTGTGGGTGAGTTTTTAGGGGAGGGTGAGGGCAAAAGTAAGAAGATCGCCAAGAAGCTAGCTGCCATCGCTGTGCTGGAGGAGCTTCGGAAACTACCACAACTACCTGTAGCTGACAAGATGCCGTTACGCATTAAAAAGAAAAGCAAGTCCATTATTAAGGTAGAAGATGAATTCGAATTTCTGGAATACTTTGTGAGATTCTGCTCTTCCTTCATACATTTTCATTTATATCAGGTCTTTATCCATTGGATGTTCATCTGTAATCTGCCTTTGAATTTTCAGTGGTTAAGTTTATTGATCCATTGAACAGCTTTTTCAAAGTCTTAACTCGTTAGCAGGCGCTTCAAAAACTGTGTATTGTGTTAAGTAGGAATGCATGATATATCATGACCATATCAGTCTGCCAATATTAACCCTTAAATGCACAGGTGTTTCTCAAACGTTATAACATACTTTAGCAACCCGTCACTTACAGTTGAAGACAGAAGTTTATATACACTTCGGTTGAAGTAATTAAAACTCATTTGTTAACCACTCCACACATTTCATATTAACAAACTATAGTTTTGGTAAGTTTTTCCAATAATTGTTTACAGACAGATTGTTTCACTTTTAATTGAATATATCACAATTTCAGTGGGTCAGAAGTATACGTTTACTAAGTTAACTGCCTTGTTGGGAAATTCTAGAAAATTATGTCAAGCCTTTAGGCAGTTAGACAATTAGCTTCTGATAGGATAATTCGAGTCAATTGGAGGTGTACCTTTTGGATGTATTTTAAAGGCCTATCTTCAAACTCAGTGCCTCTTTGATTGACATAATGGAACAATCAAAAGAAATCAGCCAAGACCTCATAAAAAAATGATGGACCTCCACAAGTCTGGTTTATCCTTGGGAGCAATTTCCAAAGGCATTAAGGTACCACATTCATTTGTACAAACAATAGTACGCAAGTATAAACACCATGGGACCATGCAGCCAACGGGAATGAGATGCATTCTGTCTCCAAGAGATGGTGCAAATCAATCCAGAACAACAGCAAAGGACCTTGTGAAGATGCTGAAGGAAACAGATTTTCAAGTATCTATATCGACATAACCTGAAAGGCTGCTCAGCAAGGAAGAAGCCAGTGCTCCAAAATGCCATAAAAAAAAGCCAGACTACAGTTTGTATGTGCACAAGGGAAAAATATCTTACTTTTTGGAGAAATTTCCTCTGGTCTGATGAAACAAATATTTAACTTTTTGGCCATAATGACCAATGTTGTGTTTGGAGGAAAAAGGGTGAGGCTTGCAAGCCGAAGAACACCATCCCAACCATGAAGCATGGGAGTGGCAGCATCATGTTTTGGGGGTGCTTTGTGCAGGAGGGACTTGTGCACTTCACAAAATAGTTGGCATCATGAGGAAGGAAAATTACGTGGATATATTGAAGCAAAATCTCAATACATTAGCCAGGAAGTTAAAGCTTGGTCGCAAATGTGTCTTCCAAATGAACAATGACCCAAAGCATACCACCAAAGTTGTGGCAAAATGGCTTTAGGACAACAAAGTCAATGTATTGGAGTGACCATCACAAAGCCCTGACCTCAATCTGATAAAAAATTTGTGGGCAGAACAATTCTTCTTGGCAAGGATCCATAAGATGTTGGAAACATTTCTTTGAGATTGTGGTGGACATGTTTGCATCATGCAATTTTTGCAGATTTGTCGGCTGCACACTCATGCTGCGAATCTCCCATTCTACCATATCATAAAGGTGTTCTATTGGATTCAGATCCAGTGATTGGGAAGGCCACTGAAGAACAGCGAACTCATTGTCATGTACATGAAACCATTTTGAGATTAATTTTGTTATGTAAAATGGTGTATTATCATGCTGGAAGTAGACATGAGAAGATGGGTAAATTGTGGCCATGAAGGGATGCACATGGTCAGCAACAATAATAGGCTGTGTTATTCAAGCAATGATTGATTGGTATTAATGGGCCCAAAGTGTGCCAAAAAAACATTCCCCACATAATTAAAACACCGCCACCAGCCAGGACTGTTGACACAAGGCAGGTTGGGTCCATGGATTCATGCTGTTGGCAGCAAATTCTGATCCTAACATCTGTGTGCCTCAGCAGAAATCGAGATACATCAAACTGTTGTGTTTGAAAATCCCAGGAGATCAGCAGTTACAGAATTACTCAAACCAGCCCATCTGGCACCAACAATCATGGCACGATCGAAATCACTGAGATCACATTTTTCCTTCTAATGGTGTATGTGAAAATTAGCTGAAGCTCCTGACCAGTATCTATGATTTTATGCATTGCACTGCTGCCACACGATTGGCTGATTAGATAATCGCATGAATAAGCAGGTGTACCTAATAAAGTGCTCAGTGAGTGTAGATATGAAATACACTTCAAAATAAGATTTATGGAAGCGCAAAAAAAAAAGCGACACTCTCATATCTCGGGTCTTTAATGACCCTATCCACTTTTGGTAAATAAGCAGTTATAAAAACATATTTTTTAGCAATTTTGCCCCTTTTTTTTCTTCTTTATTTATTTTTTACACTTCAGAAGAGAAAGGTTGAGGAATACTAAAGAGGTGTGGGCATAACTCCAAATAATAGATGAGGTATTGGGGTGGAATGAGTTCCCAGTTCACTGAAGACCCGAGGTCTGCATTAAAGTGTTCAATTATTATCATCTGTCCAGGATACAGGAGTAATGTATAGTTATCCATGTTTCCTGTACAGCATGATGCTTTGATGCCATAACTTATAATTTAATTTAAAGTTAATTTTAAGCAGTATAGATTTATACTGATGGTCATCATATCGGTTATTTGCCAAACCAATTTTTGTTTTACCAGCTTTAGGTATCTGCCAAAATGTATATATCAGTGTATCCCTATGTATAATGTCCTTTCTATTGCTTCTTAGCTACAGACCAGTCCAGAGTATGGGCAGGGCATGAACCCCATCAGCAGACTGGCTCAGATCCAGCAGGCGAAGAAGGAGAAAGAGCCAGAGTACACTTTAGTGACAGAGAGAGGACTGCCAAGACGCAGAGAGTTTGTCATGCAGGTACTCTATCTGAGAAGAATACTGGCACAGCGTTTTCATAATGGCTTGGAGAATATTTTGTGATGAGGGCGTGTTGTTCTTGCCATAATTTTTTTGCACTTTGCAAAATTGATTTTTTTTTTTTTTTGGTGTCTGTATAATAATTTGCAATGCTGCTTGAAAGATAATATTTCCACATCTCACACACTCTCACATCCACTTTTTTTCTCTTTCTCTCTCTCGCTCTGTTGTTCTCAGGTGTCTGTTGTGGGGCAAAGCGCTGAGGGAATGGGCCCTAGTAAAAAAGTGGCCAAGCGAAATGCAGCCGAGAAGATGTTGGAGATTCTGGGCTTTAAAGTGCCTCAGCCACAACCACCTAAACCGGCGTTGAAAACTGATGAGAAGGTGAACATTTGCTAATGCATTTTTTAGACTGTTTACTTTTAATTTGTAAACAGATGAGTGAAGATAGTTTGTGTTTTTAAAATGTGGGGATAGTTCTGTTGTTGTTTGTTTGTCATATAAATGCCAGGTACTGTTTTACTGACCCTGTTTACACCTGGTATTAACATCTGTCTCTGAGCATTCACAAGTGGACAGTGTTAAATACAGCTGTAAACAGGATCCAAAATGATTTGTGAGATGATCAATGAAATCACGTTCTGATGTAGTCCGAAACACGTGACCACATCACATTTGTATTGTATATACGTCCTGATGCATCCCTGACAAAAGTGAACAAGCACCTACTCCCCTGACAAACTGTCATCTAGCATTTGACTGGCAAGCTATTTGTTTCCTCACTGTGTATAAATAAACTGATTTTTTATTTGTTTTTCACTTTGTAAAGCCACCTGCTAAAAAACTTGGAGATGGACGAAAAGTAACCTTTTTTGAGCCAGGCTCTGTGGAGAAAGCTGTTCTTGGTGGGTGTTTTTAACCTCTATCATGTATCTTATCGAACGTATCACTGTTCAATTCACAAAGACTTTTCATGTTTCCATTAAGTCTATTGATTGACTGTTTTACATTTTCCATCTATGCAGTCAATAAGGAGGAAGACTTCCGACTCCCCTACCCCAGCCATCAACAGCTCCCTGCTGGCATTTTACCCATGGTGCCTGAGGTGGCACAGGCAGTGGGTGCCAACCAGGGACCTCATGCCAAAGACTTCAGTCGCCTAGCTGCCCCCAACCCGGCTAAGGCCACTGTCACAGCCATTATTGCCAATGAGCTGCTGTACGCTGGTACATCCCCAACCGCAGAGGGTATACTGAAGAGCAACAACAGCCTGGCACACAGACCCAACGGAACCCTTACCAGACCGTCCGACCAGCTCAGCTACCTGGCTACTGTACAGGGCTTACAGGTGCTAAATATAACATCAATACTTTCAATGAAAAGAAGATTTGTCAACAAATAGTCAGGAAAGGAGGTGATTAACATGCAGGAAATGTTGATTATCAAGCTCAAACTAAATATCAAATGAGCTTTTACTTTTATGGTATTTTCTGTGAGGTTTTCATTTTATTGATTTGCAACTGTTACCAAAATGTTGGGGCATGTCTTCAATAATCTTGTTAAAAAACTTTCTGTGGTTTTATAATTTTCTAGCACATTTTTAAAGGAATATTCTGGGTTCAATACAAGTTAAGTTCAATCATAAACTTTTGTGGCATAATGCTGATTACCACAAAAATGTATTTAGACTGTCTTTTTCTTAAACAAAAAAAGAAGCAAAAATCATGAAAGTGAATGAGGCCAATTTTTTGAGGGTTTAAAGGCAGAAATGTGGAGCTTAAAATTTTAGAAAAGCATTTGAGCTGTTAAGTTGGTTAAATCAACATTTTTAGCAATTTTTATGGTTTTTTGACAATACAACTTAATAAATTTACACTGAAAATGTTAGTAAGTGATCTCACTAAAATCATGTTGACACGCATATTGTTTACGTCTTGTGGCTATACTTAATAAAAAAAACTGAATATTTTAACGTTTAATTGATGTGGGATTCACTTCCATTGTAAGTGCCTCGCTGTTTTTTATTATTAGATTTTTTTTATTTTTTATTTAAGAAAAATTAAATTTTTCAAAAACATTCTTGTTAATCAATATTATGCCACAAATTATGTCGATTAACCATCTTGTATTGAAACCGGAATATTCCTTTAATACCGGGGTTTTCAAACTGGGGTGCGCCAGAGCATGTCAGGGGAGGCGCGGAGGTTGATGATCATATCACCAAGTAAAATCAAAAGATACATCCATCCATCCATCCATCCATCCATCCATCGTCAACCGCTTATCCTGTGTACAGGGTCGCGGGGGGCTGGAGCCTATCCCAGCTAACATTGGGCGAAAGGCGGGGGACACCCTGGACAGGTCGCCAGTCCATCGCAGGGCTCAAAAGATACATAATTACTCAAATTTATTATGAAGAGAAATTTAAATTATTGGCATAAAGGACCATAGTCCAGCTAAATAGACCGTAGCTCTATGGCGTTATAATGCTGTTAATGTCTAGAGCACAACATGCATAGCATGCGAGACAGCATCCATGTACCAGTTGCGGCAGCGCAAATCTCTCCACTTGCACGCGGACGTCCTTGACTCTCACTCAAAACTGGACTTTCGCTCTCATTTAAACTACGCTGCTCAGGGAGGGTATGTGCTCAAAATCCATTTGAAAATCTATTATAAAGCCACACAGCTCTGCCTCTGTTCATTCATATTCTGCTTCTGCAGACGTGTTATATATTAAGGGAAAAACAATTCTGGAGTTTAAGTATTCAACCTGCCATTTTGCCTTACTTGTAACTTATTTATTTATTTATTTATTTTAAATGCAGCATGGTTAGATTTGTGATGTAAGAATGATATTCTGATGCTCGCTGATGATGGAAGTGACATGAGCAAATAAAAACATAAATTAAACATCTGTTGCGACTGACTTGTCACTTCAGTGGAAAACATCTGTACAAGTTTATCTAGGGTGCAGAAAATCAGAAAATATGCGGAAACAAAATCACGTTCATTATTAAGAGTTCAACATGATATCGGGTTGATGTGTCGTCATGTGTTTGTGACAAGTGCAGTTTCACATAGAGATGGAAATGCTGCGAGTTTATCACAGATACAGGCTAAAAACTAAAAAGTAATCCCACTGTCATAAGGCAAACCGGTATTTTAATAAATGTCTTTTACATTTTCTCAGAGAGGGGGCTTACTGACCAAGAATTTGAAAACCCCTGCTTTAAAACAATGAATTGGATATCATTTCAAAAGTTTATGGCTGATGTATGAATTAATTTATGAATGAATGTTGTGTGGATGAAGACCTCTGAGGTGGGAGAGGTTAAAATTACCATTTTAAAGGGGGTGACATATAAACATGTTTATATGTTGAAAACAAACTTCTTTTTATACTAGGTTAATTTTATGCTTCTAAAAATTCAAATGTTTTTATTTGTGCTTCTAATTCTTTTTAAAAAAAAATCACATAGAACACAAAACACACTAAAGTTTAACATATTCATGGAGTGTGCCAAATAAAAAACATTAATTCTGCCTCTTATAAAGCTCAACCAATGTGTATCTTTTAATTACAGGTTGAATATAAAGACTTTCCTAAAAACAACAAGAATGAATTTGTGTCTCTGATAAACTGCTCCTCTCAGCCTCCCCTCATCAGCCATGGCATCGGCAAAGACGTGGTATCCTGCCATGATATGGTAAGCATTCCTCAAACCTGTGTCCATGTGTTTTTCTACACAAACAGATCATAGCTTGTTTAAACAGATGAGAATATCATTGTCCACTGTGATAGCCCTTGAAAGAAAATATAGAGATTTTACCATGGTACAGTGATGGTATGAGCTAGGGACGTAGACGATTAACCATAAATATTTAAAATATGAAGCATATAAAGAATATAGGCTGACAGTACGAGGTATTACCTATTTACAAGATACTTTAAAAGGGTCATTACATGATGAATCAAATTCTCCTTGATCTTTTAACCTATGAGTTCATTGTACAATAAAAACATACCTTAAGTTTCAGAACTCAAAACTTCCTCCTCAGTGAAAAAAATTTATTTCTTTTTTTTTTAAACCAAGCTGCCAAAATGGCTCGTTCTCTACTACTTCCACTTTATGATGTCACACTGTGGTAGACATTTGCATCTGACCGCCTCCACAACAACACATCAACGCCTACTTTACCTTATCTCTTCCGTAGCCACGCCCAATGGCGGTAGGCAGAGAGATGTCAATGAGAGAGCATGTCAGTCAAGATCCATTCATAACATTTCTGTCAAGTCTTGAAGAGATACTGCACCAAAACAGCATTTGTGACAGGGTCAGAATAAGGGTGGAACATGATCGTGTTTTACAAATATATGGCTAATCTTACTAATCTTATAAGTGAACCTCAAGGAACATAAAATAATAAGGCATGTCATGACCCATTTAAGGAATAACCATGGTACTTTATTTTGTTAACTAAAATGCCCCTGTATCTCTGGTCAGGCTGCTCTGAACATCCTTAAGCTCCTGTCAGAACTTGACCAACAGTCCAGTGAGCGTACAGCTAATGGACCCATGTTGAGGTGAGTCTCTTATGTTTAAGGGCCATAACACTTGTCTTACGGTATTCAATGACATTGCGACATTGAAACTATGCTGAAAAGTCAACAATTGTGTACATATTTTTCATAAAACAGCATTGTAAATTTTATATCTCACCTACCCCCTCCTATAGGTGCAGCAAACAAGACCTAGATGGCGACGCATTACTAAAACCGGCTAACTCAAGCACCATCGGGATTGCTCTGGACAGCACAGCATAGAATTTCCTATTTAATTGATAATTTTATCTACAACACACTAGAGACAATTCTGAAGCAGAGTGTAATTGGCTGCTCACGTAGGCCTTAGAGATACAGTATTCTAAACTATTCTAAACTCAGTTAAACAAGGTTGAGAGATTTGACTCACTCCTTGAAAGTTGTTGAATTCTGCACATGCAGTAATCGATTTATTTTAATCACGAAGGCTTTGAAAAAGTTGTCTCATCATATCCAGTGAAATGGTGGTTTTGTTTTTATTTTTGAATCGTAAAACGATACTCGTGACATTCAAATTGAGTAGAGACTTTTTTGTTGTTGTTCCAAGTGGAGGAAGTCATGTTTTCATTGTCATGATTTGTTCTTTTATTTTCTTGCTCAATTTTTTTTATTTTTTATGTTGTATTATAGAAACCCAGTGAATTGGTTGTTGTGGTAGTGCTGTTGTGAAGCGCAGTTCTTTAAACCCCATTGAAGGATATGATGAAGTTTTCAAACATGCCTCTGCATTGGGGGTTTTTCTCCAGTAATTTGAAGTTACAATGACAACGTAACGTGAAACAAAACATTAAAATTCATCTACATATTCATGTAGGCTTGGGAATATGTTTTTGTGACTTATGTCTAGAGTGTGTGGTGGCAAGTCAGCAAGAGACAAGAGAATGTCTTTCAATAGAAACTCCGTTCACCAGAGCATGCTCACCCGCTATAGCGACCACATACACTTTAAGCATTGCTGGGGTAACCCCAGCCCCATAACGCTCTTGCAAATATCTAGCACTTAACCAAACGGGCAGTGGACTGGATCCTCACTCCACGCTGCAAATCATGAGGCAGAAATACGCAATTTAAACATATATAAACTTCTCAATGATGGAGTTCTAGCATTTAAGATCCCACAGCGGGGGATCACTTGAACAATCCATCATTTAAAAGAGGGCCCCGTTGAAAAACCCACAATTTCCATAACTCGGGCTGGGGGGTGCCAAATGCTGCCCCGCGCCTGATACAATGTCCATTCTGACTGAAATCTCCCAAGGCATTCTCTCCAGGAGATAGGCCAGAGTCGAAAACCATACTTGAGTTGGCCAATACGTTGCCTCTAACAGAAGCCAAACACGATCCACCCGAACCCTCTGCAGAACCGAGTGCAGCAGGTTGATCAATGGAGATGCGTAAAGATGCGCTGTCAGCCACTGATTCACCAGCACATCGATGCCCAGCGGTGCAGGGTACGAGAGAGAGAACCAGAGGGGACAGGGTGACATCTTGCTTGACACAAACAGGTCCACTTCTGCTATGCCGAACCTCATCCAGATTTGTTGTACAATCTGCAGGTGTAATGTCCATTCTCCAGGCATCAGAACCTGATTTGACAGGAGATCTACCCCCAACTTCAACCGGCCCAGAACATGCACTGTTGTGCCCATAGAAGAATGCGATGAGCACGCACCTCCCTGACGGTTGATGTAGCCACCAACGACCTGTTGTCCGATCGGATGAGGACATGACTGCCCCGAATTTCTGGAAGGAAAAACCTCTAGCACCGCTAGCATCTCCAGACTGTTTATGTGCCAATTCAGCCTCTGACCTGTCCATACCCCTTGAACAAGACAGCTCTTGTACACAGGGCCCCAACCCATAGAGGAGGCATCTGTCATTATCACCTTGTGGCAACACTCCTGTCCCAACAGAACACCCATCTGCAGAAAGCGGTTCCATTTCTATGGTAATAGAGCTTTGTAGCACCTACGCGTCACTCTGATGGGATAAACGCATGCACCAGTGGTTGAAGTCCCTTCACAGAATTCCTCCAACACTGAAAAAGTCTCACATGCAACATTACTAGGGGAATGACAGCTGATGCTGCAATCAAAGCCTGTGAAAAACAGGAAGGGAGAACGTGTCCCACTTTGAACATCACTAGACACTGGTGGAATGACAGAACTCGAGTTGGAGACAGGCGTGTCTCCTGGAGGGAGAAACACATGGAAAAGTCTGGTGCCCTTCCTCAATCCTTCTTATAACAAGAGCCAGAGCCTCAAGGCTCATATGGATTTTTTCAAAGACTGCATGGTTTGACAGAGCCTCCATGAAGCACCATCATGCCTGTTTAACAATGTGGTTGAATATGCACACAAACTGCTCATTTCCACTGACATGGTACCAATTGCGTCATTACGCAACGTTATTGTTTCCTTGAAAGGGAGCCAAGTTTAAAGTTAGCCGGGAATAATCCTGGCCCAAAATGTTTAAGAAATATCAATATAGTGCTGGCTTGCAAGCACTTTAATAAACATATAGGCTAAATGTAAATGGGGCACAGTGTGTTTGAAAAGAATGTCAAACTTTGGGTATGTTGTGGACATATGGCCTAGTACAACGAACTGTGCATGTAATGGGAAGCTACTTTCAATATGCATAAATAATTTCCCCCTGAATTTAAGTAGGATTCAATTTACGCTACCAGTCCAAAGTTTTGAAACACTTGACTGAAATGTTTCTCATGGTCTTAAAAATCTTTTGATCTGAGGGGATATGCTTAAATGTTTGAAATGAGATTTTTAGACAAAAATATAATTGTGCCACCATATTAATTTATTTCATTATAAAATTAAAATATAATAATAATAAAAAAGGTTTTGAAATTGATAACTTGGACCAAATAATAAAGAAAAGCAGCCAATATGTGCCTAACATAGATGGGAACTCCTTCAATACTGTTTAAAAAGCATCCCAGGGTGAAACCTCAAGAAATTGGTTGAGAAAACGTCAAGAGTACATCAAGAGTGTATCTGCAAATTCTAGGCAAAGGGTGACTACTTTGACGATGCAAAAATATAACACAGTTTTTATTTATTTTGGATTTTGTTTAGTCACAACATAATTCCCATAGTTCCATTTATGTTATTCTATAGTTTTGTTGACTTTACTATTATTCTAAAATGTGAAAAAAATATAAAAATAAAATATATATAATAAAGAATGAGTGTTTCAAAACTTTTGACTGGTAGTGTATGTAGAATGGTCTTCATCAATCATAAGAAGGAAAGACAGTAATTGGATACATGAAAATTGTTTTATAGATTTTATTATTTAAACAGATAACATGCCTATTGTTTTGCTCTATCCAGTTCCAATCCAACCTCATAAAATCTGCATTTCAGACCATAAACCATTTCAGTGGTTGGTGAACGGCTCACACATAGGTAATTAACCAGCCTGAAAAACACATCACTGCTGGATTGGATCAAGAGGAGTAAAGGTTATTTCTATACCAATTTCATCTCAAGTAGTTACTTGCCATGTCCATAATGCAAACTGCATAATATACAAAACAGAGTTTTTCACGTATTAATTGAGCTGCGGCTGTCCAAAAAGCCCAAATCTGTAGTCTTTCCAACCAGGGTTTTGTAAATGTAAATGCTTTATGAACTGCCCCTTAATTGCAGATGTTTACGCAGCTTTTATCCTGCCATTGGCTGCTCTCTTCTTCCTCATTGTCTCGATGAATGGATTCATGCACATATCTGAACCCATGAAGCGATGTCACCACATTGGATTCCCATGAAAACAGTCTGCAAATCTTAAGAGATTGGATTGAATCAATTTTCAGATTTTAAAGGGATAGTTCACTCAAAAGTTTAAATTCTCTTTCATTTACCTTCATGTGTGAGTAATACCTAGATTACATTTATCTAAATGTGTAGTATCTAGAGTAGCTAGACTTGCAGTCTCTTTAGTGGGCTGTGCTGCAGTTTAAAGTGTTTTTGGATCATTCTGCAGATAAAACATTGATAAAATATTTGTCCAAGATAAGAACATTCAGTGTACAAAGAACTCCAGACAACATGAGTTGTGGAAAATCAGATGTGATCTAGGCGCTTTATACAGCTTTATACCATTTATGCCATTGAAGATGCATAGCATGAATAAAGTCTATGTGCTGTATGAGCTAGAATTATTTTATAAAATAAAAAAATAAATAATATATATACTGAAAGTTACTTATGTTTGTATTGGTCTGTACTTACGCTCTGGCCAAGAAGGGCAGATAGGTTAGTCTGGGAATGCATACTAGTGGCTGGTCAATGAGAATGTATTCATTGCCTGCTGAACACAGTACAGGTGCTCCAGTGGAGGGAGTATCAGTTCAACCTCCTCCCTGTAGGGGGTGACAACATAAAACAGTCAAGGGCTATTTGCTCCAATTTACAGTTCATTCAGTTTGTAGTGATTTGCCTTTCAAAGAGTAATCTTAATATAAATGGTACTGACTTGATATACATTTAAAAAAAGGTAAGGTATACTGTTTTGTCTGTATTAATACTATAAGGGATATAGTAAAATGTATGTAGTTTGTCATATAAAACAAAGAAAAAAATACCTAATTCTACAGCCTTCAAACATGCCAGTGTCCACAATATAAGGACAAACAAGAGTAGTCTTCACTCCATCCACATCTTCCTCTGTCAGCAGCTCATGTGCCAGAGACTCGTGGAAGCCCACTGCAGCAAACTTACTGGCACAGTAATACTAACACTCCCACAAACACAGACATCAACACTTTTTTAGGAATATTCAGGGTTTAATACAAGTTCAACTTTGCATTTGTTACAAAATATGAGTTACCTCATAAATTAATTTCTACTTGTCCATCCTTTTCTTTAAAAAATTCTGGGTTACACTGATGCATTTATTGAAGCGAATTTGGCAATCTGTAAACGTTAAAATACTCTCTGTTTCAAAAGTATAGCTAATATGTGTGTTGAAATAATTTTATATGTGTGATAAAATCGCTTAATGACCTTTTCTGTGGAAAGTTATACCCATTTTACAACTTTGTTGCCATGACGACATATTGGCATAAACCATTAAACCCTAAAACTACCATAAAAACTACTATATAAACAACTTTACAGCTCAAATAGTACATGAGTTTGAACTGCAAATTAATGTAAGTGCTTTTATAAAATTATAAGCTTCACATTTCTGCCTTTAAACCCTCCAAATATTGGCCTAATTCACTTCCATTGTGCATGCTTAAAAATGTAGCCTAGATTGAACCCTGGTTTTCATATGATAAAGCAATATTCTGGGTTTAGTACACATTCATCTCGACAGCATTTGTGGCATAATGTTGATTATCTCAAAAATGAATTTTGACTCATCACTGCTTTTCTTAAAGGTGACAGGGTGATTTTGAAAAATGCTCTTTGTAGTTCTCATTCATACAATTTCCCATGTCAAATACCTTGGAGGACCATGTAAATATCCAGGTAGATAAATATGGTATCATTCAGTACCATGGTAGTTCCTATAACATGGCTCTTTCATCACCAGTCGTGTGTTTTGATTTCTAGAGAACACACCTACTGATAAAATGTATATCGTCAATGCACCATAAAGTGTATGCCAAATGAATAAATGTCAATGTAAAGTACCCTAATAATGTCATACATTATTGTAGGCTGCTACAAGACTGCTCAGTGTTAGCATTAATCCACTTACATGGTCACAGTTCATTGCATTAAGAGGATCAGAGTGAGACTTCCATTGGAACATAATGTTTACATCAGAGAAGGGTTACAAATAAGGCTAAAGGGATAAATAAAGCTGTGTAAACTGCCACAGTATGGGTTCTCATGCATCTCATCATGCATCTCAAGCTCTCAACAGTTAAGACATCATCTGCTGAATTTGCCCCAGCTCTCTCAAAACAACCGAGGTGCTGAGCAAAGCATCCTTGTTTAACATCATTTGACAAACATGAATCTGCATGAATGACACATGTTAATGTAGTACAATGTTTTACAGTATTTTATTTACATAATTTTCAGCTAAGAAAGAGTCTTTGATTCTGTAATTCAGTAATAAGATATTATGTTTGTAATTATCATTATTATCAATAATTGTAATTGGATTCTCATTACTGTAATGCAAAAAAACAAAAAGAAAAATAAATCTCATTCTCTGTACTGTAATGCTGTACTGTAATGCTGTTGTTGGACTACCTTTAAATTACTGTATGCATGCAGTTAAAATAATAATAATAATAAAAAGTTATAACAGTTTTAGATTTTTAACAGTATTTTTTACTGTAATACACCAACAATCATTCATTCAGGAATGAGAATGACCACCTCTTAATTGTCATAAAAATAATAGAACAATACAATACTATTTAGTTCCATAAGTTTTCAACAATTAAACACATAAATCTCCAAATTATCATCACCACAATGCATCCTGATCATTTACTTTTGAGTTTGTAATTCTCATTATTCTCAATAAAGATTATTATTAGATTTTCATAACTGTAATGCAAAAAATAAAAATAATAAACAACAAAAAATATGTAATATATCATTAAAATATGAAAAGTAATTATACATCTTGTTAGTAAATACTGTAATTTATGCTGATTTAAATAAATAAAAAAAAAATTAAATGTAATTAAATTAGTGGCACAATGCAAGACCAGGAGGGACCATAATAACATTTTGATAATTAAACACATCTCCTCAAATTCTTATTACCATAATACATTGGGATAATTTACTCATAATTCTAAATAATGGGGGGGCATGGGACAAATGTAAAAGTTTGAAAATTAGTCACTGGAAAAAAAAAAAAATACATTGTTCGAGGACTGAATTATATATTTTATTGAAAATACAAAAAAATAAAATGCTCCAGAAATGGAGTAGTCCACCTTCAACGGTAGCAATTAGTAATAATTTTATTATGTCCATACACTTACCTTTAAAGTGTTGTTTAAAAATACTAGTGATATGCAATTTGTTTCTCTGAGATAATATTAATATTTGGTGATGTCATACATTTCATTACCCTGAAGAAGCCCCACCAATTGTCTTAATTGCAAAAGCAATCCAGACAGTATGGAAAATTTGACAATGAAAATAATATACAGTATAAGTCCAAGGAAGGACTAAATTTTCTCATTTCATATGAAGTGTGGTGTGATGTGGAACTATGGAAATGTTTCATGCAATAAGGAGATTGTGTGTGTATATAGCATTAATTGGGTGGTTGTGGGTGAAACTTCTAATTCTTGACCCCTTTGAGAGGCAGAGTAATATCCTTTCACGCTTCGAACCGTGTTAGTCTTATTCAGTGGTGGACAAAGCACTAGTCATCTCGGATGGATAAAAGGTCACCACCAGGTATTGCATGTTTTCAATAAGTCATCTTAACCTTATTTTTCAAACTTAGTATGAATTAGTACAAGTTTTCTAAACACGTTGGTTTTCAGTATTTTGTATGTTTCAATCACTATAATGAGTTGTAGCCACTGCCACACACAGATAAAGACTGTAGAGGAAAAATTCTTTATTTGAAGATGTTTCTATTTGTGTCAAATGCAAAAGTCAGTTTCAAAAGTTTTTTTGAATTAATTTCAATGAGAGTGCAAAGAACTTTAAATAACTGTAATGCACTGTAATTTGAGATAAAAATGCAACAAACTAAGTCAATTTAGTTTATATAGTATAGTTTATAGTTTATACACACATCATATGTGCTTGCATGTACCTAGTTACCTCACATATCTTTTATATTCCCCCCTCTCTCTATTTGGGTCTGAGACATGGGAATTTGTATATGAGTGAGGTTCAACATTGCACCAGTGCCTATGGTATTGTTCTTTCTGCATGAATAGCCTCCAGCTATAGGAATTAATTTAATCCTCTCTTTCCACATGGTTCATCACCAATGGGCAATACTGACCATCTAAAGAAACACTGAAAAGGGTCCTCTTCTATAATAACAAAACCCAGAGCTGTTCTGACTGTATGCGTAAAGTGTTAAAACCACAGATATACATTTATAACTGTATAACTGTAAATTATACAACTGTAAATTATATCATTACTGAAAATGAGTTTCTGTAAATTAACATTTGTGATTTTTCTTTCCTATGGAAACCCTCTAGAAAACATATGATTGAGTGAAGCATGTCATATTAAACAGGCCCGTCAGATGGCATGTTTCATCTCTGATGTGTTGGGAGTTGGGACATAGAAGTATTACATGCATGAGTTCCTCAAATGAGAGGAGCAACATATCCAGGCTGGTCATTATCATGTCAGCGTGCAGCTCCAGTCTCTCATGGATGGTTTTCCACCTTGCTCTACTGGTAACACTGGTGTCCCAGTGCGAGGGAGGTTGTCTGGATGCAGGACTGTGTTGCTTTGGACAAAACAGGTCATGTATTACTGAGGGCTGGAGGCAAGATCACTCATATGGGGAATGTTACTGCGATCAGGCATGCAAGACAACATTGGACTGTTGCCACGACTATGACCTTGCCTGTCCAGGTTTCTGAAATTTCATATTTTCAGACAGCTTTTATTAAAATTGTAAAATAGATTCCAATACATTCTAGAATAGGCCATGCCTTTATAGAAGTTATATGACTGTATATAATAATTTCTCCAATTATCCACACTTTATTTATACAGTGCTGCAGATTTTCTTAAGAAAATACAAACTCTAGTTGCAAAAACATAAATTGATTCATTTGTAATAGCACTCATTCTGTATAGCTACTACATAGCTACAGATAAAAGGTATAGACATGTTACTGCAAAATAAGCAAGTTTAAAATATATAAGGTACATAGGTGGTGATAGATAACATATTTTAGGTTGAAATTCATATGCATGTTTAATGAAAATATATTTGAGTTGTTATTAGTTTTTCATGTACATTTGTAACAACTATAATGAATAATGGATTACAGCATACTTCCATTCAAAACATAGTTTATAGGGGATTCAGAAACGTATGTTTCGCAGCCTACTTTTTACAAAACATTGCTTCTTTTTATTATTTAAAAATCTAAAGGAGTGGAAAAAGTTTTCAAAGAACTGGAACTTAAGAGTGAATTTGTTAATGAACGTAACATTTGCCTGAAAATTCAAATTTAATGGATTCTGACAATTAATATTAGGACATACAGTGCTTGTTTGCGTGCATACAAAATACAAATTAATTTGTTTTTACATTTACATTTATTAATTTGGCTGACTCTTTTATCCAAAGTGACTTACAAAAGAGGAAAACACAAGCAAATCATCTTAAGGAGACAGTGGTACGAAAAGTGTCATATTACAACGATTCACTAGCATCAGATTTCAATAGCATTAAAAACAGATTAAAGAGCAACTAAAGTTTTTTTTTTTATTGACTGTTTAAGTGCTCATGGACATTTTTTGAAGACATAGAGTGAGTCTGCTTCATGGATGGAGTTGGAATGGTCATTTCCACCAACGTGGTATGTCCGGGAAAGTGTTTTGCTGCCTCTTTGTGTTGGTACGACAAGGTGACGTTCCTTAGCCGACCGCAGGCTTCTGGTGGGCGTGTAGTTCTGCAGAAATGATTTTAGGTATGCTGGAGCAGATCCAGTGACTGTGCCTTATGCCAGCATCAGAGCATTGAATTTAATACAAGCATCAACAGGCAGCCAGTGGAGAGAGATAAATAGTGGTGTAACATGTGCATTCTTTGGTTCATTAAAGACCAGATGTGCTGCTGCATTCTGGATCATTTGCAGAGGTCTAATTGCACATGCAGGGAGGCCTGCAATGAGAGAATTACAGTAGTCCAGTCTAGTTATGACAAGTGACTGAACAAGCAGTTGTGTGGCATGTTCAGAGAGGAAGGGTCTTATCTTCCTGATATTATAGAATGTAAATCTACATGATCTTGCAATTCTTACTTCATTCTGTAAATTCTGTACTTTTAAGTTTTGGCTCAAGTCTGATAATCTTTTACTTGTTCAATAAAATGCAATAATAGGAGGGGATCCATGAATCGATCACAAAGTATAGTTAGGACATTTCTGATGTAAAAAAACAGCACCATCTCTATTTGACAAAAGTCATTTTCTTATCAAACTCTAGACAAGCCCCATTTCCAACAACCATCACTCCAGCACCTTATAGTTGAGTAATCATGCTAAATTGCTATTTTAGTTTAAAAAATCACTTTCCATTATATCAAACAGATGAAAGCTGTTTGGTTTGTTAAATTAAGCTTAACATTGTCTTTGAGTTTGTTTTTGAGTTACCACTGTATGGGCAGTATGGCAGGCTGCTGGGCGGCTGTGGCTCAGCTGGTAGAGTTGGTTGTCCACCAATCGCAGGGTTGGTGGTTCAATTCCCAGCCCACATGCTCCCAATGGCAGGCCAGCACCTGAAGATTTCATACAAATGTGTACACTACAGTCTTCAAAGATAAAGGACAACTGGCTCTAACAAGGACAGAAAGAGATGTGGAAGGCCAGATGTACAACTAAACAAGAGGATAAGTACATCAGAGTCTCTAGTTTGAGAAATAGACGCCCTTTGAGCTTTTGTGGGATCAGCTAGTCTGTAAGGTGCGTGAGAAGTGCCCGACAAGACAGCCACATCTATGGCAAGTGCTACAGGAAGCGTGGGGTGAAATGTCACCTGAGTATCTGGACAAACTGACAGCTAGAATGCCCAGGATCTGCAAAGCTGTCATTGCAGTACATGGATGATTATTTTTGATGAGAACACTTTAAGAAGTTCTGAAGAAAAAAATCTAATTGTAATAGTACTTTTTCACGTTATTCAAGTCCTGACTATATATTGTGATCAGTTGAATGTCACTTTGGTGAATAAAAGTACCAATTTCTTTCCATAAGAGCAAAATATGTATATTATTCCTAACTTGTGGCTGCCAGTGTGTGTGTGTGTGTGTGTGTGTGTGTGTGTGTGTGTGTGTGTGTGTGTGTGTGTGTGTATATATATATATATATATATATATATTAGTTTAAACACACACATGTCTTGTTTGTAGAAATGTAAACTTATTTAATTTACACTTTAAATTTAAACATCAGTTTAATGACTCAAAATAATTTAATGTGGTGTAACCATCAAGTAAAAGGAATCAAAATAATATCCTTGCACCTTGAATACAAGAGTGTATGAACACAACCTAATTATTATTATTATTATTTTATTTAGTTATTTTCCCCTGACAGTCACACAACTTGACTTTTATAACTTTAAGCCCCAGGAAAAATATGAATGACAAGACAATATAATGAGCAGTCTTTGCCTGTTTTTCTTAATAAATTTTTCATTTCTGTTTCGAGTTTTAATATTGCTATGTGTGTCTGTTTGTATCCCAGCTGTTTCCTGTGTGGTGAGTGAATGGAATGTTTGGTCTGGCTGTCTGGAGTCATGTAAGCCCACACTGCGCACCAGACAGAGGCAGGTGATTCAAAAGGCACGTAATGGTGGTAAATCCTGTCCATCTCTACAGCAGACTGCAGGCTGTGTTGAGTACCATGATGAGCAGGGACCCTGCCTGCAGTCACTTGGTAAGCCTCAGACACTGTGATGGCTCTTTAAACTGTTTAACTACCTAAGCCGAGTTTATATAATGTTATAACCCTTCAATGTCACATTGCTTGATCAAGAATGGACTAGATTTGTATATTTTCTTACAAAACGTCACAATGCTAGGATGTTGTAGTGTATGTATTTTATATATTTACCACACAAAAATCAAGTCCAATCACTTAGAAAAGTAATACCACACCTTTTAAAATGAGATATGTACTAAGTAAGGCATAAATCAGTCAGCTGGTCATTATTGTAAAATTAACGGGATGATCAATGGGATCAATGGGAATGACACACACACACACACACACACACACACACACACACACACACACACATATATATATATATAATTCTATTGATTTGTTAATCTTGGATTGATTCCACGGCATACATTACATCTCTTTTTCTAAGATCTAAGACTTTTTTTAAAGACTAACATTTATCTTATCAAACATTTATCTTTATCTCACAATCACATTATCAACTAGGTAATCAAATGAAGCATTGTAATCATGTTGAATAATGTATATGACTCTATATGCTCTAAACTGTAATACGACTTCCTCTTCTAAGTACATTAAGTATGCAGTAATTTACATTGAACAAGTGAATGAGAGACTTGCAGTGAAGTGTGTGGGCACACATGCATTACTGTAAAATCTCTCTTCTATAGACTTTGACTTTGAATTCTCTGTCTTCTATTTTTTATAGTCCCAGCCCTCATCACCACTGGTGGCTATGGAAATGCCTGGAAAAAGAGAGAGATTTCAGACACAAACAATATCACAGGGTCAGATCTTACAACCCATCCAATAAAAAAAATAATACAAAAGACAACTGCCATCAAAAAATGATGTAACATGGTTGTACCATGGAGTAGCATGGCACATGATTGTAGCCTTGTAATCAGTCAGTAGCATGGTATTACCACAGTACATTCTTAGCAGGTTACAAGCTGTTTGTAATTGTCAATTTTCTTTGTGACTAAATATCACAATGAGTTTTTTGTTTTAAAGTTTTTAATTATTTAAATTTGAATGTGAATATTTTATTGTATATTTTATGTGTGTATGTGTACATATCAGTTACTGTGTGGAGTTTGAACTCACCTCTCTGACGGTGGGCTGTCAGCGCAGTATCACTCCTCATACTCACTGGATGCGGTACCTGAAGGAAGGGCATGAGGTGTGTGTGGAGTGTCAGCCACCAGCTCTTGCCCAGGGCCAACGCTACTGTTCAGGGGATGGGGGAAGCACAACGCAGGAAAGGTAACAGCAGAGAAGCCTTTCTGAATAAACGTTTTAAATGGACTGCTTTAACTACTTTAAGTCACCTCGCCAACAGCAAGCAATGCACTCGCAATGAGTATCTGTGCGGCAAGGCACTGAAATAAATGTTAAAATACACACTTGTTTGAAAATATATCCACAAAATTATACGTTGACTTGGGACTAGTTAAAAAAAAAAAAAAGATTTTCTCTGAGAAAACTCCATCCACGGGAAATCAGTCACATTACTATAATATATATATATATATATATATATATATATATATATATATATATATATATATATATATATATAAACAATATATAGTAGTCTGGTCCCCAAAATAAAACGGGGTCACTGTTTGATTGCTCAGTATCTGAAGAAACATAACATCGTTTGTATTAAAATGCCATCACTGTGATGTCATCATGAGCAACAACTTACAACAAACAAATAAATAAGTAAATTGTTTGGCCCAAAAACAAAACGGGGCCACATGGCAAAAGAGAAGTTTGCTGCCATTGAAAAGTTAGCTAAACGATTTACTTATTTATTTACTTTCCCGATGATGTCACAGTGATGTAATTTACTTTACAAAAAGTCATAGAAATATTCCAAAAATCTTGCAAACTCCTTTATACATTTTTAAGATATGTCAATCAAACATAGTGACCCTGTTTTTGTTTTTTTTTTTGCTACCCTGAATATCGTAGAACTATAAAAATATACTACAAGTTTCAGAACTCAAAACATCCTCTCCAGTCCAAAACAAGAATTTATTGTTTCCACTCTGCAAAAACGACTCGTTTTGAAATCGGCCACATCCTGACATCAGCATGTGGTGTTCATTTGAATAGCCCCACCTTCATAGCATACATTACATAAAATGAAATCATCTTGCAGCGAAAGAGAATGCAGCTGAGGTACTTCAGCACTGAAAATGGTACTATTGTTACTGTAGTTTGCTTTTAACAAACATAAATATTAAGATGTCAAGTAAGGTCCCCAGACATTGTTGTGTTCCTGGTTGTGGAAAAAGTGCATCTCTGCATATCCTTCTGAAGGATCCCAAAGTTAGGAATGAGTGACTTATATTCATTTAAATGAAGTTTCTGAGCATGCCAAGACGCATTAAAAATATTAATGAAAATCAGGGGTTCTCCACCAAAGATTTCTGAACTCTACCTAAGTTAAAACATTAGTATTTTGTTGTTTAAAAATTAATACGAACTTGGGTTTGATGCATTATTCGAGGTCTGAAAACACATATTTTTTGTTATTTTGACCAGTTGTCATTTTCTGCAAATAAATGCTCTAAATGACAATTTTTTATTTGGAATTTGGGAGAAATTTTGTCAGTACTTCATAGAATAAAATAAATAAAGAAATAGTTTTACTCAAACACATACCTATAAACAGTAGAGAAATTTAGAGCAATTCAGTAGAGCTGTATATATATGAAATACATTTCTATATTTTCTTCTACACTTTCACATCATAACATTAACTTTTACTTGTTTATAAGCTTAACTAGATTTACTTCAAATTTCTGCCATTTTCTTTACCATTTCTTAAACCCACCAGTGGTCATGAATTGAGTTCAGCTACACATCCCAAATTAAAATCATCAATTTTAAACCTCAAAAAGAAAAAGGGATAGCTGGCCGAAAAATTTAAAACCTCTTATCATTTACTCACCCTCATTTTTGAAGAATATTTCAGCAATGTTGTCAAGTGAATGGGGTCTAATATGTGAAGCTCTAAAAAGCACATAAAGGCAGCATAAAAGTCATTCTTAAGACTCCAGTGGTTTAATCCATGTCTTCTAACAGACCAAAATGTAACTACTTTTTTTCTGTACATCTTGCATTTGCAGTCTACAGGAAAAATTATGATTTCAAGCTGGATTACACTTACTAGTACAATGCAGAATGCTAGATGGTGCTGGGAAATATAATCGAGCTTGAAATCATGATTGCCAAGGAGACTGCTGATGTCAAAATTTACAGTAAAAAAGGACTCAAATATGTATCTATTTCTCACTTATCTATCATATCACTTCTAAAGTCATTTTTAGAATTTAAACACTGGAATCGTATACATAACTTTTATGCTGCCTGTATGTGCTTTTTGGAGCTTCAAAGTTTTGGCCCCTATTGACTTGCATTTTAAGGTCCTACAGAACTGAGATGTTCTTCTAAAAATCTTCAATTTTGTTCAGCCACGTAAGTCATCCACATCTGGGATGGCATGAGGTTGGGTAAATGATTAGAGAACTTACATTTTTTTGGGTGAACTATCCCTTTAAATGCATACTCCCCAAAGATTAATTTAGTAATGATTTATAATAATTTGATGAAATGCATATGGATACAATGCGGATCATTCTTAAATGTATTTTGTTACTTTGTCCATATTCTCACTATATTATAAAATTTGCAACATTTACAATCCACATTACTTTAAACATGAAAATAACCACTAGATAGAGATAACACAAGACTGTCCAGAGAAACGTAATGATCTTAGACTTTTTAAATTACACCAGTAAACGCTCAGCTTTGGCAGCCATAAAAAATACTCAAACTAAAATAAAAACCTCAAGGAAAATAATAAAATGAAAGAAAAAAAACATGACTTGACCCTTTAATTTTTATTTAACCCAGAATATTCCTTTAATTTTATGTCTATATGTATTATAATCCCCAAACTGTATAATCTTTATCACGACAACGCAAAGTTTTCCAGAATAATCAACGTTGAGTTTCCTTAAATGAGCAAGGCCAGGTTTCTCATGTGACACAGATCTTGCTGCAATCTTCCACTCCGGCCACTAGAGGGAACCATAAGCCATCTCTAATTATACAATAGCTTGTTTATAAAACCTCTTGTACTTGATAAAGGCCCTTCTAACAGGCCTGTGCACTCATTTAGAACACTCCAGAGTCTTACAATGTTTTTATTTTATTTTTTTAAGAGATTTACATATTGCTTGTTTATCAAGGTTAAATATAAAAGCCTAATGACATTGGGGTGTTTGTACATTGCCAATTTTTTGATAGATTATACAAATAAAAAAATCTATCTATCTATCTATCTATCTATCTATCTATCTATCTATCTATCTATCTATCTATCTATCTATCTATCTATCTATCTATCTATATTTGTACAGTAATTACAAATTTTTATATAAGCCAAAATGCTGTTATAAAAAACAATTATTATTATTAAAGTAGAATTGAAACCTTTCTATCTTGCTATTTTCAAGGACAACAGCCGGATGAACCGATGCACCACTCTATCTTCACTGCACCTTCTATATCTCTCCCCATCACTTTCAATCTCACCATCCCATTCTCGCTCTCTCGCTCTTAGGAGCTTATCTCTGCAGTGGCAGGCCGTGGGGAATTCTCAGTGCAGAGGGGTGTGGAGACGGGTCCGTCGCCGAGATTCCTGTTCCTGTCCTACTGTACACAGTTTTATCTTCATTTAACTCACACATTTGATAGAACAATATGTGGCAAGTGTGTAGATTTTGTTTGAAAGTTGGTAGTGACATATTGCAAGGATCATATTCAAAATGTTGGTATTAAGTAAATGCAACAAAGATAGTCTAGTAATATAGGCAAAATAACATTATTACCTCACAAATCTAATTTCTTATTTCTCTGCATCACCATAATAAATATGACTTTTTTTCTCTCTCTAAAGGATAAATTAAAGAAATGACCACTAGGGCTGCACAGTTAGGAGGAAATATGTGATATGCGATTAACTTGGATAATGTGACAGCAATATGCTATGTGATAAACCTAAGATAAATGGGTCAAAATCAATTGTTATGTTGTTCAAGAAGATTTTCCTCGAGAAAATGATATCCAAGGGACATAAAGTACATTTCTGTAAAATGTTTTATCCAGCATTAAACAAACGGAGATCAAAACAAAGCGTAGTGTAAATTAACAATTTACAAAATGACATGAATTATGGGGAGACACTTGTGAATTATGGTAAGATAAAATGGAGCATATACATTTATACATTCCCCACTTTCTCCTTTTCAACTCCCCTGACTCCCACATCTTTTCTCATATTGCTTATTTATATGTACTTACATTTTTAATCTGGAAAAAGTAGGCCTCCTGAACAAAGTAGGCTTTAGGTTCAGCCTACAACTAATAACATTTTGATCGCAAATGCCTTATTTTTTGACAAAACATTATTTACCAATTATCCTGATGTTCAATGTGCAAAAAAAACATTTATTGAGATTTATACTGACATCTTGAAATCCTGCACCTCTGACACAAACGTTCAAATTTTAAGGTGTCTTCCTCAAGAGGGCGCTTACCGGCCAAATAAGAAGAATCCTCCATTGTGCTGCATGCAAAACTAATTTTTTACTTAGATAGTATGCTTGTTTAAATCTATTAATGTCAAGGATTGGATGTTAAGATACCAATTGAAATACGCCCGTATTATCTCCAGAAAAAAAAATAATTAAATCGTAAAAATGACTCTGATCTGGTCTATCCTGAACATCGCTGAGAAAAGTAACAGGTGCCACGTGACAACACCATCGCTACACTGCTTCAGAAGAGGTATGACAATAATTTACACATGAATAATTATAGCTACTTAGGACCTTTGTTGGTCGGCATATTTGCAAATGTATGAAAGTTTGTAGGGACATGTCCCTATCATCCCTACCTAAATCTACACCTATAATATGTGGAAACGCTCCCACCTGCTCCACACTTGAATGCCAAATAATATATAGTTGATTTGAATTATAATTCATTAGCAAGAAAAGATTCTATATTAGTTCACAATTATTTTTTTGTTTAATAAATGACACCTTATTACTGCCAATTATCATCCTTTTAGCACAAACATTATAAATCTGTCATCATTTAATATCATGATGTATCATCATCTTCACTGTCATCATTCCAGACCCATATCATTTGGAAATTCAAAATCACCATTGTTTTTCCAAAACACCTTTTTTTGTGTTCCACAGAAGAGAGAAAATCATGCAGGTTTAGAATGACATAAGCGTGAGTAAATGACGACAGAATTTTCATTTTCGTGTGAACAGCAAATAATTACTTCTTTCAAAAGCTAATGTAGACAACACCGGAATAATACATTCAAGGTAAAATGAATAATCTGTATAATTTATTAGATATTCCAGCCAACCAAGGGGGTAGGGGGAAATCTCTTCTTCATACTGAAAAGAAATCAAAAGATATTTTGACACATTTTTGGCTCTTTTTCCTATACAAGACAAGAAGGAATTGGCTTTTGTCACATACAAAACAAGTTACAGATTCAGAGGTACGACATGCATTGAACAACATAACACACGTACAGAAATAACGGCATAGAAAGTCAACAGGTAGAAAGTATACAAAACAAAGACCTACAAACAACATTGTAGAAGATTTAGGGGGCGAGGGAGGGATTGTAAACAGTGCTCTCTGTTTTTTTAATTCCCTGGATACTCTACAGTATGAATGTTTACGTTAATTTATTTTTATGAAATACTTGCTTAAATTTCATACCTCTAGTTACCACTGTTACTGTACAATTTTATAAGAAGACAACAGAAAAATCTAATAAATGAAAGAAGTCACTTGTGCTATCCAGTTTAAATGAGAAGCAAACAAACCCTTAATCATCACAAATCCTCTCATAATAAACTCAATTAAAATTCAAAGCCCCAATAATCTAATACATTGACTGTGAGTGTAAACCAAAAATAAACGTAAACATCAAAAAATCCATTCATTTTCAAACAGTGCCCATGTTGATGCTGGAAGCATCATCAGTTTGACACGTTTTTTAGCAAATTTGAATACCATTTAATTTGAAGGATTTCAAATGCTAACATGTGGGTGGGCATTTTATACAAAACACCTTTAATGCCATCAGACCATCCAATAAGACACTGACATTGGACTCAACTGACTGATTGTCATCACTGTTTGTTGACTATAGTGTCTAAAAATATATATTCCCCAAATAGTCACCCATATATATTTCATTCTTGTCTTTGTAAATGCTCTAAGAACACTGCACTTTGTGGGACATTATATAGAATGATATCTTCAGAACATAACAGCAATAAGACAACATATTCTAATTCTGACATGACTGATTGGGCAATTAAAGTGGAATATATGAGGGAACATTTCACATAAACCTGCCAAGAACATGTTTAATTTCACCCCACCCCAAAAAAAAAGAAAAAAAAACATAAAAATTATAATTTTAAGTTTAAAAATATTAAGATTTTTCCCCATTGTTACATTAGCTCAACTTGTACTAGCAACACTATCATCATGGGATTCTCAGGGAATATGTGTACTGTTAATAAAAATAAATAAAATAATTTAAAAATGCTAAATAAAATAAACCTATTTTGCACCGTTTGTTCACCCCTTTTCTCATTACATGAACATTCTCATTAAAATAAGAAACACACACACATATATATATATATATATATATATATATATATATATATATATATATATATATATATATATATACTATATGTATGTATGTATATACCGGATAGATGTATGAATGTCATTACATATAGGATGATTTTCATGACTGTATTGCCGCAAAGAGAATCTAAAATTAATCATCATTGAGAATAATGAGTAAAACATAAAGGTAATTTAAGGAAGTCAAGTCAATGTGCTTAATTGTCATGAAAATTATGCCATAAGACAACATTTCTTAAAGGTCCTAATATAGGTTTTGTTTTCCTTATGCAAAAATTATGTCCTCACCATATAAATCTAAGCAATGAATAGAGAATTAAATGTGAATCACACAACCGAAAGTTCATGGACATTATAAAATCCCCTTACAAGACCACAACCACAGCAAGGGACCTTAACTCTCTGAAAGCAGTTTCATCTTGCTCTATTAATGTAAGCGGTACACCTATGGCAGTCATAAATTATTCCGTATTGAGCAGAGAGAAGGAAGAGCCCTCTCTCTTCTATTTTTTTCTGTCTGCCTCCCATACACGCCTTTCTCCCTTGCTCTTGCAGAAATTGGTATTCCGTTCACACTTCAGTTCAACTCAGCTAAATTGCTGAGACAGGGATGGAAGCATACACACTCCCAAGACTCACTAGAGGCAGAGTTTTCCTGATCATCTTCTCGCTCCCTAGATAACACATAGTCACACACACAAACATTGTCTGGGAGAGAAGTACATTCTAACAATGTGACTTTTTCAGTGATGGTATTTGTTGACATGGATACAATTGAGTGAATGTTTTTGATCTAATTTAGCCCTCTCTATCCTGGTTTTCAAACTGAATGTGAGTGCTTCGAGGAAGGGCTTGTGATCACCATGGAAACTGGATATAGTCATCTTCAGGACAGCTTCTACATACCTGTGATTACATGCTGGACTGTGTTTGTGTGGTTATAGAATAGTGAGGACGAAAAGGATATAATAATTTAAGGATAAGGAAGTTTGTGCAGTGTATGTCACATTTGGAGGAAAACGTGGCCATGCATTACATTCTGTTTTACAGAGTTCTCTATCAAAAGTGATAAGTTTGAAATCATCCATCATTCAAAAGTAGAATTGGACAAACCAGTCATCATCTTGGTCAAGCTGTGACTTTGAGAGAATAATTAGTGAAGACACAAAAGGTCCCTTAAAACGTTATACTAAATCAAATATTTCAAAATAAACATTCTCACTGGCAAAGCCAAATTATTAGACCATCTACCTTACTTTATATGATCATTTAAAAAATACCTTAGAAATATATATTTATATTTATTCATTTATTCAGAAAGATTTGTGTCTGAAACCAAATACTCTGCTATGAAATTGTTAAATTGAACTGAAGTGTTGAATTGACCTGAAGAGTTTATCACTTGGTCAGATTTATTCCAGCCTAATACCAATAACTTTGTGGTCCATTCAATATAGTTCTCATTGTTGCATCTGTGTGGGTTGCCAATGTGCATGTGCTAGTTTTTAATTAATTTCTTTGTGATATTCAATCATAAGCATGGGTGTTTTGCAAGAAAACATTGGACATGAGGTGTATCTTGTTCCATTACTTTCTTAAACACTCATAAACTACCTATTAACAAACTAATATTTTGTATTTTTTTTTTTTTTTGAATTTAGTAATTCCAGAAAAAAACAAATAAATAAGGGATAAAATGTTAATAAATGAACACGAGGGGAGGAAAATATGAACAGATTTTGGTCTCTTCTGATGGAACAATAAACAATTTATTCATTTATCGATAAAAGTGACAAGAAATATGTAACAATTCTACAGATAATAATCTTCATGTCTATATATAAAAATAAATAAATCAAGTTTCACACAGTATGTGAATATATTCTGGAGAGTGAGTATGTGTGTAGGAATGTCATAGTTATCATATAAAGTACGTGCACATTATCATACCATCAGCCCTCCCTATAATCATATATGCTTGCACACAAGCACGCTTACTGTATGCAGACCCATAACTGCAGTTAGGTAAGGCCAGTTTATTAGGGGACAGGGAAGGGGTGCACTAGTAAACAGGGTTTTACATGTACTTTGTCTCTTATTTTAATGTTTAAGGTGGGCTCTAGACAGTGACTAGTTATTGTGGGCAGTGACGGACTGTCCACTTTAATTTACCTGCACTTGAATGGTAAGTTTACAGCCTCAAGTTAGTTAAGGTTTAATCCTGTTCTTGTCTCAAACAACCATAGGCCTGATTTGTTCTGGCTGTATCTTACCCCTACGACGGACCAATGCAGGACCAAAAGGCAAGAGATGTGGGCAGTGGTACATCCTCTAGATCCTGTTCCATAATTATGTAACATGACCGCTGTTTTCCAGTGAAATCACCCGAATAAAGTCACCAGGGTATGCCCCCCGTATAATGATTCTCCATTGTACTTTAGTCTCTGCTTTCTCCTTGGCCTTCTATTCCTTCTTGGACTCCTTTCAGAGTCCAATTCACAACTCTAGGGCCTCAGAGGCCCTTATCAAAAGTATTGGAATTTCCCCTGTCCCCTTTGGGCCTCCGCAAGTTTTCTGAAGCCACGTGGTTCTCGTGACCAACACTTGGGCTACTTCCCAATGGGAATAGGCAGTTCTGACCTAGCAGCCTCTGGGCAGCTTCAAAATGGTTGTTGCCCCCTTGGTAACCACCAAGACGAGGCTTGGAGCTCAGGCCACCCAGCAGACGCTCTGACTGGCCACCCTCACGCAAGTGCTCCTCGTCATCCGTGTCGGCATCAATGTACTTACTAATAGATGCATCATAGAAAGTGAAGACCGCAGGGGTGAATGCCTTCCTTTCAGGTGTCTTAGGTGGAGTCCTGCTGCTGGCTGTTGTGTAGACAGACACCTCTGGACTTAGGATGGAGCAATCAGAGAGAAGAGAGTTGTCAGATAGAGGACCACCCAATGGGCAGGTCTCACCAAAACTGCGATGATTCGCCTTAACCAAATGCCCTTTCTGAGAGCTTCCAAGCAGACCTGGTTTTCGTGAACCATCAGTGTTGAGAGGTTTAGCACCAGAACAAGGTGGTGTAAGCATGGTCTCATGCTCCATGGTGGTCTGCAGGCTTGGGTTCACGCTGACCCGACTAGAGAGGCCTGAACCAGGGCTGTGAGAGAACCTAGAGCTCTCTGGGAGGGACAAGCCCCCTGCGAGATTGTAGGGGAATCGTGGGTTCTCTTGAAAATCTGTTGCACAGCTGATATAACTGTCGAAGCTGGACAGACTTTTCATGTCCACCACTCCTTCGCGACCCCCATTTAGTGGGTCACCATCTTGACCTGGCAAGGCTCCTAGCTCAATCTCATCCCTTCTATGTCCTGCTTTAGATGAGCTTCTGTCTTTAGTGTTCAGGTTGGGCTGAGACTGAGTCTTAGCCATCTGGTTGTACATTTCTTCCAGTTTCTGTGCATTAAGCCTCTGTGGACTAGAGGCCCTTGCCTTGCTCGGGGAACCTTGGTCTGGATTAAAGGAACGATTTGAACTGGTCTCAGATGCTCCCCGCTTAGATGACCACTTCCACCGACTGGGTGAGAGATTGTTGTCCTGGGTTCTTTCACCTTTATCCATGACCACCACATCCAAAAGCTCTGCACCACGTGAAAATGCTTCTCTAACATTCATGGACACTATACTGCCATTGCGTTTGGCTCGCTCAAGAGCCTCACGCCTCTTGATGGCCTTCTCTTGTCTTTTTTGTTCCTTGTAGAATTCTGAGAAATTGTTGACGATGATGGGAATGGGAAGGGCAATGACTAACACTCCTGCTATGCAGCAGAGGCCACCAACAATCTTCCCCAGAAGTGTCTTGGGGTAAATGTCCCCATATCCCACAGTGGTCATGGTAATAGTGGCCCACCAGAAGGAGGCAGGGATACTCTTGAACTTGGTATCATCCTCATCCTTCTCTGCAAAAAAAACTAGGCTGGAAAAGATCATGATGCCCATGGCTAAGAAGAGTATAAGCAGGCCCAGCTCATTGTAACTTCGTCGCAGTGTAAACCCCAGTGATTGCAACCCTGTAGAGTGACGTGCCAGTTTGAGAATGCGCAAAATTCGCATGATTCTAAAGATTTGTACCACCCGCCGTACATTTTGAAACTGCAAGACACTCTTGTTGGACTCTGTCAAGAATATTGTGACGTAATATGGTAGGATGGCCAGCAGGTCGATGACATTCAGGGGACCTTTGAAAAATTTCCATTTGCTTGGTGAGGATAGAAAGCGAAGAAGGTACTCCATGGTGAACCAAGCAATGCATATAGCCTCCACATGAGCCAGCTGGGGATTATCGACAGTCTGACCAAACTCATCTGTGTCTTGCAGTTCCGGGAGGGTGTTAAGGGACAAAGCGATAGTAGAGAGCACAATGAATAGTATAGAGATGATGGCCAAAATCTGTAAGACAAAAAAAGAATCCATTGAAGACAAAAATCCATTATTAAAGGGATAGTTTAACACAAAAGGAGACATAAGGCAGAATGTTCAGCCTAAGTCACCATTCTCTTTTATTGCATTTTGTTTACATAAAATGAAAGGAAATGGTGACTGAGGCTTTCAATCCCTAATATTCTGCCTAACATCTCCTCCTTTTGTGTCCAAGTCATATAGCTTTGGAACAAAATGAGGGAGAGCAAATTATGATTTGGATAAGTTATTCCATAAATAAATAAAAAAACAAGAAGAAACTTGTTTAATGAAAACCTTAAATACTGGTAAAAACATATTGGATTAAAATAGTGTAAATATTCACTGTAAAGCTCAGCTCTAATGTATGAAACTTTCATCTAAGAACCACAGGAGAAATCCAACATTGACGCGTTGACTAATATAGCTGTACTTAAAGTCCATATAAGTCTTATGGGAATATAAGGAAATGATCTTACTATATAAAAATCGTATAAGGAAATGATGACACAAGTTAAATTTTTGGGTGAACTATCTCACTTTAAGCTCTATATACATGTAAAGGCAATTAAATAGAGAGAGAGAGAGAGAGAGAGAGAGAGAGAGAGAGAGAGAGAGGATGGGCTTGAGAAAGTGGTAATATATAGTTCAATGATTTTTCTATGTTATTGTGTGCAAGAGGATCTGACATGAGTTGTAGAAAGCATGCAATAACTCTTTTAAAACATAGTTTCCTCAAAATCGACATGTAAGCATCTGTTAAGCCTCATATAATGCTCATTATGTTTTTATTTAAATGCATTAAGTTTGTGTAAAACAGTAATTTTCCTAAAAAAAATGAAACAAGAATGAAAAAGATTAAAGTATTACGTCTTCGAAATGTTATTTCAAAGATTAGAAATTAGATAAGTATTCACATCCTAAATTGGGAACACAGTCTGTTTCTCTTTCTATTTTTTCTTTTCAATATTCATCAGACTGAATGTACAGTGGGTGGACCATGGATGTGCAGATTGTGATTACCGAAAAACATGTTTGAGTGAGTAAGAGGTTAACCTTTAACTTTTAAAAATTACAAATGTGAGTCCTTTTTGAGAGAAAAACAGGGTCAAATTTGAAGGTTAATCAAGGTACATTCTGTGATGAATTATGCTATCCCATACTCATGGTCACCTACAGCACTGCCATGATGCCATGGCATAACAGATTTATGAACCTCTTCCACTATCATCTCCAATTTTAGCCAGCTAATCTATTTTTGCCAGTATTATCAAATGATTTGCCTCCATATGAATGCTATGGGAAATCATTTGTGACTCATTGCACTTGCAGGTGTCTGCCTGTGTGTATTAATGTGTTTAAGAAGAGGTGGCTCCAGTCATGTGAGACATGAGGGAAAAGTTTAGAAACTTTAATACGATTATATACAGCCTATAACCTATAATCAGCAAAGATTAGCCTTTTATTTATAAGCATACCAAAGCTTCAGCAGAATTTTTTCCACAACAATGTCAGCAACCACAATTTCTACTAAGCAACACCAGAGCTCCCAACTCCCTCCCATTTTATCATCTACTGTCTGATACAAGACTGAAATGTCTAGCTGTTTGAAATGTCATTGGTATACTTTCTATTTCTGCTAAATATGTGTAAGTCTTTATTGATCAAGTTGGCTGTCAATTTGAGAACTTAATTTGTGCTCTGTTTTGACAAGATACTAAAGTCTGCAATCAAAATTCAGATAATTTGATGTGAACTAAAATATTTCTCACCTACTTCCAAGGTCAAATTATCTGAACTGCACTATCCACAGTCATTTGATATAGATCCATACTCTTTAAAAAAATTCTCATCTGTATATTCTTATTTCTCCCAAGGTATTTTAGGAGAAACATCTGAGACAACGTTTATGCTTAAAAGAATCTACTGAAACTCCATGAAGTCTTATGAGCTATGAAAGACCAACTTCTGAGTAACAAAAATGGAACTACTATGAGTAGGGTGGACAGAGTGATTTTGAACCCTAGAGGTAAGAAAGACTCCTTTCTAGGTAATTTACTTGGACTTTAAGGCCAAGCATGTGTGTAAAGTCTGTGCATTGCAAAATATTCTTAAAACAAAAAGTGAATAGTGCAGGTAAAAAAGGACAGTCCACTAAAGTGACAATGGACATCGGAAAAATGCTTGATGTAGATGCTCAGACGTTGGGGAATTCATTTTAAAAGGGTTCAGCACAAATTCTAAGTGTGCAATCAATTGAGTCATTGACCAAGTGATCATTTGCAAATAATATCTGGGCACATTCAAGCTGAGGAAGGCATAACAGGGTCAACTCCCTGTATAGAGATGGCTAGGGAGAAGGATGTCCTGGGGGAAATCCCAGCATTTTCACATAATCTCAGATGAGTGGCTCATTATCACATCCAGTGGGTTGCTCGTATAAGCACATACAAATGATTCTCTCATGAGATACACGCAACTCAATTGCACACAAACACATACACACCCACAGTAAAATACACACTCAAAAAGCTGCTGTGCACAGCGGGATATCCCATAAAGGCACACAAACTCAATGCATCCCATTGGAAAGAAAAATCACTAATGAGATCTCCTTAATATCTCAGATTTATACATAAGATTCCTATGTTTTAAAATTTCATACAATAGCCTAGTGATTACATGTGTCTCCTCTACAGTCTCAGAAAAGTTCTTTGCTCAGATCTGGCAAGATACCAAAGCCTGCAATCAAAATATATTTTGGTAACACTTTACAATAAGGTTCTATTCGTTAACATTAGATAATGCATTCGGTATTCTGTAAGGATACTCTTAACATTATGTTTTTTTACAGCATTGTTTTATCTTTTTTAATTTAAGAAAATTACAATTGACCATTGTTAGTTCATATTAGTTCATAGTGCATTATCTAATGTCAACAAATACAAATTTTGATTGAACAAATATGAACATTTACTAAGATTAATAAATGCTTAATTATTGTTCATTGTTCGTTCATGTTAACTAATGTTGTTAACTAACGTTAATAAATGGAACCTTATTAAAACTGTAATCACCGGCCTGGTCTCATGAACATTACTTGACCATGGCAAATGTTTTTGCAAAATGAAATGATGTGCCTGTTTGGCTGCAGTTTCCCAGTGAAATGTCCAGCGAGGGGCACCAAAAGTGAGTGAAATGGTGTCGTAATCAGACAAGGGTTTTAATTTAGGTGGAGGTTTTATTGAGTAAACTAACTTAAAATTTTAACCTAAACAATAGTCATCTAAAATCCAATGAGAGGTAGACACAAAACAGACATCCTTACCCTTAACCAATGCCTCAACTTAACATCCAATTACCAAAAAATAAAATGAGAAAGGAAAAGCTAATTTTCTGAATCATTATCTCGTGTCGCCTCTATGACACTCTCGTCTCAAATCTCAGCTTGCTTGCTCGGCTGGTCTCGTACCACATACTCCAGAGTCCAATGTCCAACACACTTGGACAACAATGAGGTTAGCTACCGATGATCACTTTGGAATAAGTGTGAAAATGTAGGTTGGTCTGTAATACAATCTTTAAAATGTGTTGTTTTTCAAATTATGTTTTACTGTAAAAGTGTTCTGATTTCATAACAGTGTCTGAGTAATAGTGCCAAACATGTGTTTCTACAGTCAAAACAAGCCTTTGTTGTAGCTCTGTGGCGCTCTAACACTGTAGCTCTGTGGCGCTATCAAATTGGTGTTTGTTTGAGAATACCGACCAGCCTGTCACTGCACCACTGACTCAACCAATAGAGTAAGTTTGGGGCGGGACTATCGGTTTGTCCGACCAATTGCGACAGGGAAATATCCTGGATACCTGTTTAAAAACAGGGTTATTTCTATTGAATCCTGTTGCTATTGCCACTGTAAATTACACACTTTACCTTTAAAAGAAAGCAAAATAAAGCTAAGAGCAGCCTTTGAGCAATAAAATTTCCCTCTGAGCAATTAATTAAATTAAGTGTTATAAAGACCATGTTGAGAAATAAATTATGTATAGGAAAAAGGATAATAGTATGTCATTATAAGTAACAATAAACACACATATCCTGCTCTTTGTGTAGATGTTTCTTTGACTCTTCAGTGAGAACTCCTGCTTTGACCTTGACCACTGACATTCAACCGTTACTGCAGCATTGTCATGGCAACTTACTTCAAACTTGGTAGGAGGCATTCACATGAAGAGGATTGTTTGATAAGTGTCAAAGTCTTTGTTCTTCTTATCATCAACATCAACACCATGCCTGGCTTACCGCTACATACAAACATACAGATGTCAGATACAAAAAAGTTGCCAGTCCTGTTCCAATCTATTCTGCAAGATTAAAAATACTTTTAACATGCAGTTTTCTGCCTTTAACACAATCACTAGAAAGAAGGCAGATAAACAGGTAGGTTTTGTTGATTTAAAGCTCAATAGAGCATTGACTTTAAAAACCTCTTCTGTTTAGAAGAATATTTTACTTGCTTTTAGCACGATACGTGCAAAGACCCATGTTATATAATTGAGCTAAAATGTCACCACAGCCTAATTGTTTTATTTTTTATTCATGAGAGAATTTTAAGTTTATGCATTTGCCTGGTAGCATAACAATATGCTTTTTGCCAGAAAAGTCACAAGCCATTCTAACTCAAAACGCCCACATGAGCTCCACAACTCAACAAGGTCATGTCTACTAACTGTTAAGCCACAACTCCAACAACAATAATTGAAGTTTTCTTTCCACCTAGCAACAACCAAAAACACCCTATTAATTGCATAGGAACATGCGATTAACCACTTAGATCCCCTCATAATCCTTTACATTTTCAAAAGATCTTACACGATCTTCAATGTGAATTTTTTGGGGCAATGATCCTTTAAAACTGACAAAAACTAGACAAAACAAGACTGGTCATTTTAGTGGGCAGACAGAAAGGAAGAGGAGAGAGATGGGATTCTGATAGTGTTGCCGAACCCGCCTTCACGTCCCCCTAAAAGTGACACTGTCGCCATGGTTACCAGAAGAGACCATGTCTTCCACATTTTCCACCAAATGATGGCATGACAAAGCAATCAAATGCAAACACGCATTCTATGAATATCTATAGAAGTGAATCATTCCTTTGTAAATCGTCCACTCTTAAAGGTATATTATGTCCAAAAATGTCAATTCTGTCATCATTTACTTATCGTCATTTTGTTCCAAACCCGTATGACTTCCTTTCATCCGTGGAACATGTTAGGAGATGTTAGGCTGAATGTCACATGAATGTCGCCATTTACATTCGTCATCTTTTTTTTTCATACAATGAAAGTGAATGTGACTGAGACTAACATTCTCAATTTTTTTGAGAATGTTTTTGTTTCATGGGGGAAATGATAAAAAAAAAATGTGAAGATGAGTAAAAAATGACAGATTTAAATTTTTGCATGAAATATCCCTTCAAATACTGTCCCTCAAGAGTTGTTAGTAACACTCTTCTTTGTCCTCATCTTTTATTCGTCGCTCAAAACATCTCCGGTCTGGCTAGAAGGGGTGGTTCAGATTTATCTGTGTAGTCCTTGAGATGCAAAGACAACAGCTGTGTCCTCAGACACACACCCCCCACACACACACACACACACACTAGCTGACCTGATCGACTGGTCCTTGGCAGAGCCCTATTTTTTCGTTCATTATTCATTTGTCTGCAATGAGAGGGAAAATCCAGTGGCAGAGTCTATATATAAACCTGCCCAGCCCCTGACACCGTTATTAATAGCAGCAGGCAGGCAGCTTCGGGATTCTACTGGAATGCTGTCTTGGAACACACACAAACACATGCACACCTTAGATGATCCAGTAGACAGCATGCTCGGATATTTAATGCCCTACTTTGTATGCTTTTATTAATATTGCATTTTATGGTTAACAATTAAATTAAAAAACAAACAAACAAACAAGACTTTTACATTTTCTTGAGAAAATGTGAGTGGTGCTTGCTGTGCAAAAGTCAGTGTTGCAATGCTGCAATGTTGTGGGTGGTTGCCAGGAAGTGTTCTGTGGTTTCTAGGTGTTCTGGGTGGTTGCCAGTTGGTTGCCAAGTTAAAAGAGTCCACCCCTAATCTCTTTGATATTCTGGTCCCTAGATATGTCTCGACTCCCTCCTTCAATGTAGATCTATGGGATTTTTTCTTCATCCATCGGGTGAATATTGCCAGTTTGATCGCTTAGACATGAAAAAGCACTCCTCATTTAGTCGCATCATTTGAGGTATCAACATGATTACACAATAAGTCTGCATGTTGTTTCTGAGAGTTCCAGTATCCCATGATTGGCCACATCATTACAAATCACTGAGAAGCGGCATTTCCTATCACACATTTGTATCCCACTGAGGTTTAGGTGTCGGTTTAGGGCAGTGGTTATCAAAGAGTGTGGCGCACCCCGAAGGGGGGGGGTGGGGGTGGGTTTGGGCATTGTAAGGGGGGCACAGAAGACTGGCCTGTTCTTAAATCTCATTCACTTTCACACATTCTACAAAAATACTGACAATGAACACATTGCTTGTGTAAACAAGCCATTCTGGTGCGCATGCCGTTGTAATGGATCAACTGAGGATCACGTTGACTGGTTATGTACATGTGCATGTGAATAATTTTACTTGCGTCCAATGTAAATTGTCAATGAGTAAAGAAAAGACGTTTTGCACATTATAAAAAATGTTGGTATCATTAATAAACATTGTTTCATTGATGTCTGTTTTAATGAATCTGACACAGTTTGCCACAGTGCACTTTTCAGAATGGTGAGCGGGGTTAATGTTGGGGTGTTCCTCCTAAAGTCCACTGTTTTGAGAATGCTCAGCTCCAGCTAGTTTTGACTGCACCAGATGGCCAGCTGTTCAACTTCCCTTCTGTATGCAGACTCATCGTCATCTTGGATGAGGCCGTTTTACATAAAAATGTATAGAATTGATATAAAAATGACAACACTACTTACAGAAACACTCATACTTAATTTCAAAAATGGAATTTTAAGCAGAAAACTGTAACTGCATTTTCACTGGCAGAATTTCACAATTAACTTTCATTCACTTCTGTTCAAAATGCAGTTACAATATATACAAATACATGTCTTACTATACTGCACTGTACTTCTTTTGTAGTAGTAAAAACAGTCATTTTTCAAATCAATATTTACATTTTTACTAGTGTAATAGTGTATCATTCCTGATATCAACACTTAAAAATCTGTAATTTTGTTATCACTTGTGACAATGCTAATTTCAGATATCAGGAAACGTACTTCCAGTGTCAGTAAATTGAAGAGTAATTAAAGATATTGTAAAAAGGCTTTATAACATAGATAGCTTAATGGATAGGATAACTTATATTTGTGTTATTCAAGAACAACCTACAATTAAAGATCAAACATTTTTCTGCAACAAACAAGCAATAATGCACCAATGCCACACAATTTACACTCTATTTGAGATGATAACAATGCACACACAAATACTTGTTAATCCAATGCACATAAATCATTAAAGACATAGAACAATGGATCAAACACCAACCAAAAAAACACTAGCACACAAAGTAAACACACACATACACACACCACTGCTTATCCTGGCAGAGACAGCTGTGCGTTCAAGCGTCCCACAAGACACAGTTGCCATAGTGACAGTGACGACACGGAAAAGAATGCATGTGTGTGCGTAAGTGTGCGTCTATGGAAAAGGAGACAGTGGCAAAGGCATTTACGACAACAAGACGAAAGCTGCAATGTAAAGAGCAACAACACATCCTTTGTAGAGAGGACAAGAACCCTGAACAAGACTTACAATACATGTAATGTAGCACAGCGTACACACCCTAATTAGGACCCTAAAGGACAGCTGGCAGAAGAATTGACCATGTAATCTGACTCTTGACCTGAATGTTTAAAGTTTAAAAGCAGCAACACCATGCAGAAAACAGATAGTGTTCAGGATTGTAGTTAATTCAAGGAAGAGGTAATTAAGAGAGGTGTACCAGGGCAATCGCATTATTTTTAAATTTATGTAATTCATATTTTTTCAAATTGATATTCTCATTAATTTGCCACATGAAACCTGCTGTAGCAGTTATAAGGGTCATTCTCAGGAAATGGTGTCATTCGTGTGCTAAGTATGTCCCAATGACTTGCTACTGATATACTGAGCTTGGTCACATAATTTGATAGTTTTGACTCTTTACATGAGTTTATCATGTAATTCAATATAACTTTTATTTATCCATCCATCCATCCATCCATCCATCCATCCATCCATCCATCCATCCATCCATCATGTTTACACTTATATTAGCCATGCCAAGCTTAATAACTGCACTCTGTTAGAAGGGAAAAGATACATTTTATACAGAAAAACAAGAAAACACATTCTTGGCACTGAATACTGACTGTAAATAATGTGTTGTAGTGCAATGATATTTGATGGCCATGATTAAACATGTTGCTCTGATCTTACACTATGTAACATTCAACCCCAAAACATTTAGAATGTAACAGGTTTGGCACAAAATGAGTTCTGAAAAAAATGTCATAGGTAATTAATATGTAATTGTATTATATATATATATATATATATATATATATATAAAAATTCATATGTAAATATAAAAATATTAATAATACATTTTTATACAAATATTTTATTATTATATATTTATATATATAACATGTAATATATTATTATTATGATAATACATGAATGATAATATTTTATTAATATTTTTTACATGTTTTCTGAATTGAATATATTAATGATAATTACATAATAATTCTATACATGTATAAATATAATATTATATTGGAAATCATGATTTCTTGAAAGTTTAGCTGTAACCTTTTCATATAAAAAAACCTTTCTGGCATAAATGGCAATTTTTTTTTTTTTTTTACATGACCCATAAACTGATGTTGAACAGTAGAAACGTACGGAGGCCATTGCTTTCCATTTCAATCTGGTTTTAGTTGAAAGACTTTGAGAGTCAGTCGCTTTCCCAAGTGCCTGCCTCAGAATCACACACTGGATTTGATAAACCATTCCCATCCTTGCGTGCCATTTATTTCGTACCGATGGCCTTTGCTTCCTTGTCATATCCATTCCAGCAGCAATCCAATCTCTGACACCCAGAAAAGGGTTTGCACTAAAAATGCCCTCTGTGCTTCAGCAGGCCTTGTGTAGTGTGTTTTACGGCCAATTCTATTGATTGAGGTGACTATAACACAGTATGGTGAGAGCTAACTGTCACTATAAACATGACAAGGCAAGTGGCGTGGACAGAATAAAATGACAACACGGGAAACTGTACTGCCCTGTTTCCTTTATATGTGCCATTGCTTTAATTTACTAGCCTGATGCGCATTTGAATGGAATAGCTATGCAATGGTTGGAGACATGGATGGATTTTCAGGGTTATCCATTTCATGTCACATAGCAATGAAAAATCACAAATGAGATCTCATTAATATCTCAATTAGGACTATCAATCAATTAAATTTTTTAATGAATGCTGATTACAGTCCTTAATCAAATTAACCGCAAGTAATCACATATAAAATGTATGCAGATAAAAGCTCCCAAATGAAAATTATTCAAAGATTTAATTGTGGCTGATGACTTACCACTGAATAAGCATGATCAAAATTACAGTATTTTGTTTGTTTTATTTACATTTCACGTGAACCTATGACTGATTTGATTGATCTACAGTACAACTTGTAAAAACTAATCTTGTTATCTTGACAACTGTAATCTCATTTGTTTCTCCAAGACAGCAATGAGATTGAAAGGAGACAAAATGGAACAGGTCTAAACATTACAAACAAAGCTCATCTGCTAAAATCCCATATTAAATCCCAAATTAAATCCCCAAAAATCCCTGTTCCTGTATCCATCAAGCTCAAATTCCGATGGAGTGTTAACAAGGGAAAGACTTCAATAGAAAATGAGACATCATATTCCTCTGTGATATGCTGACTGAAACTGTCTTTGATTATCTCTCTCTAGATTAGCCTTCCCTTGTATGCCGGAACTTTCTCATTGTTTCCTAATTGCTTTCATACAAGATCTGTCTGCCAATTTAGCTAGAGCTCATATTAAAAGAAACAGCATTTAGCGTTCACCCATCAAAGAAATTAAATGAACAAGTTTCACCATCTACAGCTCGTAGTGAGTCTAAAGATCTGTTCCAAAACCAACCTTACAAAAGGTGTTGCAAACATGCTGCAAACTTGTAAGGATGACCATATTCTGGTTTTCCAAAAAGGGAGGTGGTGGTGGGGGGGGTTATAAGGTTCAATAGAGTGTTACTATGAATGCAAAGTTTAATACAGTGAAACAGACACTCTATTAGCATAACATAACACAGAGCTAATGTGTGCTTCTAAATCACTTGCACCTTTAATAGCAACTGACACAGAAGTGCCAGCTTTATATGTCATAAATTCTGCTTCCCACGGATCTTGATGTGGACAAAAGCATGGGAATTGTTTGTGTAAAACTTCTGTAAATTTGCACTTTTGTTTGGGCATTGTTTCCACTCAGCTGTCATTTGCTGCTACTGTCAAGCAACTGTTTGATGCCGAACACAACAGTGCTTTGTGCATTCGTGGAGAGATTTTCAGGCAGCAATTTGGCCAATAGTTGCTGCAATCCTCTGATAACCGACTGATTAGTGTGCGAGAAGGGGTTAAAGCAATGCAAATATGCGCATACACACAATGACGTATTAGACTAGATGCGCATCATAATGTAACTATTCGGCTTGAATCAAGGACATTTTTGCAAATTTAGAAATCCCAGCCAGACACTTTTTAAGGCTGAAAAAGAGGATATGTCCAGGAAAAAGAGGACATATGGTCACCCTATGCAAACATTGCCACTCAATCATTTTCACATGCAAATGAGCTTTGCGGCAAACTCTTCATTGTCGCCAAAGGTTTGCTGCAGGTTCACCAGTCACCACTACCGGTAAAGAGCTACAAACCTCTGGCAATTATTTGTGTCGAATCACAAGCTCATTTACATGTGAAAATAATAGGTATGCTCTAAATGTGAAAGCTGTTCCAAACTATATGCAGTGAAATTAGGCTGCCTTACAAAAGATTTTGTTGTGGCTGATATCAAGTTAACAATATGTTAGCACTTCATTGTAATGAGCCCAGTTAAAAAATAAATTAAAAAATAACCAAGATAAGACACGATGGATATGTTGAATAGGAAAAGATAATATAAAATTGTTCCATCTAATTAAAAGTGCACTATTTTACCAAAAAAATGGTGTATGTTTGTGCTTATTAGAGAATAATGTTGTTAGCTTTGCAACATGCTAACTTCAGTCTATTAGAATCAATGGTTAGCATTAGTCTTTCATGTACTTCTCGTGAATTGCATTATTTGGCTTTCCAGAGTATTAACAGAGTTGCTGCAAATGAAGTGTCTTAAATCAGTCACTTATGAGGTTTCAAGTTCCTTACGAAAATTGAGAGTTCGCTGGAAAATTTGTCGCAAACTTGCTCCAAATTCGCCACAGATCATTTTTTACATGCAAATATGCTTGGCGGCAAACTTGCGGCATATTGTCTATTGTTGCCAAAGGTTTGCTGGAAGTTCACCTCTACCATTGAAGAGCTGCAAACATCTGGCATACATTTGCAGCAAATCACAAGCTCATTTGCATGTGAATATAGCTAGCTGTAAATTTGTATGTTTGTGGCTAGTTTAGATTTTTTCGTAAGGTTAGTGTACTGCCTTTAAAGGTAGCTGCTAATGTTGATAGAAAACCAGTTCACTTGGATTCGGAACAGAGTTTTTGCATTTAGTCTAAGATCATGTTGTCAGTACTTCAGAGCTGCAGCTAAATATATAACATGCAAACATACATATTGATCTGACTATGCTGCCTACCATACAGTAATAATACCTCTGGGCAGGAAGACCATTAAAGGCAGACAAAGATGTACTTAATGTACCAACATCATATAGGGTTTGGGGCTGGTGTCATCTGAAAAGGTTAAGAATCTTTAACAACAAGAAAGCCCTCTATATTCGTTTTATTCTACTGTGGGTCTCCTCTCACTCCAACCTATTGCTCTTGGCAGCAATAAAGTATTTTTCGAGGGCACAAAAAAGTGGTTTGTCAGATTAAGTTAATTAAAAGTAGGCCTAAGCATTGTTATCAGATAGGATGGTTCTGTTTATTTTCAATGATGGATTACACATTATGAATAAAGCTCCAATATGCATTATAGAAGTGCTCACATTTCTGGAGTGGCAGATAGATTGAGAGGGTTCTCGCTGCAGACTGTAGCATGATGAGGTAGTGGATCTAATCCTCTGTGTAGTGGATTTTGGTGACGTAGTGGATGATTTGGTTTTTATGCATTACACTGAGTACATTATTACTTAGTATTAAAGAATTACACTGAGACATTTGCTTAATATAACTTAGCATTTAAAAATGGTCATAACCATGAATTTTGTAAATTATTTTCCTTGTTTTCCATCTTCACCCTGAGAAAACAAGTATATAAATAAAGCAATATAGTCCTCACTATAATGTGCTCCTCATTTTAGCATCTCATCCGCTGTACATAAATGCCATGGAGTGAATTATATATATTTGTATATTAACATGTAGTGGTCAAACATACTAGGAAGTATGCAAAAGTGAAATTATAGTGAATTTGGAGCGCTTTAAAAATTACACACTCAGCACACAAGATGGAACCAAATGGAGCACATCTGTTACTCTGAAATGGAGTTGTGGAGCACAGAACCACTCAGAATACACTGTAATAATGCTTATACACAATACAGACAGGACAGAGCAGCGTGCATAGACTTTGAAGTGAACAGCTTGATTTATCTATTAATTTAGTTAAATCGTTGTAGCCCTTTGCAGTCAAATAATCGCACAGTGCCATACCGCAATTTTATTTTAATTAATTGCACAGCCCAAATATATAAATCTGTGTGTATGTGTGTGTGTGTTATATGACCGTTAAGTATGCTACAGTAATAAACTAAACATGAAAATGTTTTTTCTTTTTTTTTTTTGCCAATCAAAAAACTAGCCACTCATAAATGTTCTCTGTCTATCAATCATTTTGCACATTTAGGTTTGTTGACATCGGTTTTGCTGTTATTTTTTTAGAGGGCAGTGTTTTGGAGAAAGGGTGTGTGGTTAGAATGTCAGCAAAATGGCAGAAGTTAGCAAAACAGCTAATCTTTACAGCACCTTTAATCTGAAAGAAAAACATTTAGGGAGGATTCAAATACTTTTTAATTTGCAACAATTAAATAGCCAGTATTATAAATCTGAAAAAAATTGTCTACGTTAGTTAGGCTTTGCTGAGTGTTAAACTTTAGTTGATGCATCAAGCTAACTTGCACTTGCTAACAGCTCTGAACAAATGACCAACACAGTACACTGTATCTTTGTTATACTAACTCAACCCTGTTGCAATGAACAATCTCAGCCAAATTTCAATGTGAGAAAAGTTCTAGCATCATTGGCCAGGTCGTGTCGTCCTTGGACAATGCAGATGCTAAAAAAGAAACTGAGCCTGAGATACTACAGTATTGAGACAGCAGGGTATTGACATTTTGTCACAGGGGACACTGAGTACAGGCCAGCCAGGGCTGACTGTGAACATGAACCTCTGCCAATTCAGTCTTTCTTAATTTGTTTCATGTACATGTTACATTGTAATATATCTATAGATCTGTATCAGTGCCCTATACTATCCAAAGACTTGAATGAGTATGCTGAAGTGACTGGATGTACAAATGGTGTACAAAAAAAACGTTTTTAATACAAAAAATTGTATTATTATGTACATGTATATACATTGTGAAAAATAAAGTTTCAAACATTATTATAATTTTGTTTACACTTACTGTATAATGGCCTTGTCAAGCTCCATAGTTCAACTCTGTTATGGAAAAAAAAAAGCTTTGTAATGTTTGAACGAAAAGATTATTGTTTATTGCACAAGAATTCTGACAAAATACTCTGGTGAGGTGCAATGATAGCCAGAGATGGTATTAGACATTAGATTTTTACACTGATCTTCAACCCCAAAACATTTGTAATGTAACAAGTGTTGGCATAACATGTGTTTTGAAAAAATTATATAATTATCAATCAATTACAAGTCACATCGAACCTAAGCTTTACAACCATATTTACTATCTAGTCAGATTATAGGTATATGAATTCCAAACATTTTGTGACAGGGATTAAATAATATAACGCTTATGCTGAGGTAAATAATGATACATAACTATCCTATTTTGTTTCATATTGTTAAAACAACACTATACCTAAGCATATCAATACACTCTACATGATGACACTGAAGAGACCAGATAAATCATTACACAAAAAGTTTAGTGACCAGGTAGGATGGGTCGATGCCTATATGTGATATACTTTATATATTAATCATAACCTGGGAACAGATGCATTAATGACAGTAAATAGGATTTATGCCTGTATTGTAACATTGGTTACAGTGGGCAATGAATCATGAATTATCTACAATATTCTTATCCAATATACTATAGGTATAGCCAAAAGACCTAAAAAAATATGCATGTTAACATGATTTTAGTGTGATCAAATCGTTTACTAACATTTTCAGTGTAAAGCAGGGCTGGACTGGTAATCTGGCTTACTGGGCATTTTCCGGGTGGGCCGACGCACTTTTGGGCCGATCAGGGGTGGAATGGTCATCGGGAGAACCGAGCAGGCTGGTGGTTCGACTGTGAAACGTGCCGAATGGGCCGCGATAAGCAACAATGTGCCACTGCATTATGCAGAACGGACCACAAAGTGGTGCCGCGATATGCAGAAAAGGACAGCGAACACCATCCAACCCCATGTTTCCCAACCTTTTTTCCTTGAAGGCCCCCCTGATATCATCTGCCTAATATTGTGTATGTCCCCCTCATGCTGCCAAAACAACACTAACTCGCATCTCAGAATAGCATTTTGAGATGCTATTCTACTCACAACAATTGTACAGAGCGGTTATGAGTTACCTTAGACTTTGTCTTTTCGAACTAATCTGGTCGTTCTATGTTGAGATCTCTCATCAATAAGGTGTTTCCATCCGCAGAACTGCCGCTCACTGGATGTTTTTGTTTTTGGCACCATTCAGAGTAAATTCTAGAGACTGTTGTGTGTGAAAATCCCAGGATATCAGCAGTTACAGAAATACTCAAACCAGCCTGTCTGGCACCCACAATGCAGATTTTAGTGCAGTGCATAAAATCATGCAGATATGGGTCAGGAGCTTCAGTTAATATTCACATCAACCATCAGAATGGGGGGAAAATGTGATCTCAGTGATTTGGACCGTGGCATGATTGTTGGTGCCAGGTGGGCTGGTTTGAGTATTTCTGTAGTATTATATTATATTATATTATATACAACAGTTAGTTCCGGTCCTCAAATCTGATTGAACGAGAGACGTTCTATGAGCACTCGGACACTTCACTGTGTGTGTGTATCACTCCGCTTGTGTTCGTGCTGTTCTAAAATAAAGTGTAAGAGCAGTGCATATCTGTTAGGAGTTACTGTCTTTATTTTTGAAATTACATATGTTAGCCAGCAGGTGGTGGCAAAAGATCATTTTTGTGTGTAATATGAGCCAGTTGGTGGCGTAAAGTGAATCCGTTAGTCATTGTTTACATAGAACAGCGCTCCGTGATCGCTCGTATTACTAATACATTACCAAAGCTAGGAAATAGCTAAAAAAAAGCTTTAAATGGACAACTTCAGGATTAAGGCTCATCACTGCTGAGAGACACAACAGACTGATTTATTACAGAACTTGAAGTACCTTTTATCGGAGTTTCCACATTGGATATATACTGTTTAAAATGGCGGAGGACATTGCTGTTTTAATAGTGAATGACTCTTGTGCACCGGCTACCACAAAATAGAGAAGAATACCCCTGCTTGGACATCTATTTTCCACTGAGAAAGCTGACCTTCAGAAAGCAGACAGCATCTCTGGTTGGTGTGGCAACAGCCAATCTCTCGCTCTCACACACACACACACAGGCAAACACACATTCACATCCATCCGTTTATCCTTGTTTATCCAATAACTTGTTAGAAACAGCACAAGCCGTGATACTATTTCTGAAGTGAACTTTTTGAATTACTAACAGAGGCTTGGACGCATCATTTGTTTTGAACCAGCAACAGCAGATTCTGATCGGTCGTGTAATAAAGTAGTTCCAAGCACAAATGCGCTTTTATGACCGTACTCAGTTTTTTTTTTTTAAATGTACTTGTTCGTTGAAATGTTGTATATAAGCAGTGCGGCTGAATCACAGCAGTTCTGATGTAGGGCAATATCGCACTCTTGCTTGTGTGATATTGCTTAAATATATCTACAATGGTTAACAAATGTTTTAATTAATAATTTCTGAGTTAAATTACTCAGTCATTTCTCCCCTGTGCTTTTTGGCAAAACAGATGCCAAAAGCAAAGCTTGACAGCACTAGCAACAGTAAAGAAGGCATCTCCAATCTCTCTCTACCTGTGTGCGCTTTTTGTGCTGGCCTGCACGTGCGAGATAGACAAGATAGCAAAGGTTAAGAGAAATGCAAAAATAATGCAAAATTATAAAGAATTATGAAAATAATATTTTGATTAGAATTTAGTAATGTTTTGGAATGTACATTCCCTGCCATGCGGTTGGATTTTGCATTACTGCGATAGTTGAACATTTCTAGCGGTTTACATTCAGAGCCAACCTGCAGTTGCTTGATGGTCTCATAATAAAGATTTAAGATGTCACCAAGGTATGTTGTTTAAAGAGGTTTTTGCAGTCATTCAGTGTGTGGATATTCCATTCCATTTAATTCTTCAACTGGTCAAAGGAAGAAAGAACTCTTTCATTCATTTTATATTGCTTCAGAAGGCATGGATTTAACCACTGGAGTCATATAGATTACTTTTATGCTGTCTTTATGAGCTTTTTGGACCTTCTAAATTCTGGTCATCATTCAACTGCATTGTGAGTACCTACATAGCTGAAACATTCTTTTTTATTATTATTTTATCCCATTTTCTCCCAATTTGGAATGCCCAATTCACACTACTTAGTAGGTCCTCATGGTGGCATGGTTACTCACCTCAATTTGGGTGGCAGAGGACAAGTCTCAGTTGCCTCAGCTTCTGAGACTGTCAATCCACGCATTTTATCACATGGCTCATTGTGCATGAATTTTCATTTTTAGGTCAACTATTCCTTACACCTCCATGAAAGAAAGAAATTCATACAGGTTTGGAACAACATGAGGTAAATAAATAAATGATATTGGCATTAAGTGATAATGACAACATTTCATTTTTGGTGAACTATCCCTTTAAAACCTTAAAAATCATACATTGTAAGTGCCTCCTTGTAACCTCTATTTTATTTTTAAGAAAAAGAGCGTAGACTCAAAATTATTAATCAACATAATGCCCTAAATACTGTCTATTGAGCTTAACTTGTGGTGAACCCAGAATATTGCTTTAAGGGTCACAAATAATATTTGACACAGGGTTCTTAGTCTCTGATATGATATTTCTGAGTAGCCAAAGCATGCTAATCAAACTAGCAAGTTTTTAAGAATCAATGTTATCTTCATTGTGTACGCACTGCACACTACATACGCTTACTTAAACACAGAGACACAAGCCATTGCCCCGGAAAACGATGGAGTTTGCCATGGCAACAGAGGCTCTGCTGCCAATTGTGTAGGTGAAAGTGAAGGCTGTGATTAAGGATGGATTCAAACTTAAATTGTTTGAAAGTTAAATAATTTATCAGAAAATGAAAGATTTTTTTAGTACTTATGCAAATAAGAAAGTAACTCAAAATATTTGATTGTGCTATTTGAATTCATGCCTCTAAAAGGCTACCAAACACATTATTGTGGCAGCGGGGGCATGGTCGTACGTCCATCCTGAGAGAGAAAAAGCAGTAATGGTGCATACACCTGAGCCAGATAATGACTAACACCTGTTTCCAATTGCAGTATGCTTGGGGATACCGGTATAAATGGAACCACACCAGCAGCAAGACAGAGAGAGTGTCTGGAGTTGCTACCTGGGTGCTTGATGTTGTGAACCTGATGTGTTATTGTGAGGGTGAGAAGCTGAAAAGATGATGTGTTAATGTAAAGCTGAAAGCAGATATTTTGTTGAGAACTGAAGACACTTACATTAAAGGTCGACTCATGTAGCCTCCAGTGTCCTTCCTTCTTGAACCTCCGTACACTGGTGCCGAAACCCAGGAAGGTTGGAGGAAGTACGCCTCATGGAGTCCTCGCAGTTGGCAGAAGTCATCAAGTCCCTCGCCGGCCTACAACACACCCACCATCAGGCCCTGCTTGAGCTTCGACAAGACCAAGATTGCCGCTTTCAGGAGATCCTTCAAGCTCAACCAGAGCTTGTGAAACGGAACCTTCACAATCAAGAGAATGCCCCAGCCGTGACCCTGGACACAGCAGTCCTCATGCCCCCACCACGCTCATGAAGATGGGGTGGAAGATGATCCAGAAGTCTTCCTGGATCTCTTCGCGCGAACAGCTGAGATCTGGGGTTGGCCATGTGCCCAGGCTCATTCCCTTGTTGTCTGGGGAAGCCCAATTTGCAGCTCAACAACTGCTGGAGGCTAGTCTCCTGGAATACAATGTCCTGAAGAAGACCATCCTTCAGCGGGTAGGCTGCAGTCCAGAGCAATACTGTCAGCTCTTCCGTTCGATAAAGTTGGAGGGGACCAGCCGCCCATTTGCCTTCACCCAATGGCTCCGAGATGCCTGCCAGTAGTGGCTGCAGGTGAAGGACCGTGACGTTGAGGGAGTTATCGACCAGGTGGTGCTGGATCAGCTGATCTGTCGGCTACGGAATGGCAAGGCATAGTGGGTCCAGTGCCACCACCCGCTTCGCTGGAGGACGTTGTCAAACTGGCGGAGGACTATCTGACAGCATACAAGAGGGCGGAAGAGCCCTCCCACACTCTCTCACCTCCCCCTGTGTTTTCCCTAATCCCCCCCAAACCCCCCCCCCACCACCCAGGGGGACGGAGCCCGAGCCATCTTCATCAGCTCCACGCCAGGATAACTTGAGGGAGGGGGAGGCTTTGGCCCTACCACCATTAAGGGGTTTCCTGAAAGGGATTTCCCTCTAGAGCGGACGAGAGACGAAACCCTTAGGCATGCCCTTGACCAAGTGAAAGTCATTGACTGTCAGCGTCTCCAGCCAAACGTCGTATATCCATATTTTGGCATAATAAAAAGCGGTGGTATCGTGTGATGCAGGGTGCTCAAACAAATGCAAATACAACAAAGCTGTTAATACCGCAGAGCCATCTGGAAATGTTATTCCAGGCGGATCGGTGAGGGAAGAGAAAAACGTGACTAATGGCCTTCCTGCAACCGGGAGAAAAAGTGCCTGTATTACTACCCACATCGAGCTTCAAATTAGTCACCAAGTGGCAAGGACCATTTGAGGTCACACGACGAGTGGGGGATCTCGATTATGAGGTGAAACGAACCGATAGAGGGGGGTGAAAGTCAAATAAATCACAAAACCCAATCATATCGCCCTGGTCATTTGTGGACACCACCTCTCACCGTATCAAGTCACAGAGGTGGCCAAGTTGCAGGAAGAATTTGCGGTAGACAGGCCAGATGTCTCCCTGGTCTGAGTCAGGTGGTGTGGATATGTGGCAGCGTGGCCGTGGTCGAGCGTCCGTCCGGAGAAAGAGAAAGCATTAAGGGAGCATACACCTGAGCCAAATAATGACTAACACCTGTTTCCAATTGCAGTAAGCTTGGGGAGAGAAAAATAAACAGGACCACTCCAGCAGCAAGATGGAGGGAGAGTCTAGAGTCACTACCTGGGTAATTGATATTGTGAAGCTGATGTGTTATGGTGAAGCGGAGAAGCTGAAAAAGACACTTACATTTAAGATTGACTCACGTAGACATTGAACTGCCTCCTGTGTCCTTCCTGCTTGAACCTCCTTACAATTACTTAAGCATAAAAACGCACATATACTTCAAGTCGGCCATGCATATATTAAATGAATTCCTAGCTTTCACCTTATTGCACTGCTTTCACTTATACCAGTGTCTTTGGCCAATTAAAGGGAAAGGTCATGCAAAAATACTGTACAAATTCTGTCATTATTTACTCACCCTAAAAAGGAGATGCTGTGCAAATTTTAACCAAACTAACGTGTCCTTTTGTGTTCTCCAGAAGAAAGAAAGTCATATGGGTTAGAAATGATAAGGGAGAGAACATGATGACAGATTTTTAATTTATAGGTGAACTTTTCCTCTAACTGGAGCTCAAACCTGTTCTTGAATGCCAAAGCCAGACATGGTGCTCTAGAAAAGTCACTTCTTTTGATGTTGAGACACTGACGTAAGCCCAGGAGTGGACTGGCTATAGGGAGGTCTGGGCCGAACTCCCCAACAACCACACCCCCTCCTCCACTCGACAACTTTTGGGCCAGTTTTAATTTCAAATCCAGGGCCAATTTCTCTCTTCCCAGTCCGCCCCTGCATTAGCCTCTTGCATTTCTGACTTGTGGCATGTTTTTGTGAACAAAGTGTGTATTTGTGTGTGTGACAGTGTGAGAGCGAGATGAGATAGAAGGCTGTTTTTATGCTTGGCTGTTTAATACAGTAACTATTTTACTCTTCAAGGCTATTGGTGGATGGTGGTAAATTTCTGATGGGGTTTATTTATAATATATATATATATATATATATATATATATATATATATATATATATATATATATATATATATATATATACAGTTATGTTTTTTTATTAACATCTTTAATCTTTAAACATTGCTTAGCTATGTCTAAAGGGATAGTTCACTAAAAAATAAATTCTGTCATCATTTACACACCCTCATGTCTTTCCAAACCCGTATGACTTTCTTTCTTTCATTGAGATGTCAAAGGAATAGTTTACCCAAAAAGGAACGTTCTCTCATCATTTACTCACCCTCATGCCAATCCACATGTGTATGACTTTTTTCTTCTGCTGAACACAAACTAATATTTTTAGAAGAATATCTCTGCTCTGATGGTCCATTCAATGCAAGAGAATGGTGGCCAGAATTTGAAGCTCCAAAATGCACGAAAAGACAGCATGTCTTCAGAAGCAATATGATAGGTGTGGGTGAGAAACAGGTTCATATTTAAGTCATTTTTACTATAAATTCTCCTCTCTGCCCTGTAGGTGGCAATTTGCATGAAGAAAAACAAAAGAAGAACTCTTAGAAGAGAAAAAAGGACTTAGATATTTAACTGTTTCTCACCCACATGTATCATTTCACTTCTGCAGACATGGATTTAACCACTGGAGTCTTATGGATTACTTTTATGCTGCCTTTATATGCTTTTTGGAGATTCCAAGTTCTGGAAACCATTTACTTGCACTGAATGGACCAACAGAGGCATTTTTCTAAAATCTTAATTTGTGATCTGCAAAAGAAAGAACGTCATACACATATGGGATGGCAAGAGGTTGAATAAATGATGAAAGCATTTTCATTTTTGGGTGAGTTATCCCTATAAGCCTCAGTCACCATTCACTTTCATTGTACAGGAAAAAGATCCAAAATGATCTAATGAAAGTGAATGGTGACTGAGACTAACATACTACCTTTCACTTCCTTTTGTGTTTTACAGAAAAAAGTCATTTTGGGGGGTGAACTATACCTGTTAAATTGAATTGTCTCCAATTAAACATGTATTTCTATTTTATCTTCCCCAAAAGTGGCCAATTCAATAATATCTAAAGGCCGGTGCACACTGTACGATTTTGGCCACGATTCTGCCATCTGAGACAAATTTCGGGAATTCTAAAAGATTTCTGTCATCGTAGGGCAAAATTGGCAATCTTATGACGTTTAGTTTGACATGCGCACGACGGCCGATTAAAATCCTTTGCAATGATCATTATCCTCCGACGAAGTTCTGGTGGTGTCAGAAATTTACATCGCATTCGTATATTGTGTTGGCTATTACGACGGCCAGATGAGATAGACCGCTCCTTTCTCACGCCCCAATTCACTGTTTTGGGAGAAAGCCCACTGAGCTCTTTAGGAAGAAACCTGCACTATATCTGCACTATAGCAACATTTATGCCCAGTTATCACTCCACTCAAGCTCTTTCCTCTTGGTAATTAGAATACAGTTACATTCAAATACTTTGCATTTTATTGTCTTTTGCTTCAGTTAATATTTAGTCCTTTCAGATGGAAAACTTTTATACATATACTCAATGCGTTCATATCGTACATTCTGACAAGTAGCAATCTTAAAGGTAGTAAAAATCCTACAGTGTATAGTGGGCTTTACTGAATAATACAATGGGAGACACTTCACAGACCCACTTTTACAAATTATGTAAATGAGTTGCAGCAGTCTGATGATTAAGGTCGATTGCACTAAAACAAGCCACATGGCATCTAGAAGCATTATAACTGCAGGGTAACTTCGAATACAGAGTGTTCATGTTACACATCACAATAATTATTTAAAATTGCAATAACACTAAAATCATAATTAGAAGCTGTTCTGCAAAATAATTGAATAATCTAACATGGACACTGTAATGTAAAATGGAATTCTGTAAGGTGCTAATAAAGCCACGTCCACACTAATCCGCTTAAGATTGAAAGTTTTCTAACATCTTTGTTTTCTAGAGTATGCAGCTATGGAGACTGTTTTGGTCTGATAATGGTTAAAAAAAGCATCTCTAACTTTTTTAGTATAAACAACAGAGAACTATGGTTAAAAAAAAAAGGGAAGAACAACTGGACATGTGATTGTTCCCAGGAAAACATCACAGAGAATCTGAAAACTTTCAAATCAAACTTTCTTTCTAGTCTTTTCAAGCCTTCTGTAAGGTCAATATCTGTAACTGTTTAATCAGAAATGGGCTGAGCAACAGAACATTCTGTTCCATAGAACGTTTTAGGAGAATTAATTCCTCAAGTTAACTGTAATTGGGTCATGAAGAAAGACAGTAAGCAAAATGCGGTAAGACTTTATGATAATGTTCCATTTGTTAACATTAGTTAATACATTAAGTATCATGAACAAAAAATTAACAATACACATTTTACAGCATTTATTAAACTTTGTTAATGTTAATTAATAAAAATACAATGTTCATTGTTAGTTCATGTTAGTTCATAATGCATTAACTACTGTTATCATATGCAACTTTCGATTTTTATATGTATTAATAAATGTTGAAATTAACATTAACTAAGATTAACAAATGCTGTAAAATAGTTGTTCATCATTAGTTCATGTTAACTAATGTTGTTCACTAATGTTAACAGATGGAACCTTAATGTAAAGTGTTCCCTAATACGCAATAGCAAGTTCAAATCAGAATGGCTGAAAAGAAGCTAAATCAACGTTTTGAATTGTAACATCAAGGTCTAGAATGGCAGGCAGTACATATGATGTGGCAGGGCCTAAAATGAGCAGTTCATGTTTGATCACCTGCCAGTGTTTCTGAATTAAAGCAGTTCTTTAAAGAGGACTGTGTTACATCTCCATCTAGGTAATATAAAAGGCTAATGTTGAATTTTAGGAAGCATTTGATTACAATTATTGCATCTAATGTGGAAGTGGCATTTCCCTTTTTTACACAGGGGATATGGTTATATCACCTGCGCTCTTTAAACACATTTAATCCTGTGATCTTTAAACACATTTAATATTAGATTAAGGATAATGTTTAATATTATTTGATACTTAACTTTTTATTTAGAGGGTTCCCACACTTTTAGAATTTTCATGACTTATCCGTAACATTATGATTACTGGATACATATATTTAAAAATAATTTTGATTCAGACCGATTTGCCAATATATAATTTAGAACAATTTATAAACCGTTTCAACTGACAAATTATAAATCATGATGACTCGTGAGCAATTTTTGCTCCATGCAATCTTAAGAGCAATATTAAGCCAAATTAAAATCACCAGAACAGAGAAAAATGAGAAAATTGTTCACTATAGAAATGTCATGACTATTGAGATTTTATTAATTTTCATTCATTACAATTTAAAAGTTTCTTAATAATTTCAGGTTTAATATACTGTACTGAAAACATTGTGTATGGCAGTAAAGAAAATGAATAAGTCAGCATTCAAGATTGAAATTATTCCTTATATCATATACTTTTATTTATATTCCATTATTTCGTCTCCTTCATGTTGCTTCCGCAGCAGGGCTGGACTGGTAATCTGGCATACCGGTCATTTTCCCGGTGGGCCGCCAGTGGGTCGGCCGCGAAATGTGCCGAATGGGCCGCAATAAGCTAAAATGAGCCGCCGCATTATGCTTAACGGACTACAAAAAGATGCCGCGATATGCAGAAAAGGACAGAGAACACTACCAGAGGCGGGGGAGAACCTATCGTCCACCAAAAACGCAGCGGGGCGTTCCTTCCGCCAGGGGCCGGAGGACTGCCTCCGATCTGCTCTTGGAGGTGTGGCTGTCACACATTAGAGGGGGAGGAGTGGCGGAGGACCAAGCTGCGATGTATCGGAGAACCGGCAAGTAAGCGTTTTTTGTTCTCTCTCTCTCTCTCCTCACTCTCCCACTGCCGCTCTGTGTTGGCCTTTACCTCTCTTTTTTTTAATGTTTCCTTAATTTGGCACGATCGCCGTTACGGTGTGTAGGTGCCACATTTTTTTTAGTTTTCTTCCCTTTGACCTGCCAGCAGATGGGTCAGATGGCACACCCCTCCCCAGGGAAAGGGGGTGGGGGGGGGGGGGTGTATGTCATGCCAGGGGCTCCCCGGCCAGAGAGAACAAGAGAGGAATGTGGCAGGGTGGAGGGCGGGACCGGGTCGTGATTCCACACACCCGGCCCCTAATCAGGCTAATCAAGCCTCATAGAGGGATAAAGGCCAACTGGAGACTGCAGTGGGACAAAGAGAGGTTTACGGACAGCTATCTGACACCTTTGTGTGTTTATCTTTTTGTTTACATTTTTATTAAACTATTATTTAAATCATCAAGCCGGTTCTCGCCTCCTCCTTTTCCTTTAATCCCTTTACAAATGACAATTACGCCAACTAGAACAAGATAAAGTTTACAAAAAAGGGTCACATTCAGCTGTTTTTTACATACCATATGTGTTGTTTTTACTTTTTGAGATTTCAGAGTCATGATAATAGTCATATGGCATTTACTTGAAACAGGAAATTTTGGCAAAGTATTAAGTCAAGTATCGCAAAAAGCTTTACAAACCATAAGCATCAGAGCTACAAGGGCTTCTGGAAGGGCATTGGCTGTAAACAACCACATCCTGTAAGTGATTACTTCCCTTTATACCAAATGAAAAGAGTAAATAAGACTTGTGGTTTGTGACATCTCTTAAAATCAGGAGATATCCACGTCACAGAATGTACCATGGGTCTTCAATAAACTTGATGGGCTCAGAAATTAGATTCTTTGAAAAGAACATTTGCTAATTACTCTGCCTTGATCTGTTCATGCTTATAGGCTGACCTCACAGCACCACTGTAATTGGAATTAAGCTTGGGTGAATTGTCATTCCTTGCATCTGACAAGTATTCTTAAACCAGCAGTTCTGCATCTCCTCCAGGTGCAAAATATTCGATAATATACTGTAATATTCAGTTGTATATTTACCGATACAACTCACCATGAAATTGAAGATAAATAGGCCTACTTAGATTGTGAAAGCACAACCCAGATTTAAACTGTTTAAATAGTTTAGTTGGTCCACACTGATAATAAGTATTGGGTGTAATCTAATCATAAATTAATTAGTCACTGTAATCAAAGTCAGAAAATAGTGTAAAGCATTACATTTTAAATTCTTGTAATCAGATTGTAGTTAGTGACATTCATTTAAGTTACTTTTAAGTACATTATTGGGTTACACCTATTTCTAAATAGATTCATTTGTGCAGAATAATTAATTTAAAGCACAAATAAGTGTTTAAGTATTAAAGTGTACATCTGTAATTTGCCTGCAACAATGAACAAGGAAGAAATGCAGATATTATTTTGAATTAATTGAATGGAAAAACAATGTTTTCTGTGAAAGGTTTTAGAGAGTAACTTAAATGTATTCATTAGTAATGTGATTACATCGTCCAGGAATAAATCAGTAATCCAATTACTAATTTAGACAAGTAATCAGCAATTGGTAGTTGTTTACTTTTTGGAGTAACTTAACCTTAACACTGCTGATAATGGCTTAATATATATGACATAGGTACTCCATAAGTCTACATTAATATTTCCATATTCTAGCTGGGCTGTCATGGGATTAAAGGCCCGTTCACACCAAAAACGATAACTATAATGATATCTACAACAGAACATTTTTAAAAATCATTCTAAAAGTAAGAGAATAGTGGAGTCTGAGGAACGATATCATTGGGATCACTTTCAGAGTCATTGTTTTTTTCAGGTAATGAATGATAAAAACATTGACAGCCAGTCAAAATCCATCCAACTTTAAAGCGCTGGAGCCATAATGTGCACTCATCTTCAAAATAACACATTCCAGTACCAGACCACCATTTATTATTACACACATGAATGAAATGGAATATCCTGCTCAAGAACCAGCAATGTTTTTCTGCATTTTTCTTAAGTATTAACGGAGATTAATAAAAGTCATTAAGGCATAAGTTTACCTCAGGTATCCAGCACTAATATCAACAACATAGTATTGCCTCCTTTGCGAAACATAAAGCAGTAGCAGGTCATCTACATCCATTTTCTTGACTGTGACCATAACTGCAGCACGCACTTGGAATAAGCAGAACGTTATTGACCATCGGTGTGGATGTTTGGTTATTATTACAGTTATCATTATAGTTATCATTGTTGGTGTGAACAGGCCTTAAGTCTTATTTGTTGGTCTCAAGTATTGGAGTGTCATTCACAATAAACTGCAGAATTCGAGAGTAACCTAATTCACCCTAAATGGCACTGAATCAAACTAGAGCCTACTACATAAAGAAGAAAATTTTGTAAAATATGCATTCATTGTGTGATTTAATTATATTCCCATAAAAATCACACTTACTGCCTCTGCATTCATGCACTTTGCTAATGAACAATTGAGCCACCACTACTTTACAATGCTTTGACCATGAGGCTTACGGTGTCAATTAAATGCAAAGTACTTAATTCAAAGCAAATTGCCCCCTTCCATCTTGTAAATTCTATCAAAATTATTCAGTAAATAGCAAGGTATTTGTGAATGCAGAAAAGTTGAAGTCTATATTTGAAATATGACCAGACGGTAATTTGCAATGAAATGAAGTTAGACTGGCATAATATTAATGTGCGGTAGGGCCATACGGCGAAATCTGATTTGAGACAGATTTAGGCAGAGCTTGGTTCGAGTGAGAATGGGGGGACTGAGGAGGGGTTGAGAACAGAATGGGACACAGAGTCTCAGGGAGGATAATTAATGTGACATTTCCCTGACATTTAGCCAGAGGTGCAGTAAAAGAGTCTAAAGAAAGAGAGAGAAGTATGGAGAAGGAAGAAGAACAACGTAACAGAGCCAAAAACCAAGCTTGACTCCTTGTTCAGTTCTATCTTAAGCTAAACACAGAACTTATTATAATACATACGCATAAAAAGTACAATACACACAAATGTGTGTCCAATTCAGCCATGAACCACTCAAGCACATTCTAACCACTCACAAAAAGTAACTTTGTCCTTTTGCGAAGCCCTTCCTTTTAAAGCTATAAAGTCATCACACTGTTCCCTGGTAACAGTCTTGCACTGAACTGTCCCTCCCTGTCCCATGTGACCAACCAGCTCACAGGTACACAAGTATTAAATTAGAACAAGTAAAATAGACAGCCAGCTCAGAAGGAGAACCAAAACTTAGGGAACAGTTTGCAGATAAGCCTTGATCTTCTGATCAACTCTAACATCTACAATTTAACCGCAATACAAGATGCTGTATTGTGTAGCAAATGTGTCCAATACAACATCAATAAATAATACGTCTATCATTGGACATATTGCAAACTACCTTCAAATGTGTATATATGTATATACAGTATGTATGTATGAATGTATGTATGTATGTACTGTATGTATGTATGTATATATATCTATATACAGGGTTGGGGTGTAATAAAATTCATGTAACGGGAATACATATTTAAAATACAAAATATAAGTAATTGTATTCCACTACAGTCACAATTTAAATTGGTATTTGGAATACAGTTAAATTCAAAAAGTATTTTGATTACTGAAGAGATTACTTTGCATTTTATTTTCATTTGTTTCATTTAATATTTAGTCCTTTCAGATGGAAAACATTTATACATATAAATGATGCGATGCAAAGTGCATTTGAACAGCGGTGAAACAATTTCTTATGATGTGTTACATTCATACAAGCAGACAGAGAAGTAAGTTTGAAGTAAGTTTGGAGCAGAAGAAATAGAAATAAACCTTGTTTAATTTGTCATGTGAACATTTAGCTTAGCTTTACGCTAAGCTAAAATGCTATTTCCAGCCATTTTACATGCATGTTATAAGGCATGATCATATTTCTTTATCAAGAAAATCCACGTTAGATTATAATTTATTTTTTCTAGTAAGACCTTTAATATTAGGGCAAAAATCATATTTTTGTTAACAATTTTTGTATTGTTTTCCTGTAAAAATATCTAAAAATCTTTAAAACATGATCAGTTTGATTTATCTTGTTTTTTCAGAGAATGTATTTTTAACATGTATATTTTTGTCTTACTGTACTGAGTTTTTATAGTCAAAACAAGTGAAAAAAAAATCAACCAGTGCCGAAGAAGTAATCCAAAGTATTTAGAATATGCTACTCATCTTGATTAATCTAATGGATTACATTACAAATTACATTTTACAACATGCATTCTGTAATCTGTAGTGGAATACATTTCAAAAGTAACACTCCCAACACTATATATATATATATATATATATATATATATATATATATATATATATATATATATATATATATATACATCTTTGTAGGTTGTATACAGTATATATATATATATATATATATATATATATATATATATATATATATATATATATATATATATATATATATATGGGTGATTCTCATTAAACCTGTAAATACAATTTCTTTTCTTCTTGAGTTTGGAGCAAAATAGGACCAGGACATTTACTTGATAGGTTTCATTCATTGTGTGACAGGTTGTTATGTCAGGTGTTGTGTCAAGAAGACTTTGTTAAAACATGGATGCAATGACCGGAAATGTGGGTCAACAAAGAAAAACACTTGTTCAGATTTGGATACTGCCCTCATGATAAACATACTGTAATCAATGGCTAATCATTCATTGCTAAAGTATAACACATGGTGAACCCATGCAAGTTTGCGTCCCTATTGTGACAACCAATGTAGATGTGCTAGAAAAAGTGACTTCAGTCTGAACAGGAAAAAAAATCTGATCTGACTACATGAAACTTTGTTGAAACAATTGAAAACAAATCAGATATCCCCTGAAGGACCTAAATCTCAGAACTACACCAATTATTGACCTACTGACGGACCCATGCATGCTCTGAACGTATATAAGGAAACATAACATTTTGAATTATGTGAGAAGCAATAGAGACTCACTCTGTTGTGATGGATTACACAAATGCAGCAATTTGGTTAGAGTCCAGAGGCTTGAACTGCACGTTTTACATTACCCTTTTAAGCTAATTGAGTGTTGATATATGCTTTTGAACAGTTATGCAGAGGATGCGTTTTTTCTTGGCGGATGAAGATGTTTGAAACACAATGTTTAATGCTGCTGAAAATGATGATGTTGTACATGACCATCAGAGATCTAGATAAATTATAATGACTGAAAAGGATGAGTCTCATTTTCTTTCTAACTAATTCATGCTGTTTTGTCTGCCTTCAGAGCACTTTTCTAGGCCTCAAAGTGTGTGTATGTGTGGTGTGTGTCAGCTTGCCAGATTGCCTCACTATCTATCTGTCTGTATGTTAGCCTATTTGTCAGTCTAGTATGCTATCATCATATGAAGTGAGGTATACCTTGGCTGCTACGGACGAGCCCGGCTTCTCGAGTAGGTCCCAGAGTTTCTTCCGTTTCTCTGAACAACACGTATTGTCGAACTCTTCGCCCTCACAGTCCTTCAGCGTATCGGCTTCCCGTTTGAGCTCCTCATTCATTTGCTCTTTCTTTTGATGGTACCGTGCCTGGCAACACGATTCCAAGTAGATCTCATCCACCCCCCAGTAGTCCAGTTCCTGGCTGAAGGACAGAGCACACATTTCCTCCATCATGTGCAACTTCCCCGTGCGATAGAAGTTCAGTATGGATGTGAACGCCCCAGGATGTCGGTCAAAAAAGTACTCGTTGTCGTCCAGGTTGTAGTCATCGCATACATCCATGAGGGCTTCGTGGGTTTTGCAGTCTCGTAACTTCCCCAGTCGAGTGCGTGGAAGTCGGTCCAAGGTTCTCCACAGGACCTCATGCGGTAGACCCCCAACATTCAGTTTAACACGCCTGTAGCACGACATACTCCGGATTATATCCGCAGGCTCCGGGGGAAGAGAGGTTGTTGACCGGGAGCCAACTTTACTCATTCCTGCAGATGGTTTATCCATTTTGTTTAATTGAAATCATGCATAGACTATCCTATGAATTTGTCCATGGGATTGGTGGTTTCCAGTTGTTTTCTGAAATGTTTCATTCTATTTGAGCTGTCGAAGATAAGGGAAATTAAAAGGATGTTTCTTCAGCACTGAGAATATCTTGGAAATAAAGTCTCATTAAAACATTTTTACTCTCTCGCTAGTTTATTTAAAAGAGACATTGAAAATTCCCACCACAGTGTCATATCCAGCACATCTCAAATTCTGCATTGTGTTTCATTGAATTATGTGGTGAAAAATGACAATCAAAATTACCATATCCTTTGTCTTTCTAAGGTTAATTTCATAACTAACATTTTATGTATCCTCAATCCACAATTGAATTTTCACACTTTTTGCATCATTTGGCAAAATTACATCTTGATTGAAAATTACACCCAATAAAAATATGGGAGGTTTATGGGAGGGGATGAAGTGTCCCACTTTACCAGTATTGCCTGAACAAATCAGTGATTTGGCAAAAGAGGGTCTTCAAAGGTTCTTCCACACATAATTTAGTATTTCTTAATTATTGCTTTTGAGGTTAGAGACTTCATAAAATATCTATAAAGGAATAATGTAGGTTATATGGAATTTGGATGACAATTAAAAGTGCTAGGAAAAGTAATATTTCCAAAATAGTCCCACTTTAACTATATTCAGTCTGCATGGTGGAAATTTTAATTTTTAATTTTTTTGGCATGGTGGAAATGACACCACACTATGCGACAGTTGTAATCTTTGAACAATTGATAGAAATCATTTTCAGATAATGGATATTGAAATGGTTTATGTTTATTTCACTCTTTGTTCAGATTATCATAGCTTTATACATGTAATCATTCATATTTTTAAAATAGATTTTCAAAGTTTAGTATTGAAAGTCTGGATCTGAGACAAGGCTAGAACAATCAAATATATACGTAAAAGACATTTGAAAAATTGTGCCAAATATAAATGAAGAAGGCATAATAATATATAATATAAATAAATAAATACTATGTCAGTTTTAATGTGATCTTCATATTTAAAAATCGATCCCTGGACAACAAAAAACACCAAAAACGAGCTTTGCTCTGTTAAGTGCTCAATTAGGTCTTATTTAAGACAAGTAAATAAAAGCCACTTACAGCTACTCGCACAGGCATATTGCAAGTCAGGCTGCTAAGAGCTCGGAAAGTCGCTGTCCACTCAGGGGGTGCTGAATCCTCTGCTGCTCGCCAGTTAAACCCCGATTCGCCTCTATTATCTCTCAAAAGAAAAAAGAAAAAACAAACAAAAAACATTTGAAGTCAAATGTATTAGAGCGTATGACATCCACCTGTAATACTAATTCTGAGTACGAAATAGGCAGACAATTGTTGTCAACATCATTTTCTCGGCAGCCAAGATGTTCAAAAGCTCCCCATATCCCTGTTGTTATGAGCAGTAGATTAAAAGAGTCCATCAACTATTCTCTAAGAGTCTAAAAGGTTAGATATTGAATTTCCATACCTCGTAACTAAAGAGTTAAGTGTAACGTCGTCTGGAGCCCGCCCGTACAGCTGCAACAACACGCCAGCGTGTTCCATGAACAAACAGCAGGAAAATATGATGACACGAGAGTTACACATTTAGATTTAGCCAATATTATAATGCGAGGCTAATTAAAATGGGATTTTAATAAGCACCGCACGTCTTTCCAAGGATAAAATGGAATTAACTGCATCAGACAGTCATTATTGACATAAACGTGTCAATGCAGCTGCTTATGCCACGATTTCATTGATAGAAATCTTCTACACTTGATGTAAACAAGTGACTGTAAATACGCACCGCAAATTGTTTGTAACCATTTGAAAACGACATAAAACACCTTAATGTGCTATCACAAGGACATTAAATCATATTTAAACACTGTAGGAGTGGCATCGGTGTATAGACCCCTCCATCATGCATTAAAACAATTATGAAATCACACCATAAACAATAACCCTATTGCAAAACAATTCCTTTATGAAAGTAAAATGCACATATGTAATATTATTCAAAAACAGCTTAGTACCAGCAAAACATATAACACTTTTCCAGTCAGGTTATAGGCTGAATTGTTCAATAAAGATCAGTAATCACCATAAACATCTGGCAATCATAAAAATATTGGGTCGATAAACAAAGCTGCAACATATACATACCTGAATGTTTGACAAATCATTGCTGACAACAGTGTGAAATTAAGTATTTAAATGCGGGAAAATGAATGAAGCCAGTATACAGGAGCTTTTTCCTCGTCTCCAGACATTGGACACATATATGGCCCGGTTTTCCTTTCATGGAAAAAGATCAACAAGTCTTGTGGTGAATCCACACTGATTTCTAACGTGAAGACGAACGCGACATCCGCTTGCCTTGCAGATGGCTACCATAGTCTTAACACGCAATGGCAGAGAGGCGGCGCGTTTAACCCTTGCCATCCGAAACCAAGATGCTCTTGGAGCCGCTCTTTCTGTGTCGCTTCACCAGTAACATCTGTGAAAATGGCGCCTTTAGAGTGGGCAGTGGAGAAAACTAGACGTTGAGATGTCAGCTTGTCGGAGGAGTGAAGACACCAGTCCCTGCTTGAATATTTAAATTTAATATTCTACCAAGATGAAGCATAGCAGCTGTGCAAAGCTGCTCACATATCTTGGTCTCCAGTGACCACATTTCAGAAGGTCTCATATTGAATTTCAGCTGTTGGTTCAAATAGATTGGCTTCCTAATTATTACTGTAAATAAGAAAAACTAAAACATTTGATAAATCAGTTACATCAAATGTTAAGTTAATAAATAACAAGTTTAAGTAAGCAGAACTGTCCGATTTTGATTTTGTACTGATTCTTAACTTAAAATATTGAGTGAGCTAACTCATGCATATTAATGGTACTTAACTTTAAATGTAACTTTTTGGCTGAACATAAAATCACCATGTAGGCTCAACTTAAATACAGTCGTAGTCAGAAGTTTACCTATGCTGAAGTCATTAAAACTAATTTTATTAACCAATCCACAGATTTAATATTAGCAAACTATAGTTTTGGCAAGTCATTTAGTACATCTATTTTGTGCATGACACAAGTAATTTTTCCAACAATTGTTTACAGACAGATTGTTTCTGTCACTTTTAATTGTCTTTATCACAAGTTCAGTGGACAGATGTTTAAATACACTTAGTTAACTGTGACTTTTAGCAGCTTGGAAAATTCCAGAAAATGATGTCAAGCCTTTAGACAATTAGCCAATTAACTTCTGATATGAGGTGTACTGAATTGGAGGTGTACCTGTGGATGTAGTTTATGGCTACTTTCAAACTCAGTGCCGCTTTGCTTCACATCATGGGAAAATCTAAAGAAATCAGCCAAGACCTCAGAAAAAGAAATTGTGGACCTCCACAAGTCTGGCTCATCCTTGAGAGCAATTTCCAAATGCCTGAAAATACTATGTTCATCTGTACAAACAATAGTATGAAAGTATAAACACCATGTGGCCATGAAGCCATCATACTACTCAGGAAGGAGATGCATTCTGTTTCCTAGAAATGAGTGATGTTGGGTGCAAAAAGTGCAAATCAAACCAAGAACAACAGAAAAGGACCTTGTGAAGATGCTGGAGGAAACAGGTAGAGAAGTATCTATATCCACAGTAAAGCAAGTTCTATATCGACATAACATGAAATGCTGCTCAGAAAGAAAGAAGCCACTTCTCCAAAACTGCAATAAATACACAGACTACACTTTGAAAGTACACATGGGGATAAAGATGTTTTTTGGCGAAATGTCCTCTGGTCTGATGAAAAAGGATGAGGCTTGCAAGCTGAAGAATACCATCCCAACTGGGAAGCATGGGGGTGGCAGAATCATGTTGTATGGGGTGCTTTGCTGCTGGAAGGACTGGTGCACTTCACAAAATAGATGGCATCATGAGGAAGAAAATCTTTTGGATATAATGAAGCAACATCTGAAGACATCAGCCATTAAGTTAAAGCTTGGTCGCAAATGGGTCTTCCAAATGGACAATGACCCCAAGCATGCCTCCAAAGATTTGGCAAAATGGCTTTAGGACAACAAAGTCAAGGTATTGGAGTGGCCATCAAAAAGCCCTGACCTCAATCCAATAGAAAATTTGCATGCAGAACTGAAAAAGCTTGTGCGAGCAAGGAGGCCTACAAACCTGACACAGTAACACCAGTTATGTCTGGAGGAATGGGTCAAAATTCCAGCAACATATTGTGAGAAGCTTGTGGAAGGCTACCCAAAATGTTTGGCCAAAGTTAAACAATATAAAGGCAATGCTACCAAATACTAACAAAATTTATGTAGACTTCTGACCCACTGGGAATGTGATGAAAGTAATAAAATCTGAAATAAATCATTCTCTCTACTATTATTCTGACATTTCACATTCTTAAAATAAAGAAGTGATCCTAACTGACCTAAGACAGGGAATGTTTACTACTATTAAATGTCAGGAATATTTAATTTAATTTAAAAGAGTTTAAATGTAGCAATTTGTGTATGTAAACTTCTGACATCAACTGTATGTCAGCATACATGAATGTTATCATGCTGAATGCATGCTAATTGAATAAAGCATGCTTTGATTAGCATTGAAATTGCTCAACAAGTATCAATATACTACAGAATATTGTAATATTGTACCTGTCGTCAAGCTCAAGTTCCAATATTTACCACAATGTTAAAAAAAGACAACATTTTTTTTTTTTACATACCAGAAACTCTTCTAAAAAACACAACAAAACATTAAACACTAACAAGTATCTCTCTTTATATTCATCTTGCACTAAGACACTATATAACACTTAATTTTAACATGTACTCTCCCTGTCGAGTGTCATGGAAAGCATGCTGGGAAATAAAAAAACCCTTCCCAGTTTCAGTTAAATTTAAGTTCCTGTAAATTTAGAGACAAGTTAATTAAAATCAAAACATTAAACAATTCAGGTTAATTAAAAGGTGTAAGTTTTGTGAACTCAAAAGAAATAGAAAGTTCTAAATACTCTTCAAGGTTAATTTATTTGAACTAATATGTATGATTTAATTTTTACAACAACTAAATATTTTAGGATTTATAGTGGGGGAAAAGAGGAGGTATCAGATTAAACCTTGTGTCATTTTTTTAGATTGACTTTACTCTCTACAGTATATGTTTGGGGTCCTATAGAGACCCAATGATGCATGTGTAAAAATAAGAATGGTAACTTCAGAATGAATCTCTTATATTCCCTTTGTACTATTTTACTGTTTTATGAGCTAATCAAAACCAAGTAGACAGATACTGTATCATCAAATCTTTAACCCTCTATTATTACAAAATATGTATGCACTTTTCTGAAAGGTGACTATGAATCAATACAGTGGCATTGCTTCTGTTTGGCAACAAAACATTGTAGAAAAATCTAGCAAAAAAATCTAAATAGACAGTTGACAGGAGTGTACTACTAGAGTGTTCTAGAAGTTCTAGTTCTAGAGCCTTTAGCATGTTAGATTGTTAGCATGTTAAAATTCATTGCATTTATTCATCTTTTAAACCTGGCATCACTGAGACGCCAAACAAATAATGTATTTTTGTTTTTCTGGGAAACATATGAAGCATGTATCAAGTTGGAATTCTGTTGACAATCTATTCTCATTAGATTAGGGAAAGTCATTTCGTTTTTTTTTTTACATATTAAAGGGGCCTTTGGGTCACTTAGACCTCAAACCAAGAAGTAATGAAAACTGTGCTATTTCTCTTTTAATTTCTCTTTTGCATACTATCAGAAAAGCAAACCTAAACTACTATTAGATTGTGAGAGACTATAAACTACAAAACATTAAAAAAAAAAATCTATATTTACATTGCAATAAATATCCAAGACAATTAGCATTTTTAAAAACAATATATCCATCCATCCATCCATCTTCAACCGCTTATCCGAAGTCGGGTCGCGGGGAAAAACAATATATACATAAGAAATTTGTTGAAAACAAAAATTAGTTATTGTTATCTGTACAGTTCTAATCAGAATTGGCATGTTATTGCTGTAAAGTCTTTCTTCTATAACGGATCTCTAGATCTTCCCTTGGTTGTAACATGCCAAAGCCGTATCGGCTGGTGTCTACCAATGGCACGGTCAAGTTCTTGTCACACAGTTCCAGGTCAAATCGAGTCAAGACCATGAATACAAACCTATAGGGACAAAACATTTATAAACAAATGAAAAATATATATTGTAGCTCATTTTGGCCCCAAATTCTTCCCTTGCAAACACAGCATGCCAGTGTCTCATATTTAAGTTAATGACTCTTATTTAACTACAGTAGCACTATATTCATTATTACCAGAGACACAGAAGCATAAATTGCCATTGGTAAATCTGGAAGTAATAGGATCAGGATTTTAAGAATTTATACACTATGTAATATGAATGCATCATTAGTGCTGACAGGATGGTGGTATACTAACTCTTTAATTGCACTAAGTGCAAAATGGCGTCCTGGACATATGTTGCCTTTTGTCCCCCAGGGCATGGTGGGATACTTCACCCTCTCTCCTTCCTTTATGAAATCTTTCTTCTCTGTCCCATCTGCATTGAGGAAGCGGTCAAACTTGAACTTCTAAAACATCAAAAGAAGACAAACAGGATTAGTCATAACATTCACATGGCTTCCATTTTTTATTTAGATTATCATGCCATTGAGTAAAAAGTTAATGCATCCAAATTATATTTACAGTATCTGATGACAACATCTGATTGTCATCTTTAAATGCACAGTCTGCTGACAAACTGAAAAATGATATGTTCATGTGATATGTTGATGAGACATATCTAATATTTGCTTGCTGTTAATCAATCATCTATTAATCAGTGCACTTGATTTGGAAGCTCAGGTTGTTAGTTTAGTTCAAACTGCCATTATAAAGTACTATGGCATGCAATGTCAGCATTTTTGCAGACAGTGAAAGTGCCAGTGGTGAGAAACTCTGCCCCCTCCCCCATTTACAGTACAGACAGCAGTTGAATGGCTAATCCCAGATTTCGCACTAGATTAGCCCTTTGACCCATACAGAGTTTAATCCAAGGTGGATAACAATGGTTGACGCCAATGAAATTCAAGAGGAGGTTTAGATAACACTTTTGCTTAGTATTTATACGTGAGCTGTATTATAAATAAATGTACTTAGCAATGCATTATCTGCTAATATGAAAAACTATCTAAGTGTGTTGCTTGATAAGAAGCACATTGTGGCAACTGTCACTGTTACTATAAAAATTGCTTGAATTAATTTCTTATTTGCATAAGATTTAGTTACATGTCAAACTAAGTTTAAAAACTCGAACTCAATGTCACTGCACTATACGTCCTAAAGGAAACACAAAACATGCTTGATTTGTAAAACACCACTTGATTAGTCTGCTATCAGTAATTTGAAAAAGTTAAGCAGAGCAAAAGAACAAACAACATCCAAATTCCCTTAAATTACGTTAACCAAGAATTTCACATCATTATTTATTGCAGTTTAATTGTTTGAGTCTATTCCATTGAATTTCACCTATTTAGGATAAACTGAAAATCAATGAACATTTAAAATCCACATACATTATAAATTCTTAAGGTTATTAAATGATTTCTCCTCCAAGCATATCTGTCCTCTTAAGGCCAAAACCAACTCTACTCATGCACGTGAACGGAGGCGGTTTTAGCTAGTATATTGTTCCAAAGAAATAACAACAAGCAAGTATGTGTTGCCACAAAGGTGCAATAGCAGTCATTAGAGTGAATTTTCCATTACGTTGAGTACTCCCTTGCAAGCCAACTACTGTCATGGTGGAGAAACAGTTTGAGAAGACTATTGGAGACTAAGTAAGTTAAAGTCAATATTTATAGCAACTAACCTGAATAATAACATATCAAGTTTAATGACAAAGACTTTTGAAAGCAACTCTATCATCCCCTTGAGTACTGAGATTTGTTGAATCCACAGAAATGCAAGAAGCCTATTAAGCATGTCCTACGGACTTCACATTGGCAATGTGTTGGCCAAGCGCTCGCATTTGCATATGCATATTTGTGGAAAGTATGTTTCTGGCCTCAAGAAGGCACTAGAATCTGAAATTGTACCTCTGGCTGTTGGTGGATCTGTGGGTCCATTTGAGGGCTGAGGAAGGGGAATACACACAATCGGTCGCCTCTTCTGAGCTGGTATTCTTGCCCATTGCTTAAACGAAACTTTGTGTCTTGCACCACTTCTCTAGTCATGAGAGCAGCTGCAGTAAGACGCAGTGTCTCACTAAGAACACTATCTGCAAAAACGGGTCAATTGTTTGAGTTTTTCAAGTGATATTGAATATAAAAATGGTCACATAAATGTAAATTCAGTAATGAGCTCAATAAAACTTCTGTAATCAATGGCAGAAATAATTTAATAGTGGACATATGTAGAGTATCTATAAGTAATTTGTTTGAAGATCATGCTTGTTCCTGTTGCCTAAAACATGTAAAGATCTTTGATGTTACACTTTATGTTGAAATCAACCTACAAATAGCTTACTGTACTTATAGGACATGGAAACAATTACACACTTCAGCATTGAATAATCTCACTAATGCGACCTACCAAAGACTGGTGTGTGTTTCTCTCTCTCTTCCAGGGGGAGGTGCTGTACATCTCTGATTTCCTTTCTTACTGAACTCAGAGCTTCTGGATGGGTGAGTATGAAGCCAAGTACCCAGAATGCCGCTGGGCCAGCATTTCCCTGAGAACATATGAAAATGATATTTCATTTCCTGGAAAGCAAAGTACTGACAGAGTGACCAGTCAGCTGTGAGAGATTCAAAGTCACAATGACATTTCACAAGGTTTATGACATTTAAACTAAACATACAGTATCTAATCTACAACATATTGTTTCTCAGTGTATAAGAAACAAGCATTTTTACATAGTTACAATGCAGTCAGTGTGAAACGGTTCAACCAGTCATACAGCAATTACTACGGATTCAAGGGTGAATCCTCACTGAGAGAGGGGGCCATTGAGAGGTGAAGACTGAGACAAACCTGCTGACACTATGACAAAGCATCTAGAATTTTTTCCTACAAAAGGAAATCACCATGTACTCATTATGTCAGTATCTTGAAAACTACCTGTTACAAAAACCTGTCTCACAGAATCATGTTACATCCTTCATTCTTGCAAAATGATTACATGGCTTGTTGTATGTCGCAGAGTAACGTTTCAGATGATCAATTCATAAACACTTACTTTCTGCCCTGTTCCTCGTACAAAGCTTTCTTATGACATCAAAACACTTTTAGTACATGACTTGTAAGATGATACATATTAACGTTTGCATTACATAAACCAGCTACATTTACAAGCTTGTTTGAACGTGACCAAACTGCGTGCTGTAGTAGGTGAACTGATATAGCGTTGCACTTCCGATGCACGTGAGTTGACACGTGAGCCAAAAGTGTCATAGACAAACCAAAAATTGAATGGTTGCTTTAGCAATTGCAACAATGTAGTTTCATGACTATCCCATATGGCATCACATTTTGAAATTGCATTACACTTTGATTGTATGGCAAGCTATGACAAAATATATTGTATATATATATATATATATATATATATATATATATATATATATATATATGTGTGTAATGGTCTATTCCACATTATCCCTTGTTTAGCTTTTCCTTTAAGTTATTAGTTTTAGTTTAAGGGGATTTATCATGACAATTCTATTGGTTGAGATGTATGAAGGAACTAGAGTGGTGCTTGCCCATGCAAAACTCTCTGTCACAATGCTAGGCTGTTTTGGGTGGTTGCCAGAAAGTCAATATATGAGGTTTCTCGTGTGATCTTGGTAGTTGCCAGTGGATTGCTGCAGTAGGCAATGCGGTTGCTAGGGTGTTCTGGATGGGTTTACTGGCCCAAGCCAAAAATGCAGACGCCCAAATCTCTACTGTATGTTATTCTGGTCCCTATATGCCCTTCCTTTGATGTAAGATTATGGACTTTTTTGTCTGTTTGCTGTTTTATCATCCGTGAGGCTTCAAAAAGAAACAGCACACCTCTCCTCAATAAGCTGCAGGATTTATGTATCAATCATGTCTGTAGCATAAATGGTGCAGGACGAGCTATGTGCCAAAGTGTAATACTCTGGCTTAAGGGTCTGTTCAAAAAGCGAACAAAGAAAAAAAAGTGAGAGCTCTCTCATTTGTTCTTAGTTATACTGCTCTCATGTGGTAAATTGGAGGACTGTTGCGTATTGGTTATGGAAATGTAAATCTAAACTGAAAATGGAAAAGGAAGACATTATACATGTTTGTTTGCATGTTTCAGATGTTATTGTGTTGAAGAGCTTGATTGTATTACCTCTAATATGTGCACAATAGTTCATTCTTTAGAATTAATTTCAAATTCTATTGACACCTCCTGCATATTACTTATAATTATGGAGGAAATCATTCTGTACATTCTGCTTTGGGCAGCTTGTCAGCTTCTTTTGTTCATGCAATCTGTAAGTGGCAGGTACTCAAGCGAATCACATTCTCGTGCATTGCAGAGCTGACAGGCTCTTTTGTTTTCAGTATCACAATAAGTATAAACAGCCTATCCCTATGGCAACCTCAAGGCATTAATGTGTCACCCGAACATCAAGCACTAGATCTTTAAAGAGTGATTAAATATATGACATCCGAAGAAAGTAATTCTTAAAGCAACAGTTCACCCTCATGCTGTTCCAGCCCTGTTTTATTGTGTTTCTTCCATGAAACACAACAGGAGATGTTCTTTTCCATCGAACGAAAGTGAATGGGGATTTATTGTGTCAAGCTCCAAAAAGGGCACAAAAGCATCATAGAAGTATCATGAAAATTGTCCATAGCACTTACCTGTGTGACCCATAGTTGGAGTAGCATTGCTCTTCTCTGAGTCTCAGCATCTAGGCCTTCCTCCTGAAGGTGCTGTATGAAACTCTGCAACCATGACTGTTGTTTATCCTCTCTGTCCAAACATGACGGAGTTAACAGTTCCCACAGCTTTTCACGCGCTGAATTTGCAACTTTGTTCTCCTCTAATGAATGCATGCAAAACAGACACAAAGATTAGTTATACAGAGGTCCCATTAAATCATTTGAACTCTTTGCAAACTGAACATTTCATTAAAAGAGGTTTGTTAGGAGTTAAATGATAAAACTAATAGAAGGTTGTTTCTTCAACTCCAGAGAGTCTCCTTAAAAAAAATTCAAACTGGTTTATTTAATTTGTCTACTAACAATATCCATTATATTTACATTTGGCAGACGCTTTTATCCAAAGCAACTTACAGTGCAATTATTACAGGGACAACCCCCCCAGAGCAACCTGGAGTTAAGTGCCTTGCTCAAGGACACAATGGTGGTGGCTGTGGGGTTAGAACCTGTGACCATCTGATTAACAGCCCCGTGCTTTAGCCACTACGCCACCACCACATAACATTTTTATATATCCTTAATTCACATATTTAAATAATATTTTCACACTTTTTGCATAATTTTTAAAAACATTGATGGAAAAATTATTTCCACACAATAAATATTGAAATGGTTTATGTTTATTTCACTATTTTTATTATCATTTTTTATTTTTATAATGGATTGTTATGGTCTATTATTGAAATCTGGGTTTGGGACAAGGCTAAAATGATAAAATATATACACAAATGGCATCTGAAACGTACCAAAAATATAATTTATGAGACAGTTTTAATGTTATCTTCACATGACAAAAAGAAAAATGTTTAAATCTGTTAGTTTTAATAAAATCAGCCCCTAGAAAATGACCAAAATTGAAGAAACACCTAAATACTGTATAATGTTCAAAATGAAGACAAAGTACCAGGCAAATTTATGGTTGTCATACTTGTTGTCCATAGTTAATGTAATGAACTACACATGTGGTTCAAATTGAGTGGAACTGACTTTCTACATCCACTAAAAATGAATGGCCTTGGGGTCATTTGATTAAAAGTAATTGCAAAAATGGATAAGAAAAAGAATTCCTTACATTTAAATAGCGCTTTTCTAGGCACTCAAAGTGCTTTACAGAGTATATGGGGAATACCACCAGTGTGCAGCATCCAACTGGATGATGTGACGGCAGCCACAATTGACCAATACGCCCACCACACACTAGCTATTGGTAGAGAGCCAATTCAGGGATGGGGATTATTAGGAGGCCATGATAGATAAAGGTCTATGGTGGGAATTTTGCCAGGATATCAGGGTTATACTCCTACACTTTAAGAGAAGTGCCCTGGGATTTTTATTGACCACAGAGGGTCAAGACCTTGGTTTAACATCTCATCCAAAAGACAGTTCTTTTTTACAGTATAGTGTCCCTGTAAATATACTGGAACATTAGGACCCACACAGACTGCAAGATGCACCCCCTGCTGGCCTCCCTAATACCACTTCCAGCAGAAACGTCCCAACAAGAGGTCTCCCATCCAGGTACTGGCCAGGATCAACCCTGCTTACCTTTAGTGGACAACCAGGCACGAGCTGCAGGGTGATATGGCTGCTTAGTTTGATATTTGGTTTATAATACATTTAAATTCTTCTTTTTTTATTCATTCTTAAATTCATAAGTTGTTTTATGTTGTTGCCACTGAATAAATAACTATTACAATCCAGGACAATGACATTCACATATACAAAACAACAATTAACCTAATTTTTGACTTAGCTGTCAGGTTTCTAATGAACCAGCATTACCTTTGTTTGTGCTACATCTCGCCAGTTTAGGCAAAAGCTTGTCAAACCGGCGAAACTCCTTGTAAATGTTTGTTAACTCTGCACTGTCGTACTTCTCTGTTCCAAACAAAGTGAGATAGCCAGCCCTGCAGAGACAGAGAGAGATAGACAAGAGTGATAAGTATGAGTATGAGTATGATAATGTATGATACATTACAACAGCATGAGTATAACTATACGAGCCTGGAAAATTACTAAATTTGTCAGTTGGCTTTGATTTTATCTAACTTCCTTTCAGTTGGCCTTAATCACTTATTCAGGTTTTTCCTGACTGTTACAATCTGTACTAGATTTTTTAAGTTTAATTAATTGCAGGGCAATATCAAAAACATATTTTCCTGCATGATCAGAGAGTACACATGAGAACACCTGGCTGCACCTAATGGAGGCACAACAACTATTCTTATATGGACAATAGTGTGTGTGTGTGTGCGTGTGTGTGGCTGAATTATAATTATTGTGCCAGCTTTTGGGTGGGACAGGCTTTTCTAGATGGTTACAGGTGGAATGCTGTAATCAATAAGTAATCTTCATGCATTTAAATGGGGTTAGTAGTACATAGAGTTCAGAGGTTGTCATACTTGAAAAGCAAGCTGTAACAAAAATGGAAGAGTCCTTCTTTTTTCCATTCATTCAGGCCTATTTCTGAAGAGGTCATGAGCAAGTGAAAGTTGTTTTGCATTGAGCTGCAGAGCTGGATCAGACCAGTTCCCTGGAAATGCCTAGTCAAACACACACAGACATCATATTTCAGCCTTGTTATTATCAAAGGATCTATATTTAGCTTGTGTCTTTGTTTTATACTTGTTCAGTATGTTCTGATGTAATAGCAAATTCTTAAAATGATGGTGATTCAAATTCAAATTTACTATTAAGCAAAGCCATAATTCAACAATGGCAATTAATGAAACTATTCACAATGAGGCTTAAAATCTTAAACCAGTTTTAGCCGTTTTACTGTTATTCGCTGGCCTGTTTGCTGGTTTTAGAGCAGTTTTGGGCACAGCTAAACTAGCTGAAGACCAGTGAGGTCAAGCTAGGATAACAATAAGGCACGCATAATCAGCTATTTAGACCAGCAAACCATCTTATGCTGGTTTAAGATGTTACTGTTTTTATAAGGCCACATCTGAAACACCTACATTTCTGCTCTCCTCCTCTCTGATGCTGGGTTGTGATTGGGCAGATGCAGGTTGAAGATTCTCTTCATGAGAAGCTGACTGTAAGCAGTCATGTCAAGGGAGATTGTATCTGACAGGACAGCATCATAGCAGTTTGAGTCCAGAAGAACAGTGATATAGCGTCCGGCCGCACACACCTGGTTTACATTGGTGGAGTTAGTGCTCAAAATAATCAAATGTTTCCAGATAAATGTCATTGGAGGCTATCAGCACAAAGGTATTATTCTTAGACACTGAGAAGCTGTTCTTTCATCATACGATTGTGAATTGGTGACCAGTTACATGCTATAGGCCTACACCTCTCTTATACATTTATATAAAAATAATCTTAATGTTGAAAAAAACGTATATTTGATATGTCAAGTAGTCCAATTAGCATTCCCATAATGACATAATATCAATATAGTGCTGTTGTTATTATTATTATGACCCGAAAAGAACTTACTGTAAAAATGTCTCCATGTTTCTGCTTCATCCGTGTTAAAAATTTAGCACTGTCTTTTCCAAACTCAAGTGCATGACCAAGCCACGGGATTATTCCATTATCAAGAGGAGGTTCATTTCTTCGTCTGAATAAATAAATAAATATATAAATAATAAAATAAAATAAATAATAATTACATATATAAAAATAAATAAATATAGTACAAATTATATTTAATTTAAATGAATGAATAAATAAATAATAAAGTCGTTTTAAATCAATACAAATTCATTCGGAAGTGTAAGAATTGTTTGGGTCCGTTAAAAAAATCTGACTTTATTTTAGCGCAAGAACGCGTTCCATCTGAACGGCCGCTTAGTGAATACTGTACGCATACAGTTTAATTTACAGTAAATATTAGTGCCGTCTGTCAGACAAGCCATAGACTTACCTCGCACGCCTTGTGTACACAAATAAAACGGCGAGTCCAAGAAGAAGAAGAAGAAGAACAGCAGTAGATATCATGATGATCGCTGTGTGATCAAATACTCTGGTTTCGAGCAGTTAAATGCCCCATTGAAAAGTAACATACGTCAGAGCTGATTACGAAATTCGCGGCTACAACATGGGTGGGCGTGTCATAGGTTAAGTCATATTCAGGTAATGACATCCAGCTTGACTGTTTCGGTGTTCAGTTATAGAAACAACCTGAGAGTTAGTCATAATGACATATCATAATGTTTTTTACTGCCAATATTTCATAGTAACTACAATTGTAAAACCACAATAAATGTAATTTAAACAGTTGAAGACGGTATAAGTATCTTTATTATTTTAAGTAGTTTTTGCCTCTATATATTTATTTATTTATGATGACAGCAGACACCAAATATCAAGCTACCTCAGTTTTATTGTAGTAGCCTAACAATAACTGTGGAACTATGGCTACCATGGTTACTTATTTCTGAAATTGAACTGCAGTGTGAATAACGTAATAACATGTGAATTTAAGTATTACATTAGTTATTAACATTTGCTTGTTCGTTGTAGGCATGCAGCTACAAGATACATAGTAATACAAATATTTGAAGAAAGAAATGCAAACTATTATAGGGTGTAAAATGCAGAAGTAATGCATATCTCGCAACGTTTCTAACAACATCTTTAGCAAATGAATCATTTGAACACCCCCACATATAGCCTAGTGCTACCCACAAACAGACATACTTCCTCTTAATTTTTCTTACTCAAAAAGTACACTGACTCGAACACTGCTTACAAATATTTTCTTAAATGTGTTATTGTATCCCTGTAAAATCTCTTTGGCATGAATCATGTTGTCTCTTGAATTGCTCTGGCATTTTAGGAGATTAGGGTGTGTGTTTTTGTTTGTGTGCAGTGTCATGTTCTTGTTATACATTTCTGGTGACAATGTGTAAGTCATTTCAGATGTGTTTACTAAATAACAGATGGGGCATTTTTCTGATGCAACTAATCATCACTGGCCTACAGTATGTGAGAGAAGGCAAATCATTGTTGCATTATGACTATGTAGGCCTATTAAGATACATTCACTGAAGCTTTTTTTCAGTTAATATTTGATAAACATTTGAATCCCCTGATAGCAAATTGTTACTTCTGATTAAAGCCAATCACATTCAGATGATCAGCATATAAAATGCTTTGTATATAGGCTTAAAGGTAATTTACATAGCCTATGAACAATCACAATAAAGTGTTATTAATATAACTTAAATCAATGTAACAAAAAATGTATAATAAAAAAAATCAAACCTACAGTTCTAATTATGACATAAGAAAAAAACTGCCTTTACCATGATTGTCTAGCCTACATGTGTATATTATATTTTGGATCAAGCAACAGACTGAATTCTTTGCCAGGAGTATCCTATTTCTGGCAAAACTCAATGTCAGAAAAGACAGCTGAAGAAATACATTTGTATGCAAGCTAGCTGTGCACTGAAATGCATGAAGGTTGGTTTTCTATGCCTCAAAACAGTGGAAAGGCTGACTAGAGTTAGTTGATGACCTGTTCAAAGGCATGAAACAGTCCACAAGGTGGAGACATAGTCACACTGATATTGAGCTTCTCACATTACATATGCAAATGTTGCTGCTTATTTATTTCTAAAAATAAACATTGTTTAAAAAAAATTGTACATTTGTGAATTTTTTATTTAAATGCAATGTATTTAAATTGCTGTGCAGTTTTATTTTGTAATGTTTAAAAAGGTGTACTTTCCCTATGCAAATTTGAGTCTATTGGTATCAAATTGTTATGTAGCATAAAGAAAAAATAAAAGAAATGTGTGGCCATTCCTCAACTTGTATTACCTCTGTTTATGTTGGCAGGTTTTTTTAAAAGCCACATCATTTGTTATTAAAAATATTCAAAATTCCTAGCCCTGAAAACAAAGTAGGTAACATAACAAATAAATCTTCATTCACATTTACAATACTACTTTAATTGCAAATGTACGCTTATAAAATGGATTTCCACCAATGGAGGGGTGTTGACTGAGTATTGCTCAATATTTCACACTTGATTCTATGCCTTTTCTCAACATGCCAACCAAAATGTTCTGATAAGCTTCATAACTTTGAGTTGCTCTAAATGATTAAGACCACCCCATGCAACAATGGGTTACGATATCTCCTGGCCTCAGCAGTTCAAAGGCTATCCAAGCTAACGAGGCATTATGCATGGTGGTGCACATCGATGTGACAAAGGCATCGTTGAACTGCCTTGCTCTCTCTTAAAACAAAAAACTAATATTTCACTTTGAATAAGCAGAAGAGAGCTGAAATCACGGCACCACTCATAATATTAACCATCTCAGTGGTGGCTGTTCGAAATTAAGACTAAACATTTTGAATACTTTCTGGTTGTCAAACTTGAAAAACATCTCTATTGTTGATGTGATGAACTACACCTATAGTTACTTTGTTAGGGCACGTATGTAAACATTTTGGGAACTGACTTGTATACTAAATGTACACTAAAATGACGTTGGGAGCAGTTATTAAAAAGCAGTTATAAATGGCTGGAATATTGAAGGTAATTCTGCAAAGCTCTGGCATCATTTGTTTGCTGATGTTAGTTGATTTGATTTTTGGAAATCTATGAAAATCATAAAATTTTATAGTATTGGTGTTCAGATTTTTTTCTTTTTGGGGCCACTTTTTCTGTCTAAATCATTAAACAAACTAAACAACATCAGTAATTAGTATTGCTCTCAGATGTGCCATTTGGTACACTTGTCACAGCAGGTCCTTTTCTGAATTATGAGACAGGTTTCAAGAGTTTGACAGAACTGCCAAGGTATTTTAATAGACCTTGGGCCACTTTGGATGAGGAATTTGTATTGATGCCCAGCTGTGGTAGGGAATTCAAATAGGCTACTGACAAATTGAACCTAACACCAATGCCTTTAAATCAAAAGTCAAACATATCCTCTGCAAACATTCTCCCATTAAAATGATGATAGACTTTGTATGCTGCGTACACAGGAAATTCCAGTTTTTCAGTCATTCAAGTGTCCTTATACACTCTAAAATATCCACTGCCTCAATAAGCAGTAAGGCTACTGCAAAAAAGCAACAAATAAGATAATTACCAGACATTAATCTCACAGACAGGATGTTCATTTATATCTGTCATGACGGCAACTTTAAAAGCTAAGGTGTTCAGATCCAAAAAACAGATAGGTAAATACATTATTAATTTCCAGGCCCAGAAACAGTCAAACAGTACATCACTGATAAGAATATCAAATAATCTGTTATTGTCTACAGCTAACATGTCTGGTTCACAGTGTAAGGATGGGCTGGCAATGACAGGCAGACGAAAACAAGATGATGTCAAGAACCCAAGTGCAGTTTATTACAAACGTGAAATCCAAAAACCGTAAATTCAAACGTGAAGAATACATAACATGAACTTGACTTGACTAAACTTGGCTTGACTTGATTTGATTTGACTTAATATGATTTGACATGACATGACAAAACCCAACAATGTTACATTAACACAATATCTGACCAGAGACAATGGCAAACACGAGGGCTTAAATACACAGACATGGGTAACAAGTAAAAAAGACAACCGATCACAAAACTGAACTAATAAACAAGATAACAGAGCAATGACCACGAACCAATGACATAACAGAACTAATAACAAGACTATAAGCAATGGGAACAGGACACGTGAACATGAGGGAAACAGGATAATCACATGACTTGACATGGAAACAGGGAATCACATGACATGAAAGGAAAACAGGAAATAACATGACATGTAAACACTTTTCAAATTAAAAGACATTAACACAAAACATGAACAAAAACGCATCTAGACGTGATATGTATTCCCCCACACCCCCACTAGGGGCGGCTCCTGACACCCCAAAACATAAACACAAAGTTCACTGTGAGGGAGCTGGTGGTGGCGGCCGTGGCGACTTGACATGTTACGTTGATTTGGAGCAGACTTAGGTTCGGCTGTGACATGTTGTGAATAAGACTGAGGCGCTATTGAGACAGGCTCAGGCGTTGCTTTGAAATGGCATAGAGCCTGCTGAGGCATTGCTGTGACATGGCATGTACATATATATATATATATATATATTATTCCATGAAAATATTTATGGAGATAACACTTTGGGGTGACACTTACTTTTACAGTGTCCATATTACGTATATAATATGCTACTATTATTGATTACTATAGCAATTACATTACTGATTACAATATGCATGTACAAGCAGCATTGTAAAACAATTACACAGTAAGTACATGCAGTTCATTAGTATTATTCAGAAATTACTTAGGTAAATACACCGTACAATAAACACTTGTGTTCAGTAAAGTCTGTCCCTATTTATTAAATTTGCCTCATATACAGTATATGTAATAAATAAAAGTGCATTTATCCTGAAGAATAAAACAACAAATGTTATTTAATATATATATTTAATTTATTTGTAATATTTAGTTTTATATGAATACTTTTTTAATTTGATTTAAAACATTTATTTGATTAAAACAAAACATAAACGCATAATTTAAAGGTCATTCTGTTCGCAAAACTTTTTCTAGAGCAAAGGCTGTAGAAAGTGTGAAGTAGTTCATCAGTGTCCTTCCTGCCACTTTACACCCAAAAAGAATTCTCTAATTATTTACTCACCCTCATGCCATCCCAAATGGGCATGACTTTTTGTCTTCTGCTGAACACAAATTAAGATTTTATAAGAATATATCAGATCTGTTGTTCTATTCAATGTTAGTGAATAGTGGACAGAATTTTGAAGCTCCAAAAAGCACATACAGACAGCATAAAATTTAATCATATGACTCCAGTGGTTAAATCCATGTCTTCAGAAATGATATGATAGGTGTGGTGAGAAACAGATCAATATTTACAACCTTTTATTTTTTTTTTTATTTTTTTTTTTACAAAGAATTATCCTTCCTGCCCAGTTGGTGGGGATATGCACAAAGAATGTGCTTTGGAGGGCTGTAAAAAATTGACATTTATAGTAAAAAAAGGACCTAAATTGGTCCTTTAAAATGGTTTTGCCATGTATTGTAGCATGGTGTACCAACTGCATCAAACCTTTAACAGAGCCACATATAATGTAAATCGTTTGGTTCCAGTATATTTTTATATATTTATCTTTTTTTCTTAATAAGGAACCAGTTCTTGATTCCCAACCCCGGTAACTACCACAACAACTCATTTTGGGTGTCTTACTGTCAGACAGTTTATTTGGCTTTAGCAGCTCATGCGCTATTATAATTAAGCCTGATTAAGAAAAAATTAGCCATCGCCTCATTAGTTTCATCACATTTCTAACTGAAATCAGCACACAGACAAGACTGCAATCACACAATTATTTACTTATAAAACCAATGATGTGCATACAAGACAAACACATTATAAGAGCACATCACACACAACATATTCACACTTGAACACCTAGACTACAATGGAAATGAAATAACATTTCCTCATTAGGTGCAGCTACGTGAAGCTTCCCTGAGGATAAAAGAATAGGGATAGCTGGTCTTGTAATCCTGCTAATTGAATCAGTGGACAAAAGAAATGGGGCAGAAAGTCTGATCTGACATGTTCTGCAAGTGGACCGGATGGCCCCTTGAGGGCTGGAGATAGCTGACCTCAGTGCCAAAAGATGCAGATGAACGGGCAAAAACTGGGAATAGGCAAACAGTTAATCCCTTCAACAAATATCCTGTAGACAGACATTTTTCCCAGAGACCCTAATACTGTATCTGGGAAGAAAAAATAAATAAAAATAATTATATATATATATATGTGTGTATTGTATATTGCTATAGTATACATAACAATCAGAAAATCTTAGTATGTGAAAATTAATAGCATTTATTCATTTCATATTTACTATCTGAGGTCTCAGAAACCCCCCTGAAATTTAAAGGAATAGTTCACCCCCCAAAAAAAGAAGAAAACTCTCATCATTTAATCACCCTCTTGCCATCCCAGAAATGCATGATATTCTACAGAACACATTTTAGAAGACTGTTTCAATGCTGTAGGTCCTCACAATTCAAGTGAATGGTACCAACATTTTTAAGCTCCAAAAAGCACCAATCAGTCAGCATAAATGTAATCCATAACACACCAGTGGTTATATCTATATCTTCAGAAGTGTGGGTGAGAAACAGATTTCTATAACTTTTTTCTCCCCTTTTCTCCCCAATTTCGCTTGCCCAATTCCCAATGCACGCTAAATCCTTGTGGCTAATCTGATAATGCTTTCAGCCTCAATGAGAGTGTGGTATACTCTTAGATTTGTTGAACACATTTTACCACATTTAAATGCATTCCACAGATTTTCCCCCAAAGTCAGTGTAGAAATATGCAGATTCCACCTGGCCCTTGTTAAGGGTGTTAGGACAAACCCCATGACATTTTCAAGACAGGATGGTACATGAACATTTCTACTTCACAGTCATCTTAATGAGCAGGTGCCATTTTTGTGAGGATGTTACAACATTTAATTTAATATTCTACTGACCTGTCATCAATAATCACCATCTCTTCATTCATATTTATTTTCCCAAAAGTAACTTCTCTCCTCTCTTTATTTATCTCTATCTCTCACACTCTTGTATGCTACTTTTATCTTCTCAGGTCAGGTAGGTTAATGACTTCAAATAGAAAACAGAAAGATTTTTCCTTAGAAGTAGATCAACACACATTGGGATCAACTCAGTTTTATTAATGGACTGCTAAGGGCAAAAACAAACAACAAAAATATTTGAATCTGCTAAAACACAAGGAATATTTTGGAAATGAAATACTACCTAACTACTGTACTTAATGAATACTGTGCAGTATAAATTGTTTTGTGCATACTATTCTTTAAAAACAGAATGTGAAAAAGAATGCATTATGCTACTATAAACATTTCAAACAGCACTTTGTTGTCAACTGACCTCATCATATTGCATGTTTAAGTCAGCGAGTGTTGTCCAGTTATCATTTTGAAAATATTGCATTTTGAATCCAAAAAACATTTCTTCATTTTTGGCAACCCGATATAAAATGAGTCTAAATAGAGACGTTAGAAATGTCAGCTGTTGGAACACAAAAGGAAATATAAGCGAGTATTTTAGTCTCAGTAATTTTTTTTACTTTTATTGCATCTTTTTCCATACAATGAAAGTAAATGGTGAGTGGGGCTGTCATTCTGCCTAACATCTCATTTTGTGTTCCACTGAAGAAATGAAGTCATACAATTTTAGAAAAATATTGAAGGTGAGTAAACATTAACAGAATTTTCATTTTTGGCTGAATTATGCCATTGAGTAATGTTGAGAATGCTCAGAGTTTCTTCTCTAATTCAAATGTACACTATAGATTTTACATAGTGATTATTTTATTGTACTTGAGCATAAAATGGCCTATATAATCCTGAGACTTGGCTCTGAAAAATTACTTGACTGTGGCGTCATTTTTGCAAAATAATATTGCATGGTTCTTTATGCCGAGTTTACACTACACGAAATTAGGCCCGACTCTCACTCGCTGACAGTTTTGTGGAGATCGCAGACAAAAGCCCGAAATCAAAGGCAAACCGGAGCTTGCTCCCGTGAGTGATGAACACAATGTATGAATTATCAAAGACATGATCTGAGAGAAGTTAAATATATGGTCCAATGCGATTGGTCTGCGATTCCAAATCGTGCAATGTGAAATATGTTTTGAGTGAATACAACTGCAGCGTTGACCTACAGCCAATGAGAGAGCAAGAAACGGGGCACGGGAAGTTTCAGTGGGAGGTGTCCTGATGTACCTGCAACAGAGCATCAGCTAGCATGGCTGCGGAATCAAGAAAGTCACATTGGACCGAAGAATTGGAGGAAAAATTAGGAGCACCAGTGTCTATTTGATGTTTCCTCTGAACTGTACCACAACCGGGTGGAGAAAGAGTTGGAGAGAAATTGCCAATTCTCTTTGACGGTCAGGTAAGAAAACTTCTCACGTGTAACGTGTGAAACATAATTTGGAGTCAAGGCAGAGTCGTCGGGGATTCATCAATAATGAAATGTTTTGTAATGTGTTCACCCCTGTTGGAGATTCCTTGTGTAATTTGAAACTCTACGACTTCATTGCAAGACAGACAGTTGTGTAATATGAACGGTACCACAATCCAACGTCTTTGAAAGTCGTGTAGTGTTTAGGAGGCATTACAGGTAAACTGTAATGGCACTAAAAGCGAGTTAAATGTTCTCCCAGACAGATTTTAATGTTGCACACATGCGTTTTTAAAGGAATAATTCACCCAAAAATGAAGATTCTCTCATCATTTACTCACCCTCAGTCCATCGCAGCTGTGAATGACTTTCTTCTTCTGCAGAACAAAAAAAAATAAATTCTCAAATCTGTAGGTCCAAACGATGCATGTGAAATTGTCTAGAACTTTTAAGATCCAAAAAGTATATAAAGGCAGCATAAAGGCAATCCATTCAACAGTGGTTTAATCCATGTCTTCTGAAGAAATACGATAGGTGCTGGTGTGAAATATTTAAGTTCTTTTTGCTATAAATCTTCACTTTCACTTTCATATTCTTCTTTTGTTTTTTGGCTATTTGCATTCTTCATGCATATCACCACCTACTGGTTGGGGCTGGTAAGTAAAAAGGACTTACATATTGATCAAATTTTTTCTAAAGACATGACTTTCATCACTGGAGTCCTAACCATATGGATTACTTTTATGCTGCCTTTATATGATTTTTTTGAAGCTTAAAAGTTCTGGACACCATTCACTTGCATTATATGGACCTACATAGCTGAGATATTCTTCATAAAATCTACATTTGTGTTCTGCAAAAGAAATTCATACACACCTGGGATGGCATGAGGGTGGGTAAATGATCAGGTTTCAAATCAACAAAACCAAACTCCCTACCCTTAATCCCAAACCTTAAACCTAAACCTAACTGATCAGCAAATGTGACATAAAAAACGCTTCTGCTGAATCAACCACATTATTTGTTTTGTTTGTTTTTTGTTGTTGTGGTATTTCAAATCTTTCACCTCATGTGTTAATTTATGTGCTGGTCAGGACTCATATCCTGGTCATGGAATAAATATAATTGTTGTTTTAGTGCCTTTAGTTTTTATTTTACCAGGAAAGAGTCACTATTTATAGAAAGAGGCATGTAAAATGATTAATGTGTTTCTGTGAGATCAGACTGGAAATCCTGGAACTAATTTGGTTTCATGGGAAAAAATCCCTGGTGCCAGGGCTGGACTGGTAATCTGCCATACCGGGCATTTTTCCGGTGGACCGACGTACTTTGGGGCCAATCAGGAATGGACTGGCCATTGGGAGAACCGAGCGGGCTGGTGGGTCGGCTGCGAAATGGGCCGAATGGGACGCAATAAGCTAAAATGAGCCACCACGTTATGCGTAAAGGACCACAAAACGGTGCCGCAATAAGCAGAAAATGACAGCGACATCCCCCCTATTGTGCCAGTTGCTATGTAAAATCCTGGGCCGATTTCTCTTCCCAGTCCAGCCCTGCCTGGTGCTAATGTAAATTGATTAACAGAGGTCAAATGTTGCCACACATTTAAATTGTGAATCATGGATCATATATAATTCACAATGTCAGTTGCATTTTGTATGGATGCTTGAAAGCAAATGGCAAATGGATAGAGATTTAAACTAATAGGATGCACTGCCCTTGACCCCTACACAATTTTGTGGTCATAATTATCTTTATGTTATCAAATGCAGATGATCATTATGCTTTCCCACGCCAGACTGGGAATTCAATTGGGTTGCAGAATCATTTATTTGTTTGTCTTGTTGTCGCAGAGTCCCCTTTGTCCTGTGTTGTCATGCCTGGGGAGAATGATGATAAACTAGTCCCATGGCTTTGAAGAAGGAAACTGGATGGTTTAGTTTGTGTGTTTAAGTAATCACAGAAGCACACACTTGCATGCAAATTTACACATTTATACACAGAAAAACACAAATGAAAACATGGAGGGATGTATATGTATACACACAATCTATTTGTCTTTAGGGTATTTGTTCAGACATATTTAAGCTTATCGTTCATTCTAAACTGCAGTGATGTTTTGGCACATCTCACAAACTAATAACAAAAAAGGACATTTTTAGTTTTCTAACATGTTGTTGGAAATGCACCAATCTTACCCCTAAAGCTGAAGTGCATATTTGTTGCACCACTATCATCCACAAACGGAACTACAAAAATGACTATTATTTTCAAACAGATTTCCAGAACACTCCCCTTATTGGTTGGACAAAAGAATAGTCCCTCCGCAAACTGACACCATTAGTTTTTAGCCAGTGTTGCTGCTTAAAATTTTCAGCAATTACCTTTGATTTGATTTCACTTTACATCAGAATTTCTTTCTAAGAAACAGACGTAATTCTGACTGCCAGAGACAGCATTCTTTCAATATACGCATCTTGAAAACTTGACTCAAGCGTTTGACCCACAATTTTTGAATACATATGTAACAGTCTAACCAGTCGAGCTTTAGTTGAACTGAGAGACTACTGTACCATGCACTGATTCCATACTGCACAACATTCTGTATTATAGATATAGTTACTTATATTCTCTGTATAATTAGCTGGGATAGGACTGGACACACTTTTACACAATTACACACTTTTTAGCTTATCAAATACCCCTAACTGACCTCCTCGGCATAATTATAAGGCTTTGTAATGATAAAGTCTTATTTTAAGCATGTTCCTTGTGAAAACCTCAAATCAAAGCGATCTCATTTAAAGGTTAGATCTGAGTAGGCATCTGGAAGTTAAGCTTATAGTCATGGGATGGTTATTTTCTTCTGAATTCCACTGAATGTTCCACTTGCTGAGTAACTCATCTGTGAAAACGATGGAATACTATTGGGTCATTCCATGTCAATTAAACCAGGGGCAAAACTTTAGGTCAAAACAATAACCTTAGAAAAGTGGCAGTGTCATTTTTTTTGTTGTTGTTTATATGAAGTTGGAGTGCAGCCTGCTCCAGAAGTAATATATTTTAAGATTCTTAACAAGGCCCTATATGGTTAAATCCCAGATATATGCAGCTCTCCATGTGGCTCCATCAGCAAGTTGTTCAATTTAACACATTTTTAAGTTGTTATATTTAAGTAAAAAAAAATACAAATGTGGGTCACATGGTACAGTATATGGATAACATTTCTTGTCCAAAACAACAAAGGTCTGTAGTACAAATAATGTTTAAACAAGAAATGTACCTTTTATTTATATACAAAAAGAACAAAATCTTGACTATCTATGTATAAAACAGTAGTACAGAATGTAAATCTTGAAAGATTTTCGAGAGCCAGAAAATACACTAATAAGAATAAGTTCGTGTTGTTGTGATTCCACAGACATTCCACAGACAATAAGTGAAAATGCAACAATCTGTCCAAAACAAAAGCAAATCAATTGAACAAACACTGCTGATTGCCTACCATCTGAAAGTGTATCTGTTTGTCTCACAGAGTGCTCAAGAGCTCACTTGTTACATGATAATTGCAGCATATAGTAGATAGTTGCACTCATCGATGCAGGGACAAATGGCACAATTATTTCCCTAAATGAGAACATAACAAATATGGAAACAACTGGAACCATATCAGATAACTGTTTTCATTCAAACATCATTTTACAACAATGCACATCCAATTGCCTTATGTTTCTGATTATAGATGATTTTAGTAAAATATGCTGTGTATTGTTAATCTATTGCTTGAGACCTGAATGCAGAGTAGCATTCCCATTAACCCTTCTCAGTAAAGTGCTTACAAACACAGATGTCAATATCAGCCATTCAGCCTTGTTGAACACAAGTTATTTTTGAATATGTGTCCTTGGCCATGTGTAAATGCATTTGATTGTTCAAGCCACATATGTAAACTTTACTCCAAAGGTCTTAAACAGGAGGTCCATGAACACCAGGGGGTCGTGGTGGTACTGCAGGGGGTCCGCAAATTATTGTATAATAATCACTCAATCGCACGTGAGCGACATCGAGAGACAGGAGTATGAATTATTGACAGCTGCATACCAAATCTTGAAGTGTGACTAAACAGCTCTAGTCAGCAGAAGAGCGCAGGTTCAGCAACTCTGCACACATTAGGTTCAGCAACTCTGCAGTGCAGGGTCGCATGAGTAAACTCATCTGCTTTGTGTTGGTCACGCTGTGCGGTTGAGCAGAGAACAGCCTGCTTTTAGAACAATGGTGTACTTGCCTGGTGTAAATAAATAATTACTGCTGAGATTATCAAGCTAGCATACATGGTTCTTAATGTTCCAAACACACAAGATGGTGACTCAAATCAACATAATTCAATATTTAAATATATGTATAAAGTTGATCACTCACACAAGATGAATTCTCCATTATAGTAACCTTATAAAAGTGGTTTTATTCTGCATGGACAGGGTCTCTTTGTTTTTTCTGTCTGTCTATCTATCTGTCTGTCTTTTTCTTTCTTTTTAGAGGAGGTTTTGCACAGGGATTTACAGGCATATTTAAAAATGTCACTTCATGTTAAAAATGTTGCAGACCCCTGCTGTACATCCCTGCTGAAAAGACCTGCTAAAACCAGCTTAAGCTGGTTGGCTGGCTTTAGCTGATCACCCAGCCGAGCCAGGCTGGTCAGTTAGCAGGTTTCAGAAGGGGTTTGGACACTTTTTAGTTGGTCAGGTTGGGAGACCAGCTAAGACCATCCTGACCAGCTAAGACCAGCCTGACCAACTAAGACCACCCTGACAAGCTAAGATCAGCATGACCAGCTAAAACCAGTCTTTTCAGCAGGGCAGCATTTAATGATTATTTCAATGGCTTTGCAATGTAAACATAAGAAGTATGTACCTACAGTACAATGATATGGTAGCCTACCATCCATGTTTTTATAGGCATAAAATGCACTACTCAAGTTTCTACAATATGTAACGGGTGTCCCGGCTCCATCTCTGTACCCACAAAGGGGTCCTTGACCTGAAAATGGTTGAAAATGGTTGAAGACCCCTTAATTATCCTGATAAGGGACCGGGTGTGTATAATCACGACCCGGCCCCGCCCTCCGCCCTGTCACAAGGCCTTATGACTTATCCAATTTTCGTGAGAGCGCAAGTGGTCGTGGGTGAGAGTGTTTGCTCTAACTGTGGGTGTATGAGCCGAGTGAATTTTAAGTCACTGCTAAAGATACCAGTGTAAGAAATTGGGCATAATGTTTGGATTTGGTATATGATTTACTGTGACCATTTCATTATTTTGTTTATTTTTTTGTTTAATTTGAAATGTTAGTTGAATTTAGAAATATTTTTGGTTACATTTTTTTCGTGTTTCAATAAACTAATTTAATTGTTCAAAATCACCTGTTAGAAGTGAAGTGTGTGCCAATACGATCACCATTCATACTAGCCAGGGGCGGACTGGCCACGAGGAGAACCGGGACTTTTCCCGGTGGGGTGGCTGTGAAACGGGATATTTTTCTTCCTAGTCTGCCCCTGATATAGCCATAATTTGTGTGTCTGTAGATAAAAATTATTAATAATACTTAAATTCCCTATTGTTTAACAGCGTTCATCCAAATCTTGATGAGAATAAAACATTTTCAGCATATAAAAGGAGCATGTCCATATTTCTATTCTTCTAATTCATTGGATACAGTCCATTTACACTACCAACTTCTTCTGAATGTGCTGTATTTGTTTTTATTGTGTGTGCTTGAGAGAATAGACTATATAATAGGATGCAGACAGACCCATGCCTATTGACTTTGCGATTATGATTTATGGCATTTAGTGCTGCGCTTTTAAAATAGGGCCCTATTACACTTATAAAAGCAGAAAGGGATACATCTATTCTGCCTTCAGAAACCAGCGAGACAAATGCATCTCAGAAGAAAGACTGTCGAAGGAACAATTCAAGGAACAATTTTTCCAAAATCTTAGATTGATAAGTGGAACAGCGAGAAATGTTTGCACTGGATTGGATTGAACAGAATTTGAAATGGCATAATTCAATAAAGATGTATTTTTTCTTAACTAGATTCTTGCATGGCCTCCAAAACAATTATGAAACAGGGAAAAAAAAACGTAAGGTTGGCTTGGCCAGACCATAATGATACAAACAAATGTTTCTTTGCCATTAAAAGATTCAACTGTTGACATATACACTCACACCATAACCGGTTGACATACTTTTCATGCTTATTTGAGGTGAGCATTACTTGAAGCAATGTATATTTTTAATTTAGTGTCGTATTTCCCTTTAGTATGTGACCCTATCAGAACAGACCTGCTACTCAGTTTTGGGTTGTAGCCCACCAGCTGGTTTAAACCATTGAACCACTGGTTTAAATTATGGTTTAAAGGCCAGGCAAGAGAGATTTTAGATAAAAATGCAACAGTTCCCAGTATTTTAAATACTGTATATGTGCAGATCTGACATGCTTGAGCTCTTCCAGGCACAGACACAACGTAAACTAAAGAAAAAAAAAAAAAGGAAACACACACACGTGCGCACAAACACAGGCATATTACAACCAATTCTCCTATTGACAACAACATTATGCATGTCTTCTATTGTTTGTCTTGTGGAATTATGAATTGATGATGGAAAGGGGGGAAAGGAGACATGAATGATTCACATTGTTTAACACTCTCTCATTTCTTTTTAATTTCCTGCAAATAAAAGCCTCATGGTGTAAAGTACCAGTGGAGATTGTTTTTCATTGATGTGGGCATAGGTATGGTGTAGATTGTAATATCTGTGTTATTGGCTGCTCAGAGGCTCATCCAAGGTGTTTTGCATTCTAAACAGGGGTTAACCTGGAGTATTTCTGCAAAAGGCAGATTCCCTTGATTGGTTTTACTCCCATGGAGATCATTATCCAATGACCTCCACCCCACCACCCACCACCCACCCCCATTTATACATAGGCTAATTAATGAGGTGTCAAAGCCATTCAATTGCATACAAACCCTTATGCTCCCTTAGGATAAGACTTGAGATGATTTATTACAATGTTTTAAAAAAAAGGATTTTATTAAGCTTCCTGATGTCACACAATAACAAATAACACCTATGCATAAGGGAGAGGTTGTGTAGTGGTGTTTTGTGCCAGGTCACTGTGTATTCCTGGCCCAAGATATGATCTGAATACTAAAAAAGTGTGAGTCATTCTCAGCAGTGGAAAAGTAATTGTCCAGCAGAGAATGCCATTGATTTACTGTATGTGAAAAAAATAATAATAATAAAAAGCCTAATATGTAAACATGTAAACAAAAAGCAAAGCAAACAGCTTAATGCACCAGACACTGTTTTGAATGGTGCCACTTATTGATGGCTAAACCTTTTTTTGATCACCACCACCAACTTTTTTGAAGATCAATGTACTTACAGCACTGTAAAGAAACCTCTGACAGTAAAACTTGGTTCTAAAACTGAAAGTGCATGGTTATTTACTCTAATGAAGTGTCAGGAAGTGAGTCTATACTACAGCAACTTGTATTTCAAAACTGGATAGTTATATTCCATTGAATAATAGAGCTTTGAATAAATTTGGTGGCTGCTCCTGCATTAGTTTAAAATCAGATCTTCAGTCACTTTCACAATCTGTTTTGAATGTATAATTCATAATCCAAATTTCTGAGGTGGGAATATAGTTTTACTGAAAACATCTTTAGTTCTTAAGTTCACCCAAAATTAAAATTCAGATATAATTTACTCACCCTCATGTTGTTCCAAACTCGTTTGACTTTCAGTAACCATTCACTTTCATTGCACCACAAAGGAAAGTGAGTCTTATGTGTTTGGAACAAAAAACAAAATAATCAGAAGCAAATCCAAAACATCATCTCACTTTAAAAAAATGTATTGCATCTTATCCTGCTTATGGGGTTTGAGATATAAGAAAATGTAAATAACTTTGCATCTACCTAAAAACAAATGTTAGGCCAACAATATTGCCCCAAATGTTGGCTCAACCAGAACTAACTAAATTCATCTGAACAATTTAGTATTAAACAATGATACTGATTTGTGGGTTCCCAGCTTGAACTGCAGCACGAATAAACTATATGACTATTGTTAAAGGCTTAATTTTTGCTGTTTGCTGATTTTATGTTATTTTTTTTTATTTTGTTTTTCATTTATTTATTTATTTTCTGCCACTGTTAGTCAATTGTTGTGTGGTGATGTTCGGAGCTCATCTTTTAAATTAACAAGGTTTGTTTGTTGTATTTAGGCTTGTGTGTTCAAGATTGAGGTCTATTGTGTGTCTATATGTCAAATAATTTTACATACTTCCTTGCCTTGCAAACCATACCTCTCCTCAGAGCAGAGGCAAATAATGCAGTTAACATGCAGCAATCATGTTGCATTGATTTTTTAAGTTGAACAATTTTTACAAACACCTTATGAGATCAGTGTAAAAATTATTATTATTATTTATTAAGGGGACAATATTTTACAATGTATTTGATTTTAAGTGGCATTTTTACCTTTAAGAGGGCATTTGTTCTTCTAACAATTTTAAATAAACTGTGTTTTTCAAGAAAGTTTAAGAATATTATTAACTCTTACCATGAATAATAATCAACATCAGCTCATATTTTATGCTATAATATGTATAATTAGGACTTCACTAGAATATTAAGAACTACGTCTACTGTTACAAATAATATTAACAATAATAAAACAAAAAACCCTGAAGAATTCAGCCACGAGGGAACTTTTTGTCACATCATTTTGAATTTTGCGAGCATTTTTGTAATTGTTGGCCGCATATATCCCCAGAGTCCACTTTAATTTCTGACCCTGGATTATACATCATTTATGACATTATATAATTATTTTATTTTAAGTCAAAGAAGATACAGTGTAAATACATTTAAAAAACATGCAGCTAGTGTGGGTGGCTCTGTCACATCTTCTCTCTGTCCTTCAATGAGAAACCTTGAGGCTGTAGTTCTGGAGATTAAATCCACTTCGTCCCTGTGGCACGATTTAGACGGGGCCTGATATTGAAATCCTTTCAGTATAAGTAGCACAGTGAGGATGATGGATGAGCTCCCAGCCACTGCATATAATTTATCCCAATTACACAGAAGTCTGCTTGACCCTGGCCAAAGTGAGCAAACACTGCTATTACACTTGACTGTAGTTCACTCTAATCCACAATGTTTGTCCCTAAACTAGAGGTGTCGGACCGCGGGTAATGTTATTCAAGTTAAGATGGCGCCGCAGATGGCTGCTTCAGTGTAGAGCTCTCTTGCATTTTTGTTACTTTTGTTTGTTTGGCACGTTTTTTTGATGAGTCTGCATACAGACGAGAGGTTGAACAGCTGGTTGTCTGGTAGCACCCAGCGCCAGGACATCCAGGCACAAAAATAGTTTTTGCCCTCAAACCATTTTCCATATGAACAATTAAACTGCCTTCAGGACTCCCATTGTCACGATCCCTTGTTGTCTGTCCCGTGTTTTCTGTTTCACTGATCACGTTCCATGTCACGTTTTCCTTGTTGTCCGCCCAATGTTTCACTTGTCTATTGTCATACACTACATTTCCCATAGTTCCCTGCCTTCATCACTGCCCATGCACTTCATGGTTCTCACCTGTATGTCGTTTAGTCATTAGTGTGTCTGTGTATATAAACCCTGTTTGTTCTCCATTCCCTTGTCTATCGTTGATGTTTGTGGATGCCTGTTTCCGTGGTCTTTGTATGTTTATCCTGCCTGCTAAACTCCTCGTTTGTCTTCCGTGTTTTTGGTTTATTTATTTCCTTTGTTCTAGTTTTGTCTGTTTATTTCCTCCGTTCCAAATAAAGTTACACTGTGATTAGATCCTGTCTCCACGTCTGCCTTCATCTGCATGCGTAACAGAACGATAGACCAAAACAATGGATCTAGCGGTGCAACACGCCAATTACCAACTGCTCTGCCTGAAACAAGGGACCCGACCAGTAGAAGACAACATCCGCGACTTCCTCGTTCTGGCGAGCATTTCGGAATTCCCTGACTCCTCCATTGTGGTCTTCTTTAGGGGCAACCTGTGTGACTGGCTAAAGGAGCAGTTGCCACCAGCAACACGCCACTGGAAGCTCCGCGACTTCTTGGAGGCAACTTTACTGGTCTGTGGCTCACCGTTCACCGTCGGCGTCGCTGAGGAGGACCCTACCTCTCCTTCCTCAGTGGTGACTCTCCAGTCGCCCATGGTACTTCCTGTCACGCCAGCCCCATCTGTCAGCGAGCTCACCCCCACGCCAGTCAATTCCCTTGAGCCAGTGCGGTCAACTTCGTCCGCCCGGAGGAGGAAGAGAAGACGGGCTTCCGCCTCCCATCCCACGCCTGCCCCGGCCAGCGAGCCAGAGCCGCGCCTGCCCCGGCCAGCGAGCCAGAGCCCACGCCTGTCCCGGCCAGCGAGCCAGAGCCCACGCCTGCCCCGGCCAGCGAGCCAGAGCCCACGCCTGCCACGGCCAGCGAGCCAGAGCCCACGCCAGCCCCGGCCTGCGAGCCAGGGCCTGCGAGCCAGCCATCCGGCCTCCGCCTCCCGCAGCTCCGTCCCCGGAACCCCCCGCGGCTCGGCCCTCAGTGTCCAGCGGACCCAAGCTCCCGCATACCACGGCTAACCAGCCAGAGCCTGAAGCCTCAAAGGTCAATGAGCCAGCACCTGTAGCCTCGACCGTCCCTGAGCCAGCGCCTGTAGCCTCGACCGTCCCTGAGCCAGCGCCTGTAGCCTCGACCGTCCCTGAGCCAGCGCCAGTAGCCTCGACCGTCCCTGAGCCAGCGCCAGTAGCCTCGACCGTCCCTGAGCCAGCGCCAGTAGCCTCGACCGTCCCTGAGCCAGCGCCAGTAGCCTCGACCGTCCCTGAGCCAGCGCCAGTAGCCAGGACCGTCCAAGAGCCAGCGCCAGTAGCCATGACCGTCCAAGAGCCAGCGCCCCTCGAGCCTTCCAGGGCTCCTCCTCCCGAGCCTCCCAGGGCTCCGCCTCTCAAGTCTCTCGAGCCTCCCAGGGCTCCGCCTCTCAAGTCTCTCAAGCCTCCCAGGGCTCTCAAGTCTCTCGAGCCTCCCAGGGCTCCTCCTCTCGAGCCTCCCGAGCCTTCTAGGGCTCCGCCCCTCGAGCCTCCCAGGGCTCCTCTCGGGCCTCCCAGGGCTCCGCCTCTCAAGTCTCTCATGTCTTCCAGGGTTCCTCCTCCCGAGCCTCCCAGGGCTCCGCCTCCCAAGTCTCTCGGGCCTCCCAGGGCTCCGCCTCCCGAGCCTCCCTGGGCTCCGCCTCCCGAGCCTCCCAGGGCTCTGCCTCCCTAGCCTTCCAGGGCTCCGCCTCTCGAGCCACCCAGAGCCTTCCAGGGCTCCGCCTCTCGAGCCACTCAGGGCTCCACCTCTCGAGCCTCTCGAGCCACCCAGGGCTCCGCCTCTCAAGTCTCTCGAGCCACCCAGGGCTCTGCCTCCTGAGCTTTCCAGGGCTCTGCCCCCCGAGCCTCCTACGGCTCCGCCTCCCGAGCCTCCCTCAGCTCTGCCTCCTGAGCCTCCTACGGCTCCGCCTCCCGAGCCTCCCTCTGCTCTGCCTCCTGAACCTCCCACGGCTCCGCCTCCTGAGCCTCCCGAGCCTTCCCCAGCTCCGCCTTCCTCGGCTCCGCCTCCTGAGCCTCCCTCAGCTCCGCCTCCAGAGCCTCCTTCATCTCCACTTCCTGAGCCTTCCTCGGCTCCTCCTCCAATGGCTCCCTCAGCTCTGCCTTCTGAGCCTTCTACGCCATCGGCTCCCTCGGCTCCGCCTCCTGAGCCTCTCTCGGCTCCACCTCCAGTGGCTCCCTCAGCTCCGCCTTCTGAGCCTGCTCCGCCTCCCTCGGCTCCACCTACGCCTTCCATGGCGCCGCCTCCCAAGCCTTCTACGGCTCCACCCACAGTGTACCCCACGGCTCTGCCTGCCTCTGCTCCGCCCCCAGGGTCTCCTGCGGCCCTGCCTGCGCCTCCTTCGGCGCCGCCGCCCAAGTCTTCGACTGCTCCGCCTCAGAAGTCCTCCTTGGCTCTGCCTCACGTGGCTCCTCCAGCTCCCCCAGTGGCCACTCCTCCTCCCAGGCTCCCTAAACCTGTCCCTGAAGGTCGACACCTCCCTGGCCTCCTAAACCTGTCCCTGCCCGGTCAACGCCTCCCAGACCACCTAAACCTGTCCCTGCCCGGTCGACACCTCCCTGGCCTCCTAAACCTATCCCTACCCGATGGACGCCCCTAGGCCACCTGACCCATTCCCCGACTCATACCCCCATGGACTGCCTGTCGGCCCTCTCGGCCTCCCTGTCCGCTCCTTGTGCCCCCGTGGACTGCCTAATTGCTCCTTGTGCTCCCATGGACTGCCTAATTGCTCCTTGTGCCTCCTTGGTCTGTCTCTGTGTCCCTTTTGCCTCCTTGGTCTGTCTCTGTGTCCCTTGTGGCCCCTTTGGTCTGTCTGTTTTCCCCTTTTCTAGCCCCTCTCTCCTTGAACATTTGTTTATTTTTGCTATTTTTTTGTTTCTTAGGACCGTCTGGAATCCGGTCCTTTTGAGGGGGGGTTATGTCACGATCCCTTGTTGTCTGTCCCGTGTTTTCTGTTTCACTGATCACATTCCATGTCACGTTTTCCTTGTTGTCCGCCCCATGTTTCACTTGTCTATTGTCATACACTACATTTCCCATAGTTCCCTGCCTTCATCACTGCACTTCATTGTTCTCACCTGTATGTCGTTTAGTCATTAGTGTGTCTTTGTATATAAACCCTGTTTGTTCTCCATTCCCTTGTCTATTGTTGATGTTTGTGGATGCCTGTTTCCGTGGTCTTTGTATGTTTATCCTGCCTGCTAAACTCCTCGTTTGTCTTCCGTGTTTTTGGTTTATTTTCCCCATTGCGGGTATTTCCTTTGTTCTAGTTTTGTCTGTTTATTTCCTCCGTTCCAAATAAAGTTACACTGCGATTAGATCCTGTCTCCACATCTGCCTTCATCTGCATGCGTAACACCCATAGTGCAATGATGTATAAATATACCATGTACTTATGTAAATTCACTAATTTTTAAATCACATTTAAAAACTTGCACATGTACATATGCCATTCTATGATACATGTCCTATTTTTTTTTATATCTATTTATACTCTTACCTTGTTTTATATTATGTGTCTCACTGTAATGTTATGTGTGCACTTGCTTGTTTCTCCTATCACCCAAAAAATACAAAACAAATACAAATAATTCCTTGTGTACGTGAGTACCCGCACACTCTCTCACAAATTTTTAGTAGTGAATAAAGTTGCAGATGGACCCTCCATAGTCAGGTGTTTAAAGGAATAGTTCTTCCAAAAATGAAATTTGCTGTTAATTTACTCACCCTCAGGCCATCCAGGATGTATATGACCTTTCTTCATCAGAACAGGATTTAAGATTTTTAGGAAAGGTTTTTAGCTTCATCCAATGCAGGTGAATGGACACCAATTTTATATGGTCCAAAAAGCATATTTAGGCAGCATCAAAGTAATCCACACAACTCCAGTGGAAGTAATGTCTTCTGAAGTTAAGAAATAGGTTTATGTAAAAAAAAAAAAGGTAATTAAAAAGTTTAAAATTTTATATCAGCGCTTCTGCCAGCTATCTGTAACTGTTTGAATTGACCTAACTCTCGCATGAAGCACATTCCTCTGTGGTAAATGACATGATGACGTCACACGACAGCTAAATGAGGCATTCAGTGTTTACAGGAAGCGATTTTTAAAATGATAATATTTTTAATTAGCGATTAGTTTTTTACACAAATGTATCGATTCACTTCACAAGGCATTACTTGATTGGCAGGAGTCGTGTGGATTACTTTGATGCTGACTAATGTGCTTTTTGGGCTATAAACCTGGAATACTTTCCTAAAAATCTTAAATCCTGTTCTGATGAAGAAATGTTATATACATCTTGGATGGCCTGAGGGTGAGTAAAATTTCCTTTTGAGCAAACTTTCCTTTTTGGGTGATATATTCCTTTGAAGATTCTAAACAGTTAAGCCTGTACATTACTGCAACCTTGTATTAGGGATTGGCGGATTGATACTAAAGTACTGATACTTCAGATACTGATGTGGTATCAAGAATAATGATTTTTTTTTTTTAACTAGTGATCTTATTATTTATATAACATTAATATTAATGAATCTCATAAGCTTCGAAGTAGAAAATAATAATTATATGAGTGAATTGTTGCATAGCACCAGAACTATTTTTTCTTCCGCTTATCTTGACACACAGAATTGCTAAAATACACCAGCAGACAGCGCTCACCCTTTCAGTCACAGCGCACGTTAATCATGAATAATAACCACAACTGTAGTAACCATGTTTTTTTTCTTTCTTTTAGTTATTATTATTATTATTGGCAGTAACCAAAGTTTTGATACAATTAACCATGGTTTTTTTTTTTTTTTAATAGCAGTACTGTTGTATCCATATTGTAACTTAGGGTTTTAGTAATGGTAGCCATATAATTATATCTATTGTTCATTTTGTTGTTTTATAAGGTAAACAAAGCAGCTTAATTATTTTATGCTTAGGCCTATAAATATATATACAAAATTAAGTAATAATTTAAGTTACTAATTTTAACCAAAGATTTCATAAATATTAAATATATAAAAGATATTGAAATTTGTATCTGCAATACTTTCCTAGATGTACTAGATATCAGACCTAAAAGAAAATAAGTGATGTCACCTTTCCCAAATTTTAATAGAGCATTTAATATGCAAGCACTAAATTAAGTTATCTCATAAATTATACTACTTTGCACAGGATCACAACTAGTTCATGGGAACACAATTCTCACACATGGTAACAAAACAAAAATCACGAAAATAAAAATGACTATTAACATTAAATGGAACTTGAAACATAACTATAACCCCCAATTACATTTAAATGTTAATTAATTACATCCCCAAATAGTCACCAAAACCTACACAAAACTACCTAATTAATTATGCAAACACAAAAACAGCCAATAGCAAGTCCCCAATCAAAACTTACAACAGTTACAATATTTTTTTCTATGAGTTTTATTTTCACTTTCCTGACAGAATTAATAACCTGTGTTGTTTACTGATTTGCAAATGGAAAATTTTTTGTGATTGTTTTCTCCTGATTGTTTCCACAGGTTTTCCTCGTTCCCTTGTTTGTTCCCTTGTATATTTAAGCCCTTCTCACATGTGTTGTCATGTTCTGTGTCTGGTTTCCTGCATTTTATTATATTCTGAGTTACCTTGTTTATCTTTTGTTTCATTAAAGCTGCACTTGGATCCTCATTCTTTGTCTGCCTCGTCACAGCATCATTGATAACCCATTAACTCAAAACGATTCTACTGTGAATTTCCAGCTCTGATCTTTTCAAAATGTATTGCGGCAGTACAGGGCCGGCGCTACCTATAGGCGAACTAGGCTGTTGCCTAGGGCCTCGGCCTTGGAGGCGGGGCCTCCAAAACATTCACATGCTTATCCACCAATCAAGAGCAGCAAAATACTATGCTGTTTGTCCATTGGATATAACAATTGTCATTCACCTGTAGTTAAACCAATTAATATCACCGTTTACATGCGAGTCACTCCCAACCTCTGAATTTATGAATGAAGAGATTGTAGATGAATAAAATCCAACTTTTCTTCAAATGTATCTGATGGCGCCGAAACGAACTCATCCTTCAGGGGCTGTAAGCGTAAGCGTAAGCGTAAGGCTAAGCAGGCACGCAAAGAAAGTGCAGCTCGTGATTCAGGTATCATCTATTTTTGAGTGATTGTAATTTATTGTAAAAAATAAACTGATTCTAACGATCAGCGTCATTTTGAGATAGATCATTTGACGGTTATTTCCAGTTCAAAAGAGCGCGAGCACCGTTGATGGACTGAATTCGCTTCTGACACTTTGAATCCGAGCGTATGTAATGCAGACTTTTGTTAGAAAAAAGAAATACGTTCTAAATGAACCGTTTCCAGCCCTAGTCAGGAGCTGACACGCAAATACTACAGAAAAAGTAAAGTTTGTCAGTCAAAGAGCAAACGCGCTATACTAAAGCATTGTTTATTATGTTTTAAAACAGTCTGTATCTTCTAAAACGCAGATTTTTAGCCTACATTAACTGCTCTAGTCTATCATAATAGACTATAGACCATAATAGACTTCATTTTTTTCGTTTCCCAATCATAAATACTGTTGCAATATTTATTGAAAATAAGTATGCAATCTTAAGCATAATGAGCACACAATTACAGTTGACGAAATTAACTTGTCTTTTCACTTCCACTAGCAGCTGATTTGTGTATCATAAGGTATTTCTCTACAATACATACCTAATATGACTATATTTAGTCTATCAAAAACAAAACTGTTCATTATCCCAAATAGTGGGTTAGTGTGTTACCATAAATAAATTACTGAACAAATTACTGCAAAAAACTTCCTGACTTCTAAAAAAAAAAAGATGACTTTTCAGATGATTTTTTTTTTTTTGTTTACCTTAATTAAAGCTACATTAATATGCACATTTAAGTAAAAATATAAAAATACTGATAACAGGTTTTGTATAAATAAAATGGTTAGGAATCATATTTGTTTTCAAGTCTTTTTTATTAAATGATGTTTTATTAACAAAGTTCGGGAGGAGCACATTCAGATAATCAACGAGATAAGAGGTATATATACTGCAGACTTACCTCTGTTCATTGACAGTTTATCAGCATCCCTCCACTGCCCCCATCTCCTCACTTTGATTTTTAATAATCTCTTATTGGATGTAAACAACACAATCCAAAATACAATGCAATCCAATGTAATACGGTGTAAATCTGGCCAAAATTCAGAGCCTGGAGCCCTCCCCTGGACAGCCAAATACGCATAATCTTTACTCTATTTAATTTGATGTAAGTGTGAACTCGTGAATTCTGAAAGGTGGAGGGGAGGAGGGCATGGCGGGGGTCCCTCCAAAATACATTTTGCCTAGGGTCTCCAAATGTCTAGGCAAGAGCTCAAATCCCCTCTAAAACCATCAAACCAGACCAGCATAAGTCAAAAGAGCACACCCCTCAACGTCTCTGTGTGGGTATTTACACCTGGTCACTTCATGCTTTTTTCTGATCAGATCGGACTGAATATGCACGTTCCAAAAAGCCACATATATGTGTCTCCGATTTCAATTCTCATGCTATATGGAAATAAATACAAAGGTTACTTCCGTGATTATGCTAATACCGGGCAGCAACTTAAAATATGTGATTTCTTATGTGATTTCAAGTCACTTTGTCTCAAATCTGTCTTAGAGGGCATTTACATTTGGTCTTTTCATGATTGTAAAGCTATCTTTTAGCAATAAAAATGCACAAAGTGACTAAGTGTCAATACCACCTATGATATACTGGTAACTACATTTGTTTTGGGTCCCTCGTTCAGTGTTATGCCTCCTACACACTACATAACTTTCAAAGATGTCGGATTGTGGTACCTTTCATGTTACACAACTGTCTGTCTTGACATTGACTTGAAATTACACAAGGAATCGGCGAAAGGGGTAAACACATTAGAAAACATTTCACAATTGACGAATCCCCGACGACTCTGCCTGGATTCCAAATGACGTTTCAAAACAGAGTACATGCGAGAAGTTATACAAGATACAAAAACAAATGCATGATCATATGTTCTTAGAGGACTCCTCCCACTGAAACTTCCCATGCTCCATTTCTTGCTCTTTCATTGGCAGTAGGTCAACGCTGCAGTTGAATTCAGTAAAAACATATTTCACAATGCGTGATTTGGAATCGCAGACATGTCCAGATATTTAACATTCTAGATATCTCGCTTACATCAGTGGTGCGCCGGCGCTTTTCTCAGATCACGTTTTTGATAATTCATACATTGCGTTTGTCGCACATGGGAGTGAGCTCCGATTTGCCTATGATTTTGGGCTTTTGTCGGCGATCTCCAGAAAAATATCAGCGAGTGAATATCGGCCCTAAAATCATGTAGTGTGAACTCGGCATACGTCTATGGAATCCCTCCTACCCTTCTTGGTATTGTCCCACCAGACCACAATGGACATTCTATATTATTTGCTTTCTAGAGATCACAATGTTAACTAAAGCTATCTCGAAAAATCAAGTTATCTTGAGTTTTTCTCAAGCTTTCTCGATGCATTAGATCTGTGTGCAAATGGTACGTGACAAATTATGCTAAAGTTTAATACTTTGGGTTAGGGATTTGTTCAAAACCCTATCCCTAAGTATGTTAGCAGCAATAGTAATAGTGATGTTTGTCTAAAACTACAAGCACCACTAATACTTAAAACATTTTTTTTGAAAATATTCAAATAAAGTTGTTTTGAAATCATAATTGTTTTGTTTGCGAAACCTAAAACAATAAGATTCAGATTTCATAAGTTTGACAACGAGTAAGCAAACTCTGCCAAATGTTATACTCATTCTTCCCTAGATAGATAAAAACAACTCTCTATCATCTTTCATGAGAAAACCACCACCTAACAGATTTCAGTTTTATTGTCATCAAAATCAACCCCCCAGTAGGGTTAAACTCCGTAAAATCTGCAACAGATGTTCAGGCATATGTGAAGTAAGTCAACTAAGTTGACTTGTACTGAGTGAAATATGCACTTAGTACACTTCTCGTGACTTCGCCTCTTAGTTGTTCATTAACCAACCAGATAAATAAAATGCATCTAAAATACCATCTTTATAGAAATTGAATGGGATTCATTTTGAGTGATGCATATTTTCTGGCTTAATTTATCTAGTTTTCCAATTCCATGTGCTACGTTTTGAAAAGGATGTTAAAGTGATGCAATCTCATTCAAATGAATTACACAAAGAAGCATGGAAGATATAGACAGATTCCCAGATCAATGGGTCATCTTCTCACACAAGAGACAAGTAGTGCAAGAAGGATCAAAATATGGCCTGAGGAGAGCTCAGCTGTCAGGGAAAGCCCATTTACAATGAATATAAATAAAATCTTTGAGAAAATAAAGTGTGACTAACATTAGACTACCATGTATAATCAATTTGATATAGTGAGATTTGGATAGGGAATGCTTATGGGTTTGGCAGTTTGTGAGACATTGCGAAAGAAAGAGTTTTGTGGCATAGTATTCTGTGGATTATAGTGCTGAAGTATAAAGGTACCTTTGAACAAGACATTTTGAAATAAATTCACAATAAAAGGAATAGTTCACCCAAAAATAAAAAATTCTCTCATTTACTCAAACTTTTGCCATCTCAAATTGCTGAACTCAAATTAAGATTTTTAGAAGAATTTCTCAGCTCTTTTGGTCCATATAATGCACAAATAGTATAGTACTGTGTGTGTGTGTATAGTAGTTGACTATATAACAGGTAGCTTCCCATTTTGACAACTTTCTATATACTGTGTGACAATATGCCCAACTCTATTCTTGTGCAAATTGACATATAGAAATCAACATGTGATATTACCATTATTATATAGCAAATAAACTGAGAGTCCCCCAGCCACTGGGGGTTGCATCAAGTCAAGCCAAGCCATTTTTATTTGTGTATCACCTTTCACAACACACATCGTTTCAAAGCAGCTATACAGAAAATCATGTATTAACAGAAAATGAAACTGTAATATCTATAATGTCTTAGATTAGACGACTGTGGCACAGAACACAAACTCCATAAGATGTTGGTTCATGGAGTATTCTCATAGATGCATTGTCCTTTTTAGTTGGCTGATGAAGGGTTTTGTTGGCAATTAATTCTCTATGTATTCCATTTCTAGAGTGAAGTCCATCATTAGACCGAGGTGATGCAGGTAGAGATCAGTGAGGTGCATCGCAGTTTAACTGGCCGGTAATTTCGGTGATGTCTATCCTAAGTCAGAGGTTCAGTCAATGGCATATGATGTATCCCATGTCTTATGGTTGGAGTTGGCATCAGTTCATCCTCTGAAGTCCATCGTAATAGACTAAAGATATTTTTGTCTGGCACGTCTGCTATTAGTCATCATCACTCAGAGATACATAGCAGTGGTGTCCAAAACGAAGCAGGAATGGAGCTGTCAGGAAGGGCATCCGGCGTAAAACCTGTGCCAAGTCAAATATGCAGATCACTGATGGTCCGCTGTGTTGACCCCTAAAGGAAGCAGCTAAAAGATGAAGAAATAGCAAATAAACACTTTATTTTGTATAAACTGCACAGCTTGCTTAAAAGTTACAAGTTATTTTTTTATGTCGTTTGGACTTACACTGATACCTAGTGTCGAGGATGCCGCATCATTCAAATGTAATAGTTTTCTGATGCCATTGTATAAATACACTAATCCAATAATAATTAAATTCATAACTGAAAGTGTCATATAACAGGTCGGTTACTGAGATTAAGCGAGTAGTATTCGACTGGTCATGAAATCCTAACATGTCAGCCCCTATGAGGGGACCATCTCCATGTAGAATAACAGCTTTTATTAGATTACTGATATGACTGCAATCTCATGTGAGTGGTCATGATTTTATACATACTGTAAATTTCAAAATGACTATTAATTTCTTTAGAAGTAAAACTTTTTTAATGAGGAAAAAATACTGAGTGCACACTTGAAATACATTAGATTTTCCCTTTTTTTTTTAAATGTTCCAAATTGGCTAGAGTTAGGCCTACTCATAGACATATTAAATCCTGGAGACTGCATGCCAGACTGCAGAGATAATAACAAATATATGTAATATTTAAATTCTATGACACACAATTTAGGTGCTCACATTGTGATAATGATTACCTTATACAGTTTTTAAAGAGCACAATCTTTTTAGATGAATTGTGAAATTACATTTTAGAATATAAGAGAAAAAGAGTTCTGTTCAAATCAAAATGGAGATGACGTGCACCAGAGGCAGGTGGGTAATTTTGATATACTGTATGCAGATCAACTGAGATTTAGTTTTTTCCCCCCCTTGTTTTACTTAACAAAAAAATTAAATAAAAATAATCAAAATTAAATGGTTATAGTATGTTGCTCTTAATCCCGAAGGCACAATATTAACTTGTATCCTGTTACTTTGGTTGAGCTGTGAAACTAATTGTACTAATTGTACTGCTTTGAGAAAATTTGGGTTAAGTGCCTAGCTCAAAAGCAAAATAGTGATATAGCACCTTGCTGTAATCTCAGTATCTGATCTGAGAATCTTCTGGCTAGACCATCTGGCTAAAACTTTTGTGTTGGCACGGGCAGCCCAAATCTTTTAATCCTCATCCTATCAACCAGTATTTCCATTTCCATTCAATTCTGTTTTGCAATAATAGGGCCCCTGCAGCTAGACTGATTCAATTATTTTGAATGATTCATTAAATTAACTGGCTCATAAGGGTCATTTGTCCGTGAATCAGACTATTGTGCACTTGTTATGCTGTATTTTCTTTTTTCTTTTTGTGTGTAGTCAGCAGAAAAAGCAAAAGATAGACATGCTGTTCATTTATTGTTTTCATATTATTTTGTTGCCGATGGTAGTGACAGAAGTAACTTAGATGGAAGAGGAAGGGTAAATGATTTGAGCAGTCTGCCAGCAGCAGCAAGGGCACTGGGCAATATAGGAAGGTGCACCTAATAAGAGTTTTAGGATGGGCTGATCTGTGGAAGATACCCCATACCGGCTAAGTCTTCTAATAAGATCCACCGATGACACTCTTTTAAGCCCTGGAAATGTGTCTCTCTGGTATGGTAAAGAGGAGAGTTATCCCCTCTGCAATGCCCCAAGAGCAAATCTGCAGCACATGTTGGCTGGGTGCAATACCGCCTTGGCATAAGAATGGTACAATTGGCGACATGATCAGGTTCTGTTAAAGCTGGCTGAGTTCTTTGAAGTGTGTAGAATAAAGGCCAACAAAGGCCATCATGCTCCTCAGTGGAAGTACATTGAGTTAGTTAAAAAGGGAGGCACCACACAAGGCATGGTGGGAGGAAAGGTCAATCCTGGCACATGGAAGTGATTGGTCAATGATTGTCGACCTTGGCCAGCAGCTAAAATGTCCTTCTGAGATCGCCATCCCTCCTTGAGACCGGATATTATGTTTTGGTCAGCATAAGCTAGGAAAGTCATAATGACTGAACTTACTGTCAAGAGGAACTGGAGGCAGCCTATGAGAGGAAGAAGCTAAAATAAGATAATCTGGCTGAGGGCTGCCACTTAGTCTGTGGAGGGCAGGTGTTGAGGGTTTATTGGAACATCAATACAGCACATGTTGAAAAACATTGTATCTTTGAATCAGTGTTGAAGTAGTCTCTAAATGAAATGGCAGAGGAAGCAGAAAAAGGGAGCTTCTGGCTATGGTTAAGAAGGAAGGATGAAAAGTGAGGTGTGTAGAAGTGAGAAAGTGGGAATAGGGAACAATTGGTATGTGGTGAGGTAGCAAGTAGAGAAAAAGGGTGGGAAGGAACTATTTACACTGACTCACTTGGGGGTGGGGGTATCCTTTTTTATAGAAAAAAGTTTGCACAGAGCTTTGCCTCTTCCTGAAAGTTTATTAAATATAAATCTACATAGTTTAGTTTCATATCTATATGTGCATAAACAAACAGCTCACAACTTGCAAATGTGCTGGAAAGCGACATTTCCATAGTTGCCATTAGCATCTGCTCAAGGGAGTCTTGGGGTTATTTTTCCAGCCTGTTGTATAAGTAATTATTTATTTATTGTACCTTATTCTTTTCAGATAAAGGTATTAAATATTGTTATTAACATAGGCTAAATATACCATTAATGAAATCTTGTTTTATTGCATATTGTATTTTAATGGGGACATAATTTATTACAGCTGACATGAGCAGACAAGGTTTGAACATCAACCGGAACAAGATAAAACTGAAATGAACCGCTTTTAGCCTCTGTGAAATGCATCATTATGCCCTGTGGAGCTAAATTCATAACTAAAGTCTTTGAAGCATAAAAGCATGTTGAATTACACTAATCGAAAAAATATATGCATTGTGTAGGGAACCCTTAAAATATACCTTATTTTGAAAAAAAAGCAAAGTATTAAAATATATACATTTGATTATTTGATTTTTGTTTATTTGGACAATGTGATGTAAATAAATGTACCAACATTCTTTGTTTCTGTATTATTTATACAGTTTTCCTTTACTTAAATAAGGTGTTCTGTTGAACTGAAGTGTATTAATGTTAACCAATCAGCATTGAGTTTGTTTAAAGTATATGGACGCGAGTTGCGTTAAGTTACGTTTTAGAGACGACAGGGAAGGAGATCGCACATGTCCTCGTTTTGATGAAAGTGAGCGTCATTTTTGGAGACTTCCTACTTGTGTTAGTACAGGCCCAAAGTGACACACAGAACTTTCTTCCACTCGATTTTGTTTGTTTAAAGTGTTATTTTTATTTTACTGTATTATTTAGTATAATTTCAACCCATTCTGCCGTTGGGTTGCATCATCTGTTTGTGCATTAACTGTGAGATATTGTGATGGAGAAATTCGCATCAAGGACGACGACAGCTGCATCATCGGTGTCACAAGAAGCACTTCCAAACAACTCGTAACAGTGTTTGGAGGACGAGATTCATTGCAAGCTGCTTTGTTGTTGCGTTTGGACTGGACTTTCACCCCGCTGCGAGGCTGCATGACTGTTCTGTTCGTGACTCGGGCTGTAAGTGATCACTTTTCAGCGCTCCGTCATTTCCTTGGATGGAATGTAAGTGAATTCATCGCGACAAATGCTCTTGATGTACTGAGTTAACTTGAATCCATTTCCTTGAAAGTGCACCAACGATGGGCCCCAACGGCTAGACCAAAAGAGTGTGTGTTTTTTTTTGTTTTGTGCTCATAAGAGGCTGTGATCAAACTCATCTATTGTGTTGTTACTGAGTTCATTCTGTGAATTGTGTAAATTGATCCAAAGGAGTAATTGTGAGTTTTCAATAATCATCCGTTGTATTTCTTTATTCTTTCCTCCTTGAAATAATAAGGGAGAGTGTATATATTTTTGAGGGTGATAATTTAGAATGTACTATTTGTGAGGCTATTGCATACTTAATTGTTTAAGGTGTAAAAAAAAAAAAAAAAAAAAAACGTTTTTTACAACTGTACAACACAATATCTTTCAATTTTTCTTATTTTACGCTTTGATACAACAGCTGTTATTTTTTTATTTATTTTTTTCCCCAAAAGGGTTTCATATTAGTGTCTAATTAATAAATCTTTGTTTTTTTTTTTCCCCTTATTTAGAATTGCTGTCTTGTTTTATTATTTTAAATTAATTGGAGAAAAAAACAAGAATCTAAAATTCTGGGGAAGTAAATTATAAGTAGATTATTTTGCTTTATTATTCCCTGGTGGAGGCACCATACACTTATTATTAGTCTGATAAAGAAGAAACTAACCTCCGGCCAATTCAACATTCAACTGCCGGGAATCCAGGGTTTTCTTGTTTGGGAAACATTTAAATTAACCACTAAGGTTGAGAAAAGTGTTACAATTGTATTATCAGTGCTTGCATTTAAATGTATTGCATTTGCTGTGCTTGTATTTTGCGAGGATGAAATTTAAAATGGTTTTATTATTAAGCATTGAATATTTCATTTGGAAACATTTCACAACTAATTTAATTATTAAAAGTAAAAAAATAATAATATTCACCTTCCAAATTTAGTTTCCAAAATATTCAGTTAATTAGATTTTTCAACAGTTAAAATTCAGCCAGTTCTATTTCTGTTAACAAAATTCACTTCCTCACATTCAGTGATTCAAATTCAGTTGGAAATTCAACCTTCCACAGAAAACTGTGGGAAAAGCAGCAGAGAACCAATGCACAGTCTCAACCTGGTGCTATTCATTCTCACCAGTAGGTAGTGCAACGTGATTGGGTGTTGACTGCTGAAGATCAAAAATAGAGAGACCAGCCGTGAATGTTTTTCAAAATTGTTCATGGGTAGAAAATAGATACATGTTTGATTTGCACCTGTGGGTGGGCACCTTTCCACTGACTGGTCAACCACATCATCATCAGTTCCTCAATGCTCTGCAACAGAATAATTATCCACCACTGCTCAACATTTAATGCAACTACATATTATCTCTCTCTCATTAAACTGCCAGACTAAGGAATGCCTGTGAAACAAACCATACTAGTTAGGGAATGGTCTATAGACAGGGCTTTGTGCCAACATTCTTCTGCCTAGGCATGGTGTGGCAGCGGGGGTGTGGTCAAGTGCCCGTCCGGAGAGAGGGTACACTTGAGAGAGGAAGTCTGGGAGTGAACTGATTACTATAAATAAAAAAGCTGTGTAAAATTGTAATAAAAGATTTACCTTGAGAGGAGCTACTCGCCTTCGTGTCCTCCTTAACCACAGAACCCGTTACACATGGGTTCTGCAACCTACATGTGCAAGAGAAATATTAGTTGTGTGTTTAAAAAATAGGCTATTGATATCCCTTGCATCAGCACGCACAATTTCTTAGCCTACTTCTTATACACACAGCCTGTTTTATTTAGCTAACTGCTATCAAAATCTCTATCAAAAAGTGTGAGGAAGCTGCGCACAGCACGATCCATTGGACTGCGTGGATTGGATGCATTTAGTGAGGCGCAGACCAGTATGTGGAATGCATTGGCTTTTAAAATTTTTTTTAAAAAGAATGCTGATACATTGCCCAAATTATTACATAACTGAGAAGTTTGAAGGGCTGATTGCTGTGTAGGTAGGCATTACATATAATGTAGTAGGGTGTCAATGGAAAGTCCTGAATTGGAAACTTTTTTTGTCTCATTTCACTTATTTGTCCATGGCTGAATTTCCCAGGGCACTAAGTAGAATGTTAGTATCACTAAAGTAGTACTTAATCTATAAGGCACGTTTCCCAAAAAGCATCAAAGTAGTAAAGTATAAATTACAAAGGGCTTTGAATCACTCTACAGTCATAAGTGCAACTTAATGTATCTTTCTCTCATTTTCACAGTTTATCAGATAATAAGGAATGTTTAATAACTTGTATTGATATATTTGGATCATTGGAAAGCTATAGCCAGGAAAAAGGCTTTGGGTGTGCCATGGGAAAACTGTGTTCAAGAACTGAAGCAAAAAAAAATTATATTGATTTATAACTTTAACAACAACATACTAACAACATACCAGCATATCACCCTGTAGCTCAAGACCGATTGCCCACTGAAGCTAAGCAGGGTTGAGCCTGGCTTGTACCTTGATTGGAGACGTCCTGGGGGAAGCTAAGTTTGCTGCTGGAAGAGGTGTTAGGGAGGCCAGCAGGGGTTGCTCACCCTGCAGTCTGTCTGGGTCCTACTGTCCCAGTTTAGTAACCTGGACATTATACTGCAAAAAGGCACCGTCCTTTGGATGACACATTAAACTGAGGTCTTGAATCTCTGTGGGCATGAAAGGTACTTCTTGTGAAAGAGTAGTGGTGTAACCCCAGTGTCCTGGCCAGACTTTTGGCAACATTAGAGACCCTTATTATGACATTGTATGCGTTCACATAAATACATTTCTATCATTAATCTCTATTAAGTTGAGCATCAATCTGAAAGCCCATCTTATCAAAGTCATCATTATTTATTTAATTAAATGCTGTGATGCTCATCATTAACTTCTGGCGTCTCGACAAGGTTACATATAATTTGCATGCTTGTCGGTATTTCCGCATTGTTGTCATGCTGAGAAGACAAACTCATGGACATATGTTTTTTTTTTTTTTTAAATACACAAATTTATTCCCACTTATCCAAGATCACGAAAATACTGGAGCCTTTCCCAAAAAAAAATCCTTGACTGTGTAGAAGTCCTTGGTTTTTTGAAATTATTTACTTCAGCACTGAACATTAATATGCAGATATTGACAGTTCAGGAAACACATAAATAAATAAACAAACAAACAAGGCTTAGTATTCACCATGGTACATTGTTAAATAAAAAAAAAAAGAAAACAGCGGTCACCCTAATTTGTTATGCCTATGTCTACCTAGACAGCAATCAGCGATTCAGGGCTGGTTTTAGACATTGAGAGGCCATAGGCTATTTCTTTTGGAGGCACCAAAAATGTTTCTTTTTTAGTATTATTATTTAATGTGGCATGATATACAACAAAGTGGTAGCTCATTCAAATAATCTCTTTAACAATATGTTTAAAGCTGTACTCTTAACTGCTTTGTTTGCTTGTCAAGCTTTGGCAAATCTAATCAAAAGTCAAGTAGTGTTCGACTAAACTGCCGTGCAAAGGCAAAAGGCCGTAACTTTGTTTTTGGTCGAAAATGTGTTAATTTATATTTTTGAGATTTTCAAGACCTCATTTATCATGTGGATAAGTATCTTGAGTCAATGTTGTTGTTTTTTCGAGAAATTAATGGGTTGTCTTAACAGTAACTTCCAAAAGCCCAGGAGAAACCAAGGCAGAACTTCGTAACTCCAATTACTGCTCTTTGACTTTGTTTTGGAATGCTCAAATTGAGTTAGGGTAATCTGCTTTTGTTTAGCCGTGCATCAAAATGAAGTTACTGTGTCAGCATGGAATTACGGTACTCTGACTTTTTTTTACATTAAAGTTTGCCGCGTTTAAATTACGGTGTAGCCTGTGTACTGTCATACATCTGCCATTGAAGCAATCTGACACACATGACACATGAATAAAAGTGTTGTAAACAAATATTGTTGAGTGTTTTTACTATTGCATTTAACCCTCTGAGGTTGATGGACAGGCCGGTGCATCCTGCAGGATTTTTTCCTCAGCGGAAACAATTTAAAATACTCCGTCATTTTTGGGCATACAGATAAGTGTAAGACATCATTAGAAACTATTAAGGGTCTACTTTTATTTGTGTAAATTCACAATAACAACAACACCTTGTGATTTTGTAAAATAAAGAAAATAAAAAGGGTGCACTTTCAGTAGTCTCTGTGTGCGCGAGCATATTTCTGAAACACGTCACAAAAATGAACTGAAGCTCCGCAAATACTTATCACACAAACATGAAACATATCTCTAAAGAAAGCTTAAAATGTCTACTTTTAAATAAATCAAATCAAATTTAAAACAAATATTCTGCAATGTAATCTGTATGAAACAAAGCAATGTACAGTTTCTCCCGGCTCAGCTAATGATCCCTAATGTGATCACACCCATGTGCAGAGGGCGCTATTCATACGGTAATGTATTGAGGCGATCAATGCAAATGTTGAATGCTTCCGAGACAAGTTTTATATATATATATATATACACACTCACCTAAGGATTATTAGGAACACCATACTAATACTGTGTTTGACCCCCTTTCGCCTTCAGAACTGCCTTAATTCTACGTGGCATTGATTCAACAAGGTGCTGAAAGCATTCTTTAGAAATGTTGGCCCATATTGATAGGATAGCATCTTGCAGTTGATGGAGATTTGTGGGATGCACATCCAGGGCACGAAGCTCCCGTTCCACCACATCCCAAAGATGCTCTATTGGGTTGAGATCTGGTGACTGTGGGGGCCATTTTAGCACAGTGAACTCATTGTCATGTTCAAGAAACCAATTTGAAATGATTCGAGCTTTGTGACATGGTGCATTATCCTGCTGGAAGTAGCCATCAGAGGATGGGTACATGGTGGCCATAAATGGATGGACGTGGTCAGAAACAATGCTCAGGTAGGCCGTGGCATTTAAACGATGCCCAATTGGCACTAAAGTGTGCCAAGAAAACATCCCCCACACCATTACACCACCACCACCAGCCTGCGCAGTGGTAACAAGGCATGATGTATCATGTTCTCATTCTGTTTATGGCAAATTCTGACTCTACCATCTGAATGTCTCAACAGAAATCGAGACTCATCAGACCAGGCAACATTTTTACAGTCTTCAACTGTCCAATTTTGGTGAGCTCTTGCAAATTGTAGCCTCTTTTTCCTATTTGTAATGGAGATGAGTGGTACTCGGTGGGGTCTTCTGCTGTTGTAGCCCATCCGCCTCAAGGTTGTGCGTGTTGTGGCTTCACAAATGCTTTGCTGCATACCTCGGTTGTAATGAGTGGTTATTTCAGGCAAAGTTGCTCTTCTATCAGTCGGCCCATTCTCCTCTGACCTCTAGCATCAACAAGGCATTTTCGCCCACAGGACTGCCGCATACTGGATGTTTTTCCCTTTTCACACCATTCTTTGTAAACCCTAGAAATGGTTGTGCGTGAAAATCCCAGTAACTGAGCAGATTGTGAAATACTCAGACCGGCCCGTCTGGCACCAACAACCATGCCACACTCAAAATTGCTTAAATCACCTTTCTTTCCCATTCTGACATTCAGTTTGGAGTTCAGGAGATTGTCTTGACCAGGACCACACCCCTAAATGCATTGAAGCAACTGCAATGTGATTGGTTGATTAGATAATTGCATTAATGAGAAATTGAACAGGTGTTCCTAATAATCATTTAGGTGAGTGTGTATATATATATATATTCTTCATCCATCCATTGTCAACCGCTTATCCTGTGTACAGGGTCGCGGGGGGCTGGAGCCTATCCCAGCTAACACTGGGCGAAAGGCGGGGGACACCCTGGACAGGTCGCCAGTCCATCGCAGTATATTATTCTTTTTTTATTTTATTTTTTTATATGCAATTTATTCCTGTGATGTAAAGCTGAATTGTAAGCATCATAACTCCAGTATTCAGTGTCACATGATCCTTCAGAAATCATTCTAATTTGCTAGTTTTCTGCTCAAGAAACATTTATTATTATTATTATCAATGTTCAATCCTTTTTCAGGATTCTTTGATGAATAGAAAGTTCAAAATAACCGCATTTACCTAAAAAAGAAAGCTTTTGTAACATTATACATTCCGTTCAAAAGTTTGGGGTAAGTAAGTTATTTATTTATTTTTTACAGTAAAGACATTTATAATGTTACAAAAACTTTCTATTTCATTTCAAAATATTGATTGTGGTCCAGCACCCAAATGAAAACATGGACAGTTCTTGATGTCTAGATATTAGTGTCCCGGTATTTGATTCTGATGAGCTGTTCTGCAGCACACCTGACACCACCCTTGTTGCTCTTATGGAGTTTCCCTTCACTCCAGTCACAGCACCACTGCCAGCACCAGAGCCCACCCAAATCTATGTCCTTTTATGCCCCCAAACAGGAGGGCTTTCTGGTGCTCACTGCCTGTGAGCAATATTGTGGATGATGACGAGTAAGAACACCATGAAACAACAAGAAATTAACAGGTTTCCAAGTTAACTTACTTGTACATGATTTATTATCTCTTTTTCCAATCCCATGCATTTTAAATTTGTACATAATTTGTTATATCTTTGCATTCCATTATTAATTAAATTGTTATTTTTGTAAAATGCTTATATTGTATTTATTCATATAATTCAGTGTCACTTATCTGCAGTCAGCCTGTTAGTTTTGCTGCACACTAATTAAATATATTCTTTACCGCTATGAGGTATGTGTCATGTATAATGTATTAAAAATGCAATCAGAATACAACCATAGCACAGGATAGTAATACGTGCATGGCTATAAGTAATTGTAAGTCATCTAAAATAAATGCAATGATCACTAGATTTTATACAGGTGATAATATAATGAATTTGTAAATGGTGATCAGCAACCAAATATTGATCATATGGAAGTTACTGCCATTTGCCTTGACAGGACTTCTCACTTTTTGCAGACAATACAAAGGCAGTAACTTCAAAATAGGGGTCAAAAGTCAATTATATTTTTTTATGTAGATAAATCTCATTACTAAAACATCTAATTGCCAGATTTTCAGTCTGGCTGGACAACAAATAAACTTAAGTCATTTTTCTCAGTTCCACACTCTAGCGAGTTAAGGTCTTTTGCCTTTGTAGGGCAGTATAGTTCTTCCACAGAGGTGCTCATTGTTGCCTGGTGACTTCTAAACTACATTTTGTTATCTGATGAAATTATAAAAACCTGTGCACCTCATGAGAGCTGCCTGCCAATCGGAATGGATTTTGAATTTATGCTGCAATTTACATCATGCTGCTGATCCTGTTGTCTGAGACTGAGACTTAACTATTAGAATTGACCAAATGAAATTCACCTACAAACATTTTTGACTTAATTGTTTAGTCTTTTACAAGTACAGAAACTAACATATAGAGAGTGCAAATTAATCAGTCCCATATCCCAGCAGTGGGCTGTGCATTTAATAGGCCTTCAGCGTGATTCATGGCATTAAGAAAACAGAGTTTCACAGTGAATAAGATGCTATGCCATTGTAATCATACATTGTGTGGCAGTCAACTAATAATACAAACCGACATTTTAAAAACACGTCCAAGCACGAAAGCCTTAAACTTGAAACGACACAATGTTCAAGCAAGCCTAATTTTAACTGCAGCATGACTGTTTTGTGAAATGAAGGTCAAAATCATAATTTTTCATATGAATCTACCAAGGAGGTCTATAATACCTGGAAAAATATATCTAATAATATTTGCGATTTAAATGTTGCTTGCAATACATTTCGTTTCGTCAGGGTACATGGTTATGCAGCATTCCATTCAAGTTGGATGTGGGATATTCCTACTTGATATCTCCGACCATAAATGCCTTCCATTCCCCAATATTCAGAACTGCAACGCTCCCATTAGCTTAGCAGGAGTTTGACTCTCATTAGAGATGTGTCCTAGCAACCCAACTGATAAACAATGCTGTAGCGCTAGCATTTGTGCTTCAAGTGTACAATTATCAAAAGAGATTATAACGTTTTATACACCTGTTTCTGCAAGCGTTTGTTAAACAAGATTTAATATCATATAATGTGGAAACAAACTCGATATTACTTAATAAAGTTAACGTTTATCACTTACTTTGTATATCTCCCTGAGTGTTGACATGTTTTTGTGAAATCATGCCCCTGCATCTCGGCAAAATCAGAGTTGAGAATTACTGCAAGCCTACAAGTTGTAATTCTGACTTCATGATGCATTCCATTGCACCTTTCCGAGTTGAATGCATCACTACTTTTCAAAACTTGATCTGACACTGAATGCTCAAACAGCCTAATTTATACTTTCAACTCCTGATGTTGCTATAACAATGCAAAAAGCACTTACCAATTTACTTGAAGTGAAAATATGTCCTTTCATGATTAATAAATTAAACAATCACAAGGACATGCAGAACATATTGATTTTTAAATCCATAAGGATCTCTTTCTTAATGGCAATAGTGGCAGTGATGACAATCTCGCGCTCTTCGCTTTCAAATTACACACATCACTTAAAGCATGATTGAGTCGCTCAATGCCAGCTAGAAGGCCTCGACCGTGACATATCCTAATGATCACACCCACCAAAAACAAATTAATCAATCTAATGATCCCTAATGATCACAGGCTGATGAATCTGACAATCTGACTTTAGTTGCCTTATTCATTTGTACTGTTGCTGATCACTTTGGCCAGTATGTCCAGGTGTTTGTCAAACATTCAGTTGTTTGTAACCTTGTAGAGGTGCAAAAATGTATTATCCAACTATTACAGAATTTAATTAAATAAATTAGGTATCATTATGCATCAAGCGATTTGTTACTGCCTTGTAAAACTACTACAGGCGAGTCAATTTGAACCAGCCATTGGAGGAAGGGAGAAGAGGAGGATGAAGAGAGGGAATCTCTCATTGCACACTCTCTCTCTAATCTCCTCTGTCAACCATATTTTAATTATTTATTAAGGCATATTTATATAATTTTTAAACTGCATGGTCACATGTCTCACATCATGACTTCTTAAATCATCTGTTTAATAAGAACATATCGTCTTTCTATTGCCATTACAATTATGCCTATCAATGAAGGCTAATATAATGTTGTACTGTATTAGACTTCTTGTAAATTTAGACCTATCACAATGCATGCACAGACTGCGGAGACGGAGTATTGATTTCATAGTCATTTTTTCAACACTTTTTTTATCCTTTGAAATAATTTACAATGGCTTTCCAATGTTCAAAATATATTAATACAATTTATTAAATGTCCCGTTGTTATTGATACTGTGCCAGAAAGATATGTTTAAGTTGCACTTAATGGACTAAAGAGCAGTTCAAGGGTGTTCATTTACAATAGTATTTACAAACTAAATAGATAACGATACTTTTGGGAAATGTACCGTAGACATTAAGTACTACTTAAGTGGTGCTAATGTTCTACTTAGTGCTTCGGGAAACCCAGCCAAGGATAATAATAATAATGCATAAAATAGACATATAAACGGATGAATAGATCAAATAAAATCAGAGTAGAAAAATGTCAATGACTTTTCTGATCATCTCCTTTTACTTTCTGACATCAAAGTGCGCTCTCGCCAACACCATGCATTGTGCAGCACCACATTTCAGTCACTGTTATCATCTCTAGGAGTAAAAAAGCATACCTCTTTATTGGAGAATGTCCCTAAAGTGCAGGTTCCACATGTCTCCTTATTTGGCGCTCCGCAATAACAAGGCAAGTGTTAATCAATTAATGTCATTGGCAGGACTATATGCCTCCACTCATTGATCCTGGAAGTTTTCACCTCGACCCACAAAGCAATTTGTGAAAACCTAACATTGCAAACCCACATAAATGCACACCTGATGAAAGAAGCATTGATTGTGTAAAAGAAATACACAAAGGTTTTGCACCAAACTATTGCAAAACAAAATGTAATTATGTAGTTAATTAGGTTGAATATATCTTTAAACATTTCAGGGAGGTAAATTACAAATGTTTATAAAGTTATGCGCAAAAATAATGTTGTTACTATGACGATTAGCACTGGTCCACCCAGCTTGACGGCCGGTCCACCCAATCACATCTGCCAGAATACAGGCCTACTAATAGTTCGCAAATAAATATAAACTGCATTTTGTAGCATGCAAAATAGCTCACATGATAATAATCATATTCCTGTTATAAAATGTAGTTAGACAATTGTTTTTTTTTTTCAAATAAGAACATTTATTTGGTTTTGGTGAATTGAAATGGGTCGTGTCATGCTTCTCACCAAATCGTTTTGTTCTGCTCAGCAGATAATTTATCATGTTTTGTCTCTATCGAAGTAAGCTTCTTAACATTCAACACACAAACAACAGCCACATATGAGCAGTTATTGGCTGACCACACCCTCTTTTACATAAGCCTGTCCTTTTTTCAGACTTCTGGCCAATTGTCTGGCATAACAACCCAATCTTGGCAAATTTGGCGAGTTGGCTATTTCGTATGGTCTGGCATGATGTTCTTGTACGAGGCGTTAAGGATATATGCGTTAATATCTTGTCCTAACCTAAACCCCTTATCTAAACTTAACCAATCAGAAGAGTGTGTAAACATGATAGGAAGCTGTTGTGTGTGATAGAAGCAAGCAATTGTCGACTGTTGTAAGTAAACAAGTAGATTTGCCAGGTTAAAATAAACTGCAAAATGAAATCGAATTTTAAAATGAACTGATTTCAATAAACCATACCCAAAAATATTTCATTTAATTCTAATAAAATAATAAATACATTTGCATCAGGTTTTCTTGTAAGCATATCAAACACAGACAAATCAACAATAAACACAATTGACGTTTTTATTTTATCATTTTTTTATCTCATGTAACAACCGATTATGATTCAACTGACTTCTATTATTTAACTTACTATCTGCTGATTTTGTTTAACTATTATATGAAGTACAACAGTTAAAGAAACAAGTGAGCCTGTTTAAAATCTGTGGTCAACTGCATCATGATTAAAGATTGTTGACAGTACTTGTAATTTAGCTCACTGAGAAATGTTTTAAGTTATTTTCTTTAATAATCAAACTAATTAACTACATAATTAAATACATCATTTTTTTTTATAATTTTTGTGCTGGAGGCTACGATCTACTGTTTTTACACATTCACTGCTTTGTTCATCAAATGTGCGATTTCAATGTTTCATTTATCATCTGTGGGTTGACCATTGGGGTGCAAGCGTTTAGGGTATACGTAGACTATATAAAGTATAAAGAGGTTAATGTGTTGGCAGGCCTATTTCATGCGCACAATATGGCGGTGGAAGTACTAACATAGGGTAAATGTACAAACATTAACTGATTAAGCGGAGATCTGCGCTTTGTGCCCAAACTGATCATCAATGCATAACAATGTGCAAGTGACAGCCCCCTTTGGTGTCAGAGAGGAAGATGAGAGTTTGTAAAGAGAAGGAATGTGAGAAGATGTGCCAAGATATACAATTTCCCTGTAGATACAGTATAACTGTTACGTTCCTGTGTTGTCTGCCCTTTGTTCTCGGTTTCACTATCACGTTTATTTCACGTTTCCTTGTTGTCCGCTCCGTATTTTCCATCTCACCCATCACCGATCCCGGTCCATGTCATGTTTTCCCTGTTGTCCGCCCTGAGTCTCACTGTCCGTGTGTTAAACTACATTTCCCACAATTCCCGGCCTCCTCCACTGCCTGCACTCATCATTGTTTTCACCTGTGTCTCGTTCAGTCTCCACTTTGTCTGTGTATTTAAACCCTGGTTCTTTGTTTAGTCTCTGTCGATTGTTGTTCGTTTCTTGAATGTCCTCTAGCCTGGTCTGTGTCCCTTACCCGAGTTCTTAGTTTTGTTTCAGTTTTGTTTCCTCGTGTTTAATCTGTTTCATTGTGTTTTAGTTTCCTGTTTTCCCATCGTGGACTTTCATTTGTGTTTACCTTTTATTTCTTATGTGTTTATCCCAATAAAACCGCATTTGGATCCGCACCTCTTGTCCGTCTTGTCCTGCTTCAACACCCATCATAACAATAACATTGACATCATTCCTTCTGAATTTAATACTATATCATATGGCTACTTTGTGCACAAAGGTAGGTCTATTATTTATTGTTTTAGGCCTAATTACTTTTTCATTCATTAATTTATTGTTTTTATTTTGATATATTTATTTTCTTGTTTTCTTATTTCTGCTCATTTCTTTTCAAATATATTTATTTTCAAATGTCAAAACAAACTATCAAAACATACATTGCTGTTCTCTTTACCTGTAGCTTTGGTCTTCAGCAGTCAACACCCGATTGCATTGTACCACTTACAGGTGAGAACGAATAGCATCAGGTTGAGTTTGTGTTTCAGTACTCTGCTGCTTTTCCTGCAGTTCCCAGATGTGGAAGTTTGAATTCCCAACCAATGCAAGCACTGATAATACAATGCATTTATGTTTTTGATTAGAGCAATTCACCATGCTTTAATGCTTCAAAGATTTTAGTCATGAATTTAGCTCCATATTGCTCCCACTCGACCTCACACACACTCCACTGTGCATTCATGGCATTACCACCTCGGCTGTGCATTATTTTTTAATAATTCAATGGTCCGTTGGCAATTATTCTTCACATAAAATGCTTGAGATCTCATTAAATGCCAAATGTATTTGAAATAAACAGAAAATGGCTACCAGGCTGGTAAATGGTTAACACATTTCTGAAGTGGTTATTTTGAATAAGCATTATCTTAATTTGTTACTCAAAGTATTTTGCTGCCTCCAAAGTATTTTCCTAAGTTGACAATTTTTTCACTTGAACTATTGTCCCTGTATTATTTACACGATATCACCATAACCCCCAGGGAGCCTTTTACCCCAACCGTTTTTTGGTTTTGTTTGGAATTTTAATCGAACAACCAACCTTCCATTTATTATTTCTTTTACAGAAATGATGTTGCCCCACCAATATTCAATTAAAAGATTTGTTTATTTTGATTTTGATACACTTTGTGACCTGAAAAATGCATAGGTGTGCCTTTAGCCCCCCTGTACACTACTTACTTCCTGAATTGTAACACAGTTATGCTATCCACAAATCTCTGTTTGAGTGCCTTCTCAAAGTAGTGCAAGATGCACTCACCGAGAGTGCATCTTTACTGAAAGCAAGCAGTAACTTGTTAACTTATGAATGCAGAGCTTTGTACAAGATTATCCTTAGGTCATCATTGTTCAGGGCTCCAGGTGGTGAAGAGGACAGAGAAAAATGAACTGGCAAATTGCACACATGATTTCAGATACAGGACAGATATGGATTATAATGTGCATTTGAAGCTAAACTCATGGTGCAAATTGCAGATAAAAGCAACAGGCATTTAGAAGCCACTACCATATGGGGCTTCTAAATGTAGAAATGTCGTAACAAGTAGAATTCTTGTTGTCTCTGTGCATGTGTCAGTAAGTTTCATAATGTTTGAGTGTTTTCTCTCTCTCTCTCTCATACCTGCTGTGTTCACATGCATTACAACATTCCTCACAACAACAATCTTCTCAGTAATAAATGAGTGAAATTGCAGGCCGACCAAATCCCCCACTGGTTTAAACATCTCTAAGATGTGAGATCTGCAAGTGGAAGATACAGGTTTCATTCCAAAATCTCCGGAACAAATATCTTGGACAAGCAATAGCATAAGAAAATTATTCAGTGAAATTATTCAATTCAGTGATTGTTGACTGAGGCTAGCATCTCATTTTATCATACTGGTTTTGAACAACATGTGTGTGATTAAACAATGTCAGGATTTTAATTGTGGGGTGAATTATCCTTTTAACATGGGGCATGGCTTTGATTGCCATGATTTGTTTGCTTGATTAGATGAATGCACAGTCGCTTTGGATAAAAGCTTCTGTCAAGTGCATAAATGTATCTAACATCTGAAAAGCTATATCTAATTAAGCAAAAGAAAACAAAGGCAGTGAACAGCAAACATTTTGCATTATGTATTTTTTATTCTATATCCAACCCATATTGAAAGCTAAGTATAGTTGGTTCAATACGATTCCTTTGACAGAAGAGACACAATCAATCATGAAAAGTGAAAGACAACTGATTGATATTCAGAGGACTGCTTAAACACATTTGAATAATGACCATGAAGACTCATTGATCAGCTTTTCTTGGTGACCATGAATTATTTAAATTATACTCTCTGCTACATTTTGGGAACAGCAATTAAATAGAACCTGCATTTTTGAAAAGATAGATACGAATAGACATCTGCTCTCACATTTCATATCTACACATTTATACTTATGTCCATGCAAAATTACTTTTAAACCAGGGATTAGGCAATTAATTGTCTTTTGTTTATCTTGGGGTATTTTTTTAAAGATAGTCTAAACAGTTAATATCATAATAAGATATCTAATTTACCATAATTTATTGTACAAAATAGATGCACTAAATTATTAAGACCAACATAAAATAAATAAAACATTTGAATATTTTGTGCCATGCTTAATAGTAGTAGTGTGATTTTAGCACATGAGCTTAATGGAAATTTGATTGCAATTCTCTATGTAGTTTGTATGGCAACTGATGATTGCAAGTTCTGTTAAATAAAAAATGTTAGGTGAATGAGCCTGTAATAAGCATCACATTGAGATAAAATTGTCTGCTACATGACTACTTCTCACCTAAGTGGTGACTGAGAACAAATGCACTAATACATTATGTGCTGTTTTTGCCATATTTCACTTACACTTATGCACAGATTGTGATGCCTAACTTCTATGTGTCTAAATAATCTTGAGTTTCCCTGAGGCACCATCGATAATAGTGTGGATTTGAACCAGAGCATCATGTAACTTTTCAAGTTTCAAGTGATACCCATAAGACTGCACCATAGGTATCCTATTGGTGACAGCTTCTACATGCATACCAATATCACGCTTAATTTTTCCATTTTATTAGCGAAAGAAAGTGCTTTACACTGATAGCAATAATTGTTAAATTGTTTTAAATACCCAGCTTGTACCTCTGAGTATATAAGAAAACCTGATTCATCCATTGGCAAAAACCCATAAATAAATTAACAACAGCAAATGTTGGAAGTTGTATTGTGCCACATAAACTGTAAATATATTGTATGGTTTTATAACACAGATAAGAGCATGTTAATGTATTTCTTAACCAGCCAAAATCATTCCTGACTCATAAAAATGTTGTTAGCATGGTACAGTGAATGTGTCACATGGTAATAACATGGTAGTTATATAGGGTAGTGAATGATTACCATGATTGCTGTATGTATCATGGTACTTACATTGTAATTACATTTTATTTCAAAGAATACTATGGTACAGTAACGGTACCAGATGGTAACAGCATGGTATATATACCATACCATGGTAATAAATGCTTACCATATTCATGTAGGCCTACTATGGAACCGTTAGGTACTAACTTGTCCAAAAAATAAGGTAGTTCCATGGTACACTTTGTCAGTTTTTGTGGAGTGGATATTTGCAACATCTACCTTGCCAGAAAAGTTAAATAATTAACAGTCAGCATCTTCCAAAATTATGACAGTTTTTATTAAAGCTTTTTAAAGTGTACATAATTCTTCATGTTTGTTCTTATAATGGAAAGGAGCACAGAATAAGCGCTGGGCAGAGTTAAGATATCAGCTACTCGCATTGATACGGAAATTGAGTAATCAGTGAATGAGCATAGCGCCATAGTGTTGCATCAGCCATTCTGACTGGAAGATTCTCTGGATTGCTCATGTTTTAGGGATATTGTTTGAGTAACAGTCGAAGTAAGATCACTGTTATTTACTTTATTTTGGCCTGGCCACAGTATCAATTATCGGTCAGCTCACACACCGCCTATTAACTTGTGGGGGGCGCCGAAACCCTCTATACCAGACTTTGCTGTAGACGATAGAAAGTAATTTTGCCAATTTAAAACTAGCTTTGGATAATCTACACGAACCTCATTCTGAGCTGTCAGAGAAATAAGACCGTACCACATGCTGCTTGAACATCTTAAGCTTTCAGAAGCTCAAATGATAGGCCAGTCTTGTCAACATGAAGCTCTGCCATATACAGCAGAGATGCAGGCTGTACAGTTACACTATGGTCAGCCGCATCAATTAGCGCAGAGCGAAAAGAAGCCATACTTAATGCTCCAGATGTGAAAGTCAATGATGCTATTAGTTTTCAGTCATTCACATTAAGAGTTAATCTCCTTGCAAGCATGTTAGTGTTTCTAGAAGTCCCAATGGGCATTGAGCTCAATTGTTGTTCACACGTAGACAGTCTACTGCGAAACTCCTGAAGTATCTCAGAGATAACTTCATTGAGTTCTTACAGCTGCAAGACAAGTTGAATGTTTCCAGCCTCAACCCATATAACCTTCAAGACTTTTCTGGTAGTCTATCCAGTAGATTAGTTGAACGTTATCAGAAGGAGAGATCTTCCTACCCAATTTATGGGAAGGCCACAACTCGACCTAAAGGACCATGTACTTCAATCTATCATGGTGTAGAACCTCAGAATGCTAAGGTGCTCAAACAAAAACCTCAGTCTTCTCAATGGAGAAAATCAAAAGTGCACTGTTTGTTCCGCCACAGCAAAGAGCATGAAATAAAATGTGCAAAAAAATGAAAGATCAATCTACAGACAGCCCCAAGCAATGGATAGAAGAGGGAGAATGATGTTGGAAATGTGGCCATTCCTACTGTCCAGAAGACTGTACTCTAAAGAACCATGTGGAATCTGTGGAGAGATACATCTTCAAGTCCTCTATGGAGTTGCTGAATGGTGAGACAAAGTGAAACCAGCCAATGCATTGAACAGTCGGATCTATCTTACACCTTCAATTCCCTCAAGTCGAGTGTTTATTGAAAGTTGTACCTGTGCTCTTGCACAATAAGGACATAACAATGGAGACCTTTGCAATATTGGACGATGGCGCAGAGCGTACCATGCTGTTACCTGCTGCTGCTCGACTGCTTCAGCTAAAAGGTAAAGAGGAAACTCTAGCCTTAAGTACTATACGTCCTGATGTCACATTCCTCACTGGCTCAGTTGTCACTTTTGAGGTGAATTCTAAGGTCAATCCTAGAGTCAGATACAGAACTCACAATGCCTTCAATGCTGATGGTTTAGATCTTGCAGAACAGAGCTACCCAGTCCAAGCTCTTCAATGCAGAAATGTCCACTTAAGAGGTATTCCGTTGCAGTCATTCAAGAATGTTCTGCCTCTGTTACTGCTTGGCTCAGATAATAGCCTGCTGATCACTGCAGCGGAAACAGTCCAAGTAGGTAATCATGTAGGACCAGACGCAGTTCGTACAAAACTGGGATGGGCTCTTCAAGGCCCCAAAGGTCTTCCAAATAGAGCAACCTCAGAGTTATTTCATTACAGCATCAGCAGCATATGATACTCTCTATAGAGATGTGGTCTACAGATTCCCCCAAACTAAGCGCTCCTCAGGAGTCAGTGCTAACTAATCTCCGTAGTACGGAAAAGAGACTCATAGATCAGCCACAAAGGGCTGCCGCCTGTAGATGGTTAAATTAATAAAAGCAGGAAATGAGAGAGATCACCGCTGAAGCTGATAATGAATCAGATTAATCTTGGCATCTACCGCATCATCTCCTACCATAAAGGAAAGGCATGTATAGTGTTCAATTGTTCCTTCGTATACAAGGGTACTTCCCTCAATGAGCAGCCAGGACCAAGCCTTGGACCATCCCTCCTTGGGGTCCTTTTGCGATTTCGAAGGCACCGAGTTGCATTTAGTGGAGATATCAGAGGTATGTTTTATCAGGTTCGCCTGTTACCTGAAGACAAACCCTTATTAAGAGTACTTTGGCAGGATTTGCAATGAGAGATCCCACCGAAAAAATAGGAATGGCAGGTGCTGCCGTTCGGAACAACCAGTAGCCCTTGCTGTGCCATTTATGCGTTACAGAAGCACATCAAAGAGCATCCAAGCAGCACTCCTGATCTTATCTCACTTCCAGGACTCCCAAATAATACAGAGAATTCACAACCATAAGAATTCTATTAATCTACACATTTATTACTCATATGTGGGGGCGGCTGTACAGAATTCTCTGTGTTTGTTCTTATAATAGAGAGTAGCACAAAATTAGGTGGAGTTAAGATATGCGCTACTCCCGTTGATATGGAAATTGAATTATCAGTGAATTAGCGTAGTGCCATAGTGTTGCATCAGCCGTTCTGACTGGAAGATTCTCTGGATTGCTCATGTTTTGGGGACACTGTATGAATAACAGACGAAGTAAGATCACTGTCATTTACTTTATTATGTGATATATATTGTCTGCCCTAGAGATACTGTTTGTAAGTTCAGTTAATTTATATCAGCGTGATCTGTTTATCGCACTTCAATTATGTGACGTAATGCACAATGTTGATTATCTGAGGAGTTATTAACATAATATATTGATTATTATAGATTGTATATGAGATGAAAATGCTCTAGAATACTGAGTTATGTTATTTACATTCAATCTGCGTCAATGATGACTCTTTATCTTGCATATGATGAAATTCCAAATGAGCCTTGAACATCAATTTTGCTCCATTAATATTCAGCTCCAGTTGTTGACAACGGAACATCTCGGATGACAGCATCAGCAGATAAGACCAATTAGTGAGAAAGAAAATATGAGCACTTATTTGCAAAGGATGTGGCCTGCATGCAAGGTTATCTTTACTACTATGGACAACAGCCTCCAAGGTACATTCAATTACTTGCTCTGCACCTCTCTGAACCTGCAAGTACATCAACATCAATGTGTGCTTGTGTTTCTGTGTTAGTAAATATTGTATTCCTGAAATATTCTTAGTCACAGTTCATAGAAACTGAAATAGTGTGTTGCTGTCTAAGGTGGGGAATCAAACAATTCACAGCGTAATAGAGTGCAACAATCAGGTTCCGGATGTAAACATTCCATAATTTTTCTGCATAACTAAAAAACCTTTAAAGACAGACCTACTATTGTTGTTAACCGAGGGTAAATGCCTCGGTCCATGCCAATAGTACACATTAAAAGTGTTAAGTCCATGTTAAGTATGTTTAAAAAATTTTTTTTTATCAAGTTTCAAAGTGGAATTCCTGGAGAAGAACTACAATTACCCATTATCCAGAAGAGAAAGATCCACCAATCAGAGAATTGCGGCAATTGAGCTAGAGAAAACAAGCCCAGCAGTGATTGTTCACTCCCATGACTCACTGCAAATGATGTGACCAAGTGGTTTCCTCTACACTCCTAAACTACATGTATATTTGCAAATACCTGAATATTTTGGAGTAAAATTTAAATATATTGTATAAAATATATTGATGCTGACCCATCTCATCTTCTAGTATTAAAAGGAGTTCTGAAACTGCTTTGGTTCAGTGTAAATCAGAGATACTCGCCTCTATGAAATTTTAACACCTGTGGTCACAGGAGACACATTTGCAATGCATGTTAATCCCAGGTGAAAATGGCAATCTATCCCAGCGGACCCCTGGTGTTTATGTAACGGGAGCTAGCTGGTACGGTATGTACAAATCTTACTCCCCTGGCCCCAAGCGGCGCACTAGCTACTGAAGCGAGTGGCTGTAGCCTTTAGCCTCCTCATTAGCGTATAGGCATCCAATATGGGCTGAAGTCAGTTTGAATGTCAGTTTCGGAGTGCGTCAAGCAGGACCGGTACATTTGGATGATCGGATCCTATAAGATGGGTGTTAATACCAGTTGTAAACCACAATAGTTGATGCTGATTTACAGGAAGATCAAGGCACTACTCAAATTTGAGGGGCAAGGTAAGATTTCCTATCTCATGTGTGACAACTACATTGGAACTTTCCTCTAGTGTAGTAACTCGGCTTTTCTTTTCTGAGCACCATGGCATCTATTCACATTTGACACTCTATCACTTCTGTCATCAGTGAAGCTGTGAGGAAACGCACACATCTTCATTTTGTTCTCAACAGATACTGTTGTCTCTGCCAAAGAAGAACTCAATAGATGAATCTCCAAGATTTTTTATTAAATGTCTCTGCAGACAAGTACAAATGATTCAGTAATGATTTTCATTTGAGATGAAAATCACAGAAATAAAGGATGATTTCACATCTCACTCTTTCAGAAATTCAAAGAGGTCAAATTGGCCTGATATTCAAGTCTAGGCTCAGTCAAAAGCATGTCAAGATGAAAAGATTGCATTTCTGCAAGATATAATGGACCCTTTCCACATTTCCAGAATACTGTAAGTAAACTATAGGAGGGTAATATTATTTTTAACACATTTTCTCCAACAGCAAAAGAAAAAATCCAAGATTCCACGATTTTCCAAACCAGTCAAAAATAGAGAGAGATGGATTACAACACTCAAAAGAGAAAAAGATGCCAAATTTGCTGTCAATCTCTCAGCAGGTGTATATGAAACCCCATCACAACAATGGATGACAATTTTCAATCCATTTTCATTATTACAAATGCCAATATAAAATTATATATACTACATATATACACACATAAACTATATATATATATATATATATATATATATAGTGGGTACGGAAAGTATTCAGACACCCTTAAATTTTTCACTCTTTGTTATATTGCAGCCATTTGCTAAAATCATTTAAGTTCATTTGTTTTCCTCATTATTGTACACACAGCACCCCATATTGACAGAAAAACACAGAATTGTTGACATTTTTGCACATTTATTAAAAAAGAAAAACTGAAATATCACATGGTCCTAAGCATTCAGACCCTTTGCTGTGACACTCATATATTTAACTCAGGTGCTGTCCATTTCTTCTGATCATCCTTGAGATGGTTCTACACCTTCAATTGAATCCAGCTGTGTTTGATTATACTGATTGGACTTGATTAGGGAAGCCACACAGCTGTCTATATAAGACCTAACAACTCACAGTGCATGTCAGAGCAAAGGAGAATCATGAGGTCAAAGGAACTGCCTGAAGAGCTCAGAGACAGAATTGTGGCAAGGCACAGATCTTGCCAAGGTTACAAAAACAATTTCTGCTGCCCTTAAGGTTCATAAGAGCACAGTGGCCTCCATAATCCTTAAATGGAAGACGTTTGGGACGACCAGAACCCTTCCTAGAGCTGGCCGTCCGGCCAAACTGAGCTATCGGGGGAGAAGAGCCTTGGTGAGAGAGGTAAAGAAGAACCCAAAGATCACTGTGGCTGAGCTCCAGAGATGCAGTCGGGAGATGGGCGAAAGTTGTAGTAAGTCAACCATCACTGCAGCCATCCACCAGTCGGGGCTTTATGGCAGAGTTGCCCGATGGAAGCCTCTCCTCAGTGCAAGACCTGTCCAATACAGTCTCAACAGTGAAGCATGGTGGTGGCAGCATCATGCTGTGGGGGTGTTTTTCAGCTGCAGGGACAGGACGACTGGTTGCAATCGAGGGAAAGATGAATGCGGCCAAGTACAGGGATATCCTGGACGAAAACCTTCTCCAGAGTGCTCTGGACCTCAGACTGGGCCGAAGGTTCACCTTCCAACAAGACAATGACCCTAAGCACACCGCTAAAATAACGAAGGAGTGGCTTCACAACAACTCCGTGACTGTTCTTGAATGGCCCAGCCAGAGCCCTGACTTAAACCCAATTGAGCATCTCTGGAGAGACCTGAAAATGGCTGTCCAGCAACATTTACCATCCAACCTGACAGAACTGGAGAGGATCTGCATGGAGGAATGGCAGAGGATACCCAAATCCAGATGTGAAAAACTTGTTTCATCTTTCCCAAAAAGACTCATGGCTGTATTAGATCAAAAGGGTGCTTCTACTAAATACTGAACAAGGGTCTGAATACTTAGGACCATGTGATATTTCAGTTTTTCTTTTTTAATAAATGTGCAAAAATGTCAACAATTCTGTTTTTCTGTCAATATGGGGTGCTGTGTGTACAATGAGGAAAAAAAAATGAACTTACATTATTTTAGCAAATGGCTAATATAACAAAGAGTGAAAAATGTAAGGGGGTCTGAATACTTTCCGTACCCACTGTATATACACACTCTATCTGTCTATCTATACTGGCGGCCAAATGTTTGGAAAAATGTAAAGATTTTGCTGTTTTGGAAGGAAATTGGTACTTTAATTCACTAAACTGGCATTCAACTGATCACAAAGTATAGTCAGAACATTACTGATGTAAAAAACAGCACCATCACTTTTGAAAAATGTACATTTTGATCAAATCTAGACAGGCCCTAATTCCAGCAGCCATCACTCCAACACCTTATCCTCGAGTAATCACACTAAATTGATAATTTGGTACTATAAAATCAATTATTGTACAACTAAACTAGAGGATAAGTACATCAGAGTCTCTAGTTTGAGAGATAGATGCCTCACATGTCCTCAGCTGACAGCTTCATTGAATTCTACCCGCTCAACGCCAGTTTTATGTACAACAGTGAAGAGATGACTCAGGGGTGCAGGCCTTATGGGAAGAATTGCTAAGAAAAGGCAACTTTTGAAACAGAAAACCAAAATGAAAAGGTTGAAGTGGGCAAAGAAACACAGACATTGGACAACAGATAATTGGAAAAGAGTGTTATGGATCTTAACGCCATTGAGCTTTTGTGGGATCAGCTAGACTGTAAGGTGCATGGTAAGTGCCCGACAAGACTGCCACACCTATGGCAAGAATATATACTTCCTGTATATTATTACACCTAATATACAGGAAGCGTGGGGTGAAATGTCACCTGAGTATCTGGAAAAACTGATAGCTAGTATGTCAAGGATATACAAAGCTATCATTGCTGGAGGATTTTTTGATGAGAACTCTTTGAAGTGGTTTATCAAATCAAATCCCTTTATTGTCACTCACCCATATACACAAGTGCAACAGTGGGTGAAAGTCTTGGGTGTGGCTCCAAGCAACATAGCAGTATGAAAATTACAGTAAACATCTGATTTACACATAACACAGTTTACACATCTACACACAATATACACCTAATAATATACAATATTCAGTATACACAAAATAAGAAGACTGTATACCAAAATAATAATAATACAAATAATATACAATATACAGTATGCACAAAATAAGAAGACTATATGCATTATAAATACACTGTAAGCCCCACCCCACAAGTGTTGTGTTGACATTCAGCTGTCAGTTAAAAGTCAGTTGCCAGTGTGTTATTAAGAGAAGTATAAAATGTGAATCCAGTCTGAGGCTAATAAAGTGCAGTGCTGATATATGTATTGTGATCGAGCAAGAGTTCAAAAGTCTGATTGCTTGGGGAAGAAGCTGTCATAAAGTTGGCTGGTGCTTTTTTCACACACTGTCTGGTATGGATGGTTTAATTTTTTTTATAAATTTTTTTTTAATTTAAAATAGTAAAAACACATTATTAATGTCCTGACTATACATTGTGATCAGTTGAATGCCACCTTGGCGAATAAAAGTACCAATTTCTTTCCATAAGAGCAAAATATGTACACTATTACAAACTGTTGTGTGTAACCAAGTGAAGAAATTTCATGTAATTTAACTTTAAATGTAAATTTTAAAATTGCACGTGGCCCCTTTAAGAACTGGAGTTTAGCAACACCGGATTTTTGTGACACCTGCTTTTCAGCTCTCTCTCCTGTTAGAAATGTGAGAACACCCGGTTCCCCTTCTGTCGCTCTCTCCACGTTGTGTCAGAGAAGCGACACTAGGGGTCTCTCTTGAGCGCCGATATTCACCTCTGAACTATGAAAAAAGGCCAATGAGAGTTGGCAACCAGTATTTGCATGTCCCGCCCCAGGACATAGGGGTATTTAAGCGGCGCAAATACGGGAGTTCATTCAGAAAATATCTTCGGAGCCGATGGTCGTGTTTGCAGACTGCTGCGTTTTACACACCGAGTTCCTGCTATCCTCTGCTGCATGCTGTTGGATTCTACGGCACACAACAGCGGCTTTCTCCTGTTTGCACGGCTGTGCACTTCCTGCCCCTGAGCGCATCGACAGCTGCAGATAAGAAAGATCTCTCACGAGTTCTTTCATTCATAAAAGAGTGATTTTATTTAAAAGAGTAATTTCCTCTAAAAGAGCAAAAAACACAGCGGCGTTGAATGTCCTTTTAAGGACGCGTCTTTATAAAGATGCCTTTCTGCCCCTGTGTTGTTCCTGGATGCGGTAGAGTACTCTCCGCTTCCGACGGCCACAGGCGTTGTCTCGTGTGTCTGGGCAGTGATCACACTGAGGCTGCGTTTGTGGATGGTTCATGTTCTCATTGCGAGAACATGACCATGACAACGTTGCGGTCCTTCTTCCCACGGGATTGAGGACGATGCGGCTGGCGATGGAGGCGATTCGGTGATGGCAGCGGGTGCAGCTCCGCCGGGTACGCCCCTCGGACCACCCGCGCCCCGGCACGCTCGTTGACTCCCGTCCCCGCTCGAGGTGGCGGTGACTCGCCTCATAGCCAGTCTGCCTACCCTCTTGCGATGGAAGCAGATGAGTTCGCCGCGACATCGGAGGGCGTGGGCTCTGATGCTGAGGGCTCCTCTGGGCTGCCGCCTTCGGGCTTGCACGCCCGGGAGGAGGCCGACGCACAGATGTCCGATATGCTTTCCCGGGCAGCCAACAGCGTGGGCCTGGATTGGAACCCTCCATCCTCCCCACAGCCATCATGGCTGGACGATTGGTTCTTGGGCGTGGGGCGCCGCTCACAGCCTCGCCCCCCCCCGGTTCCTTTCTTCCCAGAGGTGCATGATGAGCTGACGTCTTCGTGGAGAGCACCCCTCTCCACTCGTTGCACCGCCACCTGCTGATCCGGTCGGAGCGCGCCACGGGTACACGGAGATCCCCCAGGTGGATAGAGCTGTTGCGCTCCACTTATGTCCCGGAAGCACTACCACCTGGCGGAGCCGCCCTGTACTCCCTTCCCGGTCCTGTAGAGCAACATCCTCGCTCACCGCGAAGGCCTACAGCGCTCCGGACGCGCCGCTTCCGCCCTGCATGCCATGGCTCTCCTGCAGGTCCACCAAGCCAAGGCACTTCGCAACATGCACGGGGGTGGCCCTGATCCCGACACGCTGCAGGAACTGCACTCAGCGACCGACCTCGCCCTGAGAGCGACGAAGATCACAGCACAGGCACTCGGGCAGGCGATGGCCACTCTGGTGGTCCAGGAACGTCAGCAATGGCTGGACTTGGTTGAGATGCGTGAAGCTGACAAGACTCGCTTCCTCAACGCCCCTATCTCCCAGTTCGGCCTCTTCGGCGACACCGTTGAGGACTTTGCCCAGCAGTTCTCCCTGGTGAAGAAGCAGACGGAGGCCATTTCGCACATCATGCCGCGCCGCAAGCTTGCCGCCACGGCCCAGGCCCCACCTGCTCGCCGAGGGCGTCCTCCCGCGGCCAGAAGACCTTCTGCTCCGCCCCAACCTGGGCCCAGCTCTCAGCCCCGGCGTTGAGCAAACCGCAGGAAGCGTACGCCCCCTGCCTCACGGACCCCTTCGAGGACCCGGAAGGCTCCCAAGCGTCCCTGAGACAGTGGACCCAGAGGACGAGAAGTTGGCTCCGGAGGTGGTAAGACCACTCCGTCCTCCGGTGGAGGGCTGGGAGGAGAATCTTTTGTTTTTTCATTTGCCGCACCCCCTGACGGGGGCTGCGGTATCCAAATTCTCAATAAAAGAGCTATTTCCTTTACCTCTGGGTCACATGACCCGAAAATGCCGTTCTCACGGCACTTTGCTTTCAGGCCTCAACAGTCTCAGCGCCCAGGATGCGGTGCTTCCGCCCTCAGCCCCACAACTGTTCCCCGGCCGGCCGGTTCAGACGAGTCCAGAGGACGCCAGCATCAGACCTCCTCCTCAGTCACGAACCCGCCCCCTGCTGGGTGCGTGGAACAAGGTAAGTGCTTTGAGTTTATTCTCAGCACCAGAGCCTCGGGACGCCACAGCACCTCCCGACGTCGCGTTACCTGTTCCGCACCGCTGCGAAGCCCCGCCGGGTACGTCCAAAATACTCGGCCCCTTGGTGCCCCTAGCACGGAGCTTAGAGGCATGGCTTTCACTGCCCAGCTCGTCACGGTGGCTGAACCGGACCATCCGACTCGGTTACGCAATTCAGTTTGCCAGGTCTCCGCCCCCCTTTGTGGGCGTTCGTTCCTCCGCAGTGCACGGCGAACATGCCCACTCCCTGCACGAGGAAATCGCCTCCCTTCTAGTCAAGGACGCGATAGAGACTGTCCCTCCGACCGAAACGAAGAAGGGTTTCTACAGCCCTTACTTCGTTGTACCCAAGAAAGGCGGCGGCATACGACCGATCTTGGACCTGCGAGTTTTCAATCGGACCTTGTCCAAACTCCCGTTCAAAATGCTTACCCAGAAACAAATTCTATCTGGCGTCCGGCATCTAGATTGGTTCGCAGCGGTAGACCTGAAGGACGCGTACTTCCACGTCTCAATTCTCCCGCGACATCGACCCTTTCTACGGTTCGCGTTCGACAGCCAGGCGTATCAGTACAAGGTCCTCCCCTTCAACCTGTCTCTGTCCCCTCGCGTCTTCACGAAGGTTGCAGAGGCGGCTCTTGCCCCGCTATGAGGAGCGGGCATACGCATACTCAATTACCTCGACGATTGGCTCATTTTGACTTCCTCGCAGGAATTACTATGCACACACAGAGACCAGGTGCTCGAGCACCTTGGCCGTTTAGGGTTTCAGGTCAACTGGGTAAAGAGCAAGCTCACCCTGGTCCAGAGCATCTCTTTTCTCGGTTTGGAGTTAGACTCAGTCTCAATGACAGCACGTCTCTCCAACGAGCGTGCTCAGTCAGTGCTGGAATGCCTCGCTTCTTTCGAACCAGGCACCGTGGTCCCTTTGAAACGTTTCCAGCGGCTCCTGGGGCATATGGCATCCTCCGCGGCGGCCGCGCCACTGGGGTTGATGCATATGAGACCACTTCAGCATTGGCTCCAGATTCGAGTCCCGAGACGAGCATGGCGCCACGGCACGCACGGCGTGGAAGTTACCCCCGCCTGCCGCCAAACCTTCAAACCCTGGACAGACCTCTGCTTTCTACGGGCAGGAGTACCCTTGCAGCAGGTGTCCCGTCGCGTTCTGGTTACAACCGACGCCTCCAAATTGGGTTGGGGTGCCGAGTGCAACGGGCGCGCAGCCGCAGGCCGGTGGAACCGAGGCCCGCTGCGCTGGCACATCAACTGCCTAGAGCTGCTGGCCGTTTTTCTTGCCCTGAAGAAATTTCTTCCGTTGATTCGTGGCAAGCATGTCCTAGTCAGGACAGACAGCACCACGGTGGTGGCCTACATAAACCGCCAAGGCGGAGTACGCTCCCTCCACATGTCACAGCTCGCCCGTCGTCTCCTCCTTTGGAGTCAGCAGCGACTGGAGTCACTGCGCGGCACTCACATCCCCGGCAACCTCAGTGTGATAGCGGACGCGCTGTCAAGACAAAACTTGCCCGGCGGAGAATGGAGGCTCCACCCCCAATCGGTCCAGCTGATTTGGGACAGGTTTGGCAAGGCCCAGGTAGACCTGTTTGCCTCCCAGGAAACCTCCCACTGTCGGCTCTGGTATGCCCTCACAGAGGCTCCCCTTGGGACAGATGCGCTGGCGCACAGCTGGCCCACGGGGCTGCGCAAGCACGCTTTTCCCCCAGTGAGCCTTCTTGCACAGGTGCTATGCAAGGTCATGGAGGACAAGGAGCAAGTCACTCTGGTGGCCCCCTACTGGCCCAACCGGACGTGGTTTTCGGATCTCACGCTCCTCATGACAGCCCCTCCCTGGCGAATTCCCCTGAGGAAGGACCTTCTTTCTCAGAGACAGGGCACGCTCTGGCATCCGCATCCAGACCTCTGGAATCTCCACGTCTGGTCCCTGGACGGGACGCGGAGGATCTAGCCGGCCTACCTTCGGCCGTCATAGACACTATTAACCAAGCCAGAGCCCCTTCGACCAGGCATCTTTACGCCCTGAAGTGGCGTCTGTTCGCGGACTGGTGTTCTTCCCGAGCCGAGGACCCGCAGAAGTGCGCAGTTAGGTCAGTGCTCGTGTTTCTTCAGGAGAGGCTGGAGAGGAGGCTGTCCCCCTCTGTCCCCCTCCGTCCCGTGTTCTCTCAGGTACCGAGCCCGTAGAACTCGGTGGCACGTCCACGATCTGACCGGGTGAATCGCTTGCACCCAGCGCCCTTCCCCCTAACCAGGGGAAACAGTGCGCCTTCATTCCCAGGAGATCCCAGGTCTGGGACACTGGTTGACTCCTCCCTAGCCCTCGTGGGTCGCAGTTCTGCGGAGGAACTCGCCGACCCAAACCACTGCAGGTACCACAAGCTACCCTGTACTGGTATAGGTGCCCCACAGGTAAGGCCTCCTGTTCGGACTCCCCCTGTGTGTAAAACCACGGTTCTGTCCCCTCACGAGTTGACTCCGTGTTTCCCTTAGGCAGTTACAGCTGCCTCGGTTGCCGTGCTGTATGCTTCCCCCCTCTGCGAGGCTGGATCTACCACCGCACTACTTTTCCACATAAGACCTAAGTGTAGGCCATGCGATGTATTTGCCACTCAAAATTTGCTTCCCCTGCCGGGTAGGTGTGGCCTCCGCAGGGTCTTCTCCGACCTAATAAGGGCTAAGACCCCCTTCCCTCAATGCGTGTAAGGGCCCCGGCCGTAGTGGCTCTATGCGAGAAACATAGAGAGAAAAGAGGCCCAGCCAGGCTGGCCCGTTCCCATGTTGGCGGCCGTCAACTTGTTCCCCCCTCCAGGGTAACGATAAGGAATCCTGATGGCTTAAATAGGGCATTGGGGAAGGGTACGTGCAGCCTGATACAGTTGGTTGTTCTGCACGTAGGAATACCTGCTCGCTCCTGTATCAGCGGATCACGTACACGGCTCAGCGCATGGCTCTTTTTAAGTGGACCCCTAGTGTCGCTTCTCTGACACAACGTGGAGAGAGCGACAGAAGGGGAACGTCTAGGTTACGTATGTAACCTCCGTTCCCCGATGGAGGAAACGAGACGTTGTGTCTCCCCTGCCACGTCGCTGAGCCGAGCCCCTGTTGTGGCCGGACCATTTCCGGCTCCTCAGAAAAATCCTGAATGAACTCCCGTATTTGCACCGCTTAAATACCCGTATGTCCGGGGTCGGGACATGCAAATACTGGTTGGCAACTCTCATTGGCCTTTTTTCATAGTTCAGAGGGTAATATCGGCGCTCAAGAGAGACCCCTAGTGTCGCTTCTCTGACACAACGTCTCGTTCCCTCCATCGGGGAACGGAGGTTACATACGTAACCTAGACGTTTTGTACATCATTTGATAATTCTTTAGGTAAATATAAAATTTCACACAAAATGCTCATAAATTGCATTAAATATGTGTTCAGAAGCGTCATATGTTAAAATGTAGTGTTTGTAATGGATCATTTTTGAAGGATGCATATGTAGTATGTGTGGAGTTTGACCATGTTTTAGCACACATGTGAGGACTGGGTATGTACATTTTAATTAATCATATTTTTTTACTGATTTATAGTCCAAAGTGTTTTCTAATTTACTGAATTAGTGTAGTACATGTTATATGTGAAAATATGAGTGGTATGTTTGAGACTACATGTCCTTAAAGCCTGGTTGAATGCATAAAATGCTTTGAGTGATTTAAGCACATGTTAAATGCATACATTTCTGTGAATAATATTTTACATTTACATTTATGCATTTGTCCTTTTGAGGCTTTTATCCAAAGCGACTTACATTGTACTTATTACAGGGACAATCCCCCCAGAGCAACCTGGAGTTAAGTGCCTTGCTCAAGGACACAATGGTGGTGGCCATGGGGATCGAACCAGCGACCTTCTGATTAACAGTTATGTACTTTATGTGCTTTAGCACACTATACCACAACCACTGATATAAGCATGTTTTAAGATGATGTATACTGAGGCATATGGGAAGGCTAATGCCCTGGTAGTATTTTCTTTTGACATTAGCCACTTCTGTATTTTGCTGAACCATATTTTATTTTTGTATTTAATTTCTGTTTTTAGTTAGTGTTCGACCTCTGTTTTTTCCTAAATTTTTTCAACAGCTGTCAGAATAAAACACCAAATATATATTTTTGTATCCTGTTTCTTTACAACCCACCTGTTAAATATAGCGTTTATTTTGTGTTGTTTTGGCTTTAATTAATAATGAAAAACTAGTCGTCAAGTAATTTTTATTTGTATTGCGCTTTTCAAAACATGCATATTACAGTGTCTGGCATTGTTTTTGCAAGTTCACATAGGCCTACCTCTTTAACATTATCTCTAGTGATGTCCGACTGGCGAAGCCGGACATTTTTAGTGCCGACATGAATAACTATTTTAGAAAATCTCCGTTTATCATTAGCCAGCACTTGCAAATTTTATCTGATGTCAGATGCCTGAGCTCCCAAAATGCATTTAACAATAGTGGCTGGAGTCTCTATTTACACATTCCTTACAATAGAATTGCCATAACCAGGGATCTTTCAACTTGATTCTCAGTGGGTGCTGAGAAGTGGGGAGAATCGATTGGAAATCCTAACAGGAAAGGCAGAGTGGTATCATTTGCTAAGTGAGTATGCCGCCTGCATGCAGTGCGATATAAGCATATGCCATGACTACCCCAATTGTTTGTTGTTGTTGTGGTGGTGGTTCTTGAGCAGCGGGGGTTTGAGATCGATGTGAATCCCTCACGCAATTGTTTGCTGTTGTTGTTTGGTCAAAACGCAAAATGTAGACAGGTGGAAAAAAAATTAAACGCTTGCACTCGATAAAATACACGCAGTTGAAAAAGTAGAAAAGCAGAAGCGTGCAGTTAAATGGCAAAGATTAAACATAAAATGATGAACATAGACAAATAAGCAATGCTAAGCAGGCTAGTGAGGTACAAACACAGCCGCATACCGGCAGCAACCGCAAGCTGTTATGGGGTTTCATATACACCTGAGAGAGTGAATATAAATTTGGCATGTCTCTCTTCTGACTGTGTCATCCATCTCTCAATTTTATCCTATATATAGTATTTGCAAAAGGTCACACTGTTACCTCTTTCTATGTCCACATGCTGAGAAACACGTTTATTGATCTTAAACAGATTACAGCACTAAACGGTGATGTTTCCTCCCCTCAGCAAATTCAGAGGGCTGTTGCCCAGGTGACAAATAATACAACCAGAGTCATAACATTTGAATGCATTGCTACATCAGCATAAGCTGAAGATAAGATTCATAATGCAGAACATGTGAAAAATTCTCCCTTTTGCTCCAGCCACCCCAGGCAGTTTATAACGTGGAACAAAATCACTTGGAGTCACTGATTGAATTAATATTTAGGCAGTTGACATGCAATTTTACTGTCCTAAAAATGGCCAAGCTTTTTTTCTGATATATTCTCATAATTTGGCTTGGGTGGGTGGTTTACGAGGAAAATATTTTAGGTTACAAACTGGTAATATATGTGGTTTATGATGACATATCTAGTGTCTCCATAATTCAATTCACTTAAAAACATAATTAGCTGTTTTTTTTTGAAAATGTAAAAATGCAGAAAGTATTTTTTTTGTGAGGGTTTGGTTTAGGGGATAGAATCTGTAAAGATCATTATGTCTATGGATAGCCGCACCAATGTGTGTGTGGAGAGCAATAGAGACAGAGAGTAAGAATTAAAATAGACTGTCATAACGTTCTTTGTAGAGGGTGGAAAGGAGGATGCGTGAGTCACCTTTGCAGTGTCAAAAAAGCACTGTCTTTTGGATGAGACGTTAAACCAAGGTCCTGACTTTCTGTGCTGATTCAAAATCCCAGGGCACTTCTAGTAAAGCGTAGCGTTATAACCCTAGTGTCCTGACCAAATTCCCCCCATTGGCTCTTATCTATCATGGCCTCCTAATATTCTCCATCCCTGAATTGGCTACATCACTATCCTCTTCACTAATAGCTAGTGTGTGGTGGGCATTCTGGCGCACTATGTTCGCATCATCCAGGTGGTTGAGGAGTTGAGGTGGTTGAGGAGATTCCCCCTATACTATTTTAATCACTTTGTGTGCCTAGAAAAGCGCTATATGAATGTAAGGAATTATTATTATTATTATTATCTCATGAAAAATGATGTGGCTGTGGCAACATATTTGCAATATGAAATTACGTGGTTCATTGCACATGGTGAGAAAAGAGAAGTTAGGCTAAATGATTTCCCAAATAGATGAGTTTAAGGTTAATGCTCTATCAAGTTTTACATACTGTAACAAAACCTTACCTTAAACCTAAACCTAACCAATAGTGTCCTAAAAGCATATGTGACAACTGCTGACTCTTTTTGTGGTGCTGCTATGACACTTGCTAGAATCATATGCTGTTCTTTTGCTTTGCAAGTACAACACTCTATCAGTATTTACCGTGCAATCTAATAACACTGGAATAAGCTTGAAAATTTAGGATATTCAACCCAGAGATGCAAAAAATATATGTATGCAATGCAAGTTGGGACAGTCGAGTGTTTACCGCTATGTAACTTTACTACGCATTTTGCAATCATCTTATTTGAAATTAGTGCATATTAAAAAACTAAAATTCAGAAGGTAAAACATCTAAAAATGTGTTGTGGTAGTGCTTTCAATATAGCACAGGGTGAATATAATTTACAAATCACTTTTATAAAACCTTTTTGTTTTATTAGTATTTTCCATACGGTCATACTTTCCAACTTTTTGTAATTGGGGCTGTATAATGTAAACATTAAAATGTATCACCTTATTAAATCATGCGGAATAGTAAAAGTGATTTGATATCATAAGATAGCATTGTGTGAGTAACAGAGCCAAAATAAAGTATTTATAAACTGATAATCTGCCTCTTTACTCGTGATTTGTGTAAACGTGAACAAAAGTAATTGTTGTTGTAACCCCTAATTGTGGCGTTTATTTCACCAGGAAGCTGCCGCAATAATTAAAACATATTTTTCAGAAATGTAGTTATAAGAATGTGATTCTTTGAGACCAGGTTGTAAATATGCCAAGCTACCATTTCTATATAATTTTCCCTCTACTGTCTGGTAGTTTTATGCCACTGTTTTATGCTGATTTATGATTCTGATTTACTGTATAATTTACAGAGCAATATAGTCAAAACAACTTGAAGCCATCAGAACTGGAAGGATATATAAGACAAGTTATGAACAGATAACTTACAATGAAATGTATCAGAAAAGGTCAAATTCTCCTCATTCCTCATTGCTTTCTGAAAGTTTATCATTCATGAGGCTCATTCAGTCAAAAACTAGAGAGTCTGTATCATGTTACAAATGTAAACACACATACAGTCAGGTCCATAAATATTGGGACATCGACACAATTCTAATATTTTTGGCTCTATACACCACCACAATGGATTTGAAATGAAACGAACAAGATGTGCTTTAACTGCAGACTTTCAGCTTTAATTTGAGGGTATTTACATCCAAATCAGGTGAACAGTGTAGGAATTACAACAGTTTGTATATGTGCCTCCCACTTTTTAAGGGACCAAAAGTAATGGGACAGATTAACAATCATAAATCAAACTTTCACTTTTTAATACTTGGTTGCAAATCCTTTGCAGTCAATTACAGCCTGAAGTCTGGTACGCATAGACATCACCAGACACTGGGTTTCATCCCCGGTGATGCTCTGCCAGGCCTCTACTGCAACTGTCTTCAGTTCCTGCTTGTTCTTGGGGCATTTTCCCTTCAGTTTTGTCTTCAGCAAGTGAAATGCATGCTCAATCGGATTCAGGTCAGGTGATTGACTTGGCCATTGCATAACATTCCACTTCTTTCCCTTAAAAAACTCTTTGATTGCTTTCACAGTATGCTTTGGGTCATTGTCCATCTGTACTGTGAAGTGCCGTCCAATGAGTTCTGAAGCATTTGGCTGAATATGAGCAGATAATATTGCCCGAAACATTTCAGAATTCATCCTGCTGCTTTTGTCAGCAGTCACATCATCAATAAATACAAGAGAACCAGTTCCATTGGCAGCCATACATGCCCATGCCATGACACTACCACCACCATGCTTCACTGATGAGGTGATATGCTCCTTCTCCATACTTTTCTCTTCTCATCACTCTGTTAAGTTGATCTTTGTCTCATCTGTCCATAGGATATTGTTCCAGAACTGTGAAGGCTTTTTTAGATGTTGTTTGGCAAACTCTAATCTGGCCTTCCTGTTTTTGAGGCTCACCAATGGTTTACATCTTGTGGTGAACCCTCTTTATTCACTCTGGTGAAGTCTAAACTTGATTGTTGACTTTGACACACATACACCTACCTCCTGGAGAGTGTTCTTGATCTGGCCAACTGTTGTGAAGGGTGTTTTCTTCACCACAGTTGTTTTCCGTGGTCTTCCGGGTCTTTTGGTGTTGCTGAGCTCACCGGTGTGTTCTTTCTTTTTAAGAATGTTCCAAACAGTTGATTTGGCCACACCTAATGTTTTTGCTATCTCTCTGATGGGTTTGTTTTGATTTTTCAGCCTAATGATGGCTTGCTTCACTGATAGTGACAGCTCTTTGGATCTCATCTCGAGAGTTGACAGCAACAGATTCCAAATGCAAATAGCACACTTTAAATGAACTCTGGACCTTTTATCTGCTCCTTGTATATGGGATAATGAGGCAATAACACAGACCTGGCCATGGAACAGCTGAGCAGCCAATTGTCCCATTACTTTTGGTCCCTTGTGGGAGGCACATATACAAACTGTTTCCTACATATACAAATAATTCCTACACCGTTCACCTGATTTGGATGTAAATACCCTCAAATTAAAGCTGAACGTCTGCAGTTAAAGCACATCTGTTTTGTTTAATTTCAAATCCATTGTGGTGGTGTATAGAGCCAAAAAGATTAGAATTATGTCGATGTCCCAATATTTATGGACCTGACTGTATAAAGTACATCTAGTCTTACAGACATAGTGAGGTCCAAAGCAATTCATTTGCGTTATTCCAAGAACTTATTGTACGTCATTTAGTTTTTTCATCTATAAATCTCTGCTTATCACAATCCGGAGCATTGCTAGTTTTTAGGATTATACTATTTTTATCAGCACATTACTGTTGCTTGTTTTGGACAACAGTGGAAAGAGGAAATTGCTACAAATCTCAGTCTTTGCGAAACCAAGTTTTCCAAACACCACTAAATTGCTAAATGGGGTAACCCAGAGCAAAGCACTGGCATGCACATCTTTAGTTATTTCACAATATTATGATTGCATGCCTTGGCTGTTCCTGATCATGGCTTCATGGAGTTTTCTGACAGTAAGGTTCACAAAATGCCTTCCTCTACAAACCACAGACTGTAAACCATATGCATGCAATGTTATCCAGATGGCTCTGTATTGCCTGACTTTAGCAAGATTTCTCAATTATTATAAAAGCATGATATATTTTTCCATGACATATTGTGTTTATCTACAGTAATTACTCTAGTTTGGTTAAACTGAGGTGAACTGCTTTCTTTTTTTTTTTTTGTTTACATAATCTCGCACTGCAGGATACAGACCACATACACAGGACATCAGGCATGCAAGTACATGCTTTACGCTGCAAGCCCCCCACCCCACCCCCCAATGTCCAAGCCATGACAAGACATGTCAGAGTTTGTTTTGTCCAAGCAAGACCACTTCAATTAAAGGAATGGGAGAAATTGGAACACCCAATATGGCGGTATAGAAAAGGAAGTCTCTCCTCACAGGTAAAATAGCCAATCACCTTTCAGATACAAACATTGTCTTGCAGTTAACTCAAGTGTGCATGCACATTAGCTGGACCAGACTGAAAAATTGCATATTTTTCTGCGTGATATGAGCTAACGATGCGTTTTTTCAGCAGACTTCACTGCTGATTTTAAATGTTATTTGGTTGCAAACTTGACCAACTGTTTTGAAGATTGGTCTTTTCACATTAAAGTATAGGAGCTGTACTTGTATGCCGCTTGCAAACATGCAAAATAGCTGCCTGAGAGCATTCCCAACATGGCCACTGAATGGACTGACTTGCCCTGAAAGGAATTTTGGCCATTTTAATCTGATTGCTTTGAAAAGCATATGTTGATCTTATTTGATCTGATTTCATAAAAAATGCAGGGATCTTTATTGCTATCATTTAGGTAATTAGCATTACTTTTCTAATTAATCCAATTTATGATTTCCACCATGATAAAAAGCTGGGAAAAAAATCCAGCATACTTATATTGAAGAAAAGGGCTGAACCATATATAGAGACGAGAATATCTTTCAGTCAATGCATAACCACATAAGCCAGCCAAAACACACTAGCAGTCACCTAGCAACAACACTAAACACCCTAGCATCCAAATTCCAGTGCACTAACAACCACTAAAAAACATTAACTGCATAGCAATGCCCTTGCAACCACCGAGAACATCCTACTGTATCATGTGGTTGCAAATTTTTCAAATCTCATTTTCTTTAACACTAATGTTAGAATCTTTTGTGATATGTAGAATCGCTTTTATTTTTTAGAGGTTCTTCATGTTCTTTTCATATGTCTCGTACAGTATTCAGTTCCAGGCTAGATGTTTCTCCCTTAATGCTCTCTTTCAGTTGATGCCATTTTGGGAGCTTTTATGGCCACTGATTTTGGCTCCCTCTAAAACTGCTTCTGATTGTGCCTAAAATTTCTCTCTGAGCTATTGTTGCTATTTACAACCCTGAAAGTTGCTCTCTCTTTCTCTCTCTCTCTCTCTCTCTCTCTCTCTCTCTCTCTCTCTCTCTCTCTCTCTGTCTTGCATGCTCTAACACTGCCTTGCACACATACAGAAAGCCATGCATTAGAATTAGAATTTTGTCCATAACATAATTTAAACTCAGCAGGGTCTACATGGACAATGCATGATACACACACAATATACAAAGCTGTATGATGATTATACAATAATCAAAATATTATATTCAATATAGTACAATACCATAGAATACACACTACATGCGTAGTCCATTATTTCCCTATTTATTACTTCACCATTTTAAATATGTTCATTCCTCTGACTTGTTCATTCCACTGACTTGTGTCCACGCTAAAGCAATAAATGGTACACAGTTATGGCTTGCATCTGACAGGAATATTTAACTAAATGGCTTCTTCCTGTCTGCGGCAGAGTGCCTCAGGTTTTGCATTTGTATTTGTTAGTAGAGTTGGTGCATTTTAAACCCAAACTGCTCCATATGACAAATATTACCTTTTTATGGAAGGAGATTTAAAAATAAAAATGATTTAACAGCATGGGCGGATGAATGAGGAACAAATGTACAAAAACGGTTCTGATGACTTCAATCGTCCTCTTTATCTGAAGGGAAAATCTCTTTCCTCTGAGATGTGTGGCGTTCCCAAACTGATTTTGTTTCCTAAAGCAAATCCAGATTGAAGTAGGCTTACATTTCAACCCACTCATATGCACTGCTTTGTTCATAAAGATTTGAACTAATACTATGATTCTAAATGTGGTAACCAGACAGCCTGATCTGATTAATACATGTAGCTATTTGTTCGTTAATATTTGTAACATTTAATCATACGTTTTTAATCCCATTAATCCCAAACCTAGTCCTAAACCAACCATTTATTAAGCATAGAAAACAGGCAGATGCGCTGCATCCGATGTGCTCCCTGATGGCATACAATAGCTTTTTGTGAGGTGGAGAGTAGAACTTAAAATATGAATTGCTGTAAATCTTCTCCTGAAGATTTATAGGGCTGCAGAAATCACACAGAACTGAATTAAACCTTTAAAATGTTATATTATAATGTCAACTACATTAAATAAATGTGATGACATTTAACTAATCTCATTTATTAAATGTAATTAACTCCATGAATTACGTAAACATTTTCCATATGTGTTAAAACTTAAAATGCTGACATTTAGATGATGTCAATACATCAGTATTGTTCGTCTTAATGTCTATGCAAACGTAAGAGTATGCACGTTTGCTAGAGCCAACTTTTACATAAGAATACATACAAATTCTCATGAGATCACGTTGAACATGAAATGTAAACTGACAGACTGTCCTCATCAGTTTCATGAGAAAATCAGATGAAACTGCTAAAATTGGCCTCAGCGCTTTGGTGCCATTTTTTCTGTTGTTCTTCTATTCATTGTAAAACTTGTACTGCTTCCAAACAATGCAGTGGGTTATTTTTTTAGACAATTGTTCTGTGCATGTCATGGTGGAAGTGGGTTTTTATATTGTTCTTGTTATTCTTTTCAGTGTTGTCTGTTCTTTTCATTCTCTACCAGTGGAGATAAAGGATTTACTTATATATATATATATATATATATATTAAAGGTTCAAAAGATTAGGTTGTTTGAATCATCCTACTTACCTTCTACACACACATTAAATTGATGCAATCATGATTAGTGCTAATTGTTGATTTTAATTATAGGCTTCAAATTTCAAAGGAATTAAAGTTCATACAGTAGTAAGAGTGACACCACAACTACTGTTCTTGGAATAAAGAAAGAAAGAAAGAATGAAAAGATGTTGTCTGATTTGTAAGAGATGTATGGATTCCTGCTGAGGATTTCCTCTAAGATGCTTTCATAAATGCAAAGTTAAACACACACAACAACAGAGACAGGAAGATTTAGAGGTGCACCGGGATGGGGGGTTACACTTTTTATCAATACAAAAACAATTTGCCTTTACAAATAATTATAGTCACAGAGTAGAAAAAAAATTCTGATTTACCAATCAGAAAAACAACTGTTTTATATTCAGCCTCTCAGTCTTTCAATGGAGACCAAGTCAGCGATTTTTCCAAAAAGAAAACAACAAGAGCAACCTAACTGTCCGCATTGGCGTGGCTTTGTCTGATAAATCAATATGTATGACCTGTTAGTAAATGTATTAACCAAATGTGACAACTGTGCAGTGTACGAGTCACTGTGAAGAATCCTAAAACTCTTACAATCCCTGACCTCAAAAATACACTTATATGTTCAGATCATATCATAAGCAAAGGGGGAAGGATATTGCGCCTCAAAAAAGACAATCATGCAAGTCATGCAGAGGAAATGGACATTTTGGTAGATTTTGCGTAGTGGAGAATTCAAGAGATGAGTGTACTGTATTTATTACATAAAAACAATGAAAAGGAAGTGGCCATAAGCAATTAAAGAAATATTCCGGGTTGAATACAAGTTAAGCTCAATCAACAGCATTAGCAAAATAATTTTCAATAAAAATTATAATAATAATAATGTGGTTACAGTATGGGACTTACAATGTAAGTGAATGGGGGCCAGTCCATAAACGTTGAAATACACTAAACATTACAATATAGTAAGCCACAAGATGTGTGCATTATATGTGTTAACGTAACTCTAGTGTGATAAAATATCTGTACTATATTAAGTGTGATAAAATCACTTATAGGGTTCAGGCATCATTCTGTCATCAGAAGTAGTAATATTGGATATAACTTTACACAGAAACGGCCAGTAAGCTGTTTGCACACTAAAATCATGTTAACAGGTTTAATGTTTATGTCTTGTGGCAATACTTTTCATACAATGTGTATTTTAATGTATATGGATTGGCCCCATTCACATCCATTAATGTAGTACCTTAATGTAACCTTGATTTTTTAATAATAAAGAGAATAATAATAAAATAAATGAGGAAAAGTTCATATATTTTTTACATAGGTATCTAAAAACAATAAACAAAAATAAAATCTTCATATTCCGGGCCATATATAAACTGTTTATTTTTTATATAAACATATAAAGGAACAAATATGATCAATAATACATTTTAATAAATAAATACATTTTGTAAATACTTTTTTATAAAAAATGTTTTATCTTTAATCCTCTATTTTTGTAATAATTTATGTATTAATCTAAACAATTATTTATAAACAATTGCTATTGATAATAAATAATTGTAATAATAGTTTATTTTAAAAATATTTATATTTATAATTTATTAATCTTTTTCATTCTAACTTTTTTTTATTATTTAATTTATTTGTTCATTTAATTTTCGTATTTAATCTTCCATACAAATAACATCGTTGCAAAAATACATTAAATATTCCAGCACAGCCCACTGCCACTCGGTGGTAGAAATTTGTAAGTGGATCACTACAAGACATCCACCCAAAGCACTCACACACAACTGCGTTCCGTTTTGTTCCATAGACAGATCAGTTGTGTCCGTGCATCCTCAAGAAAAGCAGTTTTACTGTCCATCATTGGAAATTTCATTTCAAGACCAAGACATGGACTATTGAAAGATATTTTAGGTAGGTGTTTTTCAATGTTTGTAGTCACAATAGTCTGAAAATTGTGCATGGCTTAAAATCCACTAAATGTTACATATAATATTAATTATTGTTTATTTTGTGCTCAGAGGGGGCATTATACTGGCACTCTGAATAAAGTTAGAAGAGTATTGATAAATATTATGTTGTAGGCTATATTTGATATAGGCCTATTCTATATTCAGTGCTCGTTTTATTGAGGTAATTGTCGGTATCTATATGCACCATAGGCTCAACCGTGTCTCAGTAAACGTTATTTTATTTTGCAGTGATTCATGAACAGGACCTATCCGTAATTAATTTTCAATGCTTAAATAAATATAGCGCGCGTAAGAGCCGCTGCAGCTGCGCGCTTGGAGGCGCATTTTACGCGCAATGGAGAGTCTTCTGAAAGACGCTGTTTTCTGGTCTTTAAACGACTCATGGACGAATTCAAGCAGCGGAAACGACAGCAGAGGATTTAATCAAACAGTAAACCCTCTAAAGCGTAACGAAGAAGTGGCTAAAGTTGAAGTAACCGTTTTGGTTTTGATCCTACTGTTCGCGCTTGCCGGCAACCTGTGCGTCCTTTTGGCAATCCAGACAAGTAAACACGGCCAGTCGCGGATGTATTATTTTATGAAACACCTGAGTATTGCCGACCTGGTGGTGGCGGTTTTTCAAGTGCTCCCCCAACTCATCTGGGACATCACCTTTCGCTTTTATGGACCGGATATTCTGTGCCGCCTGGTTAAATATCTACAGGTGGTTGGCATGTTCGCATCCACGTACATGCTTGTGCTGATGTCCGTTGACAGATTTTTGGCTATATGGCAGCCGCTGCGGTCTTTACGCCGTCGAAAAGACAGTTTGTACGTGATCGTGTCCTGGATTTTAAGCCTGCTCTTCAGCGTGCCACAGGTGTACATCTTCTCGCTCAGAGAGGTCGGTGACGGAGTGTACGACTGCTGGGGAGATTTTGTTCAGCCCTGGGGCGCGAAGGCGTACGTCACTTGGATTAGTCTCACCATCTATATAATTCCTGTGGCCATCTTAAGTGTTTGTTATGGCCTGATAAGTTATAAAATATGGCAAAACTTCAAACTAAAGACCCGGCGGGAACAGTGCCTGTCGTTGACCCCGCGGCCCGCAAAGGGCACTGCGTTCTCTCGCGTCAGCAGCGTCAAACTGATCTCCAAAGCCAAGATCAGGACGGTGAAAATGACGTTTGTGATCGTCCTGGCTTATATTATCTGCTGGACGCCGTTTTTCTTCGTACAGATGTGGTCAGCATGGGATCCAATGGCTCCAAGAGAAGGTAATATAATTAAAATATAATTATTTTATCTTATGACCAATAAAACTGATATAATGGCTCCCATTATAAGTACAACAAATAGGCTATAGGCTAAATATAAAGAAAGAAAAAATTAAGCAGCGCTCTCACACTACATTTTACGTTATAAGTAATTGATAACTGATTTGTATCTTATATCGGGTATAGAAAAAGCTTTACTGTATAATGTAATTTGCAGTGAAACGCTCTACAATGATGGAGATGAAATACACCTATGATTGCGTATGAAAAAATAAATAAATCACAAGTGAAATGGAGAATAAACATTTACTATAGGACTTCCAGTAGATTAAGAGGTTAAGATATGACCTTTCCGTTTAATAATGTTGCATATAGTGACCTCAAAAAGTGTTTAGACAAAATTCGAATTCATTGTAATTTATTTATTTTAAAGAAAAATAGCACAGTAACGTTCAAAGAAAGAAAATTCTAATAAATGTATAGTTTTAAACTTAGTGGAACATGTTCATAGTGAAGTCAGTCAAGTCCAATTTATTTACATGGCGCTTTTCACAACAGGCTATGTTAACTCCTGTCACCTGTAACACCTGTCTGAAGTTCAGTGGAATTGACCTCATACATCCATCTTTGCTAAAGATATATTCCGGGTTCAAAACAAGTTAAGCTTAATCGACAGCATATGCAGCATAATGTTGCTTACCACAAAAAATTATTTCGAATTGTCGATCCTTTTCATAAAAATAAAAATAAATCATACGTCATCGAGGCTCGTTTAATTTAGTTATTTTTTGTCTTTATTTTTCTTATTTGTTATCTAATGTCAATGCCTTTTATGTATGCACTTACATTTTTACAATTGTTAACCTCTTTTGCATTCCCAATAAAATACATTAAAAAACATTAGGCTATACGCGACAGCCTCAATTTCACTGTGTAGCCTAGGTCTATTATAATACATATCTTTAATACCTTCTTTGTCACAAAACAATATCCTACTTGATAGCACTACGTCATGCCATTGTATATTCATCTCTCCAAAACTGCACAGAACTACCGTATGTTCAATGTTAGGAGATGAGCTGTTCTTAAAGAGACAGACATTTATCCAAAGTGACTCGTAAATGAGAAAGAGGCACAAACATACATAAAAAGCATATTGAAATCAGCTATGTGCATGTATAAGACACTTGATGATTTTAATTTTAGAGTTCTGTGTGTTTTGCAGTATTAATATTTAAAAACAATACAGTTTGATTTACATTTACTTTTGGCCAACTGCCCTCAAACAAGTTTGTTTTTTTGCCATTTATAGGAAAAATTTGGGCACCTCTGCATTATACAAACAACATATGTTAACAATTTTAATTTTATAAAATAACATGCTAACCATTTTTGTGTGAAGTTATATCCAATTTTATAGCTACATTTCCATGATTACATAACGCTGCAAACCCTAAAACCATCGTAAAATCTTTACAGCTCAATTAATACTTTTTTTTATTTTTTTGTGGTAAGTCACATTATGCCACAAATGCTTCTGATGGAGCCTAACTTGTATTGAACACAGAATTTTTCTTTAAACCAAGAAAATGTTAAAAGCGTTCACTATTTGTGCAGATGCCATTAACTTGGTGGGATGTTTTGTTATTGTAACAGTTAAAGATGGTCAAGGAGGAGGCGGGAACCAGCTGAACAGTCAACATAAAATTTTATGTAAAACTCATCATAAAACAAACATAAACAAACACACACATACAGTACGGCTGCATTTGTCTCTCTCCCGAACTGGCATTTCCGGCTCCCCTGTATCTTGCTCTCCTGCTGATCAGCTGATTCAGCGCCGATTCTGTGCACGGCCCGGCCACACATTCCTTCTCATCACACTCCTCCCCTGCCCCAATTCAGGCCAGGGCACCAACTGCACTGACCTACTCCCCTGCAACCCTGGCTCCCTCTTCCTTCTTACTGAAACCTTTTACAATGGTGCCGAAACCTGGGAGTGTGTAGTATACTGGCTTCCATGGACACCTCACCACTGGGCGAAGTCATCCGTGCCCTGGCTAGCATCCAGGAGACTCACAACCAAACCCTCCTCACCCAGGAGTGGCATTTCCAGGAGAAGCCACACCTTCTGCTCACAAAGATGGGTCACCAGCATGATCCAGAGGCATTTGTGAGTCTGTTTGAGCAGTCAGCCAACACCTCCACCTGGCCGCAAACCCAATGGGCCCTCCAACTGCTGCCGCTGCTTTCCGGGGAGGCCCACCTCATGCCACAGCAGCTACCCATGTAGGACCGCCTGGACTACATGAAACTGAAGACAGCTGTCCTGCAATGGGGTGGCCGCACCCCAGAACAACACCGCCAGAGGTTTCGCTCCCTTACCCTGATCGAAGCCACCCGCCTGTTCACATTTTCCCAGCAGCTCCCTGATGCCTGCGAAAAGTGGGTGCTAGCCAAGGACAGCTGCAACGTGGAGGACGTCATCTAGCTGATGGTGCTGGAGCTCCTAGCCCAAAGAACCCTGAAATGGGTCAAGTGCTATCATTATTCAATTCCAGGGGAAAAAGCATAGAGTGGAGGCAGCGGTTAATTCCTGCCTCGCCCATCCACTGATTCTGGGGACCAATTGGCCAGGGTTTAAAAGGTTACTAAAAGCATTGTGTGTGGATGGGTCTTGTAAACCAAAATATCAGTGTGTGAAGTGTGATGTGATGGCTGTGGAGGCAGAGTTGGGGTCGTCCACTTGACCAAGTGAGTGTAATTGATGGCCAGCAGCTCCAGCCTGATATCACCCTCACATAACCGGTTGTATGGAGTGATGCAGGACACACTAACCCATGAAAATACAATACAGTTATTAAGTCCAGAGGAGCCGTTGGGAAAAACTTTTCCAGGTGGCTCACCATAATCCTATGGCGGGTCACTAAGGACAAGAAAGGACACTGCACCGGTTAATGGCCGCTTTTATTGGCCGGGCATTTGCGGGGATGTCTGCAGTTGGTGTGCGGCATGCCGCAAATGTCAGTTGGTGAATCCACCAGCCACACCAAGAGCACCATTGTGCCCCTTACCGATAATTAAGGCCCCCTTCAAAAGAATTGGCATGGACCTCGTCGGGCCATTAGAGCGGTCAGCACACAGATATCGGTTTGTATTAGTCCTGGTGGATAATGCAATATCCAGAAGTGGTGCCTTTACGCAACATCTCAGTACGTAGTCTAGCAGAGGCACTCTTCAAAATGATCTCAAAGTGGGGATTATGAAGGAAATCCTCTCTGATCAAGGCACAATTTTTATGATTTATACACTGTGTGAACTTTATGAATTGCTAGGGATTAAATTCATTCGCACCAGCATTTACCATCTGCAAACTGATGGGCTGGTTGAACAATTTGATCGAAACCTGAAAAATAAGATTGATAAGTTTGTACACGGGCATGCTAGAAATTGGGAGAAATGGCTGGAACCCATATTATTTGCAGTCAGGGAGGTCACACAAGCCTCCACAGGGTTTTCCCCCTTTGAGCTCCTGTATGGACATTGGCCACGTGGGGTTCTTTACATCATATGGGAGGCGTGGTGGGAGGGACCTTCCTAAATAAAAAATTAAATTCAGTATGTCCTTGATCTTTGAGCAAACTACACATGCTGGGTCAGTTGTCACAGGAAAATTTGCTACAAAGCCGGCTCTATAATAGGGGTGCCCAGCTACAGGAATTTGCACGGGGAGACAAAGTCCTTGTATTACTGCTTACTTTGAGCTTGAAATTACTTGCCAAGTGGCAAGGACCCTTTGAGGTTACATGGCGAGTCTGGGGTCTCAATTATGTGGTTAGACCAATGGATAGAGGCGGAGCACGTCAAATTTACCACCTCAACCTCCTTAAATTATGGAGAGAGGTGGTCCCTATGTCCATGGCGACAGTTCTTCCAGAGAGGGCAGAGCTCAGGCCGAGGTGAATTCAAAGCTGATCCATTCACCCCGGTCCCTTGTGGAGACCACCTTTTACTGTCCCAGCTCGCAGATGTGGCCAAGTTGCAAAAGGAATTTGCAGATAAGCTCTCTCCTCGTTAAAGTTGAATGAACCTCATACAACACCATATCAAGACTCCACTGGGAGTTGTAGTACATAGTAGACCATTCCGCTTACCCGTACACAAGAAAAAAGAGATTCAGGACGAATTAGAGGCAATGCTCAAGATGGGGGTAATAGAAGAATTGCGCAGTGATTGGGACATTATGGTTGTTCTCATACCTAAGAGCGATGAGTCTGTCCGGTTATGTGTAGATTACTGAAAAGTCAACCCAGTGTCTAAATTTGACACATACCCAATGCCCTGAATTGAGGAACTGCTCGGTCAGTTGTTTGGGGCTCAATTTTATTCGACACTGGATTTAACAATGGGGTATTGGCAGATCCCTTCAACTCCACTTATCCTGAGAAAAAAACTGCATTCTCCACATTGTTCGGATTACACCAATTTGACACTCTTCTGTCCAGTTTGTTAGGGGCTCCCGCCACGTTCCACCGTCTCATGGATAAGATTCTCCGGCCGCACGCTGCATACACTGCTGCCAATTTACATTATTTAATTACATTATTATTTACAGTAACGGTTGGCAGAGGCATATGCAGCATCTGAGAGCCATCCTGAGGCCACCGAGGTGGGCGGGGCTCATGGCTAACCCGAATAGTGTGCAATTGGATGGGTGTAAGTATGGTATCTGGCTTCTCTTGGGTAGGTGGGCCGGTATGGACCCAAGTTGATAAGTTTGCCGCAATAGCGGCCTGCCCACGACCCAAGACCAAACAGGAAGTGAGACTAAAAAAGGGGGTGCCAGATCCGTTCCAGGGACGGAGGTGTGCCAACAGGCTTTCACGAGAGTGAAATCTGCACTCTGTGGCGGGCCACTTTTACATGCTCCAAACTTCTCTCTCCCCTTTGTTTGTGCAGGCCTGATGGGGCCTGGGGCTGAGTTGGGCGGTGGGGGTATGTGGAGAGGGACGTGGTCATGTGTCTGTCATCACCTGGTGATTATTGATGCTGAGACAGGCTTTAAAAAGGCTGGTGGAATGCCAGAGAGAGAGAGAGAGTCCGAGGCACACACACACACACACACCCTGAAGACGGATGCTGAAAAGCTGTTTGTTGTTTAATTTGAGTTGTACTGACTTTTATCCCTGAAGCTGTGTGTGCAAAGGTTAAAGACTTGCTGGAAAGCATCTTTTGAGTACAAATTGTGAGAATGAAATCCTACTTACGTGGACTGCAACCCTGGCTCCTGCTTCCTTCTTGCTGAAACCTTTTACAGCTGCCTTCCGGCCATTCTGTTAGCCAGTGGTCCACCCCACCTCCATCCCCAGGCAGATGGTCACGGCTGTTCCCCTGGTGGATGGTAGCGGAGAGGACGGCACATTCCTCCTCCCTCCCGGGTTTTCACACCACTGTAACAGTTAAAATATAGGCAAGGAGGAGGGGGGAACCAGCTGAACAGTCAACATAAAGTTTAATGTCAAACTTAACATAAAATAAACAAACACACACACACACACACACACAAATGCAGCGCAGCCACGCAAGCCTCTCACTCAAACAGGCATCTCCGGCTCCACTGATCCCACTGATCAGCTGATTCGGTGCTGGCCATGCACCCTCACGGCATGGCCATGCACTCCTCCTCGTCACAGTTATCTATCCTATTGCAATGAAATTCATACATTTTAAAGTATTGCTGAAATGTCCAAATCAGCACCTGCATTCTTATTGTTATTGAAAACCTGGAGTTACAGTATTAGATAATTTTATAATTATATAATTTTCATGCCTGGTAAAATCATGGTAATCAAGTTAAGAGTATATTTTTTAATGCTCAGCTCTAAACAATGTCACTGGCCAGAAATAAAATATGTCTAAATATATACAATGTGTATGTGTGTGTATATATATATATATATATATATATATATATATATATATATATATATGCGTGAAAATCCTAGGAGATCAGCAGTCAGAAAAATACTCAAACCAGCCCATCTGGCACCAACAATCATCCATGTGATTACCTAATTAGCTAATCGTGTGGCAGCAGTACAGTGCATAAACTCACACATATATGGGTCAGGAGTTTCAGTAATCAACCATCAAAAATGTGATCTCAGTGATTTGGACCGTGGCATGATTGTTAGTGCCAGATGGGCTGGTTTGAGTATTTCTGTAACTGCTGTCTCCTGGGATTTTCACACACAACAGTCTATAGAATTTACTACGAATGGTGCCAAAAACAAAAAAACATCCAGTGAGCAGCAGTTCTGTTGCATTGTTGATGAGAGAGGTCAACAGTGAATGGCCAGACAGGTTCGAACTGACAAAGTCTATGCTAACGCAGATAACCACCACTCTGTACAATTGTGTGAGAAGAATATAATCTCAGAATGGTATTCTGAGATGCGGGTTGGCACTGTTTTGGCGGCACGAGAGGGACCTACACAATATTAGGCAGGTGGTTTTAATGAGTTATGTGTGTGTGTATATGTAAGGAATAATTGACGACGGGCCGTTGAATTATTAGAAAAATAATGCACACCCGGGGTGGTAATGCGGTCACGACGCGAGCGGAGTGGCCGTTACACCGGTGTGCATTATTTTCTAATAATTCAACGCCCGAGTCAATTATTCCGCTTATACTACAGTTACCACACCTCGAAACATTGTTCAGATGATGTGATTCTAGACGTTTGTCAAGTTTTTGTCATTAAAACGCTCTTGTATGTAGGACTAATTTCTTACGAATCTAATCCCATGCCTCCGTTACTAATTCCAAAACGTCATTTTAGAGTTAGTAACGGAGGTTTGAGCCACTGACAGCAGACTATACTTACTTATACTACAGGGCTGTTGAATGCTTGATTCTGATTGGTTGAGAACGTTCTAAGGTGTGCAATTATTTTCAGGGAAACGCACGGCTAAAGTAGTTCCAGGCAGGTCTTGACCGCATTACAGTTCCATATCACTTCGCGTAGTCAACTGTAATAACGGAAAATAGGATACAATTCATAACAAGAAGTGACAGCGACAAATCCACTTCAACTTCAAGAGGATTTGTCACCAGACACAGCAGCCCAATACATCGTTGGATGATTTGAATTCTGTCAGCCCAATGCGCTTGATTTGGCATTTTCGATGTCTGACTTCACCATCAATGGAAACGTGCAGTTTAATATTTATAAATAAATTCGTTCGAATTAACAAATGAATTATAACGTATGAATTAATAAATAAATTAAATAATATGACGCACATGATTTTCTGTCTCATTATTGCAACCTCTGTCTCTCTAATAACTACACTAATAACTGCATTAGTCTGCTGTCAGTGGCTCAAACCTCCGTTACTAACTCTAAAATGACGTTTTGGAATTAGCAACGGAGGCATGGGATTAGATGCGTAAGAAATTAGTCCTACATACAAGAGCGTTTTAATGACAAAAACTTGACAAACGTCTAGAATCACATCATCTGAACAATGTTTCGAGGTGTGGTAACTGTAGTATAAGCAGAATAATTGACTCCGGGCCGTTGAATTATTAGAAAAATAGAAAGCCCACAATCTACCCTCACCAGTAAAAAATATATATAAATAATTCCCAACCATATAATCAGTAGGTTATGCAACTCTTTGGTATGTGAGAGTAAATGGGCAGAGCATGAGATATCTGTTATATGGCAATAATAACAGAGGATGGATGGCTGAAGTACAGCGGAGGGGCCACAGTCTTGTGTAATCCAAGGTATACAAAAATATAGACGTTTGTTTAAGGATGTGATGTTTATGCTCCCCAGTGGCATGGAATTCTGCCTCATTCCTCTCATAAATATTATGCTCTAAGATAACTGATTGTTGCGGGAATGCAAAGATATGCATAATATATAGACAAAGAAGGCTGAAAACAACAGTTTAAAATTGCAGTTCAAATCTCACTGACCCTTTGGTCAAAGCAAATGTAGCATGACATCAAAGGGATTCCTCTTTTCTCCGGACTTGGTTTTGAGGAGTGCCATTTCCGTGTAATTTCATTACATAATTTGTGACAAGGTCCTAAGCTGTTATCAAGGCCATAAGGCCTGAATCATGACCACAGAAAGGGGAATTTTCCTTCCCTTTTCAATATTACCCCTCAAAAGTAAAAGTACAGGGATAAAATGGGTGCAGTTAGTTACTTCATCAAGATTATGAGAATGTTAAGAACATGGCAAGAGTTTGGAAGCTAAATATGAAAAGCATCTGTTCAATTTAAATGTAGTTTAAATGTAGAGTTCAGAGGTCTTAAAGTATGTTTATCATGTCTTCTCAATGGTCCTGCCTAAAGAAAATAATCTTTTTTTATATAAAAAATGTAAACTAAAAAACGATCTTAGCTAAAAGACAATGATTTAATATGTTAGGGCAAGGGTCTTCAACATGTGGAACCTGTTGTGGTCTGCCGTGTTACAGCAGGGGGTCCACAAATGATTGTTTGGTCCACCATTGACATCTGTAATAATCACTCACACGTGAGTGACAGCTAGGGAGAGGAGCATGAATTTGAGTCTATCCACCTGTTGAAGTCCTTCGCAGCTTAATGCCAAATCTAAACAGCGCTAGACAGTAGAAGAGCGCAGCCCAGACAAACCCATCACATGTCCACTGCTCATCACGATCCGCTCAAAGCTCGACACACATCAGGTTTAGCAGCGCTGCAGTGGAGGAATGCGTGAGTAAACACATCTGCTTTACGTTGGTCGCTCTGTGCGGTTGAGCACAGCCTACAGTTTACTTTATTATTAGTTGCTTTTTGATTTCAGAACAATAGCTCACTTGCCTGGTGTAAATAAAAAGTTATTGCTAAGATTATCAAGCTGGCATACACAGTCCTTAACGTTCCACACAAACAAGATGGTGACTCTTGTTTGAAAATGAATTGCTTCAGGTTTTTTGGCAAAAAGCACAATTTTTCAATTTGAAAACAAAGTCCAAATATTTATTTACTCTGCTATTTGTTTTACAAGGTCAATATGAGAAGAGTGGCGCGGTATGGGTAAAGTGTGGGAAATACACGGACTTTCAATACATTTTGAATGATGAGGTCTATATTTGAAGAGCTCCGAGACATTCAGGGCGGATGTCATCACTATAATATATTTACATAGTTTTAATGTATTGTGAAGGCCAAACGTTTGGAATAATGTTCAGACTTATGGAAAGTAATTGGTACTTTTATTCACCAAAGTGGCATTCAACTGATCACAATGTATAGTCAGGACATTAATAATGTGAAAAATTACTATTACAATTTGAAAGAAATGTTCAGCACTTCTTAAACTACTTCAAAGTGTTTTCATAAAAAAAATCCTCCACGTGCAGCAATGACAGCTTTGCAGATCTTCTGCATTCTAGCTGTCAGTTTTTCCAGATACTCAGGTGACATTTCACCCCACACTTCCTGTAGCACTTGCCATAGGTGTGGCAGTCTTGTCAGGCACTTATCATGCACCTTACAGTCTAGCTGATCCCACAAAAGCTCAAAGGGGTTAAGATCCATAACACTCTTTTCCAATTATCTGTTGTATAATGTCTGTGTTTCTTTGCCCACTCTAACATTTATTTTTATTCTTCTGTTTCAAAGTGTCTTTTTCTTTGCAATTCTTCCCATAAGGCAAAGAGTCTTCTCTTTACTGTTGTACATGAAACTGGTGTTGAGTGGGTAGAATTCAATGAAGCTGACAGCTGAGGACATGTGAGGCATCTATTTCTCAAACTAGAGACTCTGATGTACTTATCCATGTTTAGTTGTACATCTGGCCTTCCACAGCTCTTTCTGTCCTTGTTAGAACCAGTTGTCCTTTGTCTTTGAAGACTGTAGTGTACACATTTGTATGAAATGAAATGAAATCTGTCTAGATTTGATAGAAAATGGCTTTTTTCAAATAGTGATGGTGCTAGTTTTTTACATCAGTAATGTCCTGACTATACTTTGTGATCAGTCGAATGCCACTTTGGTGAATTAAAGTAAAAATTTCCTTCCGAAACAGCAAAATCTGTAAATTATTCCAAACCTTTGGCCGCCAGTGTATGTGACAACCCTATTATTTAATTGACTCATGACCTAGTCATGTCAGTAAGTTTGCAAAAGTTGTAAATATTTTTTTTATCTTGTTGTCCCTCATAGCCATGGCGTTCATCATTGCCATGCTTTTGGCCAGTCTCAACAGCTGCTGCAACCCCTGGATCTACATGTTTTTCGCTGGTCATCTGTTCCAGGATCTCATGCAGCGCTGTCTTATGACATCACACTGCGGCTGTAAGAGATTTTGGAGATCTAGGAACCATTCAGGCACTGGTGCAATGAGGAACACCAGCAGCCAGAAGAGTGTTACACAGACCTCCACTACTTGAGACTTCATGAGGAATACCAGCAGTTCATATAACATCCTTGTCAGAACAATAAGATAAAACGATCCAAGTTAAGGAATCATTCAGCATGCTTATGGTTTTATGCAGTTGAATACCTCAACAACCTGGATAATCTCAAATCCTCTTCGGTCTACAACACTTGCCAAAAAACGTATGCTTGTGTACATTAAAATGTGACATTTTCATGACAGGAGCAGCCCACTATTCAGCACTCATACATGTTTGTACTTGTAAATTCAAGAGTTCATCTGTTCATATAATCCTAGAGAGTGATTCATGCAAATAAGTCTGACTTGCTGTCCATAACTGAGATGTACTCAACTCATGCTCTGAAAATCCCTCCTGGGAAAACTTAATGAAAGTTACATTCTTCTGTGAAACAAAAGAAGAGATCTTAGGAAGAATGTCCGAGATGTTGTTTTACCAGGAAAGTGGATGTATTTTATACTGCCAAGCACCAATAAGGACAAAAACGAATGATAAGAGAAGTTCAAATGACTGAAAACACAGCATATGACCTATTTACTCATTCATGTGTCTTTCTGAACTACAGTCAGCTACTATCAGCCTAACTAGTATCATATGAAGTTATACAGCACACTTTCTAAGTAATCAATATCATTAGTTCAGAATCAGCACAACTTTTAACTGTATGTGAATGTATTTAATTTCTTTTGGAGAAACTTTAATTAAATGAAGAGTTCACCCAAATAAAAATGCTGTCAGCATTTACTCACCTGCATGACTTACTTTCTTCATTGGAATATAAAATGTAATATTTTGAAGAATGTTGCACACGCTGTTATTTTCCATACAAAAAGAGAGCAGTAACAAGGGGCTGTCAAGCTTCAAAAAAGCCACAAAACTGAAATGATTTGCTAATTTGCAAGTACTCTGAAGCTATACAAGCCATATCGACTACCTTTATAGTGCATTTTGTCCAAATGGGAGCTTGACAGCCTCTGCCAACAATGCTTTTATTGGGGGCCTCAGTAGCTCAGGGAGCATTGACGCTGATTACCACCCCTGGAGTCGCGAGTTCGAATCTAGGGTGTGCTGAGTGACTCAAGCCAGGTCTCCTAAGCAAACAAATTGGCCCGGTTGCTAGGGAGGGAAGAGTCACATGATGTAACCTCCTTGTGGTCACAAATAGTGGTTCTCACTCTCAATGGGGCACGTGGTAAATTGTGTGTGGATTGCAGAGAATAGCATGAGCTATATATATATGCTGTGAGTCTCCGCGGTGTCATGCACAGCGAGCCATGTGATAAGATGCGAAGACTGAATATTTCAGAAGCGGAGGCAACTGAGACTTGTCCTCCACCACCCAGATTGAGGTGAGTACCCGCGCCACCACGAGGACTAGTAAGTAGTGGGACATGGACATGCCAAATTTGGGAGAAAAGGGGATAAAAAAACAATGATTTTATTACATGGAAAAGAGCAGCTATCTTATTTTGTGTTCCATGGAAAGAAAGACACATTATATTGGAATGACATGAGAGTGAGTACATGATGACAGAATGTTTTATTTTTGGGTGAACAATGACTTTAACTTTAATATTCAATAGTTTTGATGTTCTACAGTGTGCCTACTTTCTACATCAGTGCTTTGTAAAAATATAAATATATATATTACACACAGCAGCTCAAAAAGTTTGTCACTGTGATATACTTGAAAGTAAAATATTCTTATTTATTAAACTTCTTTGTGTTCTAACGAATGCATATTACTTCTGTGGATTGTGAATGTATGTAATTAAGTCATGATGGACAATTTAATTACAGGATTCAGATCTTATTCTCAGGTGAATAATTATAACAACAGTATTCAATTTAAAATATCAAAACAGACAGAGCGAGCATTGAGCCCACACACATAAGAGTAAATTATTCTTAACATGAATTTGATTATTTATTTTCAAGGCTGGAAATATATTACAGATTTCCATGTGTTAATATGAAGGCATTGCCAAATATGGAATAGAAACTGTGATGGCAAGCTCTCAACAAATATTTGGAGTAAATCAATATATAGACTTATTTCTCTGAATTAAGTTTGGTTTATGAACAGAGCTGGCACATTTGAATTATAACTTGTCCACTTTAACTATGCAATATTGATTACATAGATTGTATTAAGTGCACATATTCAGAGCATATTAGTACCAAATACAGACTTAATGTGGATGTAATATCAATCATGATAAATCGTACAAAGTTTTTTCAATGCAGCTGTTTAAGTTTAAAACTTAGGGTTAAGTATTACTACTTTTAATACTTAGAGTTAGTTGTTTGTTCAAATCCTTAATCCAAAGTTTGAGCAATAGTAATAGTGACACTTGCTTTTGTAAGACTTAGACTTTAAATTGAAAGAATACTTTCATTGTAAATGTGCTGTCTGGTTGCCTGGAATCATTTTGGGCAATAATGTAATTGATTTTACAGATAATTAGACAAACTCTTCAGGCAAATGATAAGACTCTCTTAGTTCATGATCTCTCAAGAATACAACAGAAATAGCTACTATGGTCCAAAACCTCAAATGGACACATACTGACACCTAGCGTTGTAATACAACTTTTTTTTTTCTTTTTTTTCTTTACAGAAACAAGTGCCAAATAATGATTTTTTTTTTCTATTTTTTTTTTTTTTTTACACATAAATGTTTGTTGCAAATTCTACTTATATTTTACCCTTAATACCCCAAGTATATAAGTATAACTTGTTGTGAATTTTAACACCCATAATCAAGATCAAAAGTACTGTAATATTCAAATATTGGAAAAAAAATATATATATAAAAAAATAAAAGTAAGGTTTTGTCAAACAGCTGTGTAAAAAAACAGCTGGTGTAAAAACAATTCCAAAAAGTAATGTGCAATAGTAATGTACAAATAAATACATTTAATTGGATTCTGTGGGAAACTATTAAAAAGTGTACAAAATATTGTTTTTTGAAATTTCAGGGTGAAAAGAACAGATCTTTCATCTTTAAATTGCCCCATAAAAGATACAAATAAAAATACAAATACTAAAATCTGGCATAATTGAAGAGAGAATATTGGGCCTACAGCCTTTTTATCATATTTACTGTAAACTCTTGTTTCTGGTTCTCTTTAGTGTAGCTAACTAAATATTGCAAGTTTTATTTACAGCAAGTAGCTATTTCTTATAGGTCAAATAATAAGCAGGAACTGGATTAACAGGTAAGGTTGCCAAAAAAGGTGACACATGATCCACTTTTGCCAAATAACAATCAATCTGTGAAAAATACTTTGCAAATATGAACTGCCCCAAACTGTTTTGATCAAATTCAGACTTCTAAGAGCAAACAATATATTTAATAAGATTAATAATAAGAAATACTTTTCTTTTTGTGTTTGAAAACATGGATGAAATAATGGTTATAAAAGTTTTAAGATTAAGACTTTCTGTCTATTGGTTCTAAACAAAGTGACTGAACACAATATGCATACAGATACAGTGGCCCAAAAAGTATTTGGACACTTAAAGGGATAGTTCACCCAAATATAACGGAACATTATTTACTCACACCTGTCTTGTTCTATACCAATATGACTTTCTTTTTTGGTACACAAATGGAAAAATTTAGAATACATTATCTGCTTAATGATGTCATACAATGGCAGTTTATGGTGACCACCTCTTCAAGCTTCAAAAGGATGCAAAAGTATAATTCAGAAATCTAATCAATTATTCAGTTATACAATAAACATCCTCCATAGGATTTCAGTGGTTAAATTGATGGAGTCATATGGATGACGTTTATGCTGACTGTGATTTTTGGCTCTTCAAAGGTTGGATCACCATCCACTTGTATTTTAAGGACCTAATGTGCTAAGCAATGTTTCTGTTTTCTTCAAATGTGTTCTGCTGAAGATAGAAAGTCATAAACACCTGGGATTTCATGAGGGTGAGTAAATGATGAGAGAATTTTCATTTGGCAGAGAGACTTTTTGCACTAAGTGTAAAAAGCAACAAAAAGCATCTTCTTTGCACTCTAGTGCAAATAGTGGCAAATCCTCTTAGCTATCTGTTTACTGTTTGTTTTCTGATTGCTTAGGCTCTATCTTTGAAACTATAGGCTATTCTTGCAAAACTTTACACACTAACCACAAAACCTTACACCAAACATGCAACACATTATACATCTCTTGCAAAAGCAAGCAATTCTTACAAAACTCATTTTAAATTGCAAACTGAGTCTAAAGCAGTGAGTTGTGTTTACCGTTTTGCAAAAAGTGTGTTATAAAATTACAAACTGTAACTGTAAGTGTAAAGCAGAGAATGTGCATTCAGTTTGCCACACTTGGTAAATGCATTGGCTACAAGTGTTAACAGAGATAGCGCTTCAAGAATCCCTGTTAGTGTTGAAGCATTCAGAAATGTAAATACTAACATACAGTATAGTAGCATCACTGCAGCATTTTTATTGTATTTATTTGGAGTCCCACAGACATCCTGCATGAACCCTTACACCTAGATCAGAAGGTCAGGGGTTCAAGCCCCAACACCACCAAGACACTACTGTTGGGCCCTTGAGCAAGGCCCTTGAACCTATCTTCTCCAGGGGTGCTGTATCATGGCTGACCCTGCACTCTGACCCCAGCTTAGCTGGGATATGTGAAAAATAAATAATTTCACCATGTATATGCATAAATGTATGTATAATGTGTGACAATTGATCAATTTATTTATTTTTTATAAAAACAAAAATTAAAACAAATGTACTACCATAAATATCGTAAAATCATAGAAACCACCTAATTAATCATTTTTTAACATTTACTATTAACTACTATTAAACGAGCAATATGTAACATTGTCATCAAGCGTTTAAAATGGTTATTGCAGTCCAAATTCAAAAATGGAGAGAGTTGTCTCCCACGCCCCCTTCTCATCAGAATCGAAGCTCACGCGGGTTGCCAAGTTTAAGACAAGCAACAGGAACCAGCAAACTGACAATGGCTATGGAGGACAAAACCTGCAAAAATAATAAATAAATACATAAATAAATAAATGTAATAATAACAAAATAAATGTCTTGATAAAACAAATATAGTTCATTTTTAATGAAAGTTATTCCTGAATTTATTTTTGTAGACTTTTTTCCTTTATTTATTATTTCCTCTTTTTATTTTTATTCTTTAAAATGTTTTTATTCTTTTATTTGTTTTTGTTTTTAATTATTATTTATTTATGCATTCATTCATTTTTATATTTATTTATTCCCACCTGTATTTATTTCCATATTTAAATATCGTAGATTATCGTAGATTGAAGCGTGTGCTCGATTACTCGTGACTTGTTTTGATGTGATGTTAGGTCATAGCCATATCGCGTGTAAACTATAGCTATTTGTGGGGCTAAAAACATAAGAGCTTAAGTCAATCCAAGATGTATGGGGAACTTTTTCTTCAACAAAACCACAAAATGAGCAAGTTTCATAAATGATATGGTTTAACCTTATGTTTTTCTTTTTTTCTGTGTATATAACTTCATATTTTGATGTCCGCAAATCCATACTATTGTTGTTATGATTGTTCATTGTAAAAGATACAAACATGCTTCATTTCCCTGATCGTTTTTGTATTTATGTATGTATGTATGTATGTATGTACGTATAAGTTCTGCAATAAAAATATTTTATAGCTGATGCTTCAAATATATCTAGAGAGTTGCACAAGTTGCAAATTAAGTCAATAACTACGCATCAAATCACTATGTTTCATTTAGAGTAGAGGTGCTTACTGATGGTTCAGGAGAGCTGTATGCCAGGAATGAACGTTTCCCTGCATATTCTAAATCTGTGCCAGTCAGGGAGTGCTAAGGTGGGACGTTCATCTTTTTTTGCTTCCAATAAGTACTATTGAGCTCTCAACCAATGATGCACTGGAGCTACGTAAGGACCGCCTCCCTCATTTCCATGTTGCACACAGAAAAGTAAAAATTAATATGTGTATAAATAAATAAATAAATATATGGGAATATATAAATGTAAAAAATAAATAAACACATAAATAAAAAAATAAAAAACAATGCAAAATGCAAAAGAAAAAAAAATAAAGTTAAATATAGAAAATAATAAAGGAGTAAAGTCATACAATAATAAATTCAGGAATAAACTTAATTAAAAACTAATTATATTGGTTTTATCAAGACATTTATTTATTTATTTATTATTTTTGTAGGTTTGGTCCTCCATACTCATGTGGATTTTTTATAACTCTGTCAATGTTAGCTGGATGTTTTGCTGGAATCCATGGCTACAACGCTGTGTTTGCTGGCTAACTTGTTTTAACTCTGGCAACCCGGGGTGTCGAATTACTTTTGGGAAATAAGCAGTGGGCGGGATTACACAGGCCAAAACACAAACAGAAATTCAGCGACATGTCAAAGTAAAATATACTGGCTGTATCATTGTTTTTTTAGAAGCCAGTATTTCAATTTAGCATGATTCCTAAATCCCTGATCAAATATTATGATATATATATATTTGGCAGTAACCAAGGTTTTGGTACAATTAACCATTGTTTTGCTACAGCATTACTGTAGTATTTATATTGTAACTTTTAGTAATCATGGTTTTATGTTGCTTATACTTACACATTTTTAAAAGGTAAACAAAGTAGCCTAATATATTTCTGCTCTGGCCTATAAATAAATAAATAAATATATATATATATATATATATATATATATATATATATATATATATATATATATATATATATATATATATTATACATTTAAAGTAATCATTTAAGTAAATTATTTTATCCAATTCGTAAAAATTCAATTTATTAGAGGTATCTGTATTGGCATCGATATCGGCGATACTGGCCTATCAAGTTCAATATTCACTGCATCATGAAGCACTGCATTTTATTCTATTAATGCATTTATTAAAAATAAATACTAACATCAAAACTACAAGTGTGTTCTCTGTTAACAAATTCAGTAGTTACACATTAATGAAAATACATGTTAATTGTGAAGTTCTTTTATGAGGAGTTTAGTTGTATAACAATGAGTTTTTGTAAGTAGATAAATAAATGTACTGCAATCATTGAATCAATGAACTTTATTGATCTTGCCTCTCAAGGGGAACTGTGTATACCTGTTTCATTCGGATGGCATTTCTCCATAGAACACGATCAATTGTGGAGAGACTGCATTGGTGAATATTGTGGAATAGTTGATTGTCTGGTTTTATTCTTTGCTGAATTTCTTTGAGGTGGAGGGTGTTGTTCTGAATCACCATGTCTACAGTGGTATGCTCTTGTTCGATTGAAAATAATCTTGTTCATCCACCTGAATGTTCTCAAACTTCAATTTTGAAAAATGTTTGGACAAGTTGGAATATTTACAGTAGAAAACTATTACTATGTAAAACAAGACTACATAGACTATCAACCTAGAAGTAGAATGGTAAAGTTACTTTCCTCTGAAATGTGCAGATAATTGAAGCCACTGTGGATCTGTTTATATTGGGCTGAACTCTCTGCCCAGCTTCTCTCAATGAGAGACAGTGATTTATGACATGGTCAATAAGGATGGCTCTGATTTCATTTGAAACATGTCTGTACCCTATCCTTCTACAACTCCTCCCTCTCTTACACCTTGCCCTCCCCTTACTCTCTGTCCATGTCTTCTTATATTTTCTTCTCTTGCTCTTTCCACTATACCATTGCCTTCCAATCTACCCATCTCTTCTCCCTCTACTCCTCCTCATCTCCTCTTCCTGCATCCTCAGCTCTTCTTGCTTCTTCTCCAACATCCTCAGCTCTTCTTCATCTATCTCCTCTTCCTATACCTTCTACTTCTCTCCCATCTCTTTCTACCACTTCAACTGTTCCTCTCCCTCTACCCTGTCCACCAGCTCTCACTCTTACACCTCTTCCTTTACCCTTTCTCATTCTTTATCTTCTTCTTTGTTGTTTTTCTTTTCCCCTTTTCTAGTTGTTGTAATTAAGACAGCTGTGTAAATAATTAGGCAATTTGCATTTCTTGTGTTGTTTGTATTACTAACTCATCAGATATAAATTTGGGGCTAATTGAAATCATACCATGTGCAACTGAGAATTTAACGAATAACAGAGGTTTTTTTTTGTTGTGTTTGGAAAACGGTACACAAATGATTGTGATTTTTGTAAAGACCAATACAAAGAGCCGCAATTGTTTTTTCCTGATATAATAAAGATTTATACTGTGAACTACTGTGAAAACTTTTGAGAATTTTGTGCACAGTGTTTTGAGAAAATGATGCATGTGATTTGTAATTTGTATGAAATAAAGGAAAATGTACAATCTGTTTAGGACAATTACAAAGTTTTCATATCATGTTAACTGTTTTGAAAGAGTTACCTAAGTTTGGAGAAATGTGTCAAATCGATTGGGAAAAACTGTAATCCACTAAATGTCTAACAACCCCTTAACCAGTTTAATGTCTCTGCCCCATCGCGAAAAATTAAGATATGCCTGCCTTCATTTGATCAGCAGTTGACCCCAAATAAATCTGTCCCGGCTGTCTTGAGTTTGGTCTGAGCAGTGGTGGGCGGAGTTAGTGTAAATAGCCTCTGCCAACAAGCTATTTACATCTTAGTATAAATACATACTCTGCTTTCATTTTGGGGTGAACTAACCTTTTAATACTATTTTCCAATTATACATGAATTATTAATACTGCCCAAAAGGTGGCGGTGTTGCATTGCTTTCCAATAATGAACGGCGACATACAGAACAGTGTGAAATCGAAAAACAGGATTGGAAGGGACTAGGTTTTTCTTTTTCTTCCTCTCTTTTTTATATATTAAATACTTTAGGAGACTGAAAAAAACAATAAAAAATAATTTAAAGACATTCATTTTATGCCACCAACATCTAATAAGAAATCTATGAACAACATTGGAGTTTGTGCAGCAGCTATCTATTTTGACACGAACTGATGCTTACAGTGAACTATTTTTCTACTTAGTTGCTTTAGATAAATGTGTCTGCTAAATGCATGTAAAGCTAAACAAAGTTGCAAGCGTCAAACTAAATGACTGTCCACGTAAGTACATTTTTATTATAATAATACATTAATTAGGGCTGTAGATTTAACGCGTTAATTCAGTGTGATTAATTATTTTAAAAGCAATGCGTGTCCCCCTGACTGTAATTAGGAATATTCCTACCATCTGAGCAATTCAAGCTTGAAGTACCACGTTTTTCTCCAGGGGACAGTAACTGAAACTCCAGCTGTATCCTCATAAGACCCCAGCTCAACTACAGTGTGCATTTTTAATTTACCTTTTTGATTTGTAACGAATAGCCCCTAATAAACATGCAAAAAACAAACCAAAATATAAAAATGTTTTGACAAAATTGTATGTCCTCATATGGGGACAGCAGGGCTAAGTTGAGAAATTTTAAAAATAATACCAAGCTATAGAAAGTCAGATTTTTATTTTCTCAAATTGTTTATATATATATATATATATATATATATATATATATATATATATATATATATATATATATATATATATATAATTATTTATAATAATTGTATAATTATATATAGAATTATTGCAATTTTAGTGAATGTTTATAGATGGGATTCATTCGATTAATTAATTGGCATACCATGTAATTAATCTTAATAACATATTAATCGATCGACAGCCCTACGTAATATGTGGTGCAAATTAACAGGTAGATTAAATTTTTTGTAAAAAATAGGCAGATGCATTTTCACTATAAATACTGACATTACAGGCTTCTAGGCTCTATCTTGATTTGAAGCTTGAATACACTTAGCACCATGAAGTGCTCTGCGTATTCAGAAAAGGAAATACATTTAGGATGTTTCTAACCCAAAACCTTTTAGATCGCTTCAGGAGACATTGATTACTCCACCAGCGTGTTGTGGAATAATTTTATGCTGCCTTTATACACTTTTTGAAGCTTCAAAGTTTTGGTCCCCTTTCACTTGCATTGTATGGACACACAGAGCTGAGATGTTCTTCTAAAAATCTTCATTTGTGTTCTGCATAAGAAATAAAATATGGATGGCATGAGGTAAATTATGAGATTTTAGGTGAACTATTCCTTCAATGCATTATGCAACTTTAAAGTTTACTGCTTAATTGATTAGCTTTGCATTAAGAGTGTAAGATTTACTCTTAGCCAGGTAAATAAGCAATCTTTTACCACAACATATAGGCTAACATACTGTATGTTTAAAAAGTTTTGTTAATTGATTGAGATTGCTAGATTAAATTAGTAATAATTTATAACACTGTGCTTCTCTTAAGGCTATGTAGAATAGATAGAAGTGTAAATGGTGTGTAACAGTCTTTAACAGTAGCCTATGAGGCCACAACACAGTTTCCATTCTAATATTCGTAGCAACACATCTTCCTCCTACCGCTTCCGTCAGTTAAACATAGCGTCATGACTCTCAGCTGTAAGCAGAAAGTTTGCATTGGCGGCACGCACACACACACACACACACACACACACACACACACACACACACACACACACACACACACACACACACACACACACACAATCGACCATGGCTCTAAATCTCCAGTGCGTTATTTTTAGTTCAGTGGTGGACATCCTCGAAGGTGTAACGGGATGAAGGACACTAGAATGGTGAATTGTGCCATTGCCATGAGAATGGAGTGATCTGTGCACTTTCTAAGGTATGTAACGTGATTCTACCTTGTGCTTAATAAACCTCCATCCGTCACAAGAGTGTTGAAACTGTTGTGTTTTGTATTGTTAAGGCACTTTCAGCAACTGAATCGTGTTTCAACTATAGCCCAAATGCACATAATTTTAATCAGTTAAACTAAGAGTTGTGGTAATGGAGAAATTAGGGGCCGTTCACACCGAACGCGTTTTTGCGTCTGTCCGCGCTGTTTTTCCATTGTTCTTCTACGTAAACGGGCTAGACGGACGTCTTTCACCTTTGTCTCGCGGTGTATTCAGGCGTTTTAGACGCGGAGTCAAATAAAAAAATAACTCAAACTGTTAAAACGCGTCTTGAGACACCTGTGTGTTCAGTTACATTCTTGGCGCCGCGTCTGGCTTTTTAGCGCAAGCACGCGTTCGGTGTAAACCGCACCTAACAGAAGGCGAGTCTCGAGACGCGTTTTAAAAAACTGAGGTTCTGTTTAATCTGACACACGACGTCTAAAAAGCGCGAGATGCTATAGCCTACATTTAGCGAAACGCGGCACAACGGTCAAAGACGTCCATCTAACGTGTGATTACACACACACATAGCCTACATTTAGAAACAGTGCAGATGAACACAAAATGCTTTCGACCCCTTACACTAGGCGTATCCAACGGGTGTCTTCATGGACGTGGTAGAGTGAAAGGATGACAAAATATGTGTTGACAATCGGACAGGACATTATTCTCATTGTACTAAAATCTAAATATTTGGCTGGCAGACCTAAAAGCTAATGTTTTGGTGAAATAATACTGTACACAGCTTTTTATCTTGGTAGGTGACCGCAGTGATGGAGAGTCCTTCGAAGATTGAGAGGCGGCAGGCGTGGGCGCTCGGTAGCCGCCGCAAGCTTACGGTAAATGTGGCGGAACAGCACAGCTCTACACTAGAAAATCCTCACCCTCATTTCTCCTACCAAGATGACGTCTTTGTGGATGGTGAGCATCAGGTTAATGATTAACGTTCAGAATGTGTCAATAGATCTATTACATGGAAAGAAGCGGCATAGTATCCGATTTCCTATTAAGTTAGTGAATGCATTAAACATGTTCAGCAGTAAACAGTTATAAAAGGGCAAAATACCGTTTTTACAAGGCTTCACTTTTATTATTATTATTATTCAGTTGCCTCAAATAGTATTTGGGCACTTAGACCACACTTAAACTGCATGCATTTCGTTAGATAGCAAAAATGTCAAGTTCACACATTAAAGAAATAGTTCACCCCAATATCAAAATTATCTTGTCATTTACTCATCCTCATACCATTTCAGGTGTGTTTATATCTTCTGCTAAACAAAGATTTTTTGAAGAATATCTCAGCTCTGTTGGTCCATTTGATGCAAGTGAATGGTGGCCAGAACTTTGATTTTTTTTGGTGATTCACATTCCTTATGGGGAGGAGAATTTATAGTGAAAAAGACAAGTATTTATCCTCACCCAAACATATCACATCTCTTCATAAGACATGAATTTAACCACTGAAGTTGTATGTGTTAAGAATGAGGCAGCGAGGAGACGAGGAGATGCGGATCTAACTGCAGGCTTCTTTATTAAACAAACAATATATACAAAACAAACACAAAGGAAAAACCCTCGATGGGGAAACAAACATAAACTAAGAACTCAACAAACACAAACTAAGAACGCGGGCAAGGAACACACACCAGGCTTGAACAACATTCAACGAAAGACCAGGAGATACACAGGGAACAAACAGAAATCAAAAGCAAACTAACGAGGGACAGGTGAAAACAATGAACAATGAACACGAAGCTGACAAGGAGAGTATGGAGTGAACAAGAAACAAAAGTGAAACCTAAGGAATAAACAAGGGACAAACTGGTAAACAAAGGGGCAAAGATAAAACAAGACAAGGTAACCCAGGGCAGACAACAAGGGAATCGTGACATAACCCCCCCTCAAAGGAGCGGCTTCCAGACGCTCCTCAAAAGAAAGAAGAAAAAGGGAGTACTGAAAAAAGACAGAAAAGCGTCCAAGGAGTGGGGGGGGCAAGGAGGGGACAAGGGGCAAACAGACAGACCAAGGAAGCACAAGGGGCAAACAGACAGACCAAGGGAGCACAAGGGGCAAACAGACAGACCAAGGGAGCACAAGGCAGGCAGTCCAGGGGGGCACAGAGAGCAGACAGGCAGTCCAAGGAGGCACAGGGGGCAGAGAGGCAGTCCAAGGAGGCACAGGGGGCAGAGAGGCAGTCCAAGGAGGCTCAGGGGGCAGACAGGCAGTCCAAGGAGGCACAGGGGGCAGACAGGCAGTCCAAGGAGGCCACAAGAGGACTGGATCAGGTGGCCTGGGAGGCGGCCTCAGAACCACAGCCATGGGGAACTCAGAGGGCGGAGCCGAGGTAGGCGGAGCCGTGGGCTGCTCAAGAGACCACATCGTAGAAGGCTCCGGAGGCGGAGCTGAGGGAGGCTCTGGAGGCTCAGGAGGCGGAGCCGAGGAAGGCCTAAGAGGCGGAGCCGAGGTAGGTGGAGCCGTGGACTGCTCAGGAGACCACATCGTAGAAGGCTCCGGAGGCGGAGCTGAGGGAGGCTCTGGAGGCTCAGGAGGCGGAGCCAAGGAAGGCCTAAGAGGCGGAGCTCTGGAAGGCTCAGGGGGCGGAGCCAAGGGAGGCTCAGGAGGCAGAGCAGAGTGAGGCTTGGTAGGCGGAGACCTGGAAGGCTCAGGAGGCGGAGCCGTAGGAGGCTTGAGAGGCAGAGCCCTGGGTGGCTCAAGAGGCTTGAGAGGCGGAGCCCTGGAAGGCTCGAGAGGCGGAGCCCTGGGAGGCTCGAGAGGCGGAGCCCTGGGAGGCTCGAGAGGCGGAGCCCTGGGAGGCTCGAGAGGCGGAGCCCTGGAAAGCTCGGGAGGCGGAGCCAATGGAGGTGGCACTGTAGAAGGCTCGAGGGGCTCAGGGTGCTCGAGAGGCGGAGGCCTGGAAGGCTCTTGAGGCGGAGCTCTGGAAAGCTCGGGAGGCGGAGCTCTGGGAGGCTCGAGAGACTTGAGAGGCGGAGCTCTGGGAAGCTCGGGAGGCGGAGCTCTGGGAAGCTCGGGAGGCGGAGCTCTGGGAGGCTCGGGAGGCGGAGCTCTGGGAGGCTCGGGAGGCGGAGCTCTGGAAGGCTCGGAGGGCGGCGCTCTGGAAAGCTCGGAAGGCGGCGCTCTGGAAAGCTCGGGGGGTACTGGCTCTTGGATGGTCATGGCTGCTGACGCTGGCTCAGGGACGGTCGAGGCTACAGGCGTAGGTTCACTGCTGTCGGAGGCTACAGGCACTGGCTCACTGACATCGGAGGCTACAGGCACTGGCTCACTGACATCGGAGGCTACAGGCGCTGGCTCACTGACATCGGAGGCTACAGGCGCTGGCTCACTGACATCGGAGGCTACAGGCGCTGGCTCACTGACATCGGAGGCTACAGGCGCTGGCTCACTGACATCGGAGGCTACAGGCGCTGGCTCACTGACATCGGGGGCTACAGGCGCTGGGTCACTGACCGTGGAAGGCATGGGCACAGGCTCGCTGACCGTGGAAGGCATGGAGTAGCGAGCAGAAGCTTCTGCCCTCCTCCTCCTCCTCCTTTGAGCTGACGAGGTTGAGCGCGCTGGCGCTAGGGCGGGCGAAGTTGAGCACACCGGCTCGGGAACAGAGGGGGCTGGGCACACCGACTCTGGAGCGGACCAAGCTGGCAGCGTGGAGGTGTTGATTCCTGTGGAGAGCACACCCGGGATCGAGAGAGGAGGTTCGTCAGCTGCGAACGTCGACAAGATCAGATCGACGTACTCCCGCCAGGTGTAACCCTCGATTCCGGGTGACTCTTGCCACCGGTGCGTAGGCAGGCCGACTCGGTAAGTCGCTTTGAGCGCTTCCTCACTCCATCCGCCAATGCTGGTCACGGCGACAAAAAAGTAGGTGTATTCGCGGACCGACAGATCTGCTTGGGTCAGCTCATTGAGGAAAGCCGCTAGATCCATTGTGGGTCTTTCGTTCTGTTAAGAATGAGGCAGCGAGGAGACGAGGAGATGCGGATCTAACTGCAGGCTTCTTTATTAAACAAACAATATATACAAAACAAACACAAAGGAAAAACCCTCGATGGGGAAACAAACATAAACTAAGAACTCAACAAACACAAACTAAGAACACGGGCAAGGAACACACACCAGGCTTGAACAACATTCAACGAAAGACCAGGAGTGAACAAAAAGCAGGGCTTAAATACACAGGGAACAAACAGAAATCAAAAGCAAACTAACGAGGGACAGGTGAAAACAATGAACAATGAACACGAAGCTGACAAGGAGAGTATGGAGTAAAACAAGGGACAAAAGTGAAACCTAAGGAGTAAACAAGGGACAAACTGGTAAACAAAGGGGCAAAGGTAAAACAAGACAAGGTAACCCAGGGCAGACAACAAGGGAATCGTGACAGTATGATACCTTTTATGCTTTTACAAAAGTGAGTAAATTATGAGAATTTTATTTTTTGGGTGAACTATACCTATAGAGAAACTATTGACTGGTTCCACTAAAACAGAACATTATATGTTAACATATATACAGTGCTGTGGAAAAGTATATGCCCCATTCTGATTTCTTCTGTTGTTATGTATATCTTATTCTAAATTAATTCAAAAATTCAAACAAAATACAACATAAAACAAAGTCAATCTGAGTTAACACAAAATACAGTTATTAAATGATAATGCTATTTACTGAAGCAAAAAAAAGTTATCCAATATCAGCTGGGCCTGTGTGAAAAAGTATTTAGTTACTAAATCCCCAAATCTATGAAACTGCATTCATAATGGGGTCCATCTAGACACACCCAGGCTTGATTACTGACAGCCAGTTCAATCAAATCAACTCCTAAATAGAACTTTTTCAGCAGCATGAAGTTAGCTAAAATGTCTCACCCTGTAGCACACTATGCCATGGTCGAAATAAATTCCAGAAATTATGAAGAAAAAGGTGATTGAAATACATCAGTCTGGGAAGGGTTTTAAAGTTATTTAAAAGGCTCTTAGACTCCAAAAAACCACAGTGAGTGTCATTATCTCCAAATGGAGAAAACTTGGCACAGTAGTGAACCTTCCCAGAAGTGTCCGACCTTCTAAAATTCCTCCAAGAGCACAACAACGGCTCATCCAGGAAGTCACAAAAAAGCCAAGGACAGTATTCAAGGAACTGCAGGCCTCTCTCACATCAATACAGGTCACTGTTCATTACTCCACTTTCAGAAAGACACTGGCCAAAACTGCCATCTATGGAAGTGTGCTGAGGCAAAAACCACTGCTAACCCAGAAGAACATTAAGGCTCATCTGAATTTTGCCAAAACACGCCTTGATGATCCTCAAACCTTTTGGTGAATGTTCTCTGGACTGGTGAGTCGAAAGTGGAACTGTTTGGAAGACAGGGGTCCCATAACTTCTGGCATAAATCAAACACAGAATTCCACAAAAAGAATATCATACCTACGGTCAAGGATGGTATAAGGATGCTTTGCTGCTTTAGGGCCAGGATGACTTGCAATAATTGAAGGAAACATGAATTCTGCTCTCTACCAGAAAATCACGAGAATGTCCTGTCATCAGTCCGTGAGTTGAAGCTCAAATACAACTGAATTATGCAGCAAGACGATGATCCAGAGCATAGGAGTATGTCCACCTCTGAATTGCTCAAAAGAAGCTAAATTAAAGTTTTGGAGTGGCCTAGTTAAAGTCCTGATTTGAACCCAATGGAGATGCTGTGGCAGGACCTTAAATGGGCAGTTCATGCTCAAAAACTCTCCAATGTTGCTTAACTAAAGCAGTTCTGCAAAGAAGAGTGAGCCAAAATTCCACTACAGCGTTGTGAAAGACTGATCTCCAGTTATCGGTAGCGTTTGGTTGCAGCTGTTGCTGCTAAAGGTGGTACAACCAGATATTACGTTTAAGGGGGCAGTTAGATTTTCACATGGGTGATAAAGGTGTTGGATAACTTTTTTGCTTCAGTTAAAAACTGTATTTTGCGTTTACTCAGGTTGCCTTTGTTTTGTTATATCTCTAGTTATATCTAGATCTGAAAAAAATTTGTATGACAAATACACAAAACAAATACTTTTCCACAGCACTGTATATACTGGTGTATATACACTGTATATACAATATATATAGTTTAATTCTTTTGACAAAAACACAATAACAAAACATGCAGCAATGGCCTTTGTGGCAATATGATGGTATGTTGGCATACTTTTGCATTAAAGTTGGCTAATAGTGAAATAATACTGTAGCTGTGTTTAGTCAGGTTGCCTCAAAGTTCACTGAAATTATAACCATTACTGACAGAAAAATGACACCGCAGTGACTGCAGACAGTTGATGGTTACCAGATGAACTACACAGAAGCTCATTTACACCTCTCTCTCTCTCTCTCTCTCTCTCTCTCTCTCTCTCTCTCTCTCTCTCACACACACACACATTCACACTCAATAAATAGACAGCTAAGATGCATCTTCATTTTGTTTCCACAGGATACTCTGCAGGAAAGATTGAAACCTGGCTCCAAGGTTGTGGGTGAGTGTTTGTGTGTCTGAATGCTTTCTGTGTAAAAGACCGACAACAGGCGCATTGTTTGCCACTTTAATACCATAAATGCAAGTGAGTTGAAAACCACAAAGGTTTGTTGAAGGTCATCAAGGTTAAAAAGAATACACCTTCTAATAGTAGCTTCTTCGAAAGCTTTCGTTGCAAAACATTGATTTGCTCCATTAATAGATTACATTGAGGATTCTGTTTTCACATTGTCCCTTGTTTATTGCTCAGCAGGTTCAGGAATTAGCAGAAAAATTTGACTGCAATTGTTATTGTTTCAACCCTTTTCGCTTTGGGTGGTTCCAACAAGTTTTAGAAAAGCCATTGAGAAATTAGATGTTTTCAGATGTAAAAAAAAGACCAATGCAATTTTGTTTTAAATAGTTAAGCAATTACTTAACAAATACAGCTGATTAAAAAAATAGGTTCAAGTCTTGTTTAGCCTGTGTTGAAAAAACAAAGTAATGGAATGATATTTTGCAGACCTCATGAAGCATAAAATTCATTCCTCAATCACATTCACAACAGCAGTAGTCGGTTTAGAAACGGTTAAGAGGACCCACAAGATCCATTCTTGGCAAAGCCTACAAAGATGAGCAATATTTATTTATTCCTGTTTCTTATGGTCTTTATCTTATTGTCAAGCAGTCAAAGCATTTAGCATTCAATCTGACTAGCTTTTATAAGGGCTACAGTAAGCATGCCTGCAAATCACCAACGGACCTTTGCTGATTCCCATGTGATAAAAGTGAATTTTTATTGTGTTTCCTCCCTGTCTTTCTTCAATCTACATTGTGTATCTTATCTGTAGGAATGAAGCCAGTCCAGCAAAAACCAGACACCTGACAATAGGTAGGATAAGGGAAAAAAAACAGTTTGCATTACAATTCAAGCTTTCTTTGTGGAAAAAAAAGACAGTAATATTTGTCTCAGAGTATTTTGTAAGTTAAAAGCCTGCCCTGCACTACTCAAAGCCGTTTTGAGAGAATCTGGCAATTTTATCTAATAAGTAGGGCTAGATTGAACCTGCACACCTTTTTCACATTCTCAGCGCTGATTGTTGGGCAAATCTCTAAGGAATTCCATGAAACGTATTTAACCCTAAAAAGATTTTTGTATCTTGGGGGATACAAACATTTGAGTGGCTGGGGAGAGGAGCAATGAGTGAGTTGGCTAAATCTTTGTAAATACTGAGAGTATCTTAAGTCTGGCATCAACTCTAAATCTTTATCTAATGCAAAATGGCTGCAATTCTTTCTCAGAAGGGAGTTGACCTCTGGGCAAATGTCCTATCATTTCCAAAGTTATTTTCATGATTTCTACATGCTGTAAAATTGAAAAGAAATATAAATGAAATAAAAACATGGGCCCTAACATGTTGGGGAAAAACAATGACTTAATTTTCAGAAGTTCCTTTATATTTTAGCCCTTTTTAGGTTGTAAAATGTACTGTTCCTTTTCAGATTCCATTCAGGTCTGCTGTACCAATGATTGTTTAATGGATGGAATAGCCAATGCATCAAATAGTGTTTTATTTACCTTTGCTATTTGCCTAAAACATGATGAAATGAGTCAAATATACTCCACAGGTGCTTTGAAGACAGGCACTAGCTCTGAGGATGATCTGAGTCTGGGAGCAGATGGTGAGTAAAACCATAACAATAGTGACTATAACTCAGTTACAATGAGATCAAGGAGATATTGTGAGGAAAGCAGAAAAGAAAAACAGTAAAACAGGAGACATTAAAACAAATAAACAAAAATTAGCAAAAATCTGTTACAGGCACTTATAATGGAAGTGAATGGCACCAGTCCACACATGTTAATGCACACTGTTTCAAACGTAAAGCTACAAGACGTGATTTTTGTGTGATAAAATCACTTACTAACCATATCTGTATAAAGGTACAGGTGAAACTCGAAAAATTAGAATATCGTGCAAAAGTTCATTAATTTCAGTAATTCAACTTAAAAGGTGAAACTAATATATTATATAGACTCATTACAAGCAAAGTAAGATATTTCAAGCCTTTATTTGATATAATTTTTATGATTATGGCTTACAGCTTATGAAAACCCCAAATTCAGAATCTCAGAAAATTAGAATATTACATGAAATCAATAAAAAAAGGATTTTAAATACAGAAATGTCGGCCCTCTGAAAAGTATAATCATGCATATGTACTCAGTACTTGGTTTGGGCCCCTTTTGCATTAATTACTGCCTCAATGCGGCGTGGCATGGATGCTATCAGCCTGTGGCACTGCTGAGGTGTTATGGAAGACCAAGATGCTTCAATAGCGGCCTTCAGCTCTTCTGCATTGTTTGGTCTCATGTCTCTCATCTTTCTCTTGGCAATGCCCCATAGATTCTCTATGGGGTTCAGGTCAGGCGAGTTTGCTGGCCAATCAAGCACAGTAATACCATGGTCATTGAACCAGGTTTTGGTACTTTTGGCAGTGTGGGCAGGTGCCAAGTCCTGCTGGAAAATGATGTCAGCATCTCCATAAAGCTTGTCTGCTGAAGGAAGCATGAAGGTGCTCTAAAATGTCCCGGTAGATGGCTGCGTTGACTCTGGACTTAATAAAGCACAGTGGACCAACACCAGCCGATGACATGGCTCCCCAAACCAACACAGACTGTGGAAACTTCACACTGGACTTCAAGCATCTTGGATTGTGTGCCTCTCCATTCTTCCTCCAGACTCTGGGACCTTGGTTTCCAAATGAGATGCAAAATTTGCTCTCATCAGAAAAGAGGACTTTGGACCACTGAGCAACAGACCAGTTCTTTTTTTCTTTAGCCCAGGTAAGACGCTTCTGACGTTGTTTGTTGTTCAGGAGCGGCTTGACAAGAGGAATACGACATTTGAAGTCTCAGTCCACTCCTTGTGAAGCTCCCCCACACATTTGAATGGCCTTTTCCTGATAATCCTCTCCAGGCTACGGTCATCCCTGCTGCTTGTGCACCTTTTTCTTCCACACTTTTCCCTTCCACATAACTTTCTATTAATGTGCTTTGATACAGCACTTTGAGAACATCCAACTTCTTTTGCAATTACCTTTTGAGGCTTTCCCTCCTTGTGGAGGGTGTCAATGATGGTTTTCTGCACAACTGTCAGGTCAGCAGTCTTCCCCATGATTGTGAATTCAACTGAACCAGACTGAGAGACCATTTAAAGGCTCAGGAACCCTTTGCAGGTGTTTAGCTGATTAGAGTGTGACACTTTGAGCCTACAATACTGAACCTTTTCACAATATTCTAATTTTCTGAGATTCTGAATTTGGGGTTTTCATAAGCTGTAAGCCATAATCATCAAAATTATATAAAATAAAGGCTTGAAATATCTTACTTTGCTTGTAATGAGTCTATATAATATATTAGTTTCACCTTTTAAGTTGAATTACTGAAATTAATGAACTTTTGCACGATATTCTAATTTTTCGAGTTTCACCTGTATATCTAATATTGCTACTTTTTATTCATGACGATGTAACACTGGTAAACTCTGCAATCTTTTAAATGGCTTAACACTGGCAAACCCGTTTTCATTACAGTAAAATCATTTTTCAGCATGTGTAATGTTTAATCTTGTGGCTATACATTGGAAACAATGTATTTTGATGTTTATGGACAAAACCACATTCACTTCCACTGTAAGTCCCCTACTGTAAATGCAATTTTTTTTAATTTTCTTTTTTGAATAAACTTGGGACAAGTCAAAATATTTTTTTGTGTTAATCAACACTATGCCACAAATGATGTTGAGTGAGCTTAACTTGAACCCAAAACACAAACATCTATGTCTTGGTATTCTAAATTACATAAATGGTGTTTAAAGACTAAATATGTGAACAAGCTATTTAAAAAATATTATTTTAAGATTTAAAAGAAAGACTTACGCCTGCTATTATTTATTTAACAGCTTTATGTGCTGCATCAGATGTGCCACAGTATAGGTAAGAAATACATTGACTTTAAACTGTCTCCTTCAAACAGCCCTCCATTCTTAGCTAAGTGTTACACAACAGATAATCTCTCTTAATCTCTCCTTTCATTATGATCACGTGGAATGTTTATTTATCAATAGCACACCTCAGCAGAAACTTAACTTGCCATTGTTCAACATGGGTCACAGTTTCGCATCCACTGCCCTGTCATCCACTACAAACAGGACTGCTTCCAGGTAAGCTCATGGAAGGGTCAAAAGACTCTGGACAAAACTATACTAAATTTAAAAGGTGCAATTGGCATATCTAAGATAAAAGCTTTGCTGGCCCATTGGAGGAAGGTGCCCCATTTTGGGCCTGCACAAAGATAAGCACCTTGCATAGATCCAGTCATGCTCATGGTGGATTTGTATTTATGATAAAGTCAAACTGCAAATGGACATAATAAATAAACAGGATAGTTACTCTACGTTGCATTTTCAGTGTAAAAACACTACTCACTTATAGCACTACAAATGGTTTAGAACAGTATGTGATTTGGGACACAGCTTGATTCTATTTGCTCAACAGCAAGATAGTGTAGAGTTTAGCGAATTACATTTAAATTCTGTGGGCGCATTTCCCATCCAGGTCCACCAGATATGTCTATCTGAAGTTCTCTCTAATGACACATACTTTTGTTTTTTACCTTTACACTTCATGGCCTCTAACACACACTAGTGTGTCTGAGGTTCTCAATATGCGTGCCGAAGACGCAGAAGAGACTCTTTTCAAGCTGGGTTTTGGTTGTGAAGAGCCTCAGGTGACTGCCCGTGTCCCAGTTCGCTTCTTCAACTTTCCATCCCAGCTCAGAGGTATCAACTTTCGGCTATTCCTTGAATCCCAACTCTCCAGGATACGCCAGGAAGACCCCTATCTTTCATTAGCAAGTAAGAAACAATGTACCAAATGTCAAAGGCAATTTCAATACACCTGCAACTGTATAGATGATCTGTATATATCTATATAATCATTGCTGGGTTGTTCACAGGTCGTTTCCAACAAGTAGAGGCATTAACAGCGATGGCCAATGCATTCTATTCGTTGTACTCCCATGTGTCCCGGACGCCACTTCGGAAGCTAGCTCCACCCCAGTTCACCTTCTCATCAGTATTTGAGGAAAAAATCATGTCTCGAACCAGTGTCCGAAGCGAGCCACGTTCCCCTGTTGAAAAGCTAAAAGACACTATATCCAAGATGTGCTTGTACACTGGATCCCATGGCTCGGACTCTGTCTCTCCTAGCAGTTCACCACGTAAACGAAACTGTAGTCTGTCACATGCAGTTGAGAAAGACGGGGAGAATTCAGGGAATGATGATGCCAACAAACAAGGTACAGATCTATGCCATCAAATGGAAGTAGGTGATTTGGATTCAGACATGGACTGTTTTATAAGGGGCAAGAAAGATCTTGAAGAGGCATGTGAAGTAAAGACTGAAAGAACGGATTCTAAGAGAGTTACAGATACGACATCTGAGCTGACACAGCATTCTAGAAGTGACATAGTCATGGAGTCCAAAGGTTGTACTTCTGTTCACTTGAAAAGCTCCAGCATTACCATGGAACCTGTTCCTATCATTACCCATGATGTCATATGCCCTCAGGTCATGGAATATGTCAGTCAGGCACCTTATCGCAGTCTACAAACAAATAATATGGATGCCAGTTACTTACCTCTTGCACACCAGGTGACAAATAAACCTTCAACAAGACAGTCTAACACAATGCATTTACCCATCACAACTGCAGGTTTACCAATCTGTACCACACCACTAGATAACCAGGTTGGGGCCCTGGATAATGCACTTCCTGGTAATTGTCCCAGTGAGCTTTCTTCTGAGCTCACAGCCACCACACAAAAGTCATTATCTCAAATCACAATCACTGGATGGGAGAACAAAATCACCCTTGCCAACAGAGACATACAGGAACGGTGTCCATCCAACATTTACAGATACTTAAGCCCAACAAAACCACATAACCTAAGCAAGTTCAGCCAATGTCCCAAACAAGCCAACTCTTTTGAGCTGGAGGAGGTATGTTATCTCTTATAATTTTAAGGCCAGAAACATTCTACACTCAAGTATGCATTCGAAGGAGCTAGTGCTTCATGCTTTACTGTGGCGGTAACACATCTCAGTACTCAAGAGCGTGACAGATTTCCCTTTGAAATATTTGCCATTAAACTGGAAGTTATTATTAGGTTAATTTGCTAAATATATTTTGACTTCAACTTACCTGCTCAGCAATATTCTCTTCAAAATTGTGTTCTGCTATGACAGTAGTTGGCTTGAAAGAAAACTAATCTTAGAAGCAGACAGTTCACACTCATGTCTGCTATAGCGCCCCTTGTAAAACACTGTGAATGCAATGTGCACTTGCATTGTGTTAAATGTGGTCTGATATATTTTGGAATGCAACAACACACTGAACTGTACGTACTTACGTAGAGTATTTTTCGGCCTTAATGCATTCTTGCAGCACAGTGTTTCATCTAAAGAGCAAAAGCATGCCCACATATTAGACCTCATTGACAGTATTATTTTGATTTACACAAATTCTTAAAAGTTGATTCCACCTCCTCTGCTGAACAAAAATGGCATGATCATTCAGCATCAAACAGATAAAGGCTATGTTCGGATTAGCATACCACTCATATTACTTCTGCAGCATGAAATAAGTGTACTTCACAGTAAGTTAATTTTTATGTATGAATGGAATGCCTGGGTAGCCTGCTATAGTTTCCAAAAAGTGCATTATATAGAGAGCACACTACATGGGACGTTGTAGGCCATAGTGATACATGAAAACTTAAAGGGTTAGTTCACCCAAAAATGAAAATTCTCATCATATACTCACCCTCACGATATCCCAGGTGTGTATGACTTTCTTTCTTCACTAGAACACATTTGAAGAAAAATATCTTAGCTCAGTTCTTAAAATCGTATCACTTTAGAAGACAGTTAGAAATCTAACAGCTGGAGTCGCGTCGATGACATTTATATTGACTGTCTGTTTTTTGGAGCTTCAAAAATCTGATCACACCATCCACTTGCATTTTAAGGACCTACTGAGCTGAGATATTTTTCTAGTTTTATTCATGTGTTCTGGTGAAGAAAGTCATACACACTTGGGATATCATGAGGTTGAGTAAATGATGAGAGAATTTTCATTTTTGGGTGAACTATCCCTTTAACCTTCAATTTCCAGTGTGAAGAATGAGCCTGAAACAATATTGCAAACATTTTCTCATTATTTGACTGGACTGCAAAAAATTATACTCAAAATGTAATAATGAAAAGTAACTACATTTACGACTAACTGATAATGCAACTGGATGATGTCATACTGAATTAAACATGCAACATGATTAGGTCATGTCCAGCAATGTAGCATGTTACTTTTTTGTAATTTCCCAATTTCTTGTTTACGTATGCAAAATAACTATATTTACGAGATGCTTACTGGACATCATTGAATTAGACATGCCACTTAATGAGGTTTTATGCAACACTGTACAATATTACTTTATCAATGTTTATCATTGCATACTAATTACTGTTTCATATCCTATTTTTAAGTAGTAGTAGGCAGTATACATTATATAGAGTGCAATATGCTGTGCACTAATATTCCATTCCAAATATAGACACCGATTCATACACACGGCATTCTCTCTCAATATATACAGTATGTGTGTGTATATATATATATATATATATATATATATATATATATATATATATATATATATATATATATATATATATATAAAATATATATAGGCCAACGTTTGGAATAATGTAATGTTTTGCTCTTATGGAAATAAATTGGTTCTTTCATTCACCAAAGTGGCATTCAACTGATCAAATATAGTCAGGACACTAATAATGTGAATTACTATTACAATTATTATTATTTTTTCCAGAAATTCTTAAAACTACTTCATGTTCTCATCAAAAAATCCTCCAAGTGCAGCAATGACAGCTTTGCATATCTTCTGCATTCTAGCTGTCAGTTTGTCCAGATACTTGGGTGATATTTCACCCCACACTTCCTGTAGCACTTGTCATAAGATGTGGTTGTCACGGCAGGCACTTCTAACGCACCTTACAGTCTAGCTGATCCCACAAAAGCTCAATGGGTTTAAGATCCATAACACTCTTTTCCAATTATCTGTTGTCCAGTGTCTGTGTTTCTTTGCCCACTCTAACCTTTTCTTTTTATGTTTCAAAAGTGTCTTTTTCTGTGCAATTTTTCCCATAAGGCCTGCACCCCTGATTCTTCTCTGTGCTCTTGTACATGAAACTGGTGTTGAGCAGGTATAATTCAATGAAGCTGTCAGCTGAGGATATGTGAGGGATCTATTTCTCAAACTAGAGACTCTGATGTACTTATCTTGTTTAGTTGTACATCTGGCCTTCCACATCTCTTTCCGTCTTTGTTAGAGTCCTTTGTCTTTGAAGACTGTAGTGTACACCTTTGTATGAAATCTTCAGTTTATTAGCAATTTCAAGCATTGTTTCTGTTTCTTTTTGTTGTTGCCATTTTTTTTATCTAATATTGACCTTAAGACATGTCAGTCTATTGTAGACTGTGCGACTCAAAAACAAAAACAAACACAAAGACAATGTTAAGCTTATTTTAAAGAAACAAATAGCTGTCAACTGTGTTTGATATAATGTAAGTGATTTTCTAGTACTAAATTAGCAATTTAGCATGATTACTCAAGGATAAGTTGTTGGAGTGATGGCTGCCGGAAATGGGGCCTGTCTAGATTTGACTTTTTTCAAACAGTGATGTTGCTGTTTTTTTTTTACATCAGTAATGTCCTGACTATACTTTGTGATCAGTCGAATGCCACTTTGGTGAACTAGAGTACCAATTTCTATCCATAAAGAGCAAAATCTGTACATAATTCCAAACTTTTGGCCACCAGTGTGCATGTATATATAAATATATACATTAATGTGCAAAAGTCTTAGGCACATAAGATGTTTCACAAGAGCATTTGTCTTAAAATTGTTATTTATATCTTCCGCTTTAGGGTGTCAATAGGAAGTATTCATGTTAGACTCCCAAACATTACTTTTGCAAATGTTGTCATAATGTCATTATTTTTGAAGACATCCTCACTATGCAACATTTTTCATAATTGCATAAATCTTTTGCAAAGTACTGTATACACACACACACACACACACACGTACAGTGTTATTTATATAACACTGCACAAATAGTAAGTGTAGTATGCTAGTATGCTATTTCGAACATAGTCTTGGTGTGAGTGATTATAATGCAACTTGGTGTCATTTCACAAAACATTTTGTACTGTATTCTGTGCTTAACAGCTACCGTAAACACCACTTTTATTGTAACATGTGTTTCCTTTCATGTTCTATCGTGGGTTATGAAGTGGTCATTAAGTATTGTGTTTCAATTCAGGTGCTCAGTGCAGAAGAAGAGGAAGCCATTTCATCAGATCTCTCCACAGTCACATCGTCTGTTTCAACACAGCAATACAAATGTGAGTAACATGAGAAGTCTTTACAAACAAGATTAGACATCATCAGGCAAATTTCAGACACTAATTTGACTAATTATTGCACAGAAGTCAGTCAAACATTATTTAAAATAAACATTATGTAACTATGCCTGACAGTTTAAACATGCAGAGGCTGATAATCACCCAAATAGTATTATCAATAAAATAAGCAAACTCATCCTTGCAAGTTCACAGAAACAAGCATGTGTTAATGTGGTGAGAGAGGGAGGTGTTTTGGTGAACTGTTAAATGGACTCATGCTGTAAAATGCAAGAACTGTGGGTGGCTGATCTTGTCCAACTTAATTTCTAAAACAACCATACAGGAAGCAACTAGAAAATCTGCATACCAACAATTTCTAAGCAAAACTGGGGTCTCATAACTGCTTATATACACTCACCTAAAGGATTATTAATAACACCATACTAATACTGTGTTTGACCCCCTTTCGCCTTCAGAACTGCCTTAATTCTACGTGGCATTGATTCAGCAAGGTGCTGAAAGCATTCTTTAGAAATGTTGGCCCATATTGATAGGATAGCATCTTGCAGTTGATGGAGATTTGTGGGATGCACATCCAGGGCACGAAGCTCCCGTTCCACCACATCCCAAAGATGCTCTATTGGGTTGAGATCTGGTGACTGTGGGGGCCATTTTAGTACAGTGAACTCATTGTCATGTTCAAGAAACCAATTTGAAATGATTCGAGCTTTTGTGACATGGTGCATTATCCTGCTGGAAGTAGCCATCAGAGGATGGGTACATGGTGGCCATAAAGGGATGGACATGGTCAGAAACAATGCTCAGGTAGGCCGTGGCATTTAAACGATGCCCAACTGGCACTAAGGGGCCTAAAGTGTGCCAAGAAAACATCCCCCACACCATTACACCACCACCACCAGCCTGCACAGTGGTAACAAGGCATGATGGATCCATGTTCTCATTGTGTTCACGCCAAATTCTGACTCTATCATCTGAATGTCTCAACAGAAATCGAGACTCATCAGACCAGGCAACATTTTTCCAGTCTTCAACTGTCCAATGTTGGTGAGCTCTTGCAAATTGTAGCCTCTTTTTCCTATTTGTAGTGGAGATGAGTGGTACCCGGTGGGGTCTTCTGCTGTTGTAGCCCATCCGCCTCAAGGTTGTGCGTGTTGTGGCTTCACAAATGCTTTGCTGCATACCTCTGTTGTAAAGAGTGGTTATTTCAGGCAAAGTTGCTCTTCTATCAGCTTGAATCATTCGGCCCATTCTCCTCTGACCTCTAGCATCAACAAGGCATTTTCGCCACACAGGACTGCCACATACTGGATGTTTTTCCCTTTTCACACCATTCTTTGTAAACCCTAGAAATGGTTGTGCGTGAAAATCCCAGTAACTGAGCAGATTGAGAAATACTCAGACCGGCCCGTCTGGCACCAATAACCATGCCACACTCAAAATTGCTTAAATCACCTTTCTTTCCCATTCTGACATTCAGTTTGGAATTCAGGAGATTGTCTTGACCAGGACCACACCCCTAAATGCATTGAAGCAACTGCCATGTGATTGGTTGATTAGATAATTGCATTAATGAGAAATTGAACAGGTGTACCTAATAATCCTTTAGGTGAGTGTACATCAAACTCATGTTCCTAACACATTTATAATTTTTCTTTATCAGCTTCATCCTTGCGAGGTGACAGTTTCCAGTCAGACAGCAGTGGATATGCTGAGGAGGATGTGCAGCATTCCCCACTCCATCGCTACGAAAACTAGACCAAAGTAAAACCAGTGAAGATGCATCAGTTTCCTCATGCTCACCAGGTCTAAAAATTAAGGGGTTTCATTCTATGAAGAATTATAGTGATTTAATTATTAAAAATGTGTTCATATTTATTTTTATTTAATGTTATCTCTCATAAATGCATGAACTTTTTTCCAGCTTTAGTCTTGAAGTTCTGAGGACTCTTAAGAATCTGTATGTTATTTTATTTGGGGAAGAAAAAAAAAAAATGTTGATAAGCAAAATGCCATGGTTACCAGCAGATGGTGACATAACTAAGCTCCCTAGAAGTTAACACAAAACTACGTCTTGTTCAGAAATAAGAAATAATAGGGCAGCAAGTGAAAAATTGTCTCCATGACCGTTGGCTGGATGAAAGGGCTTGAAAAAATTACTGGTGATGTCAAGCAAAAAGATGTTTCAGGGCCAAGCATTTCATTTCATTATGAGGAAAAATTGAAAAAAAAAAAAACCAAACATTTATTTCTTTGGAGAAATAGCCATAGAAATTGTTTTAATGTAAATAGGTTATATAAATATGCCGACTTCAACGTCTACACCAACAGCTGTACCTCTTGTGTGATAAATACTGCGATGGTCTGGCTTTCGATGCACTTTTCAGTCTTGTTCCTGAGAATAAAAATGAGCAGCAGTAGATATTGCCTTTCTATGTTAATAAATAATTTATTTGAATTGTGGTGTAGTATTTGTCAATGATCTTGTCTGATAAGAATGACCCAAAAACTGGGGAATTACTGAGATTCCAACATACAGATTTTGTCCTTAACACACTAATCCCTTCACTGATCCAAGCAGATGCTGTCATTGAAAATAATGCACTGTAAATTGCACTGACAATATTTGCTAAATGGCATATGACTAAATCATGACAAAATTAATGTGCAAAATGTAAATTGATCGGCACAACACATGCAAATATCAACAGTTTATTGTTGTAGATAAGATACCAACATTATAATTCACCGTTTTGGTACAAATTACATCTGTTGTCTCACATTAGCATTATGTTGCTGTAGGTCTCATATACATAAGATAATAAAAAACAAACTTACATTACAGCACATTTTATTTGGCCAATCCTATAATTAATTAGAATGAAATCTGGGAGGATAGAAGCATTTTAAGAGGGGTAGATATTGACCATTAATTGACCCCCCCCACACACACACACACTAAAAACACTAGTTGGACATTAGTTGAAAGGGCCAAGAACAGATCATTTATTTTACAAGTTCATTAAGTGAGGGTAATTAACTTATATCACTAAAATACAATGGAAAAATTATAAAAACATATGACAAAGTTAAAATCTAATTATTTTTAAAAGGGAAAAAAAATAAACACTTTTGTTTGGTCACATGCACATCTACATTTGTGAATTAAATTCATAAAGTCCAAAGCAGAGTATCTATCTATAAAATGGCACAATTTAAAATGAGAAATTATAATTAAAATGTACATTGATTTAAAGGGGGAAAAGTAAAAACTGATTGAGTTATTTGTTTGTGAAATAAAATAGCACTATCAAATAAAGAATAAATATTGGCTCTTTTACACCATGGGACACCTGTGAACATTTTGACATTAGTTTTCAAATCATTAAGTGTTCCCAGACTTTCTGCAGAGGTGGTGGGGAAAGGGTACACTTTGGACACATTTGCTGTCAAATTCATGTAGTAAATTAGAAAGGAAATCAGTTCCACTTCCAAATAATTTGTAGCAGTAAGGAATACAACACGGGGGCCAAGATGACCATCAAATTAGCCCTCAATTCACAGAACTGGGGCAAAAGAGGTAAGCTTAAAATTCACCCATTTTTCTCATGTTGTCATAGGGAGCAAATAGGAAAAACATTTACAGGTGACGACGTGTTACAATGTCTTACTTTCCCCCTGCCATAATTTTGAGGTACTGGAGAGCGTTGTGTGCAGCACTGGCACGGGCCGTATCCAAGGTGGAGGCGAATCCGTGGCAGACGGTTATGGGCTGCGTGGACAACTCTACCAGACACTGGTACAGGCCACTCAAACTGCGCTCCTCTGGTTAACCCCAAGAAATGTACATACAAAACAAATGTCAAAATAAAAATGCATGCGTGTGATAAAAAGTCTCCCTGGAGGTTTATATACAAGCAAAATCATTGTCTTGAAACAAAATACCACTGTTAAGAACGCATCAGTTTAGTCCACTAAAAAAAATCAAAAAAGTGTCCAGAGAAATCTGTATTTTGTTACATTTGTTGCACTGTTACTAGGACTGCATGATATGGAGGAAAAATGTGATATGCATTAAGTAGTTGGATTATACAATATTTTGTTTCAAATTGCATAGAGACTGCGTAGGATTTACAGTATACCGTTTACCATTAGCTCCATATCCACAAATGTGACACACTCCCATTATTTGAGTCAGAAATAGTTTTTGGAGAAACACTATTTTAGTCTCACCTTTCAAATTGTAAATTGTATCACAGTATTCAACAATAAATATTGTTTTGATGCTCTTTAATACTATGTTTGACACTTCGCGCTAGCTACCCATTCAAATATATTTGGGTGCAATGCTCTCTCTCCGACTTAAAAAAGAACATCAGAGGGCATGTTGAAAGATACTAAACAACTTACTAAAATGTATCAACTCTCATGTAATTGTCCGAACTGTTAATATTGAAATGACATGGAGAAAACAAATGGATGCTTTGGATCTGCACCTTTACACACACTGCACGCGCACACACACACACCAAGAGATAATTGCATGACTAGTCTATTCTCTGCAATCGGTGTCGCCATAAACATTACTTTTTAAAGTATTATCACAAGCCCTTGCAACATGCATATTGCGTTATGTAAATTCTGAATAGCCAATATCTGTATTTTTACAGCAGTACAATTACTGAGTTCTTGTTCCAATCATGTAAGCCCTGTTAAGCTATGACAAGCAAGCTCTCTGTCCACTGCCACCTTTAATGGATGGTAACACCATAGCGGTTACCTATTTTTTTGCATTTTAAAGTGAACATTTGTAATAGGGCTTACCTGAGAAGTAAATGCGACAACATAAGAACATCTGCACCCTGGCAAATGATGTGGCAGCTCTTTACCGTTGAAGTCAGAAGTTTACAAACACCTTAGCCAAATAAAATTAAACTCAGTTTTCACAATTCCTGAAATTTAATCGTAGAAAAACCATTCCCTGTTTTAGGTCAGTTAGGATCACCACTTTATTTTAAGAATGTGAAATGTCAGAACAACCGTAGAGAGAAGGATTTACTTCAACTTTCATATAGTTCATCAGATTTCCAGTGGGTCAGAAGTTTACATACACTTTGCTAGTATTTGGTAGCATTGCCTTTATATTGTTTAACTTGGGTTAAATGTTTTGTGTAGCCTTCTCATACAATAAGTTGCTGGAATTTTAGCTCATTCCTCCAGATAGAAGTGGTGTAACTGAGTCAGGTTTGTAGGCTTCTTTGCTCGCACATGCTTTTACAGTTCTGCCCTGTCAATCAGATTGAGGTCAGGACTTTGTGATGGCCACTCAAATACCTTGATTTTGTTGTCCATAAGCCATTTTGCCACATCTTTGAATTTATGCTTGGGGTCATTGTCCATTTGGAAGACCCATTTGCGACCAAGCTTTAACTTCATGGCTGATGTATTGAGATTTCGCTTCAATATATCCACATAATTTTCCTTCCTCATGATGCTATCCATTTTGTGAAGTGCACCAGTCCCTCCCTCATTCTGACCATCTGCCAAAAACACTTTTTTTTTTAAGACTTGACAGTAAACGCCCACTGTAATGATTGGCTCTCTGCTCTTGACCCACCTGCTCTTTCACTGCCATCTCTCTACTCACAGCTACTTGGCTGGCTACGGATGTAAAGTAAACAAGGTAAACTAGGCGTTGCTGTGTTTTTGTGGAGGCGGTCAGATGCAAATATCACACACAGTGTGACATCACAATGTGGAGGAAGTGACATTTGGCAGCTTCGTTTCAACAAATGCTCTTTTTGCAGTGAGGAGGAAGTTTTGAGTTCTGAAATTTACAGTACGTTTTTAATAGTACAATGACCTGATATATCAAAAGATCAAGGAAAATGTAATTCCTCATGTCCTGACCCCTTTATCCAATTTAGTTTTTGACTGACGGTAGATGTTATCAACGCCGATGAAATCGGTTTTGTTTGCGGCTATAGTTTTCACTTATGCCAGCTTTTTATATTCACCATACTCTTCACAGTCGGCTGTTTAAGGGCACATTCAGGTATGTTCTGTTATAAACATTTTCGCGGGGGGTTACAGTAGAATCAATGCATCTCTACACTGCTTAATGTAGCTCATAAATGATAAAAGGTTTTTTAGGTTAGCCTCGTGCCTCACCTATGTCGAGGTAGCTGACGTCAAAGTGCTGCTCCTCAGAGAGTTCGTGAAGGAGAGAACAGAAATCGGAGTCCATGGAGTCTGGCTGGCCTAGAGGATGGCAACGCAACTGCAGAATCTTCTCGCCGGCTGAGTTCCTTAATGAGTCCCATGTGCAGCCGAGACCTTTAGACTTGCTTCCCTCTAGTCTGCCACCCATGTGCTGTTGGCAATGTGTGTCATTTCAATATAAAATAAAAATAAAAAAATTCTCAAAACTTTAAAAGTGTTTTGTAGGTAGAGCAAAGCATTAGAAATGAGTACTTGTCTTACCATACTAAAGGTATCATCTTCTGCTTCGGCCTCATGGGTGCTACGCATGTCCACTGGTACATCATGGATACGAGAGAGCATCTTTGCTGCTGCATTTCTCTTAGCAAGCTTTTTTGATGTACCACTACCTACAAAGTAAAAGATTTTACAGCTAAAGCAGCAGCAAAACAAAGGTTTTCAGGCTCTCAATGGATTGCATATTTATTTAAAAACATTTAACCCATCAATAATAGGAGGATTTACCTATTTCAACAAATCTCTCCACCCTGCAGGTCATTGTGAACTCTTTGCGGTGTGCCGGCCCAGATTCTTGAGTGACTGTGTACTCAGGTAAACGCCAGCCTTTCTGCACTACTAGTTCCTGTGGGAATTACAAAGCAGAGATGGCAATTTCATTTTTCCAAGCACCACAGTTACATTTACATCAATTCATTTGGCAGACGCTTTTATCCAAACGGACTTACAAAAGAGGAAAACATAAGCGAATCATCTTAAGGCGGGTGCACATAGTGCGAGTAATAATAGTCCTTTACGATTGTTGCTTGTCAGACTGTACGATATGAACGCATTGATATCGCCATGGCACACTGTGCGACATTATATCAGACTGCACGATATACATCGTAGCCGACTGTGGTCCCAATCGTCACAATCAGTGAACGAGACTCATGTTAAGGGGGTATTATGGAATAAAAGCGAGATGGAAAACTTTGCCCACCACGGAGGAGCATATTTTTTTTTTCTCTCTCTGAAAGTCTGGACATCAGGATTTGCATCGCTCCAATACCACTCCACGAGCATAGGCTAACATTTACAAGAAAGATGGATTTTGTCAAATAGGCCCATAAAAAGATGTTGAGAATGAACACGAGTGCTGGAGGTAGCCTGATAATGAGCTTCCACCAGCAAATATTCATTGTGCAAATAAAAAGACTTGTGGCACGAAAAATTGCAAACTTCTCCGTTCACTTTGGAGAAAACAAAAAAGGTGGGATATAGTACATCTTTCTCCTCATTTAGATTACTAACCTATCGGCTATGCAAACATGATATAGAGTTCTATAATTGTATTCAACTGTATTTGATGATTTGGATTAAAACAACCCATAAATACTTACCAGTATAAATTGTTCAGTCTTTCTGTTTTATTTGATTTGATTTATTTATAAATAAAATTGGAGTGGTGTGAATCTTAACTAAAGACATTTACAGACATTTAAAGTAAATGTATTAAAAGTAAAATAGTAATTATAATAATGCTGTAAATAAAATGCATGATAAATGTAAAGAAAAATGACGAGAAAATGCAATCATTTATTTATCTTCGTTCGTTTTGTAAGCTATTTAATTCAGAGAATAATGCTTTCGTATTGCTGACGTGTTACACTTTTCTCCAAGAATTTTCTCTTAGTTATTTAGTAAAACATTTGATATAAAATGAAATGAAGAAAAACATTGAAAGTGCTTGAGTAGAGAGATAACTAGGCACAAATGTTGCGACAGTGGTGCAAACACGGAGTGAATTGAAGTGTGAGAGAGAGGAGCGGAATATCTCATCCCGTCAAATAGCAGTCACACTATATGGCTATGATGCAAAAATTCTGACACTGCCAGTAGTTCGTCGCAGGATGAAGATCATCGCAAAGGCTATTAATTGACCGCCTGTGAACATGTCACACTGAACATTGTAAGATTGCTGATTTTGCCCTGCAACTAGAGAAATCCTTTAGGATTCCCGAAATTTGTCTCAGACGGCAGAATCGTGGCCAAAATCATACAGTGTGTACCCCGCCTTTAAGGAAACAGTGTTTTGAAAAGTGCCATACTACATAGATTTGGCAATACGGTTGACATGAGCTCCATAGCTACATTAAAAGAAGCACTTTTTATTTTCTCAAATTCTAAACCAATCAAGCTATTTCTCACCTGCAAAGCTCCAACTGGATTGCACTCAGCTTGCTGTGTGGAACTGGATAATTTTATTTCTGACTGGGCACTAAAACACATGAACAAATAAAACAATGATGAAGACAATCTTGTCTCTACTTTGAGTCTCCCAACTTAGTCCTACTGTATATATCATCTGGTGCATTCTAATTAGACAATTTTAAAAGGTATTTTCCAGGTTCAATTCAAGTTAATGTCAATCGACAGCATTTACAGCATAATGTTGATTACCACCTAATTTAATTTTTTCTTTAAAAACAAGAGTCAAAATTGAGGTTGCAGTGAGTCAATTACATTGGCAATGAATGGGGCCAAAGGCAGAAATGTGAAGCTTATAATTTTATAAAAGCACTTACATCAATTATTCTGAATCAACTCGTGTATTATTTGAGCTGTAGTTCTATAAATCATTGTTTTTGCAGGATTACAGGGTACTTGGCAACGTGTCGTCATGGCAACTTTACAAAGAAAATGTTAGTAAGCAATTTTATAACACTAAAATCATGTTAACACATATGGTATACGTCTTTCAGCTATAATTTTGAAACAGTGAGTGTTTTAACGTTTACGGATTGGTCCCATTCACTTCCATTGTAAGTGCTTCACAGTATCCCAGATGTTTTCTTTGTTTTGTTTTTTTTTAAAGGAGGGGCAAGTTAATAATTTATATTTTTAGTAATTAACATTACACCACAAATGCTGTTGATTGAGCTTAACTTGTATTGAATCTAGAATATTACTTTAGGAGTAAATAAAGTGCACTCAATATTTTTTTTTTGCTAAAGGAATAGTTCAACAAAAAGAAACTTCTGACATCATTTACTCACCCAGATGTTGCTCCAAAACCTGTATGATGTTCTTTCTTTCATGGAACACAAAAGGAGATCTGTTAGTCAAAATGTTATTCTCAGTCACCATTCACCTTCATACCATCTTTCTTTTTACAATCAGTGTAAGTAAATGGTGGCTGAGAGTCTGTCAGTCCCTAACATTCAAACATCTCATTATGTGTTTCATGGAACAATGAAAGTCATATAGGATTGGAACAACATGAGGATGAGTTAATGGCAGACTTTTTATTTTTGGGTAAACTATATGCTGACTGTCTTGGAATTATACTGACACCTTGTGACGTAGATCCAGGATTGCGCAAATGCAAATGTTCAGACACCAATGCCATTTTTTAAAAATGCGCTATTTGCAGTCAGCAATGATTACTGTATTGCATGAGCAAACGTGTCCAATAACAGGCAGGTTACAGAGACAAAGTGAGCAGAATTTGGCAGATCATGTGATCATATGTCAGCCCCCATGAGACAACCTGCTCCATTTAAAATCAATCAGTAAAACATTTTTCAAAAGTACTATTCATTTATTTGAGTAAAATGTATTTGTAACTATTATTTGAACTGTTTGTTCAAATTAGGTTTAAAGGAATAGTTGAACCAAAAACAAAAATGCTTTCATCATTTACTCACCGTCATGCCATCCTAGATGTATTTCACTTTAATCTGCTGAACACAAACCCAGATTTTTAGAAGAATCTCAGTTCTGTTGGTCCATAAAATGCATGTGAATGGTGACCAGAACTTTAAAGCTCCAAAAAACACATAGCCTGCATAAAAGCATTCCAGACTCCAGTTGTTAAATCCATGTGTTCTAAAGTGATATTATAGGTGTGGGTGAGAATCTGATCAACATTTAAATCCTTTTTAGTCGCCTTCAGCTTGCTCACTGGGGTTATTAATACAATTATTATTTAATTACTTATTTTTAAACACGATTATCAGTTGTATTTTATCTAATTACACAATGATGATTTATCGACATTACAGACATTAGTTTTATTGTCTGTTAATGCCTGATCTTCTGTAAAGCTGCTTTGAAACGATGCGTGTGCATCGCGAGGCGCTATACAAATAAAATTGACTTGACTTTTACATTCTTCTTTTGGTTTTGTCAATTTGCATTCTTCGTGCATTTGGCACCTACTGAGCAGGGAAGACCATTTATAGTAAAAAAGGACTTTTGATCTGTTTCTCACCCACACCTATCATATTAATTCTGAAGACAAGGATTTAACCACTGGAGTCATATGGATTATTTTCATCCTGCCTTCATGTGCTTTTTGGATATTAAAATTTTGGACTTGTTAACATACACTGAATGCACCAACATAGCGGAGACAGTTTTCTAAAAATCTTTATTTGTGTTTAGCAGAAGAAAGTAAGTCACACATAGCTGGAATGTCACTAGGGTGAGTAAATGGTAAGAGAATTTTCATTTTTGGGTGAACTATTCCTTTAAGCACTACAGTTTCTTACCAGTCTCCCTCCATATCGATCCCAGCAAACCCATCTCCCTCAAACCCATTTCCTCCAATACCTCCCAGCATTCCTCCTTTGAGCATCTTGAGGGCGGCCTCTGCGGCTTTGTGCTTGGCAGCTTTCTTACTGGGGCCCTGGCCTGTGCAGCTGATGTCTCCCACAGACACGCGGAAGGTGAAGTTGGGCTGGTGGGCCTGACCCTCGGCCTTCAGCAGGTCGTACACTGGGGTCTTGCCTATCCGCGTTCCATATTCCTGCAGCAGACTGATAGGCGTCTTCCCGGGGTTCACAGCCAGCATTTGCTCAATACTGTGGACAGAAAAAACATGACGAGAGGGATGCCACAAATTTCAAAGTCTTTGATTCTGTATCTCAGGCAAGACAAATGACAAGTAGGCAGGAAGGCCACATTGTGTTAAACAATAACAGCAAAAATATTTTATTCAAAAGAGACAGTTCATCCAAAAACGTTAATCTTGTCATCATTTAGTCACCCCCACGTGGTTTTAAACCTGTATGACTGTTTTTGTTTTTTGTTCCACGGAACATGAAAACAGGTGTTACAGTGTTAGTTTCTTTCATCTGCTGAACACAAACAGATATTTATGGAAGAATATTTCAGCTCTGTAGGTCCATACAATGCAAGTGAATGATATACAAATTTTGAAGCTCCAAAATCCACGGAAGGACAACATAAAACTACTCCAGACGACTCTGGTGGGTGAATCTAAATCTTCAGAAGCAATATGATAGGTGTGGTTGAGAAACAGTTCAATATTAAAGTCCTCTTTTACGACAACTTCTCCTCCCTGCTCAGTCATGCTTCTTTTTCTGTTTTTGGTGATTCACATTCTTTGTGGATATCACCCCTACTGGGCAGGAGGGGCATTTATAGTAAAAAAAGACTTAAAAACCTTTTTTACCGTTTCTCACCAGCACCTATCATATCACTTCTGAAAAAATTAATTAACACACAGGAGTCTTATGGATTAATTTTATAATGACTTATGTGGATTTTGGAGCTTCAAAATTTTGGCACCCATTCACTTGCATTGTGAGGAACGACAGAGCTGAAATATTCTTCTAAAAATCTTAATTTCTGTTCTGCAGAAGAAAGAAAGTCATACACATCTGAGATGCCAGGAGGCTGAGTAAAAGATGAGAGAATTGTCAATTTTGGAACTATCACTTTAAGCAGTATGTCGGACTCACCACTGACTTTCATTGATTGCCTCTTATTTTCCATACATTAAAAGTGAGAGGTGACTGATAGTGTTATTAACATGTTTTGTGTTCCAATTAAGTCATACAGGTTTGGAACAACATGACGTTGAGTAAATTATAAAAAATAAATCATTTTCAAGTGAACTATTCCTTAAAAAAAAGTATATTGTCAATCAAGCAAAGCCCAAGAACCAGAGATGTATCCTGAGAATTAAATCACATAATGGGTGCGTATCAAAACCTAGTGGGTCAGCAACCTAAACTGCATTTTTGTGCATCATATCCATACTATTAAGTACTGCGGTGATGGATTAAAATGGTAAACTGAAAACCATGGAACTGAATGTTTACCATTTTCATGTACTAGGCTAGACCTAGTATTAACACGGTACTCACTTAAAAGAATATCATAACAATGACTTGGTATCGAAGGCACTAGTGATGCCAAAAATACTATATAGGTAGTTAGGTAGCTCACTAGGTATTGACACACAGCCAATGTCATAAATGTTCAGTCGTTTATCTTCTGTTGTCAAATGTATTTATACAATTTAATTCAAATGGAAAATTCGTAAAAGGTTGTATTAGGAGTTAGCATACTGTCAAAATGATGTCCAATTTACCTGGTAAACCCAGAGTTTCTCTTGCTGTTATCCGGGCTTTTCTCGTCGTTCATCCCCCAATAACAGATCAAAAGCTGACTTGTTTCGGACAGCAGAAACCCCCAGAGGTGACTGTAAGCCCTCTGATATCATTCATATGTTAGTGTGGGGAGGACCGAGGCACGAGAAGACGATAAAGCCCTCTCTCTCACCGTCCCGCACCACACAACAACACAAGCAGAGGCCACTTTGAACTGAAGCGGAAGAGAGGCGATCATCTTTCATAATACAAGTCTTTTCGGGTGAATTCTGATGTATCTCATCAGAGGTCTTCTACCGTCCTACAAGCTTAGCATCTTGGGCGGTACACTACACTGTCAGGTCAGGAGGCTGTTTTAATGGATGTCTTTGGAGGAGATGCTTCAGTGTGCTGAATAAACAGATTTTGTGACGAAATAACTCATTACTTAATGAACTGACCGCCAGTCCGCTAATCTTCAACGTGTTTTACACTTTGTGTGGAGTTTACAACAATGAAATTGCTGTTTATACAAGAATGTGCGGCAGGTAGGTGTCAGTTTGCTTTCTCCATTCATTGCATGGTATCGCAAACGGTGACTTACTGTCGTAATACGATAGTTGTCCGTTCTCGCTCCTGATTCGCGAAGGTTAGCTCAGTAATTAAAATAATCTCTCCCAGAAGCGTGTCAAGAATATAAGTGAAAATAAGAAATTATGTTGTATAAAGAAATCAATCCAATTTTTAGTACTATCGAGATCGTTCGCTTCGTTTAATTGTAGTTAAGCACCCCTAATTGTCATTACACAAATGTGAAACAAATAATTATGTATTAATTACATTATAAACTCCGCAAAAAAAGAAACGTCCCTTTTTCAGGACACTGTATTTTAAAGATAATTTAGTAAAAATCCAAATAACTTTACATACATTTATTTTAAAGTGTTTAAACAATGTTTCCCATGCTTGTTCAATAACCCATAAACAATTAATGAACATGCACCTGAATGGTGGTTAAGACACTAACAGTTTACAGACGGTAGGCAATTAACGTCACAGTTATAAAAACTTGAGGCACTAAAGAGACCTTTCAACTGACAAAGAAATATGCCTAGGGTCTCTGCTCGTCTGCTTGAACGTGCCTTATGCATACTGCATGGATGCATAAGGACTGCAGATGTGACTAGGGCAATAAATTGCAATGTCCATACTGAGACAGGAAGGACAACTGATCGTCCATGCAATGGCAGACCACATTTAATGACACCTGAACAAAATCTGTACATCCAAATATCACACCTGCACAACAGGTACAGGATGGCAACAACAACTGCCCGAGTTACAACAGGGAGGCACAATTCCCCCATCAGTGTTCAGACTGTCCGCAATAGGTTGAAAGAGGCTGGACTGAGGGCTCGTAGGCCTAAGGCAGCTCCTTACCAGACATCACCAGCAACAACTTTGCCTATGGGCACAAACCCACCTTCGCTGGACCAGACAGGACTGGCAAAAAGTGCTCTCCACTGACGAGTCATGGTTTTGTCTCACCAGGGGTGATGGTCAGACTGGCGTTTATTGTCGATGGAATGCCTGTACTCTAGAGTGGGATCGAGGTGGAGGGTCCGTCATGGTCTGTGGCGGTCTAACATTATCATCGGATTGAGCTTATCATTGCCTGCAATCTCAACGCTGTGCGTTACAGGGAAGACATCCTCCTCCCTCATGTGGTACCCTTCCTGCAGGCTCATCCTTACATGACCCTCCATCATGACAATGCCACCAGCCATACTGCTCATTCTGTGCATGATTTCCTGCAAGACAGTAATGTCAGTGTTCTCCCATGGCCAGCGAGGAGCCCGGATCTCAATCCCATTGAGCATGTCTGGGATCAGATCCATTGGATCGGAGGGTGAGGGCTAGGGCTAGGGCTAGGGCCATTCCACTCAGAAATGTCTGGGAACTTGCAAGTGCCTTGATGGAAGAGTGAGGTAACTTCTCATAGCAAGAACTGGCAAATCTGGTGCAGTCCGTGAGGAGGAGATGCACTGCAGTACTTAATGCAGCGGGTGGCTACACCAGATACTGACTGTTACTTTTGATTTTAACCCCCTCCCTTTGTTCAGGGACACAGTATTACATTTCTGTTAGACGCATGTCTTCGTTGTTGAATCTTTTTATGTTTCATACAAATATTTACACATGCTACATTTGCTGAAAATAAAAGCAGTTGAAAGTGAGAGGATTAATTAATTATTTTTATTTTTTTTGAGTTTATAAGGCATATATATATAGAGAGAGAGAGAGAGATCATGGAATTATTTGTTATGCGGTCTGTGCTAATTTTGCATACTTGCCATACTACTCAGTACTTCTACTTGACATATCAAGTGGCAGAAAATGAGATTGAGAATTACAAACTCAAAAGTAAATCATTTTGTGGAAACTTTCATTCAAACACAGCCCATGGGACTTCCTACATTTCAATCATTGTATTATTAGTTGAATTTGCCACACTTTCACTTCTTAAATATAATATGCAGTTCTTATCTCAGAATTTGAGCAATTCCAGAAAACCTCAGCACCATCTAGGAATGAAGGCAAATTATGTACTGAAACAGAACAGAACAGTGTACTTGTTATATTGCACCCTATTATGTAGCACTTATATTGACAACTAGATTTATGAGGTCCGGATCACTGTAATGTTTTGCTTTGATTATTGAACAGTCCCAATTAGGCTATTTTTATTTAATTTTATGAAGGGTGTAGTATTCTTTAGTCCATTTCTCCACAAATTATAATCCGGTCTATGTTCAACATAGATTCATTTAAGAAGTATTCTACATCCTCAAAAAGTTATTTGGACATTATTTGCCTTAGAATAGCACTACTGCAACTAAGTTTCAATATAAATTGTGGTTTGGTTGAGAAGGACACAAGGTACACATCTCATCTTTCAGGGATTTGATGAGCTCCAATCAGAGCCAATGGGACACACATGTCCCCATTGCCCAAGATCAGTGACACATTCCTGAGCCCCTACCTAAGAGCTGCAAATATACACAGTGTGTGTCCCATTTCGTGAGACAACAGAACACAAGAAGAGAGAGGCTGGGACAGAGAGGTGGTTAAAAAAAAACATTAAAACCAGTTTAATTCAAGTGACACTCCTGAGGTTATTGAGCTGGCAAGCCACTGAATGAAAAAATGCAACAATTGTTAAATGTGTAACCTAATAAAACATCAACCCTCATTACATTAACATGTAAACAGAGCAATTAAACATTCAACAGATCACCAGAAAAATTTAAAATAGTTCACCAAATACAAAGTAAGACTGAGGAAAATTACAGTAAATGTGAAGTAGTCATGTTTCACGTAATTCTGTGTGGAAATGGCGACAACTTCAAGTCCTCAGAAAAAGTCTTTAATTTTGCACTGTTTACCTGCCAACAACTTAATTTGCTGAACTATCTTGTTCATATAACTCTTCCACTACCAGCTCTGCAGGTTTTTCCTCTTCGTACTCAGAGTCTTGCACATCTTCTACAACTTCCAAGTCTATCTGCTGCTCAATTTCCTCAAATGGTTCTTCAAATGATTCCTGTGAAGTCTCATCCTGGCTGATATCTCCAACTACCTGATCTTCTGAGAGGTCCTTAGCAGCCTCAGCCTCAATTTTGGTTTCCTCTGTAGAAGCTAGGTCCTCCTTTACCCCTTCTTTTTGCTCCTCATCAACTTCTTCCCCCTGGTCATGAAATTCCTCAGTTATTTCATCCTCAGCAACATCTCCATGCTTGGCCTGAACATCCTCAGATATAGCTTCTACGCCATGGATCTTCTTAGACAATTCTTCAGATACCGGATGCTCTTCAACAACATCTTCCTCGACCTGCTGTTCCTCAGGTATTTCATCCTCCGTTCCTCCTTGCTCTTCAACAACTTCCACCTCGTGGAACTGAAACTCCTCAGTTATTTCATCCTCTGTACTTGCTGCTTTCTCCTCAGCAACATCTCCATCCTTGGCCTGAACTTCCTCAGATATAACTTCCTCCTCAGTTACTGCTTGCTCTTTAACAGCTTCTACTTCATGGACCTTCTTAGACAGTTCTTCAGATACTGGAGGCTCTTCAACAACATCTTCCTTGATCTGCTGTTCCTCAGGTATTTCATCCTCATTTCCTGCTTGCTCTTCAACAACTTCCTCCTTGTGGAACTGAATCTCCAGCTGGTTCTTCCTTCCCAGTTACTGCTTGCTCCTCAATAACATCTTTTTGGAGATGAACATCCTCAGGTATTTCATCCTCCTTGACTTGCTCTTCAACAACTTCTTCCACCTGGACCTGAACCTCCTCAACTGGTTCTTCCTCTTCAGTTACTACTTGCTTCTCAACAAATTCTTCCTGGACCAGAACCTCCTCAGTAAATTCTTTCTCCTCCATCACAGTTTTATCCTTGATTGGAACCTCCTCCTCAGTTGCTGCTTGCTCTTCTACAATCTCTTCCTCTGCATAATCAAGCTCCTGGCTTTCAGCTAACTTCTGCAATACATTAAATTTAACCATAAGGAGGCACAATCCTGTATAACTAAATGCCAAAATGATTGTACATGGGAAAAATGACCCGTTACCAGTATTGTGAATTAACTTTAACATGACTAATACACAAATATTTTGATATTATAGAGGTTATTTTCTACCACCTCAGCAGGGTGCAATGGGGCACCATTTCAGGAAAACGGTTTGGCAAAAAGTGCATCAAGATTGAAAAATACATTTCTTTTTATTAAATATTATTGGAGCAAAGAAATTATGTTCGAAAATAAATAGTAAAGGAAGGTTGTTTTGATTCAAATTAACTTAAAAAATAATAAAAAGTGGCGGCGAGGGGGACTTTTAGGTGTTATTTGATTTTAAAATACATGTGATCATTTCAGAAATTCTCATTAGCTACATACATTTGAAGTTATTAAAGGAATATTCCAGGGTTAACACAAGTTAAGCTCAGTAAACAGCACTTGTAGCATAATATTGATTACCACAAAAATTAATTTAGACTTAAAAAAAAAAAAGCTAAATTCTGGTTTACAGAGAGAAACTTGAAAAGGTGCTAATCCGTAAACGTTAAACTACTCATCGTTTCAAAAGTATGCCCACAAGACTTAAACAATTTGCATGTCAGCATGATTTTAGTGTGATAAAATCACTTACTAAATTTCTCTGTGTAAAGTTGAATCTAAAACTGTATTGCCATGACAACGTAATGCCAGCTAAATTACAATTTAAACAACTTCACAGCTCAGCTAGTATAGTTAACATAATTAATCTAAGAGCTTTTACAAAATTATAAACCTCACACTTCTGCATTTAAACCCTCCAAAAATGGGCCCCATGCACTTCTATTGTAAGTGCCTCACTGTAAACATGAAGAAAAGGAGGGTTCAGTCAAAATATTTGTTTTTGCGGTAATAAACATTGTACCACAAATGCTGTCGATTGTGCTTAGCCTGTATTGAACCCAGATTATTCCATTAAATGTTAGATCAAATAACCTCAAGTTAATGTTCAGACATTGCACGCGATGACCACATAATTCAGGACAATTTTACAGTGCATGTTAATCAACAATTGTTAAGGAAAGTGATGTAAAAAGTGTCTTTCACCCTGGGGTGCCTTCAACCCAGTTGTACCATACTATACCTGACTCTGAACGATCTCAAGCTGTGCAGCGAGGTGAGAGTGAAGGCTACGAGTACTTTTCTGATGGTCCTTCAGACTCCTACGGACAGACATAAGCTGCTCCTCAAGAGCTTGGTATCTTCTTGCCTGTTCCATCTCTAGCAGCTCCCTGATAACAACACAATAAAAGATGGATTAGGACATCTGTTCTTAACTGGTTTTGCTTTAGAACAATATTTTACCTTGGAAATCAAGTGGCAACCCAACACAGTACCAAAATTGTTCATCCTACAAAAGTAAAAAAAAATAAAAAATACATATTTACAATCTTGTTTTTTTATCAAACTGCACAATGATGACTAAGACTTTATTGATATTACAGTTTAATTTCCTGTTAAAGCATGATTTTCTGTGAAGCTGCTTTGAAATCATGCGTGTTGTGAAAAGTACTATACAAATAAAATTACTTGACCTTAAAACAGGGGCGGACTGGCTACAGGGAGAACTTTTCCCAGTGTGCCGGCCGTGAAATGGGGCAGAACGGGGCAAATTGGACAGAAGCGCTTCTCTTCATCTGAGCGGATGATGAAATTTGTCGACGGCTTACAGGAACAGTAAGTGATTCCGTTAATATGATAAAATAAGCCTCTTTTCAGAACACGTTATACACCGAACCAAAAGCCTGTCCGTCAAATGACATCAGAGTTTAACTGCATTTTCATGCTGATGTGCAACAGATAAAAGACAAAGTCGTTGCATGCGTGAATAGCAGATGTGGTAAATTTACTAGAAAAGACAATCTGGCAGCAATTGTGCTATACATTTAAGTGTTTTAATGTATGAAATTGGCACTTATAACCATGAACTGCATTGAACCAACAGTATGCAAATTTAACAATATGACTTAAGGAAAACTTAAAGAGACATTTATAAAAAATTATAATAATAATAATAAAGTTTAATGGTTTCAAGCTCTTCTCTGCCAATAATTTACTGCACAAAACAACATTTTGGTTGGCACGAAATGTGGTCAGTTTATTCTCAATGCAAGTGAACTCGAATTTAACAGTCTGGGCAATATGTTTTACCTTGCATTGTTTTTTTTTACATGGTTTCTGAGAATGAGGAGATGCCAAACACCCCATTCATGCTGGCATATACCTAATGTGGCTAGCTGCAACTAAATGACAGATGAATGTACACTAAAATACAGTAGTTTGATTAGATGCACAGCCATTGAGATCAAAAACATAATATATGAAAATTAGCTCCTCCTCCCTTTTAAAAGTTGATAAGTCTATTTATTTTGCTACCATGCACAATTATATGGTTAGTTGCATTTGATCATTTGCATGTAGTTTATATTGCACATTCAAAACAAAAATGCAAATAACATCATTTTTAGCTATGAGTTGACTAGTGCTATGGTCTACTTACTTGATATCCAACACTTCCTGTCTGTTTCTTTCAAGAGCATTTTGGTTGCTGTCAAAAGACTCCTTCAGGCCTGCAAGTTCCATTCTCTGAGCATTCTCGTTGCCGGCATAAGACTCCTTCAGGACTGCTAGTTCCAATCTCTGTTCTTCCAACCGAGATGCGAGACCCTCCACAGCAAACATTTGCTCATCGAGACGTGATTTGGTGACCAAAACGGTGTCTGTGAGCCCAGAAATGCTGACCGCTGCTTCAGAGTTTGCATTAAGGATAGAATCGAGCCTCTGCTTCAGTTTCTCAAGCTCTTCCGTCTTATTCTTGACCATGGCATTCAGAGTTGCAGTGGAAACAGTTGTCTGTTGCAGTTCAGAAAGTCTGGCATTCATCTCAGACTGCTGAGACCAGAGCTGGCTGGAAAGATCTGTAGATTGGATTTTTTCAGAGGTGGCCAGGGCAACCTCTGCCTTCTTTTGGGCCTGCGTGTAGGCCTCTTCTAGTGCGTGCAGACGCTCTTCAAAAACACCCACATTGGCGATCTAGACATACACACAACATTTATAATGACAATAAAGTTTATCATTCATTTGATCCATTAAACTGCCTAGAATTCACAATATTTCACTTTTTAAAAAAATTATATTCGGAGTGTCTATTTGCACCCCCGATGTAAACAGCATCTGCCACACAGCACAGCTATTTGCACCTCATTAGTCTGGTGAAACCACAGAAACATACAAAAAACTAGTCAAAAATGTTGATTACAATTCTGCAGTGGCTTGGGGTGTAAAAACAATGTGTGTGATTTTGTACGGTTGTCCTAGCAACCACAGTTCTAATCCCATCTGATCCCACTCTTAATATTTCTTTAAATACTACTTATAATAATAGATAAAAATGAATATAAATGTTGATTTTATCACGGTGAATGTCGAGGAGTGCAGAGAAAGGTTTGATCCGGAGGCTGGGTCTGTTGATTGCACTTGTGACCGTGCCTCTGCATCGCTTGTGTGAATTGCATTACTAATATTGTAGTAACCATATTTTATATTTTTTGGCAGAAACCATAGTTTTAATGCAGTTAACCATGGTGTTGTTAGTTCACTAATATGATGGAAATATAGTAACCATTGTAAATTGTGCTTACTGTAAATTTAAATAAATACCATGGTAAAACCATGGTTACTGTTGTAAAACCAAGGTTATTTTTTGTAAGGTTAGTTTTAGGGGTAGAGCTTAATGTAGTGTTTCTGTGGGACTCTAAATAAATACCATAAGCACTGCAGTGATGGACATTTACTGTATGTTAGTACTTAAATATGGATGCAAAATAGTATCTGGCACCAGGGTACAGGTAGTATTTACCATTATTTGTATCAGGGTTGGGGTGCAAATAATATCTGCCACTATTTGCACTGAGGTGTAAATAGTACCGTTATTTGCACCAGGGTGCAAATAGCATCTGCCTTTTCTTTTTGTTTTTTTTTGTGGCTTGTTGGCCCAAACCAGTTGGCCTTCTTAGGGTTGGTTTATTTAGTGTTATCATGTCAATCTACAATTGTAGTAGCATTTGCATTTGAAAATTCATCAATAATACATTAAATCTACACTGTAAAAATGTCAGCAATTTAAATGATAAAAATAAATGTCATTGGTTAACGGGTAATTTAACATATACTGTAGAAAATTCTAATATACTGTATTAAACAAGACAATATTTGCAATTTTATGGTAAATATTAAAATATATATATATATATATATATATATATATATATATAGATGTAAAAGTATGATTTGACTATGTCAAATTTATATGATGTTTAATAAGAGAATACATGTTTTTATGGTAAACTACTGTTAAAATTATGGTGAAAAACCTAGAAGTCCCAGCATGACCCATCACATTTCATTATTTGTGGGAATCATTGTTTTATTTTATTATTTTTTTATATCATTTACAGTCTATACATTGGGGTGTTCTATTTTAGGTTTCATGTAGTTTAGTTAATGTTTACTGTATTATTTTAGTGTCACATGTGTTTCTCTGATGATATTTTGTGTTTGGGTGTGTGGCAATGTGCACTGTCTCTACATGTGTATTAATTATTGCTTCTGGAAGGGCCACTCTTGCTGAACTTTATGAATTACTCAGCCTCCTGGCATCTCAGATGTGGATGATTTTCTTTCTTCTGCCAGACACAATTAAGATTTTTAGAAAAACATTTCACCTCTGTAGATTCTCACAATGCAAGTGAATGGGTGCCAACATTTTTAAGCTCCAAAATCCACATAAAGGGAGCATACAAGTAGTCCATATGACTCCAGAGGTTAAATCTATGTGTTCATAATGATATGATACGATATGATAGATATTTATTAAATACTTTTTTGTCAAAGATTATCCTCTCTGCCCAGTAGGAGGCGATATGCATAAAGTATGTTAATCACCAAAAATAGGAGAAAGTGAAGGAAAAAGGACTTGAATATTGATCTGTTTCTCATTCACATCTATCAAATCGCTTCAGAAGATATGGATTTAACCACTAGTCATTTGGAGTACTTTTATGCTGTCCTTATGTTTATTTTGGAGCTTCAAATTTTTGGCACCCATTTACTTGCATTGTGTGTACCTACAGAGCTGATAAACACTTAAAAATCTTAATTTGTATTTAGCAGATGAAAGAAAATCATACACATCTGGGGTGGCATGAGGGTGAGAAAATGATGAGAGAATTGTCATTTTTGGGTGAACTATGCCTTTAAGTAATCGTGTGGCCTTTCATAGTTAATAAGGTGATTAACATTACATTTTAAAGTGAAAAGCAAATATTTATAGTTCAAGAAGTTTAGTATATCAAGCTTATATAATTTAATAATATAAACTGTATTGAACCGTAAAATATACCGGCATCACAATAACACCCTGTTAAGTCTGCAACATGGTCTCCATATTTTTTTCTAGTAAATTTCTGGCCACCACAGCTAATGGAATTCTACTGTAAACAGATTTGTATTTATTTTTTTCCACAGTGCATCTACTGTTACATTTAACTTTTTTTCCAATTTCATACAGGGTCACAGTAAATAATATAGGTGATTTAAGAATAAATGTACAATTATCTGACATGCTCTTTAATCAGGGGAACCGGTGTTGGGAACCAGTAATATCGCTGATTACTTTCATGATCAAGTTGATTTTCAAGAGATATTAATCTTTAATCTAGCCTCAGTCTTTGTATCAGATCTTTAACTTGCTTAAAATTGCAGTTAAAAAGTATAATTTAAATATTTTAATTTGATTTTGAAATTTGCATTTTAATATTATAATGAACTGCACAGCAGCACTGCCATATCAAAAATCATAAGGTGTTCACAGAAATATAAAACGTAGAAGTAAGCATGTGTACCCTCACTCAACATGTGGTAATGACTAACCCCCTCACTGCAAATAACCTTTAGCCTCAGAAAGGAAATCCCTAGAGTTTTGCCAACAAATGTTCTTTTGAGCCTTTATGTTTCTGTAAAATCTGAAACAACACTACTGACATTACAACTAGTGACTTTTTTCATAAGTTTACATAAGTAAAACAACAAACAAATTGAGTTAACAAATTAAGTTTTACTAAAGACTGTTTTACAATAAACAACATGTTACTATTAGATATTCTAATTATTAAAAAAAAAAAATAAACTTTGCTAACAGCATGCATACTTTAATGCTCCAAGACATTTTCATATAAAAAGTACACAGCAAATAGGTAAAACAAAATAAATAATAAATATATATATATATATATATATATATATATATATATATATATATATAAAAGGTTATTCCAAGTGCTTCCAATTTCTATCATGAAGTGTATATACATATAATAACTATTTTAAAAGGAATTGAAATTACTTTTATATAAAAGTTAGCAAGACTTCTTATGGGGCAACGTTTGCAAAATGGTCAGATGAAAGGAACAAGGGCTGTTGTGAATGAATGGGTTATACATCAATTAATTGAATTTATGATCACTATTGCAGCAGTGCTGGCATCTCTTCAGCTATGTGTAGATATGTTCACTTTTACATTTAGGTAAGAATTCCACACGCAAAATGCCCTTTAAACAAGCACGCCTGCCTAGGAAAAGGAAACATGATCCTGCCCTCAACAGACTATTAATGGCCTAGGTGCCACATGACACAATTTAGCAAATGGAATATCAAAAGGGCACATGTACCATGTTTTCAATGTCTGTTTTTCAAAGTATTTTAATCCAACTTTAATATCTAAAACTTAATATTTAAGCATAAACACGTACTAATAGTCCCAGTCTGCTCAGTACACAATGTTCCCAGGCGCACACATTGTTCTCCTGAGCTTTCCAGTGCATACAATTGAGTAAACTGTAAATTTATCAATTCATTAAGTTCATCTATAAAAAGAAATATTACTATCCTTTGAATTTCGATCAACTAATTTTGGGGTAACTATTTCAACTACCTGTGCAGTACCCATTCCCAATTGCTGTTGGAACTTGGTTATCCTGAGCTGCATTGCATTGACAGTCTCTGATAGACTGTAGATGGTTTGCTGTTGCTGGCTGCAAAACCACATCGCTGTTAATCCCCCGAAGGCAAAAATAAGAAAAGCAACGGCAGGAACAGCATATTCTTTCAATCCATTTGGTTGTGCTACAGATGGCTCCAAAAGTAGCAAACTGTCGTCCTGTTTAGTTGTACTTTTTCCTTTGCGCTTTGTCATTTTGCTTTTGCGAAGGACCTGCGATCACCAAATGCAACGGAGACTGTCACACACCCCTTTCTCTGTCTTATTCAGCGATTTGATTACCGCTCAACCAAGCCCTCAACGCTGTAATGGCCCACAATGACGACGGGGAACAATCAGAAGTCAACTTTCTAACACGCGGAGCGAGAGTTGGAGGCGCAGCGCTCTGGAGGCGGTGTCAAATGGCGTTGTGTCCAGCACGTAGTTACTGCATAGTTTCTAATGTTAGGGATAATTACAAAATATTTAGCTCATATTATTTGGTTTTATGTAATATATTGGCACACAAACCACTGTCTTTGGATGAATCCCTACTGATATCAAATAAAGCTGTCGTAAATGAGAAATCTTTTAAAAAGCTAAGCTTAGTTAAAACGTGTCAGAAATGTAATCTGACTGTTTCAATGTTGTTTCATAGATTTCTGGGGAAAAATAAAACATCTATCTGTCTGTCTGTCCAAATAAATGCTATGTCTAAGCCACTCAAGTACACTGTAAAAACTAAAGGTGCCTCAAATATCCTGTCGGATACTCAAGGAACTTTAAAATGTAATTTAGGTGCCTCAAAGCTCTTTCTCCTATAGTAGGGTTACTGGTTGAACCATTGACTGTCTTTGCGGTTCTTGCAGGAACTTGTGGGATCCTTTAAGCACTTTGTATTCAGTTCTGAGGTTCTGGAGGCTCCTTTTCATTACCATGAGACGTCGAGGTGCTTTGGGGGAAGTTAGAGGTACTCATATTCTATGAAAGGGTTCTTGAAAGACCTGTAACATATACGTGGTTCCTGGAAGATCTCTTTTGTAAAAGCCAGCATCTGGAGGAACCCAAAAGTTCTGTGAGGCCACATTAAGATGTACAGCCATTCAGATGTACAGTTTATTTGCCTATTGTTGTTATTATTATTACTGTTGTTCATAATTATTAATGAACACACACAGACAGACAGAGAGAGAGAGAGAGATTTTGAGATTGTTTACCAGTTAGCCAGAAGACAAGGTTGAGATCAGATCACACATTTTTGTACATTTTTGTTACATTTTTATTGAACAGATTATGGGTAATGCTTTGTGTTCAGGTTTGACTGTACTCATGTAAAACATTACACTTCAAATGCCTAAACATAAAAAGACAAAAAAAGCAATAGACATTTTACAACCAAGCAGATTTATAGGCTACTATAGCCTACAGACCTTGCCTAGTGGTACAGCATGTCCACAAAATACGTCACTAATTTAAATAGAATTTTTTTTTCTATTATTTAAAAAATTTCATATTGAAATAAACAGTGCATTATTAAAAGTGAAATTTTGTTTAGTAGGCTACCATGAAATGAAATATAGATTTTACATTTATTTAATAGTAATAATAATAATAATAATAATATGCATTTGACCACAAACAGTACAAATGTGACCCTCAAACGAACAGCTGTAGGCTATATTAAATTGAGTATTTTGTAATTCTGAATTAAATAGCTTTCAGGACTGGCTATTGCTTAAACTGGTCAACAATTAATACAGTGATTTATCTTTATGTTGTTATTGCCATGATGAAACCTATTACAGAATATATATCAGAATATATATAGCCTATATATATCAGAATATATATTTTTAAAGTGTAGTATTATTATAATTATTAATCGGAAGAAAAATACGAAGAAGAAGAAGAAGAAGAAGTGCTCTCGTGCGTTCTGCTCCCGCGCAACGCAAGAAGCGGTGATTTAAAAAAAACGGCTTCATATGACTTCCCCATTAAAGGTGAGTAAAGTCGCCAAAATTATTATGCAAAATATATACTATGTGTACACACATTGACACACTAACACGCTTAATTGTATGGCTGTTTAAAAATGTATGTTTTAAACTTTTTAACCGCTTATAGCAAAGAACGTATATTGACCATACACATTGACAGTAAGTTAGGCCTATAGCAGAATAGGACTAACTGTTTTAGCTGCGATGCTAACGAAATGTAGCCTAAACGAAATTACTTTGTGGGTCGAAATGAGCACTGTTAAATCACAAACAATGATTTTAGTTTTGTTGTTAACTTTTAGACAATGTAACGTTAGCGCTCTCTTTTTTATTTAACTAACGTTATTTGTTGTCATTGGCATTTGTGTTAATTCGTTGTTTACACAAACATACACAAATTGGGTTTACATGTTTTAAGGGGACATTCCATGGCCTTACGAAAATTAGCCAAGGATTTATTATAGTAAAAGTGTAGTAAACATTGTTTTCTGTCGGATTGATTAGTATTTGTTTAAACACAGTTGTACTACAAATAGGCCTAACGTTACCATGGTAAAACTATGGTTAGTGTAGCAAAACGATGGTTCATTTGTGGTTACTATGGTATAATAACCATGTTTTTGTTTTATTTGTAGTAAAACCATGGTTAATTTTCGTTAGGGTAGACATAATGATTTTTATACTGTACAAACTGTATACTATTATTTAATATTTACCCTAACCCTTTCCTTTGATCTTTTTCTGTCCTCAGAACATCCAGTATACTTTATTCCTCTGAAATACAGGTTTCACTGAGCTGCAACAAATGTAAGTGTATTTCTGGACTTCAAAATAACTGAAATGGTGCTTGTCAATCAGGTCTTATTCATTAAAACACTAGCAGAAAAATATTTTTTAAATCAGTTTATGAATTAGGGGTCCAAGCACCGAAAGAACAAGTCATTCTGAGCAAACATTAGTTTAATTAAAAAAGAAATTCAGATGTTCAGGAAGCTAACAGCAAATTCTAAACTGTTCTGAATCTTTTGAGCCTAATATCATATTCATGGACTTTGCTATAAAAACCACATAAGATACATTTCAATTGAATCACTGATCGCCCACACGGGCCATTGATGCTTGGACCCCAATGATTGCCGTTTGTGGCTATATTTTTTCTTCATTTATTCTAATCAACATATTAGAATCATTTCTAAAGGATCATGTGCCACTGAAGACTGCAGTAATGATGCTGCAAATTCAGCTTTGACATCACAGGAATAATATATACTTTTAAATATATTGAAGATACAATATGTAAGATTTTTGTAATAAAATATCCAAAAATCACTTGCACAGTGTGATATATTTCCTGCAGTTGTCTACTTACAATACCCCAAAAGTCCACAAAGATTTTTAATTTCGGAGAAATTCCCATTTTTAAATAATGGTCCATCCCGGAAAAAAATGTTGCATGTCAATGACGCAATATCCGCGCTATCCTTGGTTTCCGCAATATCACGTGGACAAATGCGGAAGTGGTGGTTATAGCTGTTGTGTCCATCATGGATCACCAGGGGCAGAGTGGCAATCGGGAGAGTCGGGACTTTTCCGGTGGGCCGGTAGTGTTTTGAGGCCGCGAGGGCCGGTCTGATAATAGTTATACATTGCAAGTTCTTAGCAACACCATCCGGTGGCCTGGTGTGCGGCCGCTGCCCGCTTGTCAAACTGTGCAGCCTCTCTGCTCAACCCGTGAAATAAATGCATCGATGCGCATTTTGTTTGAGTTTTTAAATGGTCCAGTGGTGGATCTTTTGCCAAGCGTGTCAGAGGTTACGGGTTCTAATCCGCGACTCGTATAGTTTTTTTCTCTCTCATCAAAACTGAAAATGTTCATCAGTGGTTACAGTATATCAAGCAGGGACACGTTGTGTGCATGTTTTTTATGATTTCACCGAACGAATAGAGAGTCTCCCCAACGGCGATAGATTGAAGCGTGCGTCCTTGTGAAAACTGTGCGCGACATAGATGTGACCAGTAGTGGTAGCTTACTTAATCTATTTAAAATAATTGTGCAAGGGTTCTTTTTATCACGTGTGGTGACCAAGATTATGGCAGTGCAATTAAATACAATAGGCTGTGTGTTAAAAAATATTTAGCCATTAATTGCAAATACTGTCGTTCAAATTTACTTTGAGCACGATTGTTTTGAACACGTAAAACAACACGGCATTAACCATAAGCACGTAAAACTGCAGCATTAACCCACCAAATCATTTGACAAATAGCTGTAACAGGATAATATATTATTACATTTCGTGGTCATTGCATTTAATTCATTTTGATTACATAAAATAGTGGGATCACACGTACAGGTAATACAAAAAATGATAAGTTACCTCATCCGTGATCATTATTTGGTAATTCAATACATATCTGGATGGTGAGAACGACATCTCCCATCATTCCACTCTCCTTCATAGCATCATCAAGATTCACCTTTATTATTGTTTGTAATCTGTGCCCCCTTGCGGCGAAAAATCTTACATATTGTATCTCTAAAATAGAAAACATTTTAAATTTGTTTTAATATTTTACAATATAACTGTTTTTGTTGTATTTTTCATCAAATAAATGCAGCCTTGATGAGCATAATAACTGACTCATGAATTGGCTTTTATAGGGACATCTCTAATGTGAGGCAGTGGACAGTTTCTGATGTCTGTTGCTGGCTGACAAGAAATGACCTCTCTGTACTTGCCCCGTCTTTTGAAGGTGTGTAAATAGTTCAACAATGACCATTTATAATTGCCCTCTGTGCAACAAGAAGACATTTTATCTTACCCATTTACTCAAACACATTGGACTGTACCATCAACATGAGCCTCATTTCCACATAACTTGCGGACTGAATGGCTGCAGCCATAACAGTAGTTGTTTTACTTCCTACCGTTCTCATGTTTATCGAAAACACAAGGAACTGTTAAAACGCAATACAGTGGACAGCCATCAACATGCTGAGCATGATTTAGGATCGGGCATAGTACAAGAAGATGAGCCTGATTTAGAATCAGATATCCCAGAAGAAGACTGTGACCTAGTACAGACTGATCAAAAGTCTTGCAACCTTACTCACGAACAATTAATTGAAGGTTTAAAAAAAAGCCTTTGCTTGTTTGTTTTAAAAATTCGTGAAAAACACACAGTGCCAGCAGTTGTACAGAAAAGTGTTGTTGAAGATCTCAGAACAGTATGCGACACATTTATCACACATTACACAGAAGCCATCCGTTTTCATCTGACAAATAAGCAAATAAACATTGACGATGACCATGAGCTCCAGGCTTTGCTAAGTAACGGCTTGTTTTTTGAGCAGTGCATTAAGAGCATTAGTTCTGAATGGATGCTGGAACAATACTGCATCAAAGAGCTGGATATGATACAACCCATTGAAATATGCCTCAATAAACAAGAGAATGAAAAAATCGTTTCATTCCAGTACATTCCTCTGCTTGCTTTGCTGCAAAAGGTTGCAAAGAACAAAGATGTTTGGGCTACTCTTAATAGAGCCCAATCTGTAAATGATGAAATTCTCACAGATTTCACAGATGGTGAAATGTTTAAATCAAACAGACACATGACCTTTCACAGCTTACGTCTCCATTTTTATGTGGATGAATTTGAAGTAGTCAATCCACTTGGTTCAAAAAGAGGAAGACACAAACTAACTGCTGTCTATTTTAAGCTTGGAAATCTGGACCACAAGGATACATCCAAGCTACAAAACATTTATTTGTCAACACTTGTCCATCATCGGTTCCTCAAAAATGAACTCACATCTTATGCTGAAGTACTTCAGCCTCTTATTACTGATCTTGCAATGTTGGAAACTACTGGGCTTATGTTGTCATGTGACGGAGAAAGTAGGTTATTTAATGGTACAGTGGCATCTGTATCAGCAGATAACCTATCTGCTCATGCCTTAGCAGGACTCACCAGAAGTTTTTCAACTGGAAGAGTTTGCCGCTTTTGTCTGGCAAATGCAAATGACATCAAGACTAAATTCACAGAGGATGAGTTCATCATGAGGAATGCTGCCAATTACAGGTATCATCTTGATGCTGTTGAAGAAGATTCAGCAAACTCATCAGTCTACGGGATCACTAATGCCTGTTGCCTTTCAAAGTTGAAGCATGTGCCCTCTCCAATATTACACCTCTTTCCACCGGACATTATGCATGATTTCCATGAAGGGATCATACCAATGGTCCTTAGTCTAAGTATCTCCCAGTGGCTAAAATCAAAATACTTTGCACTAAGTGACTTAAATTATGAGATTGAGAACTTTCCATACAGCAAAAATGATGTGTCATCAAAACCTGTACCACTCTCAGACAGAGCTCTCAAAAGTGGCCGTTTAGGAGGCAGTGCTATGGAGAATATTACTCTTTTTCGACTACTGCCATTCATGATTGCAGAACAAATTCCAGAAACCGACTGTCTATGGAGTCTTTACCTCCTTCTTCGAGAGATAGTGGACATTGTCATTGCTCCTGTAATAAGGAAATCCTGGATTCCATATCTATCAGAGAAAATAGTTGAGTTTTTGTCCACGTTCCATCAACATTTTCCTGGGAAAATCACCCCGAAGATGCATTACATGATCCATTATCCAAGGTTAATCCTATCTTATGGTCCTCTGGTGCATTTGTCATGTCTCCGCTTTGAAGCGAAACACCAGTATTTTAAAAGAGTGGCCACAGTTCTTGGGAACTTTAAAAACATTTCGAAGACTCTTGCCAGACGACATCAATTTAGGCAGTGCTGGGAACAATCAGATACTTATTGCCTAGGTATCAATACTAAAACTGCAGACACACGAAATATTCCTGTGGAGGCTCTGCCAATTGATGCACGCAAAGCCTTAATGTCTCAAACAACCTCTGTGCCTGTGACTGTCAGTAAAACAAAATACATCTATGTAAATAATGTTGCATACCATGTGGGAGACTACATCGTTGTCAACACAGTGCATGCAGAGGAGATACCAGTGTTTACGGAGATCCGGGGAATATACTGTGTCAATCAGACTTGGCTTCTGTGTGGGAAAATGTTCATTCCTTCCTACTTCGACAATCATTTCAGCTCATATGTTGTTGAGGAGAAGCATCAATGGACTGTTGTAAAACCTGGTGAGGAGATTGGACACCACTGCCTTGATGGTTACAGGAAGTCAGATGGGCAGATATCAATCCCACTTAGACACTGGATTACAGTCAGTCCCTCTTGTTAATATTTTTTTTCCTGCTCCATTTTTGCACATTTCCATTTTCATCTAAACAAAGTTAAAAATGTTAATTATTGAATTTCTTGATATAACAATTCTCTCTTTTAGAACACCAAATAGATGGAGATACATTATTGGCACTAAATGAGAGGATGGTGGAGCAATTGGTGCCAATAATAAAACAAAGAATTAAATTCAATCGAATGATGGACAACCTGAATATCGCCAAGAGTATGGACAAGAACCATGAGTAAGTCAATTTAAGTTTTCTGTTTTTCTCAACTTTAGTTCAGCATCAATCCAATTTAACATTTTTAAATATATTAAGAAATAACGATAATCATGATGATAATGATTATTTTGCCCTGTAGCTTAGTGCTCACTCCATCAGGTGGAAATGGACCATCATAATATAGTTCATGAGACAAATTCAGGACAAACTTGGCCAACAATTTTCAAATTACCAGATTTTCCAGCTCTGTTAAAACAAAAAATGGAAAACAACATGGCTGAATTGCACCAGCCAACATTCCGTTCTAAATGGAGGTCGCAGATTGTTCAGGTGTTGTTTGACTATATATGCACCATAACTTGGTAAGTCACACATATATTATTACTAATATGCACTGCATTTACTTTATAACCGCAAATGTATAATTTTGCCTAAGGTATCCTACACAGCAGCAGTATAAAGAAGTCTGTACTGCACTTATTGAGATGTATCCAAACTTGAGGGACCAAACAGGCATTGGACATGTAAGATGTTTTTTATGATAAAAATTGTATTGTATCACTGTCCTAAGTCCTTTCCACCTTTGATGGAATTCATGAAATAAATAGCATGTCCCCATGTTTTGACTTGAAGCAGTGAATTATTAGTATTAATTCTACATTAGTTCGAACATTATTTCAATAGTTTTTGTTATTTAAATGGTTCATGATTGAAGTCAATGAAAAAAGCAGAATTTAATGCCAAAATCACCATTCAGCTTATGGATAAAAGATGCAGTGGAAGTGAATGATAACAGGAAAATTGGTAAATGACGTCAGAAGTTTCATTTGTGTGTAAACTTTCCCTTTAATACCTGTTAATACTATTATACTATTACATTTTTTTGTTCTTGTTTGCAGGAATCCTGGCATGGAATGCTGAGAAACAAATTCAAGAAGGAACGGAAACCACTTGTAGATCTGAATTTAATTAATGTGCCAGGACAATACATCAGTAAAGGCAAAAAAGAAGCCTAGCTGAAAATGAAAATGATCCGGCTTCAATTGCTGATGTACGTTTAATACACTTGCGTTTAAATGTTCTGCATAGTGCATCATTCCAGTTTTGTCTTAGTTCCGTATTTGTCTGAGAGTGTTGCTCTTTTGCTCAACTATTGTTTTTCTATTACTCAGATGACTACAGAGGATGAATTTAGTATAAGACAGCACATAAGCAAGATGAAGACAGAATGTGAGAAAAAGAAACCTAACATCTCCATGTTGAAGGATAAAATGAAGAGAACCGAGAGAGAGAGAGATGCCTTCATAAAAGAGAGAACCACTCACGAAATACTGATTCAGTACCCTGCCTTGCGATTATCTGCAATTGTAAGATTGACATATTTTATTTAAATACAGACAATAATGTGCTTCAAAAAGTATTTCAAGTGACATTAATATCTATGGTAATGTAATTCCTAAAAAGATCTTTGCCAAATCAGATTTTTTCAGAAATGAAAACAACATATAATATTGACGTGGACAGAAGAATTTTGACTGGATTTTGGGACCACTGCAGAGAAAATACTGACTGAGGCACAAAGAAGAGGTGTGGCTAAGGACCTTCTGGCTATGTACACCACGGCACTTCAATCACATGCTGAAGAAGCACACAAAGGTGAATATTTTTTATTGCTTTTATTAGCAATACAAAATTAAGCAATGGTAGTTTATATTAGTAAACTACCATTTTTCCTAGTTATCTCAGTGGCAAAAAAGTGTCCTAATTAATGTGAATTCACCCTATTTGTTTTTTTGTTTTGTTTTTTGTTTGTGAACACTCAGCATAATCATCTATTCAACCAGTAATTTTTTCAGTAACATTTTTTTTGTTCACAGCAACTACTATATATGATAAAGGGTGTATTCTATAACTATATTTTACATATTTGTATATGTATTGTTAAAATACATTGTGCTCATACTGATCATATATATTGTACTTATTGTAATAATTCTAACCAAAGGTTATTGGAAAAATCACATTTCTTTTTGGAGCACCGTGGCAGAGAAACATCAGTAACCTTTAAAAAAAAAGTTTGGTAACACTTTATTTTACAGTGTCCTTGTTACATATGTTACATGTACTTACCATAGTAATAACAGTAAATTATGCATAATTACAAGTAACTAACCCTCAACCAAACCCTAGTCCTACCCTAACCCTATAGTAAGTACATGCAGATGCTTAATATTACTCAGTACTTAAATATATAATTACACTGTAACAATGACACCTTAAAATAAAGTGTAACAAAATGTTTTATAGTTTATTAAACCATTATTTTCTCCATATTTGTAGGACTAATGGTCATTGCAGGAATCCTTCTCTTGCCGTACCTGTTACATGATGATCCTGCTGGACTGTACATGATAAACAAGGTCAGTTTTTATTTATACATGCAAATGTTTTGGGCCATTGACAATTGAAATAATCAGCTTAAAGTTTTGCCAGTATTATGCCAGTTATTGCTAGTGATTTTGTGCATTTAACTACTCCACAACCATAAAAGGACATTGGATATTATGTATATTTTTAACTCTGTGACCAGTTGCATTTGATGTTCCTAATTTTTAAGACACTTTGAATAAATGTTTGTGGAAAATTAATTAATGTAAATGTTTTGTAATAAAAATTTATCTTATCCCTTTTTTTCAACCAACAGCCTCCACAGAACCTCACACCAACAATGGTGATTACAGGAGACCCATTTGGTGAAAGCAGCATTGCGGTTTTTCTTGATGGCGAAGAACTGCTTGCTGATGAACCTGATGACATAACAATGGGTGTAGGCCTTACTATGAGTGCCTACTTTCTGTTCAACATTAAGTACAGGAAACCAACTAAAAGTACACTGACTTTTCTGCAGTATCTGTTGGGCATTCAGAAGGAGAGCATCAAGCTACCTACAGTTGTGTTGAGGCTTATCAATTTCTTAAAATGTCCTGTGTGAATATTCCCAGAGTGAAAATGTTACCATTGACTGCATTGTAAATTGAATTGTAGTCAATTTGAATTTTAGGCTACTGTTTTTGAGGAACCTGAAATATATTCGAAAGTTTTAAGATATTTGAGTCATATTTATATTTTACAGTTTTGTCAAGATTTAAACTCTTAATGTATCACAATATTAACATTATACATGTGCTTCCATGAATTAGATGTTGATACATTTATTTATTGACTATAAGGTGATTATTTATTGAACTTTTTATTTGTATGGATGTTATTGTTGTTTATCAATAAACAATGTTTGTTTTGTATTTGGTTTCAGTTTTTCATTGTGTTTATAAAATAATAATACATGTAAATAAATAAATAAATTTTATTTATTAGTAAAAGAAAGGGAGGGGAGGGTGGGGACAAGAAATAGAATTCAAATTGGGAAATGGTGCCTTGAAGCACCAGAGGTGGTTCCTGATCATTCTTAATAAAAGGGTTCCTCAAGAAGCCTTTAAGGTTCCTCAGAGAACCGCCCCTTTTGAAAGGGTGCCTAGAGGATCTACAGACGGTTCCGCCGGTGTGGCAAAGTGAAGAACCCCAAAAGGTTCCTCCAGGCACCTTTTCTTTTTTCTTTTTTTTATGATACTAGTTCCAAAGCCACTCCTGCATTGCCATGGCTATTTTTCTCCAGGTGTCTTGGTAGGTCTAAAGTTCTTGCATTTACAATAATTGGAATCATGGTGATTCATTAAACTTGACATCTTAGCATCAATACAATTCTGTGGGTTGTACACAGCATAAACTGCTTGGATTTTGGCCTGACATGTGGCTGAAGTGACTGTTTCAATATACGAGTAAGTGACCTTATATTGGCAAGCCATGTCAAATCATTAGAATTTTCCACAGGTGACCTCTGTAGATACATCTCAAAGCAGAGAAATATGACACTTCTGAGCTGAGGATGGATGGATGGATGGATGGATGGAAAAGAGCTTTCATTAAGAATAATTACTTTAATAAAATTAGTAAGATGACAACATTTTTATGGATCACATCAGTTAAAAAACCTTATTATCAATTTGAATTTCTGTGCTTTTTGAAGTCATCCTTTCTTTATACACAAAGGTAGTAGGGGTTAGATACCCAAAAGTTTGAAACCAGATGAAATATAAACAGATACAATTACAAAGCACACCTCTAACTATAGGTTTGGTGGAGCACTCAGCCTGACCAAGGGGGCTGTCTGCCAAAACCTTATACTCTCCCATGTCTTTATGTCCAAGATTAGCATCGAACAAACACCACAAACACATTTGTGATGTAGTAGTTGGGGCTTGTGTTGAGGCTGGCATTTTCATGCTACCACGTAACAATTGGAGTTGGGTTGCTGTTCACAGTAAATCTTATGGAGTTTTGTGTTCCTTGCCACAGTCGCCTTTGGCTTTCTCAATGGGGTTCTAAATACAATTATTATTTAAAAATACAATTATAAACAATTTACAATCATATTTGATCAAACTACACAATGATGACTAAGACTTAACAGATATTACAGTTTCATTTTCTGTTTATGCAACATTTTCTGTAAAGCTGCTTTGGAACAATGTGTGTTGTGAAAAGCACTATACTAATAAATATGACTTGACTTGACAGCTCATGTATTCATAACCTGGTGGAGCTGCGTGAAGTTTCAAAGGGACAATACATTGTTAAATGGCAACAAGCCTAGGCCATTGTACCATTGCTCAAACATAATTTATTTCAGAGTTAATTTAATTATTTTCAACACCAAGATTTTAGGTTAACATTCATATAAATTTAGGAAAGTACTTGTATATCTGATGCACTTTAACTGGTCTCCATTTCATAAAACATTTTCACTATTTTCAATCACTTCTCTGTCTTCATTAGTTTAATTTAAAATGCCCTGCAGTGTGATAAATGCATTTTTAAAAGTACTAATATTCCATATAATCTCCCCATTAATATGAGGTCATAAAAGTGGCATAATAGTTATAAAAGAATTAGCAATATGCTGTCTAGTTTAAATGTAATATTGCATTCGTCACTGCAGGACATGCCAAACACACGATTAAGTAATTTAGCCAACACACAATAGGGTGTTTCTTTAACATCGAGCACTTTTAACACTGTGGATTTCTAGAAAGAATAATTAAAAAAAAAAAAAAAAAACATTTATTTGTCTACTGACATTGTCCAACAGTGTTTGTACATGCTTCACTGGAAATGTATGTCATTTTTGTCATTTTTATTTTCTGAAAGTCATGAAAATTACCACAGTGTCATTTCCACCACATCTCAAATTCTGTATTGTGTATAATAGAATTCCATGGTGTCATTGACACTGATGAAAAATACATTTTTAAAATTTTTGAAATAAAGGGATGAGTTCTTTGTCTTAATAAGGCTAGCTTCCTAGCTTATATTTTACTGTATGTATCCTAAATTTACACATAAAAAATATTTTCTCACTTTTTGCATAGACATTTTAAATAATAACAGCTTTATTGGAAATGTTGTCCAATGAAATTACTTTGCTCACAAGGGACATTTACCCCCTCTAACTTTTAAACATTACTTGTGGAGTAATTCCATCTCAAGCATGCTGTTCTCTGACACGTCTATTGACTTGGTTAACAAGTACACTAACTTTGAAGAATATATATGTATATATATATATATATATATATATATATATATATATATATATATATATATATATATGACCATGTTTAAGACTTTACAGGATGTGAAAAAATTGTGTTATAGCAATGGTTTATCTCTTTATCTCTTTGTTTAGATTAAAAATATTTTTAAACATATAATAATTAGTAATTTTCAAATGGATTTTCAAAGTTTAATATTGAACGTCTGGGTCTGGAACAAGGCTAAAACAGTAAAAGATGTGCATAAAGGCATTTGAAAACTTAAATAGTACATAAATAATGAAGGTATGCAAAAAAAAAAAAAAATAATAACAATGAAAGCTTCATGTAAGAAAAAGAAGACGAAAAAAAGAAAAAATATGAAATCTGTTCATATGAATAAAATGCATTCCCTGGGACATGAAAGTTCCCAAAGTTGAAGAAACACCCAATAATGAAATATTATAATGGAATGTTTTAATTTAGCTAATAATATGAATACAATTTAAAAAATATGTCAATATATTTTAAATATTTTTTTTTTTTTTTTTTTTTACAAATTAAGGATGTCAACAAATGCTCTATCACAATGCCTTGTCCATTCTATTCTAGCTCCACTGGACCTGGAGGTTTAGGTTCATCTGTAGCGAAAACATTTTTTTTTTAGCTAAAGTCTTCATGTAGAACCACAAAATAAATGTTTACATTTATACTGTAAGGGTCTGAAGAGTTTAAATAAAATTAAATTCTTGTTACAATTTACATATACTAAGGGGACATTCACACTGAACAAGTTTTTGGGTTGTCTGTCTATGCAAACAAACACTGGAAGGACGTCTTTGACCATTCCGCATCTTGCTGTTGTTTCAGTGTCTCATGCAAATTTGCACATATTTAGATGCTGTGTCAGGTTAAAACAACTTTTATTAACACCTGTGCTCCGTTTCATGCATTGTGCCGCATCTAGCTTTTTATTGCACAAGAATGCATTCAGTCTCAATGGCCCCTATCTTTGAAATATAACTTGTCCTTATTTTATTACATTATTGAAGCTTTTATTCAATGTTCCCCAATTCTCAAATGAAGCAAGCATGAGGTGAAAACTAAAGGATTTTGAGGTGTTTCATTACCAGTGACTCTTGTTTCAAAAGTGAAGTTGTCCTGGCCCATCATACCTTTGACTTTGGCAGTATAGATGCCAGTATCAGATAGCTCTGAGGTGTAAATCTATAATTGGGAACCTTTTTCAAAAACATTAATAGTCACAAGTTTGGACAGCAACTCTTTAGCCATGTGATGTCTGAAGGAGAGGCCTGCAGATAAAATCATGCAGCCAAAATGCTCAGTTCTACTTTTCCGAGACCCTCTACTCTTCCCTGTGGAACATGGAAGCTTGATCTCTGACCCACTTTCTGTAGATCTGAATTTCTGCTGTTTGAATTTTAGAATATTGAATTTGGTGTTCTGAATTATTTCTTCATCTTGAAAACTTTTAAAGTATTTTTTAAAACGGAATATTTACAGTGTAAGAATTCAGAACCAAAAATGTGCTGTTTGAAAATACATATTTATAAAATTGTGCCATAAAAAAAACAAAACAATTCAATTTGGTTAAATATGAAATGTCCAGGATTGGAGTTTAAAAAAATTCAAATTCATACCTATTTAAAATACAAAGTAATATTAAATTTGGCAAAATCACACTTATATTTCAAATTCAAAAGTCTATAATTCAGATTTACACAATTCAAATTCAAATTGTTTTGTCGTATTTCTGGCTCCATAATTCTCTAGTTCAGGCAAGGGCGAAAATTTCATCAAAATGTTGGGGGGGGGACAATAAACATAACAATTCTCAAGAGCAATTTTTGAAGGGGAAACCAAGGTTTTTTTGTTGCTGTTGCCCCGTAAGCATTTGTATTATTTTATTTCTTAAACAATTATTTTAAGAATATATCATTATATTATTTACAATACACCTATTTTAATGATATTTTAGGGGGGGGGGACAACCCTCAGATAGGGGGGTCCTGACCCCCCCGACCCCCCTCGATTTCCGCCTGTGAGTTCAGGGTACTTTCATATAATATTTCACATAATATTTTAAAAGTAGCCTATATCTTTCGTCTTTTTCCATCAGTGCACTGCAGAGAAGTATCGCTTTGATGTTTTTTATATTTTTAGAACCTTCCGCTGATTAACCCTCTGGGGTCAACGGACGCGACGGCGCCTCCTGCTGGACTTTTCCGTCATTACAGCGGAAACAGCATAAAATTCTCCGTCATTTTGGGGCATACGTATGCAGTAATATCATCAGTAAGACATCATTAGAGACTATAAAGGGTCTACTTTTGTGAGTGTACACTCACAATAACATCAAAACCTTGTGCTTTTGTAAAATAAAGAAAATAAAAAGTGTGAGCTATCAGACGTCTCTGTCTCCACAAGCATATTTCTGAAAATTTCTGGCCTCCAAGATTTTGTGCCCAGTGGCCTCTGCTTTCTAAATCCGTGCCTGGTTTTTACACTCTTCAGCAAATCAACCAATGGCTTAATTATAGTTGTCTCTGCATATTAAGCTTGGATAGGAGAATGTATTCAAACATAAAAACAATTACACATTTCACCTTTAATCAGAATAAGCTTAATAGAAAAAGCATGTGAAATAATTATTTGATAAATGATTTGTCAAGATGTCTGATTGATTCATATTCACATTCACTTGACTCAAAATATTGCTGCCCTTTTTGCGTTTTTCCACATTGTAGCCAATGGTGCTACCCCATCCTGTGTTGGAGGGAGGGAGCCATGCCAAATTAATGCAGTCTTTAAAGGCACTGACTACTTTCGGAGGAGCAGTAGAACCAGAAACAGTATCGGTTCTGGCTTTCTTGGTGCCCTAGGCGAGATCCGAAGTAGCACCCCCCTTAATATCAACAACAACAACATGAGCAACAGATCAATACTTAATTCCTTTTTATACTCTAAATTTCCACTTTCACATCTGAAAGTCACAGTTGATGCCTGTTTAGATTCACTTTCACGTCTGAAAGGGTAAGTGGAGATTTAGAGTAAAAAGGGACTTATATATTGATCTGTTTTTCACCCACATCTATCGTGTCACATCTGAAGACATAGATTTAACCACTGGAGTCTTATGGATAAATTTTATGCTGCCTTTATGTGCTTTTTGGTGCTTAAAAGTTCTGGCAAACACTCACTTGCATTTTATGGACCTGCAGAGCTGAAATACTCTTTTAAAAATTTGAAAATGCATTTGTATTCTGCAAAAGAAAGAAAGCCATGTACCTGGAATGCCATGCGGGTGATTAAATGTTGAGAGAATTTTCATTTTTGTGTGAACTATCCCTTTAAATAAGAATAACTAGACAATGAATATAGAAATGAAGTAACTATATATCAATATATATATATTGATATATACAGCCAGGTGGCTGCCTATATTGCCTATGCCACTAAAGACCAGGGAATTCTGGGAACAGAAGAAAGCATTATTGTTATGTTTAAAAATGTTTTCCCCTATGATAAAGACAGTAAGAAATAAAGCATCTAAACCTACCCTAAGCGCATGCAGTAATATAATCAGTTGCCATATGTCCATATCCTGTAGCAGTATACCTATTTTCTGCCCTGATGTATGTCTGTGTCTCTGTAGGTAGGCCGTCCAGAAATGTCTCCAGATTTAGTCCAGGTGTTTCAGCCAACCTGTTGCTGCTTCAGGTAGTAAGGTCACTGGACAACCACCATCGTCCTTTGGTGGCTTCCATTTAAACTCAGTAACAGTCAATGAGCTTTCTACAATTTCAACAGGTCCTTGAGGTTTGTCTTTTAAATACAGAAATAGAAGGTATGCAATTGTAATTGCAGTGCTTGCAACGCAGCACTATTGCTGTTCCTCAGATTTTCTGGTTAGGGGAATTTATTTCTGGGTTTTATCAATTTTTGGAATTTAATTTTTTTCCCATTGACTTAAGAAATTAAAGGAAGAGTGAAACAATGGTGGCAATGATGTCATTTTAAAGTTTGCATACTGAATTCTGATTAGTATTTTGTTTTTCTTCCCATATTTGTATTCTGAATTTTGATGGGTTTTTTTTCCCTTTCTTTTATATTCTTTGATTGGCTTAACATGGCAAAGATGGTGTTGAGTCATATACAGAAAACAGAAACAAAGCATAAAAGCAAAACAATTTTTCCTTCTTTGCAAGTAATTTAAATCCAGCATTCTTACAAAATTCTTACTGAAAGAATTTTGGGGCCATTTCTCAATACTTACACAATACGCCTTGAGGTTGCCTTTATGGTGGCAAATTAATTCCTGATTTTAATTTTGACCTCTCCAGTGTCTTACATTGGCACTTAGTGAGAATCAGATGGCAGTTACTCAAGGAATTCTCTATCTTCACACTATGACCCTCCTGCAGCTCTTCATCCTCTTTAAACCACTGAATCTTCATTTGATTTTTTTCCTGAGAATGGTAGCTTAAAAGAAGCATTTTCTCCAGCCTTTACAATAACAGATTCTAAGAATTTACTCAAGGCATCTGCATACTGCATACATCTGTGTGTGTCTGAATAGAGAGAAAAGAAAATTAGATTAAATTAGTATTATGCTTACTTGCAAAGAGCAAAGTCATCTCCAGAAACACTCCTCAAACTTGACCCGGATGGGAGTGAGGTTTAGTGGGGTGAGTGTAACGGTTGCCAGCTGACTAGGTGCTGTGAAGTATGTAAACCTCACTCCCCTGGCCCCAAGAGGTGCACTAGCGATTGATGATATTGAGACAGCAATTCCAGTCTCGTTCGGAGCAGGTCGAGCTAGACCGGTTACAGATAGATAGAATGCATTTATATATAATGCATGAAATCCAAGTTAATTGCTGAAACTTTCTGCCATCTTTGTACCACATTCCAGTGCTATCTTCACTGCTTAGTTTGCAGGACAACTCTGCTGATTCCCCAACTTTGGCAGCAGTATCTGACAACCCGCTGAGGAAGTGGAAGTCTGGATAAAAGTGCACAATATTTCAAATCTCAGCACTGAGAAAGAAATTACATGCATTTTTTGTAATCTCACTTAGCACAGATGGAAACTAAGCATCTGTCTCTATCCATAGTTTAAGAATAAGTACTATGGAACAAGTACCATGCTTGTGTGGCCAATATGTAGCCTTTATAACCCAGCACTTCTAATCTGACAGTTTGAGAGAGTCTGCAGAGTAATACCATGGAAATTACAAACATTTTTATGAATTAGATTTGTTCAGTACCATAAATTACTGCTATGTGTTCTAAGTTCTGAATATTTGACCAAATGCATTTTCTTTTAAATATCAGATACAGACAGACAGACAGATAGATAGATATGTAAACCTCCCTCCCCTTGCGTCAAGGGGCGCAGTAGTGATTGACACTAAGGGCTGTAGCCTTTAGCCTCCTCGTTAGCATGCCCGCCTCCCATGCTGGAGACACCGGTTCAAATCCCACTCAGAGTGGGTCAGTTACAGTGGTGGCATGACCTGGATGGGAGTGAGGTTTAGTGGGGTGAGTGTAACAGTGACCAGCTGGTAGTTGCTTTGCAGTATGTAAACCTCACTACCCAGGCCTCAAGAGGCGCACTAGCGATTGATGATATGGAGACAGCGGTTCGAGTCCCGTTTGGAGCAGGTCGAGAAAGACCGGTTACAGGTAGATAGCATGCATTTTATATATAATCCATTAAATCCTAACTTTCAAATTTGACAGTATTTAGACAAAATTGTTAATGGGTCAATAAAGTAATGCTAATTTATTTCATGATCTATTAAGTTATTCACACAAAACAATTACTTGAAAACCCTTATACCATCATGAACATGTTTTTTTTTTTCTTCTTATATGTATTTACTGTATACACATGTATATTTGGTGGGCTTAAGTAAAACAATTTAATAAAATAAATTAAGTGTAACCATCCAGAGGCAGAGATTCTTTAAGTCTCATTAAAAAGTTAGAATACAACAGTCTAACTAAAAGTTTGGGTAAAATAGACTCATTAAAAGCTACATGTTTAATAATGAAAGTAGCGCCCGTATATTTGTTAACAATAAACGGATTAACGTCATAGGAAACTAGGGAGTTATACACAACTAAAGTATCAGACATGAACACATACAATGTTGTCCACCTTTTCCATTCTTCCCATTGCCATCTCCCAGTGCATTCCTCCCACTTTCATCTGTGTTTGTACCATCTCCTCCTCTTCCATTTTCCCCATTGTGTCACCTCCACTCCCACTACTAGGCCTACCTGGTAAAGCTGCCATCCTTTCAGCAGCTCGCTCCGCAGGCTTTCCTGGCTGCTTCCTCTTGTTCAGCTTAGGCTCTCTTAGCTGCTTCATCCCTTTCAGCTTGGGCCCTCCTGGCTACCTGATTATTTCCCCTCTGCAGTCTAGCTTGCTCCTCAGCTAGACATCTGGCTGGCCAGTTCATCTGCACCATCAACTTTCCCACAGGTATTCAGGTAATCTAAAAACAGTATCAGTTACTGCATATATTATTAAGATGTAATTGATATAAAGTGATCAATTTGGGCAAAATTCCGAATTTAAGAAATGCTCCCTTTTAATACATGAGTTGGAAGTTAATTGGCCATTCTCCTCAAAATTGGCAAGAGGTTTCCATTGTGTAAGCCTGCTTCATGGTGTTTGGATTTATTTGAAAGAATTTGATGTAAATTAGATTATTCTGGGAAAGTGTTCTTTCATCATGGTCCAATTTTTTTTTTTTTTCTCATTTCTTATGAATTTCTTGTAATGAAATACATATATACACAGTAATAAACATAATTAGGCTTAAGAGGCGACAGTGTGAGTTTGAAATATATGAATTGTGAAATATTGTTATAATGTGAATGACCTGAATACATATTGAATAAATACTTTTAAGAGGGTAAAAACGAATACGCAAACCTACCATCCACAACTAAAGTCCCATGGCTTTTGGGTTACTGACGAGAAGGTCGGAGGTTTAAGCCCCAGCACCGCCAAGATACCACTGTTGGGCCCTTGACCCCCATCTGCTCAAAAGGTGCAGTACCATGGCTGACCCTGCACTCTGTATAGGTGAAAACAAATAAATTGTATTTTATATATGCAAAAATGTATAATGTGTGACCAAAATAAGGGCTTCTATTTTATTACAGTATACTGTAGTGCCCCAAACACTATACTGGGGCATTAGGACCCACACAGACAACGGGGTGAGCGCCCTCTGCTGGTCTCATCCAGGTACTGGCCAGGCTCAACCTTGCTTAGCTATAGTGGGAAATGTTGCAGAAAAAGCAACAGAGGAAATGTTCATACATGTTCTTAAAGCATTTTGAATTAAAATGTAACAATTCATAAAATGTATATATTCATAGGTTTACATTTATTTCCTTCCCTTTTTGAAACTGGGTTTGTAAGTTAGTGTGACAATGCAGGCAAGGAATGAGGATCTATATGCAGCTTTATTAAAGAAAGCACAGAATAAATCAAAGCACAGGGAACCAGCACAGGGAACCAGCACAGGGAACCAGCACAGGGAACCAGCACAGGGAACCAGCACAGGGAACCAGCACAGGGAACCAGCACAGGGAACCAGCACAGGGAACCAGCACAGGGAACCAGCACAGGGAACCAGCACAGGGAACCAGCACAGGGAACCAGCACAGGGAACCAGCACAGGGCATAACAAAACATGCAAGAACTGACAAATAAACTGGGGGAAACAAGGGCTTAAATACACAAGGGAAAACAAGGAACACCTGGGGAAACAATCAGGGAATGGGAAACAATCAGCGGAAAACCAATCATAAAATGAAACTACAAAGAACTACAAAAACCTAACAGGAAACAGGAACTAAACAATAACTTCAACATAAAAGCACAAAAACAAAAGACAACAGGGAATATGTGACAGTTAGCACAAATTACAAATCCTAAAGCAACAGAAACCTTAGCTTGCTCTGTCTCTCTTTCCTTCAACTGGTTTAGTTTTTTCAGCATCCACCTGAAGTCAGTGACTCCAAATTCCAGACATCTTTCTTGTTTGCACTCAATAATAATTCCCAGAACCTTAGACTGATTGCTCCCTTGTTTTCTCTTCAAACTCATATCATTTGTCAAGAAAGAAACTATATTAAATTAGAAAAAATAAATCAGATTTTGGACACCACTGATATGAGTGTGCAGATATATGCACTGTTTATGCTTAAATAAATACATAAAATAGTGAAAATACTGTATAAAGTTAATCAAAAACCAAAAAAAGGTTTTACATGTTCTTAAAAAAATTTCTGAACTCCTCTGGGTTATTTTGGGGGGCTGAAAAAAATTGACATTTTAACTTACTGACTGCTCCATTTCATACATCAATACCTTTTGTTATCATTTAATCATATACATACCTGGCTCTCTTTTCTTGAATCCATCTGAACAGGAAACTCATTTTTAAATGTTTTATTCATTCGAGACTAACAACATATCATTATGTTGAAATGAACGGCATCTATATGTATGAAACTGTGTAACTGACATTCAATGAAGCAGTACACACAGCTTTTCCAAATAAATGTACAGTAAGGCATTTGTATGTGTCTGTTTGATCTGAAGCTACATTTGGTGTCTGTTGTGAAGAGAAAAAAATATATATTCACATAAAGCATTTGTGAGTGTAGAAAACAAATGGCAAAAATTTTAATTTATTTAAAAAATGCTAATAATTGATAATTTTCTAGCTGAATGGTTTACATGTGATGTAAAGGGGCAATTTAAACATGTAAAAATTATAATACAAAGAGATCCCTCAAAATAGTGCCAGGAGCTCTATTTAGCTGGATTGCATGGAAGTAAACATGTCCCGCCTTTCAAGTTTAATCCGGTTTTATTTTACTTTGGGTCTGAGACAATTTATAGAGATATATTTTAAACTTGGCCTTCAATACAAAGACATTACTGTCTATGACATTTGTAATACTGTCATGGCTGAGACACGCTTTGATCTTCCAAAGGACACTAATTACACGAGAACTACCGGAATTCTATAACTACTAGAATGGCCATAGTGGTCATTCTGACCGTACATACTAGACTGTACCAAAATGTCATGTCATATTTACATTCGAAACTTCTATTGAGGTTTTAGAATGAAGCTTCTAATGTCTGTCGTCATATTTTATGGTGTCATAAATAGAGCTCCTGGCAGGATTTTGAGGGATCTCATTAATTCAGAAAAACAGAACAAAATATTTTTTTTTAATGAAAAATGATCTCATAATTCTGAGATAATTAAGTCGTTAATTCAGAAAAACAGAGCAAAAACTTTTTTTTCCATGAAAAATTATCTCGTAATTCTGAGATAATTAAGTCGTTAATTCAGAAAAACAGAGTAGATTTTTTTTTTTCTCAAGTGAATGCAATACGCTTCCGTAGGTACGCACACTTTTACTAAATGATGATATAAGTCTTCAAGAACAGCAAAGAAGTAACCTACCATTATCAGCAAGAGAGGTCTTGGAGGATTTATTCCCAGCAATAGCTGTGTACAAACCCTTGTCCTTTGGTTTACAGTTCTTCACTACAAATCTGTGGGTGAGACTGTCTTCAGAGACTGTTATGTTGTAATTGTCACCATGCTCAACAGAGATGTCATTGGCATCATTACAAATAATATTAACAACATAACAGGTGAAAAGTTGAATGAAAAAATTAACCAAAAATTCAGAATTTCTTTGTATTTGGTAATGACACCATGCACACCAGATGTCATGGTTAACTTGATTATCCATGTTATCCCAGCATGATTTGAGAAGGTTCCAAATATTACTTCAATGGAAATTGGACAAGGAGTTAACATGGTCAATGGCACAAATTTGCATATTTGGTTAGTGACCTAGAAATAATGGGGAATCTTAAGAATTTTTGTTCATTTTTTGTTTTTTTTTCTGTTTAAATTTTTTTAAATCCTAAACTTTTGTTTATTTCCAGGGTCAAATTTGATATACTGAATCCCAAATTTTAAATGTGAACTTTTGGACCCCATTATATGTATTAACAACAGAACAAAACAGCCCTCAACTCTTGTCTGAAATGTACTTTTAATATAATCTAACTAGCAACACTATTAAAAAAGTGGAAGGGAAAACCTTCTTGAACAGTCAAGGAAATTGGATTCCTGGTGAAATCCAAATGGCAGTTCTTTGACAAACTGGGTGATCATACCACCAGGCACTCTGGATCTCTTTTGATATCCACTTTAAATATATGTGCATAGTTGTATTACAGTATGTGCATTTACATTAAACACTGACTAACTTGTGTTTGTAATAGACCCCAAATATGCATATGCCATTCAAAATATAACTGATATGCTAGATTTCTTGCCTTTGGTACTGGGATGTATTATTTTGGCCACATGAGGGCAATGTTACTTTGAAAGTGTGGAACAAAACAGGAAATGCCCTTTTACATTTAATAATATATGATAGAATGCCATTTGACGTTATTTATTTTATTTAGTATTTCAAAATTAAGTAATATTTCCTGTAATTTTAAAAGTGTTTCAAATTATGTATTGCCCTACTTTAACACTTTTAGTGCATTAAAATAAAGGTACGTTTTAAAACAAATATGGCTTACTCTGGCCTGTAGGACTCTCCTTTGTAGGCTGGGACATCTCAAAAATTTTATTGTACCCTTGTTCCAATGTACCAAGTATTTGCTATGTATGCTTGTGAAAGACAAAATTGTTAATTGGAGTTAAAAATACAGTCCATATATTTATATTTAAAACTACTTAAAATATGTAGGGTAAACCTACATTTAATCTTCTTCTGCTATCTTGTGTGTTCATTTGTTTTCCTTGAGTAGAATGGATCTTCATTGTCTTTAATGTTTCATAAATAGATGTTTGGCTTGAGACTAGAGATGCTTCAATACTAATTGATTATAACCAACCAAGGCTGTTTTTGTTTCAGTCACAAGGTTCAAACCTTCAGTCTGGCTAACCATAAACCTTAAAGTGGTATGATGCAGAGCCTAAAGTCTGAATACTGTTAACTTGCTGATGATCTCATTCGCTCTTGAGGCTCTTAATTCCTTTTAACTTCCCACGTCCACAACAACACGCTTTCACGTTTCCATTTAAAAAACGCATTGATTTTGCCATATTTGTTCTTATCCACATTGGAACTGTATTTTTCTTCACCAAAATTATTTTTGAGACTTTGATTTTGATATGTTTATGCCTTTCATCCACACAGGAACAGCATTTTCCTCCACTGAAAATGTTTTTAAAACTTTTGAAAACTCTTTCTAGTACAGCATACTTTTGGAAAATTATGACATTAGAAAACCAGTAAAACATAGTCTATTAGCACGTTTTCATTTGAAAATGTTGATTTTGCTATATTTTCAGCTCTTATCCAAACTACAACAGTTTTTTCTCCCCCAAAACAGAAGTTTTCTAGTACTGCATACTTTGATACACTATGAAGTTAGAACACCGAAAACAGTGTTCCCCTTCTTTCACTCACTTGAAGCTGTGTCAATGTAGTGACATTAGGGGTCGCTCATGGGAGCCCCAAACACCTCTAATCTTTGAGAAAAGGCAAATAAGAATTGACGAGTGGAATTTGCATGCCACTCCCCTGGACATACGGGTATAAAGGAGCTGGCTGCAACCTCTCATTCAGAATTTTTCTTCAGAGCCGAGCGGTAGTGTGTCAGCGAGCTGAATTCCACTACCGGTCCATTCACCTCAGAAAGAAGCGTATGCTGTTGTTTATATGGCACATTCCAGTGGCTTTCACTCCTTCTGCACGCTCAGTTCAGACTATGCCCTTGGGCGTATCGACTGTACCACTAAGAGAGTATATATTTCTGCAAAGAGTATATTTTCCTCTATCAGAGCAACACATTGACTTGAACGTCTTTTTAAAGATGCTTTTCCATCTTTGTGTGATTTCTGGATGCAGTCGTTATCTCTCAGCTGCCGATGACCATGGGCACTGCATCACGTGTCTGGGTCACGATCACATTGAGGCAGTGTTCGTGGATGACCATGGCAACATTGCGGTCCCGGCTTTCCTTCCATCCACATAACGCAGTGGATGGTAAGTCCCTAGGGAAGCACTTCCTGATGTTCGGGTTCCTCAGAGGGTTCTGGAGGCTAAAACCTCCTAGGCCATGCCTCTTTCCCTCATGGGGTCTCTCCGTGGTCCTCCTGGGTCTTCGGAGAGCCCCGTTTGAGCCGCTAGAGTCAGTCGAGCTGAAATCCCTCTCCTTAAAGATGGCCCTACTGATTGCGCTCACCTCCATCAAGAGGGTCGTGGACGTGCAATTATTTTCTGTCAGCGACACTTGCCTGGAGTTTGGTCCGATAGATTCTCACGTGATCCTGGACTATGTGCCCAAGGTTCCCTCGACCCCCTTCAGGGATCAGGTGGTGAGCCTGCAGGTGCTGCCCCGGAAGGAGGCAGACCCAGCACTTGCGTTGCTGTGTGGTGCGTGTCCGGTGCATGTCCGTTGTGTGTTTTGCGTATCTACTTGAATCACACGCAGAGCTTTAGCTGCTCTGAGCAGCTCTTTGTCTGCTTTGGTGGACAGCGGAAAGGGAATTCTATCTCCAAACAGAGGCTTGCCCACTGGATTGTGGATGCCATCGCTTTGGCATACCAGGTCCAGGATGTGCCCGCCCCATTGGGAATACGAGCACACTCTACAAGGAGTGTGGCATCCTTGTGGGCACTGGCTAATGACACTTCTCTAGCAGACATCTGAGTTGAGTTGGCAACATCCAATACCTTTGTGAGATTTTAAAATCTCTGGGTTGAGCTGATTGCGTTCCATGTTTTGTCAGGTACGAACAGGTAAGTTTGGTAATATGGAACAGCTGGCCGGGTGTATCTCTTGCATATAGCACCTTTCCCCTCTGTGAGGCAAAGACGTGCACTTCTCCCATGCGAGTTCATGATCCTTAAACCCTGTATGTCCTTCCTTCCTAGCCCTGTGGCTCATGAATTCGGTGGAGGAATTTGCAGCCAGACCAACTGGGGGTACTAATATGCGCTGTACTGGGTTAGGTGCTCCACAGTTGACGGTTACTTCGGTAACCCCCTGTGATGTATTTTCCGCGGTACGCTCTCCCTGTCTGCAGACCCGTGTCTCCCTTGGGCAGAGATCTCGCTGTGTTTGTAGTGCTCTTCCCCTTCGAGGAAGGACCTACCACCTTGCCTCTTCCAATGTGGATAAGAACATCGGCTGGTGAGCCCACTTGTCATATTGCCACATGTTACCTCCCCTCCAGCCAAGATGTGGTCTCCGCAGGGTCTTTTCGACCCTGAAAGTATAGGAAAGGAAAAGAACACCTTCTCCAATGTGTATATTAGATAACCCCAGCCGAATCTAAGACTCTGTGGACAGAAAACATAGAGAGAAAAGGCTGCGGCTGGCACGGCCTGCTCCCATGCTAGTTACGTCGCCCCCACCTGAATGCAGCCAGCTCCTTTTATACCAGTATGTCCGGGGGAGTGGCATGCAAATTCCACTTGCCAATTCTCATTGGCCTTTTCTCAAAGATTCGAGGTGTTTGGGGTTCCCAAGAGTGACCCCTAGTGTCACTACATCGACACAACTTCTCGAGGTTACAAGAGTAACTGAGATGTTTTCAAACAAAATCGTTTTATTATAAAAAAGATCATAGTGCCATCTTTCACACATAAAAGTCCAAGTGTCTTTTTAATTTTTTATACTTTTTAATACTCTATACTGTATTTACCAGTCTGCTTCTATATCACTTTTTTTTATTATTTAAAATAAAATAAAATTAAATAACAATAAGTATTACTGTATCATCATTTGCTTGTGGAACAATGGAATTTCTATTCCTCTAGATGAAACCAATGAATTGTGTTTATACGTAAATTAATGTGTAAAGGGAGGTTCTGATACCATCTGCCTGTCATATTTCTCCAACATGCATCTTAAGAATTAAAATAAGTATTAAATTCATGTATCTTGTAGTTATTGATAAAAACTTGATTCATAATTTGAATTGATATATTAAATCTTCCTGCATTTCTCAAAGAATCTTGACATTTAATTTGGTTAGATAATGAAATCTCAAGCAGTCTCAGAACAGCAGGTAGAGAATATGCAACCTGCTGAAGTTTAATTAAACATTGACAACATCTCATCTGTAGCGTCTGGAGGAATCAATGAAGGATAATCACAGACTCAGACTCAAACTACCACAGACTCAGACAAGCTTACTTCGGAGCTCGCAACAAACCTGGGATGGAGGAGGACACCAGCTTCAAGAGCCTTTTCCTCCGAAACCTCCATCCTATGGTAAGTCACCATTTAGGCATTATGGCCTGCCCCCACACAATGCCTATCCAACAACTGCGTGACCTGACACAGAAGGCCTTTAACAAACACAAGGCCTCCTCAAAATTAGTTTGTAAGACCCCAGTGATTCTGAACTGCAAAATAGAATCCAAAGCTGGTACAAGAAGGCACCCAGCATTGCCACAATGCAAGAGCCTTCAATGAAACGTTACTAGCCAGCAGAGGGCAGAACCGTCACCATGGCCATAGATCTAGACACAAGACCAACCGCTGGGAGAAGCCATGGAAAAGAACATCCTCACCCCGCAAACACCACAGGACGTCCCACAGCAGTCTACAACAACATCCTCCTGTACACCTTTCAAACAGGGGCCAAACAGAGGCTGCACAAAGACAGCTAGAAACGCCTGTTTCTGAGTTACAAGAGCTGCTAGCACTAGCAAAAGAGCTCCTGGAACAGAACTCCCCTGAGGAGTACTGGGAAGAACAAACCTCTGACTCTTGCCCAACACCACTCAGGCAAGCTCAAGTCAGCACTGCTGCCAGAGCAGAGTAACACTGCAGACTTCAGACACCTGGTGACTGGGTGCCGAACCAAGGGCGAACGGCCACCTGCTGCCCTTTTGCTACCAGTACTAGGTCAGTCTGAAACTCTCTCCACACTACACAATGCCCATAACCACTCCCTGCAACCACAAACAAGCACCTGCCTCAAATGAACTGACTTCATAATGACAGGTGACACATTATCAAGGCACCTGCTGCCTCTGCACCTGCTGCAGAGACCTGGATTTGGCTACTGTCTACATCACCCACCGTGGAACAACCACCTGCTACAAAACCCTCATGATTCACCTGCCATCCGCCATTGTGATGATTGTCGCCCGATGATGTCTCCAACAGGGACATCACCTGGCAAAAAGGGGGACTGTAGCGTCTGATAATCATGGACTCAGCTATTTTGGGACAAAGGACCCCTGTAAGATCACGGAAATGGTCTGTGATAGTACAAAAGAACTGTTGACAGAGAACCCTCGTGGTGCTCCCTCGTGGTGCCCCCCTCCCCCGCACGTGACACCCGCGTGCTTACCATGAGAAAAACCATGTGGAACTTTGAACGTAAAAATGTGTGTGCCTTTCCCATAAAGCCTAAAAGGGCTTATTTTTAATGAAAAATGTTTTAATCCCTGTGTGCTGTGTATGTTTGGTGTTAGATCAAAATTAGTAGAATTGTTTCATTTGTGTAGAAAACTCTGAGGCTTTATATGTAATAGCCTGAGAGTGTTTAACCATTTTTTAAGTGTCACAAATACATTTTTCTTGATATCAAATTAAACCTTACAACTTGCCCTAGCCGAATATAAATATGAGGTCACCTTAGAATTGTATCCTGCTAGGTTTTCACCATCTTTTGAGTCATTCAGCCCAAAATCTCTTACCGTCATAAACCCAGCCAGAAACATGCAAATGAGCCGTGACGGAACAAAGGAATCATTCTCCTGCCCAAAGAAAGGGGACTTTTACGACCCCCAAAGGAATGCTCAGACTGCTGAAGCTCACTCAATCCTTACTGAGAAGGAGAAATGAACCCCTTTTAATCCTATATATCCTATATATATCCCTGTGATAAATGTATTAACATGTATCTAATGTTCCATCTCATAATTTTCCTAAATGTTGTTTGGTCTATGTTCTCTTGCAAACTCTAATGGGTTAATGTTTCAGACTTTGCATACTATGGTTAACCGAAATCATATGTGTGGCATATTTGGTCTCTATAACTTGGTATTTTGAAGATCAAAATGACTGTGTACATGATATGTCGATAACAACAACATATTAGTATTACAAGAATATTTCCTAGTTTCTTCATTGGCTACCACCCCTCTTAGAACAAAGAGCCATAAACCAAATTCCCACCTGGAACTCAAACCCTTCTTATTGGTCGAGCCAATGAGAGGTGGGACATGTTTCCTAAGGTTATAAATTGCTTCTCTCTTTCTTGGTTCACTCTCTTCTTGCTCTCTTAGCCTCTCTTGCTTCCTGCCTCTCTTGCTTTCTGGTTCTCTGAGCCTTGTGCTCTCTTACTCTCTTGGGCCTTCCTGAGAAGTCCTAATGAAGATGATGCTGAACTAGAAGGCCCCCAAGGACTCCCAAGCGTGCACCAGGCTACGGCCTTGTCTTTCCATTCGCCAAAGATCCTCTGACTCCCACTGGTTCTCTCTCATCAAGACAACATCATCAAAGATCAACTGGAGCCTCAACAAATTGCATCAGGACAGTTTAATTCAAATGGGACATGCAAGTATCAAACTTAGTCTCATTATTTGATACATTAAGTATCCTCACCCCTTTCTAAAAAGGGCATGTCAGAACTAATATGATGGTTTGCTCAGGCTGTTGATCTGCTGAATTTCAAACAATGCTATAACTTCTTGCCTTCCTGTATTCTGCTTCAGCCCTCTTTCCCTTGGTAAACTGTATGCGTGTATGTATATGTATGTTAGAGTAGTTTAAATGTTTAGTCCAGTTAATAACGTCTTGTTCATGTCACATGTAAAGTTGTCTGTGTCTCAAGCTCATATCTAAAGTCACTAATCATAGATTTTGACTACTTGCTCTTAATACTTAGTAAGAAAGACATTTCCCATGCCCCGGAAATGTACATTTCTATTAATTAATTAATTAATAACCAATATTGAGTGTTCACGGGATGAACCGAGTATTTGGTTGTAATGTTAATGTAGCTACATCAAGTTAACCCGATTAACTGATCCAAATATTCATAATCGATTATAACAAGTTATGATTGATTATTCATATTTCATAGAGCTGATTAGCTACACATCTTTCTTGCTCTTAATGGCCCATAAGAAGATACCTAAGGATATGACCTTCAAAAAGGTAACCAATAAAGATATATTAAGAATTTGATTTAATACATATTACACATGGAGCAATATACTAGACTGGCAGTAAAGCAACATAATGGCATTCAAAGTTTTACAGGATCCTCAGCAATGCTTTTACAAGGCCAAAGGGGAAATAAACAGTTATCCAACTTTTGACAGATCACACATGAACAAAACAGCATTATGCGATTGCCTTTGTAGGTCTTCTTTTATGATTGCCCGTGAGCTTCAAAACTGTTAATAATCAGTCAGCCTAGGTCAATGCCAAAAAGATTGATCACATTCTTCTTGTGTCTTTTGCTGAAAATAAAGAAATGGCCATTTAACATAAAACCTGGACCTTAACCCTGCATTCAGATTGTTCATCTTGCCAGGAAAATGGACTGTATATCAACTGACCTTGTACAATCTTTCCAAAAGTCTCTTCTCTTTTATTCTGTCTCTATACAAGACATTAACTTCAGACTGTAGAAAGAACAAAGCCAAATGCTTTGATGCAAGGTTAGTTCAGACACAACATGCCAATGAGAATTGACAAAATAATCATTTGAAAGTATTTCTAGAATTTTAAATCACCATTTTGCCTTTTTAATGACCATTCTGTGTGACACATATGTTTTATTTTAGCCTGTCACATAGCAGGACAGGTCAACATCCCAAAAGCATTTCATGTCAATTGCCAACATTTATGATCTGTCAACAGATGATAAAAGGTTGGGAAAATGGTTTAAAAAATGTCTCATATGCACAAATTTGGATTTTATCTAAGAATGGCATACATTTTTATTCACCACAATTGTTATAGCACATATTAAAGGGCACCTATTATGGCATTTAAAATGTTCCTAATATTGTTTTGGGAGTCCCCAACAACAGTTTTACATGCATGCAATGACAAAAAACACTTTTGTTGTCTTATAATATGCATTTATGTTTACCTGATTTGCTCACCGACTCCCAAATGATTCGTTCAACGACTAATTTTTCCAAACCCCTCCTTTGTGTGACGCTAATCTGCGGTGATTTGTCAGATGACCCAGTCAGTTGTGATTGGTATACTCTGTGCAGAGATTGTCGGAAACGGAACGCCCATCACTGCTTTGTAGTAAACAAATCTAAATCAGAGAAGGAATTTGAGTTGATTTATGTTAGCGATCATAGCCCAAAGTTTGGTGGTAAACACCCAATCAGTTATTGTTTGCGTTAGCCCAACGCATAAACATATTGATAAAGCACTGCATTACTACAAGTTATTGCTCTATTCTTTATGACAACTCCAATAACATCGACAAACATTTCACATATTTCAAAAAAATGTACATTGGAGACCTAGAAGCTGCGCTGAGCGTAACTTACACAACACACACAAATACTTATTAAGCATGCTAAAAAACACATAAAAGCAACAATTATTAATAATACTTACAGGTTGTGATTCGGAGAAGGAAGCTGATCCAAATAAACTTGGTACTGAACCTTCCTTCAGTATCAACCGGCTCGCGAATCCACACTTGAAAGCATTCATGTTCGTAAAGCAATCGTCAATAAAATGACACGAACACAACACAAGGTTCGGGCTATACTTGTGTGGTATAGTTGTAAATATAAACTCTAACCACTGATTCTTCACATGCTCGTCCCTGGGCAGTGAAAAAAAGGTCGCTTTTGATATGCACTTCAGAACACAGCGTGTTGTTGTCGACATGATGTTTTCAAGTTTTCCATGGTGTCTGCGCGCGCAGTGAGTGGGCGCGGCCAATTTGGTAATTTTTCGTCTTGACGTCACAACGAAAAGGAAAATGACTCATTGGAAAAACGATTCATTACATTGACTCAGAGTCGACTCCTACTTTTGAGAGACAATAACTTTTTTTACGGGGAACTTTCATATATAAAACTTTGCAGGATGTTTTTGTTCACTTAAATCTATGTTACACACTACATGAAAGGTAATTTTCTAAATTCCATAATAGATGCCCTTTAAGGTAACCACAAAAAAAGGATTGAGTTAATGAGATAATGTAAATGGTAGTGATTCTCATTGCAGTGATTTACAATTAAAGATGTATGCCGATAGAGGTGATATTAAGTCTAGCAAAACTCTTGCTAGGGGTGGCACAGCAAATTGCTCTGTGGTTTGTCTTCTTTATAGGTTCCACTGGCTTTCCGGTTTTGAGCGACTGGCTAAAAAATATTGTGCTCATCACTGAACTTTCTCCCAGTGAAAGCTATTATTTATGGACACATTTTCTTCCATTATTTCAGACTGTCTACTTTTTTCCTGTAGCTCAATCGTTAGACCATTGTGGTAGCGACTCCAAGGTTGTAGATTTGATTAGCATGGAACACACAAATGGATAAAATGGTTGACTAGAATGCACTTTAAATTGCTTTAGATAAAAGTGTCTACCAAATGCATACATATTCAATTTTTTATTAAATTCAAAAATACATTTTTTTCAGGATGGTGAATTACCTTGAGTGGTTCCCAATGCTACTTGTCAAAGAAATTCTTCCTTAAGCTTCTTCAATGCTGCTTCTTTAGTGAAGAATATCGGTGGACCGAATGGTAACCTTCCAAGCAATTGAATCAATCAGCTGTCACTTTAAAGCTTTCTTTAAAAAGAAATGTTTCATTTTTGTTTTCTTTTTTCACTTAATTCATGTTCATGTCCATGTTCATATTCACTTTTAGTCAGCTTTATGCTACTGAAAGCCAAACTTGTGATGTTTCGGTTCAGATTTTATTGATTATTGACAGTTTACAGAATTATCTATTGAACTGATGCTGATCTCAAAAATTTAAAAAAGAAAAGGTGAGAAAAATGTAGTCATTACTCTCAATTTAGTAAAATTACATAAAAAGTCAATGCTAGCAAGAAAATTGAGGTTTATTGCCAAGTATGCTTACTCATAAAAGGAATTTGTATTGGTGACAGAAGCTTCCAGAGCACAAATAATCCGTCCGTCCGTCCATCCATCCATATGTGTACAATATACAAATCTGTTATATACAGAAGCAAGGGAATGTAATGGCAGAAGACGTGTGGTATGTTGGATAAATATAAATAGACTAAGCTATGTACAGCACAATTATTGCTCAGTGGGGCAGTTTTATCTGTTCATGAGATGGTTAGCCATAGGGAAAAAACTGGTCCTGTGACTGACGGTTCTGGTGCTCAGTGGTCTGTAGCGCCTGCCAAAAGTCAACAGTTCAAAAATGGTGGACTGCGTGAGTGGGGTCCAGAGGGATATTTCCAGCATTTTCCTCACTTTGGAAGTGTACAGTTCTTGAAAGGATGGCAAGGGGCAACCAATAATCCTCTCAGCATTATTCTGCTATCCGATTTTGTAGCTGCACAAAACCAGACAGTTACTGAAGTGCAGAGGACAGACTCAATGACTGCTGAGTAGAACTGTATCAGCAGCACCTGTGGCAGGTTGAACTTCCTCAGCTGGCATAGTAAGTACCTGAATGAACCTGAATGACACCACTGCTGACACATTGCTGTTTAGAATGGGGTGGGGGGTTGTGGGGAGAGCACGCATCCCTGAGGGGCATCAGTGCTGATTGTACATGTGCTGGAAGTTAATTTACCCTGTCTAACTAGCTGCTGCCTGTATGTCAGAAAGCTGGTGATCCACTGACAGATAGATGTGGGACCACAGAGTTGGTGTAATTTAGTCTGGAGAATAGCGTGTTAATAAAGAGTGCACCCAAATGAGGACAACACATCTTTTTTAATGTTGTTACATCTGTACACCAACTTTCATTGATGTAAATGCATGTTCCACCGCCACTCATTTTCCTGTTAACTCTGAAATGTAATCCACTCTGAACAGCTGAAAGCCCGGCAGATATAATGTGCTGTCTGGAATGGCTTCACTCAGCCAGGTTTCTGTAAAGCACAAGGCAGCAGAGGTTGAAAAGTCCTTGTTTGTCCAGGTGAGGAGATATAGTTTGTCTGTTTTGTTAGGAAGAGAGCAGAGATTCGCTAGACAAATACTCAGCAGTGCTGTTCGAAAGCCACACTGACGAAGCCTGACCAGCACGCCAGCTTGTATCCCTCACCTGAGTCTCTTAAACAACACAGCTGCGCCTCTGACTAAAATGTCCAGCAAAGTGTAAGAATAGTCAAAAACAGTCTCTCTGGTATGTGCTGCCAAATGTTCAGCAGTTCGTCCTGGTATAACTGATTGGAAAAAGATTACTGAACACAAGCCAAACAAACAAAAACAACAAAAGATTTTGAGAGCTTCACATCGAGGCTGCCATCCGTGGTGCCATAATTTGTGTTTTTGATTACATTGGTAGAACCACAGAAAGTGTGATCAACATAAATAAAATCATACACATGCATACTAAATGTAGACAAACTTGCCATAGAAAAGTCTTGCCATTTATTGTTTGATGACGATCTCTTGTAACATGGCCGAGCATATTACATGTTTATTAGACAATTGAAATACATCTGAAATGGGTATTGAAACCAAGGCGTTAGTCACAGACTGATCTAGAATTATCTGAATATTCTTTAAGGTGTAAGGTGATTTTCACCCTTTGCATTGTGAAGTATCTAACTATACATTTTTACAGATATAATTATTATAACTGGGGGCTCGTACTGATACAAATCCCTGGCCTTATGAAAACTATATCTTTATGTGTCAGCATATTTCACTCTCATCTCCTGAGGGAAGGTTTCATTTTACCAAGCTTGACATGCCCAGACAGCTTGTCTAAGTGTCTGGAGACAGGCAAATTACTAGAACCTGTGCTTGAGGTCATAGATGGGAGACATTTCTGGACTCTAAGAATACGGTAAACACAAACATCACACTATGACCTGAAATGCCTCCTGATACCACTGGGGGAAAAAGAAAGCAAAATGAGCAAGCTATTTTTTCTATAGAAAGACATTGATAACTTGAGGCCAGAAGATCGAAGCAGTGGTATAGTAACTTTTAAGTCCTTTGATCTTAGTGTTCCCTGTCAAAAAGCTACACTTTGATGCTGCGCTGATTTAGCGCTTTGGGAACAACTTTAGGTGTGACCAGCTGTGAATATCTGTGCAACACGTCAATGAAATTGACCAGAATTTATAGCCTCTGCTGGTGACATCATTGGATGCACCTGTAGCAGGGTTATAAATAGATGCGTCACAGGTGCATCGGCAGATCTTCAGATCATTCTGTGTGTGTTGTGCTTCATGAGCCTGTCAGAAACATTCTACTTTCCTCTGTTAGGAGTTTGATTTTGTTAGGCAGTGTGCAGAAAACTTTCTCTTTAAAAAAAAAAAAAAAAGTAAATGACTGAAAGACAGAGCAAGCGGTCTCTCTTCCCAAATCCAGCTGGTCCTTCCCGTGATCCTGAAGTGTGCTCCGGCGCCTCTCTGAGGGGGACCATGAATCTCTTGAGTCTGCGGACTTCGAGTTACTCACATCCGAGCATGATAATAAATCATTGGAGGAATTACTCAAGGTGATTACTTGGTGAAATACTCACTCCAGCATTCGAGAGGCTGCCATGTCCTGGTGCGGGTGGACAACACAGCAGTAGTCTCTTATATAAATCATCAAGGAGGTCTACGTTCACGCCAGCTGAACACTCTGGCTCATCAGATTCTCCTATGGGCCCAGGGCAAGCTTCTGTCAGTCAGGGCAGTTTATATCTCTGGATGCCTGAATTTGGGAGCTGAGTGGAAACTCCACCCCGAGGTAGTGGAACAAATCTGAGTGACATTTTACAGGGCAGAAGAGGACCTCTTTGCCGCTCAACAGACAGCTCAATGTCCACTCTACTTCTCTCTGAGTCACCCAGCCCCCCTGGACCAGAAGGCGCCTGTATGCATTTTCCTCGGTTTCTCTGCTCCTGGGAGTCTTGGCCAGAGTTCACCAGCAAGGGTCCTGCCTCTTACTGATAGTGCCCCGCTGGCCGGACGGGGTATGGTTCTCAGAGATAATGTCTCTCCACGACGGCTCGCCTTGGCCGATTCCGGACAGGAGGGACCTTCTGTCTCTGGCACAGTGGATAATATTTCATACCCTGCCGATCTGTGGAACCTTCATGTTTGGCCCCTGAAGGGTACCAACTGAGGGACACTGGGCTTTCACCTGAAGTTATTGAGACCATTCTAAGTACTAGGGCTCCCTCTACTAGAAGAAGTTACGCCAATAAATGGGGTGTCTTTGAAAGATTCATTCTGTGTGTATTGTGCTTCATGAGCCTGTCAGAAACATTCTACTTTCCTCTGTTAGGAGTTTGATTTTGTTAGGCAGTGTGCAGAAACCTTTCTCTTTAAAAAAAAAAAAAAAAAGTAAATGACTGAAAGACAGAGCAAGCGGTCTCTCTTCCCAAATCCAGCTGGTCCTTCCCGTGATCCTGAAGTGTGCTCCGGCGCCTCTCTGAGGGGGACCATGAATCTCTTGAGTCTGCGGACTTCGAGTTACTCACATCCGAGCATGATAATAAATCATTGGAGGAATTACTCAAGGTGATTACTTGGTGAAATACTCACTCCAGCATTCGAGAGGCTGCCATGTCCTGGTGCGGGTGGACAAAACAGCAGTAGTCTCTTATATAAATCATCAAGGAGGTCTACGTTCACGCCAGCTGAACACTCTGGCTCATCAGATTCTCCTATGGGCCCAGGGCAAGCTCCTGTCAGTCAGGGCAGTTTATATCTCCAGATGCCTGAATTTGGGAGCTGAGTGGAAACTCCACCCCGAGGTAGTGGAACAAATCTGAGTGACATTTTACAGGGCAGAAGAGGACCTCTTTGCCTCTCAACAGACAGCTCAATGTCCACTCTACTTCTCTCTGAGTCACCCAGCCCCCCTGGACCAGAAGGCGCCTGTATGCATTTTCCTCGGTTTCTCTGCTCCTGGGAGTCTTGGCCAGAGTTCACCAGCAAGGGTCCTGCCTCTTACTGATAGTGCCCGCTGGCCAGACAGGGTATGGTTCTCAGAGATAATGTCTCTCCTCGACGGCTCGCCTTGGCCAATTCTGGACAGGAGGGACCTTCTGTCTCTGGCGCAGTGGATAATATTTCATACCCTGCCGATCTGTGGAACCTTCATGTTTGGCCCATGAAGGGTACCAACTGAGGGACACTGGGCTTTCACCTGAAGTTATCGAGACCATTCTAAGTACTACTAGAAGAAGTTACGCCACTACTAGAAGAAGTTACGCCAATAAATGGGGTGTCTTTGAAAGATGGTGAAGTGCACATAATGCAGATCCAGTTAACTGCCAGATTGCTTCAGTTCTGGACTTTTCCCGCCACTCTCAGGGTTTATGTGGCCACTCTATCGGCTTGCCACACCTTGATTTACGGGGTGCCGCTGAGGAAGCCTTCTGCTCCCCGCCTTTTACAACGCCGGAGCAGGAAAAACTTCACAGACTTTGTCCAGTCTGTGCCCTTCAGACTTATGTCCAACGCAATAGCCAGTGGCGTAAGTCAGGGCAACTATTTGTTTGCCATGGGGGCTGCAACAGGTGGCGGCCGCCACCCAGCAGACTATGTCACATTGGGTGAGGTACGCTATTGCCCTGGCCTATGAGGTGCGTGGTCAAGCTTCACCAGTAGGTATCAGGGCTCACTCTACCAGAGGGGTCGCCTCTAAAGCCTTGGCTAGAGGTGTCCCTCTGCAGCATGTTTGTGATGCGGCAGGCTGGTCCTCTCTGCACACATTCATAAGATTTTATAGCTTGGATGTTCATGCTACTCCGGGCTCTTGTGTCCTTGAGTCAACATCAAAAGATCATGTCTGAGACCTCTCGCGCTCTTGTGAGCACAACTAAACAACCATAAGGGGTCCGGACATCCACAGTGAGGCGGCGTGGGCATTCTCGTTAAGTCTATCTCTCACAGCCTCCTTATCATTCCCATTAAAAATGAAAGAAGGCTCTAGTGTGACTAAGGTCTATAGCAGGGGTAGTCAATAGGCGGCCCACGGGCCAAATCCGGACCGCCAGATGCTTTTGAAAGGACCGTGGAATCGTTTTGTTTACTTAATATTATAATTATTGTCATTTTTTATTATTATTTCTACTCTCTCATTCACTCACAATACCATCTCTGATCGAGTGTATTGTTAATTTGAACTATCGTCAGTTTCCACGAATAAAAAAAAATCACTTGAACGCTTTTTTCCCGCCTCCAGTGCTTTCGATGTCAAGTTAACATCAGTGTGTTTAAACATGGCAGCAAAAAAAAGGAAAGTTGATATCGAAAATCATTAATTTAAAGAAGAGTGAACCGATGCTTATTGCTTTGTTTTGCCACAGCAACCAAATGCTCGACCAGTATGTTTAATATGCACAGAGGCTGCTGCTGTTATTAAAAGTGGGAACATCAAACGGAACTATGAAATGAAGCACATAGATTTTGACCACAAATATCCACTGGGCTCCCGTTTAAGATCAGACAAGATAACTTCATTAAAACATTTATATTCTCATAGCACATATATTATTTCAAAGGCTACTTGTGTTCAGGAAAAGGCAACTGAAGCTTCACTTGCAAAACACAGGAAACCGTTTACAGATGCGGATATGGTTAAGCAATGTACGATTTCTACAGCTGAAACCCTTTTCGAGAAGAAGAAAGACATTGTTGAAGCCTTCAGACAACTACCTTTCTCAGATACAACAGCTATTAGGCATGCTGAGATCATGGCACAAGACATTTTTAAGCAGTTAAGTGAGAAACTGAAAACGGGAACATTTTCCATGGATTTGTTGTCGCTTATACCACATAACACTAACATGACAGGTGAGGATTTGTTTAATTCTGTTCAGACTTTTTTGTCTAATGAAGGTTTTGACATGAATCAGATTGTGCCAATTACAATAGATGGCACTCCTGCCATGATTGGTACTCACCAAGGGCTTGTGAAACGTCTGCAAGACCTGAATCCCAATTTGATTTCCTATCACTGTGCAATCCACCAAACAGCACTTTGTGCAAAGCTCAGCGATGAGTATTCTAATGTAATGTAAATGGTGATAAAACTTGTCAGCTTCCTTCGGTCAAAGTCAGCACTGCAACACAGGCTGTTCAAAAGCTTTCGTTCAGAAGTGTCTGCCAATTACGATGACCTCTTGGTCCATAATGATATCCGCTGGCTGAGCAGAGGGCAAGTACTAATTGGCTGTGGGAAATTTGAGTTTATGTGGAAGAATATCTGCATACAATTCCAGGCAAAAGGGCAGAAGAACTATACACATTTTTGAGAGATGAGTATCCTGGCATTCCTTGTTGATTTGACTGGCCACTTAAATGATTTCAACTTAAAGCTACAGGGATGAAATCGCAATGTAGTAGATCTCCATAGCAGTGTTGCTTCATTTAAAAACAAACTGAGTCTATTCAAAAGTGATTTGGAAAATGGGGAGATGCTGCATTTCCCAATGCTGATAAGCTGCCAGGACACTGCAAACTTGAATCAGATGACGACTTCTCTGGACAGGCTCCTTCAAACTTCCAGCACAGGTTCCAAGAATTTTAAAGTGGTAAAGACGTCTTCCTGTTTGTAAAGAACCCATTCAAGGTGCAAGCAAATGGCACTTGGTGCAATCAAGATGCGGCACACTGAAACTACATGTAAAACTTTCTCGACAACCCTTGTGCTAGACTCCAAGTATCCACACTTGAGGAAGGTGGCTTTTAACATCTTGACTATGTTTGGCTTGAGTCTGCGTTCTCAACAACATTAAATCGTGTAATCACTCCGTTTTGACTTATAATCATCTGTGCAACTGCCTCCGTCTTGCCTAGACTGAACTCACTCCAAACTTCAAGGTCCTTGTCCAACAGAGGACCTGTAATTTTTCCCACTGATGGTGAGTATTATAATTCTACATTATTCACATATATTTTACTTCAAATTGTATTACATTTTCAGTAGTGATACCGTACAATAGTTAACAGGTATTTCACGGTCATTATTCATGAGTCTTTTGGTTAAAAAATGTGTGTGGGTGTGTATTTGTTATCGGAAAGACTTGAATCATAAAGCTAAGATAGAGTTCTGTACTAAGTATTATTTTCTTTCAAACTCTAGTATTAAACAAGCAACAAGGCTTTGTAGATTATCTATGTCTACTATCATTTTATTTAACAAAACCAAAATTAATACTCTTTGTAAACTCTAATTCAAAACTTAAAACAGTTATTTGAAAGTGCTTTAATGCTAATATTTACATCTGTTTGACATTGTATTTATGCACTTTCTCAAAGTCTTAATTTAATTTATTAAAAAACAAATTGAATGGACTAAAAATATAAACTATGGGGTATATTACTAATTCACAGCATTGTCTGTGTTTGTTGAACAGGGGCACTTGCAGCATTGAAAATGTTTCGGACCTTGACTTTCGGATGAATCTGGACCTTGACTATACCTTGACCATACCTTGACCAAGAAATGTGGACCGTGACAAAAAATAATTGACTACCCCTGGTCTATAGTAACAGTCAGCTGAAGCCAATAATTTGATAAACAACATTTGTGGAAACACTTAAGTAAATATCGTACTGTTAATTACTTAAAAAAACAATGTCTTCTGTCAGAACTGTGTCACATTGGGTAGTGCATGTGCATCCAACAAATTGTTGTTTAATTTTATGCAAATTAAATCAATGCTGTGACGATAGGTGTACAGTCCATACCATTGGTTGTAGTACTGCCTTAGTACTACTTGTCGTGACTAATTTTCACAACCCACGTTAAACAAACAAACAAACAAACAAAAATGGAAATCACTTTAAATTTTTTACAAATATTATTTTTGTTTTGTATTTTGGAAAAGTGAAAACAGAACTCTACTTAAAGTTGAACTTAGAAATATGTATGTGCAGTAATCCACAACTTGATTTTGCCGAGAGGAATACAGTTAACATTATTATTTTAAGCAAACAAAATGAAAAAAATAATTATTACTAAAATAATAATTATATTGTAAAAATGTAAATAAACATTGTCAAATACATTACATCACATGATGATAAAACATGTTTGCTGATACAGGTGTGTAAATTAGGTTTTCTATTGATTTTACATCTGCAAAACAAATACCTACTCCACATAGCATTTGGCAATTGGTTGCGAAGAGATGTGATAGTTGACAATCGAACGTCTGCAAAGCAAATGCTTTGCAAATGCTATACATCGTCATCTGACCATTGAGCTTTTATGATTGGAAGTATGAGATTATATCAAATAACTGGAATAAAATTAAATATGACTTCATGAAAAAGGTCAATCCACCTCTCTCTCACCATCTTGTACAAAAAAAGACATCTACCCAAAAACATGTAACCAATTGCACTTTATATTTTTAAGGGTAAATTTGCATTGTTTACAAAAATGGCATGAGGAAGTATCAAAGAGGGCTATCAAAGCAAATAAATTAGGGCTATTTGATGGTCCTTTAATCATGGATGAGATTGTTGCATTAATTCCATTAAAGGGGAAGAAAAAGTCTTAAGGGAAGTAAAGTTAAGACCTTGAGATGAACTTTGGTATTAGTGTATTCTATGAATGGTGTGCATTTGTTAGGTGAAGAAATTGTAAGATCATCTGAATGGAAAGCAGTTGTGGTTGAATTCAAGGAAGTATTTCACACCTGTCTAAGTTTTCAGATAATGAGACTTAAGTCTGATGAAGGGCAGAAGTTTGGTTGGTTGTGGAGTGGGGCCAAGTAACTGGCATGATGGAAATGGAGAGTCTCTAATCTCTTGGAACTGATTTTAGTTTGTGGACTGCAGAAGTCACTGCAGAAGAATATACTAACAAAGCATTACAATAGTCAAATCTGAAGTTTCTCTAAATGATAGAGAGACTTAAGAGAGTTCTTAGATATGTTTCTTTTAAGTATTAACTTTGTCTCAGTTGTTTCTGTAGTTTATATAAATACAATTTTGAAAATAAAAAATAGACACAAATTAAACAATTGTTGACATAGCATAAAATGCTATACAATTAATGTGGATAGACCAAACAGAATTGAATCATAAAGGTTTCTCATCTCGTTTAGTTAATTTTGATTCAAATCATTTATGTTTTACTGAGGCATCTTAGAGATAATTTCTGAAACACATGTGAGATAATTACCATTATTTTCTCAGGAGAAGAAACTTTTCCCCTACATTTATTCTCACTTCTATCAAGAAGAAACAGAGACCTAATTTGTAACTTTTCTGTCCTATGGGTCATATCTAAATGTAGAGGTCATCTAATAATAAGCCTAAATTGTTTTCTAATAGCATAGAACTCAAGGAACTGTACATAACAATCATTACCATTTGCATATGAAAATGGATATGTCTTCTCTCTGATTCAAACCCTATACAATTCTTGTTTAGTTGTAAATTATAGATAGATAGATAGCAATTATAATCAAGGATTTACAGTTAATACTGTATTTTATACAGTCAATGAGCTAATAAGCTGCATAACTCTTGGCATTTATATTATCTTGGCTATGTTAACAATTGATCCTTTTACATAACTTCAACAACTATGTAAAAAGCTTAATTATAGGGTTGGGGAGATACCAATTAACTCTTGTAAAGGCATTTATCAAATAACTCATGCACAGCCTTAGTTGAACATTATTCCTCATAAGTGAAAAATATAACAAATGTAACTTGAATAGGTTCACTGGCTTGTTCAGAGTCACCCACTTGGTATCTTTCTTGCCTTTCTCCAATTGGTAGCCCATACATTTTGGTTCCTCCATCTTACCCCAGTGGCGTCCACATTAGGTTAATAAAATTTTTGAAAGCACTGACCTTAGGAGGGGCTGGTGGGCCAGGGACCCACCAGGGCCATGGTGATTTCAATTTCTGAATAAATCGTTCTTGTGAATCAGTTCTGCCAACTGAGTCATTGTCAGTACAATGAATAGGTCAAAACGGTTCACTCAATTGGTTTTGAGGTTTCATTACCGAATTCAGTCTAAATCAAAATATTTTTTTTAACATTTGTAGCCTATCCCTAGTAATCACATTATACTATAAAGGCCATGGAAAAGTATTTGAATTCTGTTGTTCAAAAATGGTGGGAACTAATTTCTGAGCCACCAATGCCGTAGGTTTGGTTTGAAAGATAGTAGGGACACAATGCAAGGAAGATATTATTTTAAATGTTGATATAAAGAATGTGAAAATGTATGAGCTGTCATTTTAATGAGCTGCTTGCTCAAGTCTCTCACACACGCCATCATTGAAACAAACATACTAGATGCATGCCTAATATTTTATGCTCCCTATATCTTTACAAAATGTATGGATTCACTTGATCAGATTGTAAATCTGTCATATCAGATTAATACAAAATACAGGTCTTTTATGCCATTTTTTTATTTTGCAAATAATGTGTGTAAACTGCATCAAAAAACAACAACTTATTAATAAACAATAGCTGTGTCAATGGCACAATGCTCACAAATAACAAAAGAACAACCATGCAATAATATGCAAGTTTGCAGGATTAAAGCTTGCTACTAGTTAATCAGTTACCAAATTGAAGCTAATTGATACAGCTGGATAGATCAATTATACTTGAGTTATAAATCATTTGCCTAAACCACTTCCCCTCCCCAGTAAGGACCATTAATCTTGTCAGTGGAATCTCTAGTGAATAATTGCTTAACTGTCTCCCTCTGTAACATACTGGCAGGCTGAAGACAGGAACAGACGGAGACGAAAAACTGAAGTGTGAACACAAGTGCAGATTTATTTACAGTGCTGATATCCAAAGCATGCATCCGAAAAATAAACATAAACGACTAGACTTCACTCAGAATTGGAAAAACTGGACAAGGAAACAGAGTTACAATTGTAACCCTCTAGTAACACGGTAGTTTTATAGTACTTGCAATTTATGAAATTACACCTGGGAGCTCAGCTTTTGATAATGATCTCACTGGTTTTACTCTGCAATATTAATTATGAAATTATTCAGATGAAAAATTCAGTTGGTGCAGTGCCTCCATTGAAGAAAAACTTATCTGTAAGATATTAGTGTTTTTTTAAATAAAATAAACTCTTTATCTTCTTCAGATGTGTCTGATTTATTTTAAACTACTTAAACACCTTAATTCACTCATTAGAACACAATATATTCAGCGATCAACATGTTATCAATTTATTAATACAAAAGAAAATCTAATAAAATATTAAAATAAAAATGCCCTTATTTATAATATCCTCCTCAAATACTTTGCAGATATAAAAACATAACCTCACAATATTAACTCTTTTGAATCAATTGAAAAAAATCAGTCAACAATGACTCACATGAAACACCATATACCTTCAATTAACATGAATCAGATTCAATTAATCAATTCCCTGAATCCCCAAATCACTCAACAGAAAAAAAACTCTTACATGACTCAATGAATAGGTCATAAGAATGAATCAAATGGGCAATTGACTCAAATGTCCATAAAAATCACTTATTCAAATTTACAAAATAAATCTTCTTCATTGGGGCCCATAGGAATACTCTTGTGTAAATCAGTTTAAGATCAACTTATGATCCAGCAGCAATGTTTGTCTCAATTTCCACGCACGTGGTGATTGATACAAGATGTATATTTCACTGGAGATTAAGTTCACTTGACCTCTGTGGCAATGATCATCCTTTTGCGAAAGCACAATGAAGACTTTCAGAAGAAGTGATGAGTAATGATGAGAGAAAGGGAAATACCCTACACTTGTTGTCTTTCAAGCTGTCCATCGGTCTACCGGAATCCCCATAGTGATTCGTCATCCGTAATCAAACGTATTTGGAAAAATGAACTCTCCAATAAAAGTCACACCGGAACAAATAATCCACTGAAAAATTGTTTTGTGTGTGCAATAAACGTACTCTTTTGATCCAAGCAACAGATGGTAGCTTTGTGTCAAATTGCTGATAAAGCAAAGAAAACTCGAGTCTAATACATACACAAAAGAGAAGAAATAATCTTCTTAACACCCTTTGAAATACTATTTAAGTGAAACTAAACTCAGCAAAAAAAGAAATGTCAGTTTTTCAGGACACTGTATTTTGAAGATAATATTGTAAAAATCCAAATAACTTTACAGATCTATGTTGTAAAGGGTTTAAACAATGTTTGCCATGCTTGTTCAATGAACCATAAACAATTAATGAACATGCACCTGTGGAACGTGGTTAAGACACTAACAGCTTACAGACGGTTGGCAATTAATGTCACAGTTATAAAAACTTAGAACACTAAAGAGACCTTTCTAATTACAAACACCAAAAGAAAGATGCCCAGGGAGCCTGCTCATCTGCGTGAACTTGCCTTAGGCATGTAGGCATGAGGACTGCAAATGTTGCCAGGGCAATAAATTACAATGTCCTTACTGTGAGATGCCTAAGACAGTGCTACAGGGAGACAGGAAGGACAGCTGATCGTCCTCGCAGTGGCAGACCACGTGTAACAACACCTGAACAAGATTGGTACATACAAATATCACAACTGTGGGACAGGTACAGGATGGCCACAACAACTGCCTGAGTTACACCAGGAATGCACAATCCCTCCATCAGTGCTCAGACTGTCTGCAATAGGCTAAGAGAGGCTGGACTGAGGGCTTGTAGCCCTATTGTAAGGCAGAACCTTACCAGACATCACCAGAAACAATGTCACCTATGGGCACAAACCCACCTTCGCTGGACCAGACAGGACTGGCAAAAAGTGGTCTTCTCTGACAAGTCCCAGTTTTGTCTTACCAGGGGTGATGGTCGGACTCGCGTTTATCATCAAAGGAATGAGTGTTACACCGAGGCCTGTACTTTGGACCGGGATCGATTTGCAGGTGGAGGGTCCATCAGTCCCTGGGGTGGTGTGTCACAGCATCATCGGACTGAGCTTATTGTCATCGCAGGCAATCTCAACACTGTGAGCTACAGGGAAGACATCCTCCTTCCTCATGTGGTATCCTTCCTGCAGGCTCATCCTGATATGACCCTCCAGCATGACAATACCACCAGCTATACTGCTCGTTCTGTGCATTATTTCCAGTAAGATAGGAATGTCACTGTTTTGCCATGGCCAGTGAAAAGCACGGATCTCAATCCCATTTAGTATGTCTGGGACTTGTTTGTTCGGAGGGAGAGGGCTAGGGCTGTTCCCCCAAAATGTCCGGATATTTGCAGGTGCCTTGGTGGAAGTGTGGGGTAAAATTTCACAGTAAGAACTGGCAAATCGTGTGCAGTCGATGAGGAAGAGATGCACTGCAGTATTTACTGCAGCTGGCGGCCACACCAGATTCTGACTGTTACTTTTGACCCCCCTTTGTTTAGGGACACATTCCATTTTTGTTAGTCACATGTCTATGAAACTTATTCATTTCATGTCCTAGTTGTTGAATCTTTATGTTCATACAAATGTTTACGCATGTTAAGTTTGCTGAAAATAAAAGCAGTTGAATGTGTGAATTGATTTTCTCTGCCTTTGTCAGCACCATTTGGTAAAAATGTCCAGCATGGTTAGCAGTCTATGCTTAATGAAACGTTCAGCTGCTTATACAACCTTCTCCAGGTCAATACTGGAAAAGCTATAAATCATTGTCAGTCTTAATCTCTGTTAGATCTTAATCATTGTTGTTAATGGTTACATCCAAAAATGTTGAATTAATTCCTTCCACTACCAGCAAGGTGTTACAGGACTTGATTCCAGCCTCAGCCACTTAGATGCATTTGTCCATTTGCATAAAATCCATCAACACCAGTCTGTGGTTTAGCTCGTCTTCGGACAATGTGATATCAGAATAAGGAATTTAAAATGACAGGGGAGTAAAAAATGACAGAATTTTCATGTATGGATGAACTATACAGTACCTTTCAGAATACACTTGTTCTGAAATTGTCTTGAAACATGAGCTCAGATGTGCCGTAATAACCAGTCGATTTACCTTGTAATTGAAAATACTACTACTGGGGTCTAGAAGGTTCAGATCAATATCAAAGGAGGCAGTGCCATCAGGATTCACATCAATGTGTTTGAGGTTGGAAATGCTTTTGATAAATGGTGAGGAGCAAGATTCTTTTCAAGAGAGACTATCATAATAATATAATTTCACATAGCAAATGTAACTCCAAAAACAAATCAAAACCACCATTAATTGTCCAGTGGCTTGATCTTCTCACTCTCTTTTTATCTCATTTAGTTTCTTCAACATCCAGCAGAAGTTTGTCACCCCTCCCAGAACTTTGTGTCAATTTCACCATCTTTCTTTGCTTTGTTTTTAGGACAAAGTTTACTGCAGGGTTGAAAGGCAATTCACAGTTGATTAAAGGAAGAATATAGCTATAGGTTACGGGATATAGTTTAGGAAAGTGTATCAAACTTTTAAAACTCATTGCCTACACCACCAAACTTTATTAACGCTTTGGGGGACCATGCATCCCTACCTTTTGGATATTTCAACAGTTCATATCTTGGAACAAAATAATCAAATAATAATGAATTTGTCAGGATTGCCTGAAATGACTTCCTCTTTAAAGCTAAATTTACATCTTAAGATCCAAACACCCTTTTCTTTTTAGGACAGTCTTGTATCCCACTACATTAAACTAAATTAAATACACACATATTTCAAATATTTTAATTTCTACATAACAAATGTTATAAATTGCTACATTGGCCTCCAAAAATTCTGGACACTTTAACCATGCTTTAAGGGATAGTTCACCCAAAAATGAGAAACTCTCTCATCATTTATTCACCCTCATGCCATCCCAGATGTGTATGACTTTCTTTCTTCTGCAGAGCACAAACAATCGTTTTTAGAAGAATATCTCAGCTCTGTAGGTCCTTGCAAGAAAATGTTGATCAGACATTTGTAGTTCCAAAATCAGATATAGCAAACATAAAAGTTATCCATATGACTCCAGTGGTTAAATCCATATCTTAAGAAGTGATATGATAGGTGTGGGTAAGAAACAGAACAATATTTAAGTCATTTTTTAGTCTCCACTTTCACATTCACATTCAGATGTCAAAGTGAAACTAAACAGGCACCACATGTAACTTTTAGTTGTGAAAATGGAGATTTAGAGGGAAAAAATGACTTAAATTTATATCTGTTTCATACTCACACCTATTATATTGCTTCTGATGAAATGGATTTAACCACTGGAGTCATGGATTACTTCTAGGTCACCTTTATGTAATATTTGGAGCTACAAATATCTGATCACCATTCACAAGCTGAAATATTCTTCTAAAAATCTTTGTTTGTGTTCAGTAGAAGAAAGAAAGTCCTGCACATCTGGGATGGCATGATGATGAGCAAATGATGGGATAATGTTTTTCTTTTTTGGGTGAACTATCTCTTAACCAAAGCCTAAAAATTAACTAATGCATTGGGAATTATATGACAAAATATCAAACCATGTTTATTTTAAAGAATGATAACACAATGCACTTTTCATGAACACGTTTACACTTGTGAAAGTAAAGGTGTGTCTGAGAAAGATCAAGCGTAATTTGACTTGATTTTATATTTTGTTATCTAATCCAGAAATGTATACATTCAATCTAAATTAATACATATCGATGTAAGAAATTCAAAGACTTTTAAGTGTCCAAATACTTTTATGGCCACTGATTTTCAAGAATGAAAAAGGCCCATGTTGTAGAGGCGTTTTGAACTGTTAGGTTCTGATTAACTAATGGATGAGTAATCCCCCCTGGGTGCCTGTCAGAGCACAAATGATGAGGAGACAGATGTTCAATTTAATCACTGTGTATTGATTGTAGATGAATGAACCACAGATGTAAATTCAGTGATGTACATATAGATGTATATGTAGAGATAAAGATATTGTTTTGTAGTCTGAAAACAAGAAATGCAATAAAGAAAATGAATAAACTGAATATATACACAAGAACAGGCATTAATTGTTACATAAGGAAACCGAAATATTTCTAATTCACATCAGTGACATTTCTGTACTAAACATACAGTTCAATAAACAGAAACAAGGTATTTACAAGATACATAAGCCACAAGTGATTATTGGCTGTTAATATACAATTCCCATGTATGGATAGCATCGTGGCTAACATGAAAAGCATTCAAACAAACATGACTCTAATCACTCATTCGGGGTGATAACAGTTTAACAGATTAACATAGTATAATTATGACATCATTAATAACCAGTAACACTGATTTGCATATAATAAAGAATGAATCATCACAATTGGAACAATATTAGCGATCTAATTAACACGGGGCTTAACAAACGATTCAGGGCATGTCCGGGTATGTGCATATATGACACAGAATCATATAACACTGTTCAGATCACTGTTAACACACATATAATCAAATAAACTTACTTTGAGGTCAATGACTAACATCTGGATGTTACATCTGCATCAGTCATCACGAACAAACAGGAATAAGCATCTTTTCAGATAACAGCTCACACAGATCACACAGACACAGCCTATAGCAGCAGCTCAACTAACTATTATGCTTATTGCTGAACTGTAACCATGACTGCGGTTTCATAATAAAAGTACATATCAAAGGAGCCTTTATAACAGCTGCCCCCATGATGTGTATCATCTTTACTTCCATGAATGGCGACTCAACTAGTCAGAGTTAGGGGCATTAAGTCCATCCGGCAGGATGACCAGGCGGTCTACTGGTCTGGTATAAACTTGGCCCTTTATTTCTTCATTGGCTGACCAGATATGACCATCTTGACCCATTGAGGGTCAACAATGACAACAAAGGTTTTCTCCTTTAAGTTGGGAGGAGAGGCTTGCCATTTCTGCCTAGTTTTAAGGCTAGGAAGATAGTCCCTTATAAACCTGGACTAGAATCAGTCTGCTAGGACCTGGGAATGTCTCCAGTGTCGGCAACTTAACATCTCTGATTCAGGGTAAATTACTTGAGGCAGAGCTCCATCAGGCCGCCTCATGATGAGACTACTTGGTGTCACTGGGTCAGCATCTGCCATGTTTGATACTTACCCCAAAGGTTTTGAATTTAGGATGGCCTCCACTTCCAGCAAATCATTAAAACTTGCTCAGGTACTTACTGTGAACAAGAACAATTTAACAGATCTCACCTCCCTCTCCCAAATTCCACCAAAGCGAGGTGCCGATGGGGGATTAAAGTGGAAGTTGATCCTATGGCGGGCAAGTTAGGAGTTAGCTATATGTCAGGAACTAATGCGGCATGAGCTTCCCCCAACTCCCTTTCACCTCCGCGGAAGTTAGTACCTTAATCAGACAATAACTCTGCTGGTGTCCCTTTCCTCGAGACAAACCTTCTAAGAGCAATGAGGAATGAGTCTGTACTCATACTAGGGAGTAAGTCTAGATGGACTGCTCTCGTGGTCAGACATTTAAAGAGAATACCCCAACTCTTCTCTGTACGTCTTCCGATTTTGACCAGCATGGGTCCAAAGCAGCCCACTCCACAAGAATGGAAGGCAGGTTTGTAAATCTGAATGCTCGCAGATGCAGATCTGCCATCTTAAGGATTGTCGACTGGGTCCTCCACTGTTGACATTCTGGGCAATTGTGTTGGAACCGTCGAACCGTTTACGCCCACGTAGGATCCAGTAATATCTCCGTATTTCCACGAACAACTGTTCTGATCCAGAATGTTGTAACTGCTGATCATAGTGGTGAATGATCAAGTGAGTGACTGGTTGATTAGGATCCAAGACCACCGGATGCAATACCGCATCCTCGATGCCTACAACTCTCCTGAAACGACCTCCTATTCTTATCAGACCACAGGATGGATCCATTTCAGGGGCTAGGGTGATTAGTCGACTTCTGGACCTGACTGACTTCCCATTCTCTAATAGTTTATAATCCTCAGGGAAGGATTCCTGCTGTACCTGTTTGAGGATATGGACATCTGCCTGGCAGTAATCCTCAGCCTCTGGAGGAGTCCCTGGAAATAGGGTAGCTCCAAATTCTCGGGCAGTGACATCCAATAGTTCTTGCCAGGTGTGGTAGTTCCATCCACCAGTGGGGTTAGCAGAGGAAAGTAAGGTATTAAATCTACAGAAGGCTGATTTCCCTATAGTCTTAGTCTTAGGTATTACTGACCATTCCTTGGAATCCTGGAGGAGGAAAGAAGGTCCTTGTGACCACTGGTTTGGCGCAACAAGGTATGGGAGAGGTTTCCCTTTTGTGAGGTCGGCCGCGGGGTTGGCTGCAGAGCTCACATAATGCCAAGACCACTTATTCGTCAGCTCCTGAATCTCAGCGATTCTGTTCTCCACAAAGACTCAGTAGTGACAGGACAGGATTTAACCACTAGAGGACTGTGGTATAGTCTGTCCACAGGGAAATAGACTTGATACTTAGGGTCAACTCTGTTTCCAGTAACTTAGACAACTGTGCTGTGACTAGACTTCCACAGAGTTCCAGCTTTTGAATAGAGTGAGCTCTTTTAGGAGTGACACGGGAGCGTGCCATAATGAAGGACAGATAGGTCCGACCTTCCTGGTCGGTAGTTTGGAGGTAAGCCTGCTCAGAGGCATCCGAGAAGATATGTACCTCATGAGTAGCTCCATCCATCCTAGCTTCAGGAGGAACATAAGTCTGTGAAAAGGTAATACAATGAAGGTATCAGATTTCTTTCTCCCACGCATTCCAGGACATAGTCAGTGAACCAGACAATGAAAACCTAGATCACCTCTATAGTGTGTTCACAAGAACTGGGGTAAAATTTGGTTTAATATCTCTTTTACGGAAGCCCTGAACGGCAAGCTGAAAATAAAACTAAAAACAAAACTTATTTTGGTTTAAGGTGTTTTCTTTTCTTTTACATTTATGCATTTGGCAGACGCTTTTATCCAAAGCGACTTACAGTGCACTTATTACAGGGACAATCCCCCCAGAGCAACCTGGAGTTAAGTGCCTTGCTCAAGGACACAATGGTGGTGGCCATGGGGTTTGAACCAACAATCTTCTGATTAACAGCTATGTGCTTTAGCCACTACGCCACCACCATCCCATTTTATTTCTTTCATTAATTCTTTCCTTTTTTTATTTATTTATACCGCATTCCTTTTTTTATTTTTTCTCTCTTCAAAAAAATTTTTTTTCTTCAAAAAAAAAATTCTCTTACATTTTTTTTCTCTCTTCAATTTTTTTTCTCACACTTCCAAAAATGTTATTTCTCTCTTTAAAAAACATTTTTTTTCTCTTCAAGAATATTTTATTTTCTCTCTTCAAAATAAGGAATGCGGTACCAACATTGGCCACATGGTGCCACTACCAGTAAACATATAATCTAATGCTTTTAATGCTTTCTCTGTTGCTCTACGTCATGTGCAGACTTTCATGGTGAAATTTTATTATAATAATATATTTTAATATAAAAAATTGTCTACGCATTTGAAACACACTACTGCAGAAGTGAAGAGTTCCAGACTGTCAAATAAATATCCAAATATTGTCTAAATATGAGCCAGTGAGTTAAGCCAATGTAAAATGCTCATCCCAAACAAATTGGTGAGGAGTGAGCATTCATCTATAGTATCGCTCCCCGGGTTCCGCCGGGGGGGACGGACGATTTTTATTAAAATATATATTTGATAAAATATGCTCTAATTTTACATTTATTGGTTTTAATTATTAGTAGTTTAGCAACTTATTTCATTCTCGGGTGTTAGGGGTTCATGGTAATATTAATGCATGAGTCAGTTGACTAAACGCACATTCAACCGGACAACTGCAATGGAGATATAACGGGAGATACTTTATGTGATTGAAAGAGACTTTTATGAAAATACGTTTTTAAATATAATTGTATCACATTAATACATTTTCCGCCCAGTTTATCAAAATTAAATGTTTAAGCTGAAATAATTAAGATGTTTACATATTATATTAAGGTAATGTCTTGTGTGAATGAATGAAGTTGCTAAACTACTAATAATTAGAACCACAAAATGTCAAATTAGACCATACATTATTTATAGCGTGTATTTTACCTGGCGCCTATGAACACGCATAGAGGTTACGTCCTTTACTATAGTAACATTAAGGGATGTGTGCGCTCTTTCATGATCATCCATTCATTGGTGAAAAAGTAAGGAATCATTTTATTAACATTATTACATACTGAGATCATACTAAACAGTGGTATTTTTTTAAACAACATCACCCCTCAGCAATTTTATATTTTATATTATTTTATTTTTTTTATTATAATTAAATTTCACCATGAAAGTCTGCACATGACTAATTGCAACAGAGAAAGCATTACAATCATAAGATTACATGTTTACTGATAGTGGCACCTGATGGCCAAGGTTGGTACCGCATACCTTTTTTGAAGAGAAAATGTTTTTTTTTTTTTTGAAGAAAGATAAAAAAAAAAAAAAATTTTGAAGAGAAAAAAAAAATTTGAAGAGAGAAAAAAAAAATGTTTGAAGAGGATAAAAATGCCCGGTATGCCAGATTACCAGTCCAGCCCTGGGTATCTGCCTGGTGACAAGAACAAATATAGGTCTGCACATCTAAAGTATGTCCCATAATTTTTGAAACATTGCCACTGTCACACCAAAAATTGCTTTGCACGATAATAGTGCTTGCTTCACTGTAGAAATTGTTTGGACAGTGTCAACATAGAGGTTATTAGAAGTGTTTTTTTGAAGCCATATGTCAAGAGCATTTGTGGTCACTGGAAATATTGTAAAGCATGTTGCACTTTGGAAGCAATAAAATAAAGGGGTTTTGCCCTTTTCTGAAACAAAAACAAATTATTTGATAAACTTCAATTAGATTTAAAATGGAAGCATTTTCGTTAACTCGAAATGGAACATTTTTGGGAAAATAAGTAAAACTAAGTAAAATTGCAACTGAACTTGATCACAAAGACTTTTCGATTTATGGAAATACTGCAATAATATGCAAATGATTTCAGCTTCATGGTGGTGGGCAGTTGATGATGAGGCACTTTACGTTTCATTGCATGATTTGTTGCCTCTCAAACTTGCCCATGTTCATCAAGCAGGTAAATAATGGGGCTAAATTTAATACTGTAACCACAAAACATGCCCTCTGTACCTCCAATAATCAAATGTTTTCAGTCTATAAATCATTCACCTTTAACCTTCGCATTTCAAGAGTCTCTCCAGACCACTTGATCACTAAGGTCTCAGCATCAATTTAAAGTATCACAGCTGATGACAATATTTTTCTTGCACCTTTCAAAGATATGAACTCCTGCTGTGCTGATGATTAATTGAAATATCATCTGTTTCTTGAGCAGGGTCCAAATTCTCTTCCAAGAACCAATCTCTGCATGACTTCAGTGCAATCAGGAGATTGGCCAGCCAGTGTATAGCAGTGATTCTCAACCATGGGCACACACACTCGAAAGACTAGTTGACTAGGTCCTGGGGGTGAATGAAAACAATTTGAATTCTCAAAGTCAAACTTATAAAACAGAAATCCTACCTGACTGTTATCATTTTTGTTGTCCTCTATGACAGGAGAAGTCAGCAGGTGTCACTCATATTTTGGCTCATAGTGTGGAGATCAACACATACCACTGTGTCAATTTGCTCTCATGTTTACAACATTATAGAAATCTAAACAGTAGTTTTTGAAAAATCTTGCTTTCTTTTGTTTATAAATAATAATAATAATAATAATAATAATAATAATAATAATAAGCTGGTTTTAACCAGTCCTGTGGTGAAAGAGATATATTTTAGATAACATTAAAATCATTACCCCCCACACTTTTGGTAGCAATGCATTTTCTCATAAAAAAAAAAAAAAAAAATAGAAGAAATAAAAAAAAAAAAAAGAAAGAATGAAAGAAAGAAAAGAAAACACCTTAAACCAGCCAAGTTTGTTTGACCAACCAAACCAACTGAAGACCTGGAATTAAATAATAAATAAAACATATTTGTCTATATACAGTACTGCTATGTATATATATATTTTTTAAAGAATTGTTTTATATACTAGACTGTCACTCTGAAACACTCCTTCACACACCTTAACCCTGCTTTTGACCAATAAGGAATATTAAGATTCTAATTTATGCATCTCAAGTAATAAAAAATGTCCTTGTATGTGTGACGTTATAGGTTTCCCTCGGCCATCCATTTTGGGCTTAAAGCAGGTTGCACAGTCATTTGATAGGTCACATGCCATAAACATGATCGTCCAACCATAAATGTCATGATGTTCTAATAAATCACAAAGTGATTTATTTGCACGTTGCACTTTCCTCAACAGCTCAGAAAGATTGATTTAGAGTTGCACTTAAAAACATTTCAAAGTAGATGCAAGAATGAATCTCTCTAAAAAATAAATACAAAATAAAACATTCAGATGAAACCTTCTCTTAATCGGAGCAACTCTTCAACCCTTTTTGCAAACTGGACATGTCTGCAAAAAGCTCTTGCATTATGGCTTAATAAACTAAATATTTTATTTGTGCAATATCAATAATGGAAAAGTTGGGTGAGTGTGTATTATAAGATCATTTTTCTGAAGTTGTTTCACAGTGACTATGAAGCAGATAATGTTTGGCTTGTTAATATAGTGTTAATCTTGTGTTTATCTAACATACCTGGTTGCATATTTGGCCCCTGAATCCACCGAGACACAGACACTGCTCCTTTCTTGGCACAGACGAGAAAGTGGTCCACTGACTGGACGCGTTTGAAATCAGATGCCTGATGCAGAAGGGGTTCGTTTTTATTGGCCCATGAAGGCCGTAAAGCATGCTAGTGTTAACCCCAGTCACCTGCCACACATGTTCTTGGCTGGCATTGGTAGGTACATTGGCTGCATCTGAAAGTTAAGGCAGCTGCCTTGCTGCCTCACTGCACAGTCAGTCAGTGACTTCGAAGGCATGCATTTTGAGTATGAAGGTACTTCGCAAGGACACTGATTTCAGGCTGTCTGCCAAGACACCATAATAACAGTCTAATGATCTAACACAAATTCAAGTAAGCTTTAGAGCTAACCAAGGAAATATTCAGTAACTATGATGCTTAATTCTTGGTAGAAATGGAATTAAAATTTTAGATAACTTTTTTTTTTACCATTCTACAAAAATATTGTATGTGTGCTATTTATTTTCAAGCTTATTAAAGTATCATGGCATTAGCTTAGCAACATGTTAACGGCTAACTCAACTAGACAGATGCCTAAGTAGGGAGTAGATGGCAAGACAGCTCACTAGTCTTTGAAACTGAGCTAAAATGTCACTGCCAAATGTGTATGCATCAAATAGGACCAAGACTTCACAAGGTAGTAAACATATTTAATGATTTTCAACTGTGAAATTATTCATTTTAAATCCTCTGAGCAACTGACTCCCCAGTCCCATTCATTAATCTTTTATCAAAGTTAACTTTAATTGTAAAACAATTTAATCATGACATTCTATTGAAATATATATGATGATGTATTTCAATTGATGCAAAATTCATAATACACACACTATCACTCTATTTATGACCTATTAAATTAACAATGAGTGTGCACTGCAGAGTTTGGTCATGATAAAATACAGCACATTTGAGCAGTTTGTATACTGAAATCCTCACATGTTAGTGTCAATACAAAACCAATAAGAATGTACCAGTGTATGCGGTGGGAAATGTTTTTGGGATTAGCAAAAGGTTAGATGCACATAGGTGTCTGCTCAAGAAGAGATACCACTATGTTTTGTCTTAACAGTGGTTGAGTTATTCCTGAGCAAGCAAATAAAACATTCTTAACAAATCTACAACACATGGTTGGTTAAGATAAACAAACCGAATGTCACTAAATCAACTAAATGAATCAAATGAATCAAACCTACTGTGCAAATCCACTTCATACACAAACAACATCTACATTTTACTCATTCATGCATTAATCGGTTAATTGAACTGCTTAATTTATGATTGTTAGTTTGTGAAGTTCAAACATTTACTTCCATATTGTTCCAGGCATACTTGCAGTCTGAGAAAGCAAATTGCAAAACTTCCAAACTGAATTTGATTAAAAAAAAGACATAATTTCTGGACTCCTGCAAATATGAAAGCAGCTTAAGATATTGACCAGCTGTCAAAAACACTAATTTTCCACAATGATTTGGGCAACAGTTATTAGCAATAGCCAGGGCAACAGTAGATTGGTAATTAACTTACTAAGGGTCTAAATGAACTCCTCTCGCTAAGCTCTGCTTAACAGTCTGATTGTCCAAGACGGTGTCTCATAAACCTAATAAATCCTGGAGGAATTTAATAGCAATATCCCTCTTTCACAAACTTAACTGCCCCAGTAACTGCCAGGGAGAGACCCCACATTCAGTGAGATGGCTCCCCCTACAGGCAGGTGAGGAAAGCATACAGAGGCTTTGGTGAGATAAAATGATCATTTCACATGTAGCTTAAAGATTTAGAGTGATAAAGATGTATTTGTACTTACCTAAGTGACATACAAATCAAATATAAAAGATAATCATTAGTGCTTAAATTGTGACTTAGTGCCCATTTATGCCACAACTAGACTAAGTTGTAACGTACGTATAGCTGATGCAACTGACCCCAGGGGAGGTCACCAAAATCTAGTTGTGAAATGAGCGCCTTTCAGCTGTACAGGATGTAATACAGCGAAGTGGAATGCATATTTTATGGACTTCAACCCCCAACCAAACCTGAACCTAACCATTAATGGAGTCAAAATTAAATGTTGGGGAAAAAGAGCAACCTCCGAATCACACTCGTCTGATTAAGCGAACACGAGTACTTCCTGGTTTGAACGTGGATACAAACCCGGGTCTCACATTGCTGAAGCAATGCGCCGCCGGTCAAGCATACCGACTTCCTGTGTGATCATGTTGGCCAGTCAAAATGGTCAGTAGATAATTTTATTCAAACCAAGAACCTTCAGTCACATCCTTCAATTAACGACTTTTCTTTAATGGGTCACATTGGTGGTTTCATTACAACATGGCTATACAATGTTTTGTAAACCTCAAGGTTATCACTGACAATCTCTTGCTTTAAGTTTTTTTTTAACTGCCACTTTGGAGTCTCTTAGTGGTGGCAATTATAATGGCTCACATCCAAAGGCTCATTTTATAATTTCATCGGATGAAAGATGTGCAATAAGTTCTTCTTTAAGTACCTGTCATAAAACAGATTTGGTGACGAGGTCCAAGTTTCAACAGAGCAGATTGGGGTTAACATTTTGGTATAGTGTATCAATCATCGCAGCAAATCCAATATATCAATTTCATTAAGTGGCTCCTAAGATGCCAAGCACCAGGTTCTTATAAGGACAGGGATGATTTGCTGAAAACTCCGTCCAGTGAAACCAAATTTATTTGATTTTCACCACAAGCTAGAGGCAGGGAAATGTAATGACACATGTTTTTAAGGTCCCCACTAGGAAAACCAATACATTCTGACCGCTGTCAGGAGAGGATGAACATAACTTTTGATAAAGGACACCTTCGGGGGCAAAACTGACTCCTCTGCAGGAAAAGAGATTTTTGCACATCTTAATGCGAAGCAACTCAAAGCGAAAGGGCTAAGAAAACAGAATAATCCTGGGAAGTTTAAATAGCTTTTACAATCTTTTAGCAGCTTTTGCAATCTTTAAAAAAAAATGGGCAGGGTTGTGGAAAACATATTGCATTGTAATTTTTTAAAAATATTTTACCTAGTGTATCGATATTCTTCTCATACCAAGGAACAATATTTTAGTGAGACATTTTACATTGATATTTCTGGGAAATATGTAATTGATCATCAACAAATCCTTAAGGCAAGTTGAGTCGCTCGGGAGCAACAGTATATCCGTAATGCATCCAGGTAGCAATTTTCAATCATGCAATTGCAGCTCCTGTCTATCGAAATGGATACAGACCAAAATCTCCAAGATTATGTTCAAATAACATATTTCAAAACAGCAATAAAACTTGACAATAATGGTAAATTGTTGTTCTTTAGCTGAACACACACACACACACACACACACACACACACACACACACTCAGTTGTGTTTCCATGTTTTATGGGGACTTTCCATAGACATAATGGTTTTTATACTGTACAAACCCAGGTGAAAAAGACGTACAATTAAGTGTATTAAAAATGTACATAAATATGTTTTTAGTACAATACAAATATAATGTAATGCATTTTTAATACACTTAATTGTACGTCTTTTTCACCTGGGAACTTTATATTCTATCCCCTAAACCTAACACAACCCCTAAACCTAACCCTCACAGAAAACTTTCTGCATTTTTACATTTTCAAAAAACATAATTTAGTATGATTTATAAGCTGTTTTCCTCATGGGGACCGATAAAATGTCCCCACAAGGTCAAAAATTTCGGGTTTTACTATCCTTATGGGGACATTTGGTCCCCACAAAGTGATAAATACACGCTCACTCACACACACACACACACACACACACACACACACACACACACACACACACACACACACACACACACACACACACACACAAATGCCAGTTTTCAGGCTGGTACAGCTAATGCATGTGATTTCAAGACAATAGGACAAGCTTAGAATGTAATTCAATGCATTCAAGTCCTCTTGGGAAGTTCATACTTACAAGGTTGGGTGTTGTAAATGTAAGCTCAAGTGATTTTAATCAGAAGAATGTTCCTTTTTTTTTGCATATATTTCTTTCTTGTTTTTTCCCCCGCTTACAACGAAAGGAAGCTTTTTAGCACTAATGCAACAAAAAGTAAGAGCAAAGCCATGCATTAAGTGTGTAATTGATCTGTGATCTATATATTTAATCATTGTCTTGCTGGCACATTTAATGATGCAGTGTAGTTTAATTACACATGTCTGTCGCCTCATAAACCAATTCTTCATTAACAGTACAAAAAATAATTACAAACTAAACTGGAAAGTCAAAATCCACTTAATCGACATGCCCTCAACTCGGAAAGCTGGGCCTCAAAGAAAACTTTTCCACTAGTAATAAAGATTTTGTGGTGATGTTTGAGTGCTCAACTCATAAATCCGATCTTTCCGACAATACTTAAAGGGAGAGTTCACAAGATGTCACCGCAGTTGAGGTATTCAAATCAGCCGAATGGGACATCTATGTTTGATACTCTATGCTCTTCTGTTTGTAAACAAAACTGCGCTTCCATTTTTGTAGTATTTCACGCATCAGTTCTCGCATTAACTTGCCAACACACTTGACCTTGACCCTTGTGAATCTTTAATAAAACTAAATTATTTTAAATATTGATTCATTTCTTAGCATTCGCTTCAGAAGACATGAATTAATCCACTGGAGTTGAACAGATTACTTTTATGATGGCTATATGTGCTTTTTGGAGCTTCAAAATGTTTGGCACCCATTCGCATGCTTTTTATGGACCTACAGAGCTGACATATTCTTCTATAAATCTTAATTTGTGTTCTGAAGAAGAAAGAAAGTCATGCACATCTGGTATAGCATGAGGGTTAATAAATTATGAGTTAGTTTTCCTTCTGGGTGAATTAAACCTTTAAGTCACCAAAAGTAAGCACCAAGTTCAAAAGTAGAGGAAATTGAAACAAAGATCACAATATATCACAGTTTTGAATAATCATGCAATAAACTTAAAGAATCACAATATTATCACATTGTGACACTGATGTCAATACAATATCGCATTACCAGCTCCCTCTTGATTATCTCCAATATAAAACAAAATAAAATGTGCGCAATGCAGATATGAAAAAAATCTGAAGAAATACCTGGACTATGATGGGGGATTACAAACTGTTGATTAAAATTTTAAAAGTGTTTGCATACTATAAAATTCCCTAAATTCTCATGAATGTGCAATAAGTTGGTCAATGTTACGGTCTCGCTCACCTGCACCGTGGATCGTGTCGTCTGCACCATGTTTCGTGTCGTCTGCCCCGTGTTTTCTGTTTCACCCGTCACTTTCCATGTCACGCTCCCTTGTTGTCCACCCCATGTTTTCTGTTTTACCATTCACGCTCCCTGTCATGTCTTTCTTGTTGTCCGCCCGTGTTCCACTGTCTCTGTGAAAACTACACTTCCCTTCTTCCCGTCGTTTCCGGCCCTGTCTGCGTGTTATTGTCCGCACCTGTCTGTCATTTTGTCATTACCGCGTCTCTTTATTTAAACCCCGCTGTTTCCCCTTCCCTTTGTCGTGCGTTAACGTTTCGTGTTGAATGTTGAGAGTTCATGTTCTCGTATGCATCTTGTTCCTTGCTCATGTTCCCAGCTGTCTGTTTATTCGTTCGAGGATTTCCCTGCCTCTTGTAGATGTTCGCTGACTGTTCTCTCGTTGTATGTATCTCGTGTTTAGTTTATTTTTCCCCTCGTGGATTTTTATTTTGTTCCAGTGTTTGTGTTCTTTTTATTGTTGATCAATAAACCGCATTTGGATCCGAACCACCCGTCTGTCTCTTCCTCACATCATTACAGCCAAAAATGCATATTTTAATTGAATATACTGTATGACGTTAAATGCTGTTTCTCTAAATAATAATATCATGCATTTTTGTGCGATTTAAGTTCTTAAATAGTGGAGCTATCTCCTAAAAAACATTTTATAAACCTGAGGACTCTGACTGGTTCATGAATACATTTTATTGAGGCAGCCACCAACACGGCTGAGGACAATCTGAAAGTTCTGAAAGTATAGTTTAAAGGATACATTACACAATACAAACCAACAAAATGTATCTAATGTTAATCTATTTTACCATACACTATTCCAAATGTATTCCATACACTATACCATAACCAGGCAGGTGCATGGTGTATTTAGGTTTATAAAGCACACTTTTGTTTATATTTATTACTTTGTGTAGTATTAGGTCACTGTTGCTACCGTTCCCGAATGTGTTGTGGAGTGGTGGCGGTGTAGTGGTCTAAAGCACATGACTGTTAATCAGAAGGTCGCTGGTTCGATCCCCACAGCCACCACCATTGTATCCTTGGGCAAGGCAATTAACTCCAGGTTGCTCCAGGGGGATTGTCCCTGTAATAAGGGCTCTGTAAGTTGCTTTGGATAAAAGCGTCTGCCAAATGCATAAATGTAAATTTATCCATACAAATGATAGCCAGAAACCACATGACAAAAGGTTATTTGTCCTGAAAATGGTTTTAATAGTTACTTTACTAGTTTGCTTTCAATAAAAGTTTTAATGCACATATTGTGCATAGTATACACAGTTGTAGTGATAGATATTTTAAGAAGGTTATTGTACATTTTATTGCTTTGTTCTGCATATGTACTCAAGCCTAGAATGTGAAAGAAGCAAGAAAGTTAATGTCTTTCAATGCATTTATTGCCAGACTCCATGATTCAGCATTAAACAATGTTAGGTGCATGATATTTTTATGATATCAGCAATGGAAAGCACATAGTGTGTATATTGTCTCTTTTTGTTGTAAAGTATTACCATGAATTCTGTTTACTGACAGATTTTCCTATATGTCCACTTGGTGTTTGACAAACTACTAAGGCAATATCCCTGTCTGCAGATCCATGTCCAGCTGTCTAATTTAAACCTGACTCAGTCTCTCTCTGACCCCAAGTATGTGCTGCCAGGTTCACACATTTCCCTTTTACTACTAACATGTGCTTCTGTCTCTGTAGAAGAAAGTTAATACTGGAAGGCTGTAAAGCCAGAACCAATGACAAGCCTATCCGAAATAAAACATGCTTATGATTTTTCTAACATTTTGTGACATTTATTTGAAAATTGCCTCCGAGTTACATATTTTCTCCTGATTTAAGATATGTTTTTACCATAGGGGAGAATTCAGCATTTCTTAATGTCAGAGTGGAGTGATTCTTTATGATCATGGGTCACAGCCAACTTCAAATATTTACAAGGAAAGTTACTGCACAACACTGACATTTGCGAGCAGATTTACTAGCTATTAGGAACAAATGTTGATTGTTTTCACATTTAAGTGTTCAAAACCTTTGCCCCATTGTGGTCACATAAAACAATACAGTATAAGGAAAATGGTTCTAATAATAGGACCAGAAAAATAAAGCTTTAGATAGATTTTTTTTGTCATAAATGCATGACTTTATACAGAAAGTCTACAATAGTCTATAATGTTTAATGCACTCATTTGAATTCATACTATTTTGCTTACATCCATAATGACAAAACAGATACATGCATGCAATAATCAAATGACAAAAAGTTGCACAACTCTTCTAGCAAAACAAAATACTGTCGCTATTAGACATAATCAAATCTGCATATGAGCAGGTCATATTAGTACATTAAATATTTATGATATGGTTTTCAATTCCAATGACACCTTTAAAATGAAGACGAGTTGCTTCAAGATGGCACACTGATAATTCACTCTGAAACAGACAAAGAAAAGCTAAAGTTATTCCTCAAACTAGTTTAGTCTTCTTACTAACTTTCATAGGCAGTAGAATGGCACTTGAATGCACTGCAAGCTGCTTTGGATTGAAGCGCCTGGCAAACGCATATGTGTTAATGTAGCTCAAACCTTTGACATATCAGACTGATATAAAAACCATTGTGATGAAACTGAAGCAAGTTCTTAAGCACAGGCATTTCAAACATTCTAAAAACATACCTCGGATTGTCAGCTGTGTGGTGCATTCAGCGCGGCCTACAGAGTTTTCCGCCACTACTTTGTAATCTCCGTTGTCTTTGGCACCAACTCTCAAGATAAGCATGGAACAGACACCACAGGTGTTAGAAATGTAGTAGTTGGGGTTCGTGTTGAGGCTGATGTTGTTGCGGTACCAGGTGACATGAGGAGTTGGGTCGCCTCTCACTGCACAGCTCATGTAGCACTCATATTTCTCTGGGCTAGTATGTGTCTTTAGTGGAACCGTGAAAATTGGCGCAGATTCAAAGTTGCAAGGTTTGGATGGGGCTAAGTTTAGACTGAACTTTTCTGCAGGATATAAGATGTAACAGTAAAATGTAAAATTTAGTTCCAGTCCTTTATTTTGATTAGCAAAAATATGTTCCAAAAGTATTAATATAGCTAAAGTATAATAGCATTGAGACACTTCTCTATTTTGGTTACATTTTATAATAACAGTACATGAATAATCATGAATTAATACCTGAATTAATAGTTACTTCTGCATTAATTAATGATGAGTTAAGGAATGGACTAATCAGGAACTAATGAAAAGCTAACATTAACTACAACATGAGCAGGGTTGGGGAGTAACGGAATACATGTAACAGGAATATGTATTTAAAATACAAAATATAAGTAACTTTAATCCACTACAGTTACAATTTAAATTGGTATTTAGAATACAGGTACATTCAAAAAGTATTTTGATTACTGAAGTGTTTTGCATTTTATTGTCATTTGTTTAAATGAATATTTAGTCCTTTCAGATGGAAAAATGTATACATATAAATGATGCGATCCAAAGTGTATTTGAACAGTGGTGAAACACTTTCTTATGATGTGTTGTGCTTCATACGAGCAGACAGAGAAGTACATTTGAAGTTTGGAGCAGAAGAAATAGAAATAAACATTGTGTAAATTGTCATGTGAACAATTAGCCTTATGCTAAGCTAAAATGCTATTTCTAGCCATTTTGCATGCACATGTTACCAGTCACGATTGTATTTTTTAATCAAGAAAATTTACATTGGATCATAATGAATTTTTTCTAGTAAGACCTTTGATATTAGGGCAAAAATCGTTATCTTGATAATATTTTTTTATTGTTTTCCTGTAAAAATATCGAAAAATCCGTAAAACAAGATCAATTTTATTTAGCTTGTTTTAGAAACAACATAAAACAAGATAAGATATTTAGATTTTTCAGAGAATGTATTTTTAGCATGCCTATTTTTCGACTGTACTGGCAGAGTTTTTATAGTCAAAACTAGTGAAAAAAAATCTACCAGTGCTGAAGTTATCCAATGTATTTAAAATACGTTACTGACCTTGATCAGTTTAACAGAATATGTTACAAATTACATTTTACAGCATGTAATCTGTAATCTGTAGTGGAATACATTTCAAAAGTAACCCTCCCAACACTGAATATGAGGTCAACTTAATTACATGTCAGTTCATGTTTGTTAGTTAATGCATTAATTAACAGTATGAAATAACTAGATCAAACAGGCTTTATAAGAAAGAATGGTACTTCAACCTTTAATTAAATATTCATATATAATATTATCAGAATGTAAATATTTTGTACATTTAGCTGTCTGCTGTTTCTCCACAAACGACACAGAATGACGCAGCATAATTCTGCCATTTTTGGACATACAAATTCAGAAAAACACACAAATAATGATGATCACCAATAATTTTCTCCCAACCGATTTTACGTTAATCTCAGTCCCTTTCGCTTCATACTCACTCTACCACTTAATTCACTCATCCAAACCATAGATATGGGAAAGGTTGTCTAAGTTGATGGATCAATATTTGTTTTTGTTATATATATATTTCTCAATATTTTCATGGTTACTTTGAGTTTCATCAGAACTCAAAATCAAAATTTAGAGTTAGGTACAGTTTGTTCTAGTTGTAGTTCTAGTTTTCAATTTTAATGGACTTGGACTTGTTCCAGCCGAGTACATGACATTTGTGATGCAATGAAAAAATAAATAAATGACAAAACAGAAATTAATGAACACATCTCTGTCGGCATGCAGCTGTATTAGCCCCTGAAGTCATAAATGTAGCCAGAGATGTTTCACTGTGTTAAAGGAAACACATGCACACACACATTCACACATAAAGATGGGTATTGTCAGCGACCAATTCACTGTCAGCGACCAATTCCTTCCACTTCCAGGCGGCCGAGCTCCTCCGTCCCCTGGAAGACGGCCATGGCTGCTCCGCTGGGGTGGATGGTAGTGGCGAGAACTCCACTATGGTGTATCCCTCCTCCTTCCCGGGTTTCGGCACCAGTGTAAAGGGACCAATGGAAAGGAGGAGGCAAGAACCGGCTTGACAATATAAATTATATTTTAATGGTAAACTGAACCAAAAAGACACAAACATCAACACACGATGGTAGGCTGCCCCTAAACATTCTCTCTCTCTCTCGCACCACTGTCCGCTGTTGGCATTTATCCCTCTCGGAGGCTTGATATATATATATATATATATATATATATATATATATATATATATATATATATATATATGAAAGGCATAGAGGTGTTAATTCATCATCATTCCAAGACTTGGTGGGGCACATCATTATTAAGTCACATGAAATAACGTCAACTGATGACTTGTTAATGCAGCATCATGTCATGACTTTACTTGCACATCATTGTAAACTTACTATCAACTACGCAAGTACTCCACTATTATTCATCATAGTTAAATCACATATTAGCTAGCATCATTTGGTTTGTCAAGAGGTAAAAGCTGAGATGTGGACATGGTCTGCGAATGAATGACGAGTTAACAGAGTGGAAGGATCCATTGTGGTAGGGTGAGTATGAAGAGAAAGAAATGGAGAATCACCCTCTCCACTTTCATTCATCTGCAGAACAAAGATTTTTAGAAGAATATCTCTGCTCTGTATGTCCATAAAACAGTGAATGGTGACCAAAACTTTGAAACTCCAAAAAGCAAATAAATGCAGCATAAAGGTATCCCATACGTCTCCAGTAGTTTAATCTATTTCTTCTTAAGTTGTTCAATCGGTTTTTGGTGAGATCACACCAAAATATAACCCATAGCACTCAGTACATATATAAAGCACTAGAACGTGTAATCAAGCTTGAAATCATGATTGTAACTTGAGACTGTAATGGCAAGATGTACAGTTAAAAATTAGTTACATTTTGTTCTGTTCACCGAAAACTGACTGGATCACTTCAGAAGACTACTTGAGTCATTTAGATTACTTTTATGCACTTTTTAAAACTTCAAAAATGTTGTCCCCATTCACTTGCATCATGCATTTTATGGGTCTACAGAGCTGATTCTCCTAAAAAAAATTGTGTTCTGCAGACGAAACAAAGTCATACACATCTGGAATAGCATGAGGGTGAGTAAATGATGAGAACTTTTCCTTTAATATGTTAAAAATTTGATAAGGATGATCCATGTATGTAAATTATCCAGAATGATCCAGCATTATCCAGTGATGTTTGTGGCGAAACAGAAGACAAAGCAAAAGTTATATATATATATATTTTTGTATTATTACCATAGTTAGCTATGCACATTTACTTAAAGGTTTAAGTACTTCAAATTCTTTCATCTAAAGCCTGTTTGATTTAGTTTATTTCCTCTCTCAACAGTTACCTTAAAGCTGGAAATGGAAAACTCAGAGTAGAGCTGGAACAGCATGGTTATATAACACTTTCTGTGCATTGTTTGGTGACACACAAAGCTTGATGCTTTGGCTGCTTTTAAAATTTTTGTTGATGGAGAAGAAATGTACTGTACGAACTGGCAAATATTTTTCTCAAACATAACTTACTTGATATTAACATCTTGTGCATAGGATTGTTGAATAAAACCAATATTACTCTTGCAGTCAGGTGTTGTACTGAATATCAGAACAATATTCTATATTGATACTGATAAACAGTACAACATCACTCTTACGATGATACTATGATACTGCTCTTGATACATGATCTTACGTGAGATACTGCTTAAATACAGTATATGCTATTTAGAACAAGAATCTGAAAGTGCAGATTCATTATTCTTCATCAAGAGTGAACTTAAAAGATAGCATCAGCTAGCTTACCTTTCTTCTTCACAACTCCCCAAGATTGGGACTCAGATGGTTCCGAGAGCCCTATGTCATTTTTGGCATACACTCTGAAGTTATATTCCCTTCCTGGCATAATGTTAACAGCTGTGAAGTTGTTATTGAACAAACGGTCAGCCACTGTCTGCCAGGTGCGTTTGATGGAGTCCCGATTCATCACCATGTAGTGCAGGTGATCATCCCGTTTCTCATCAGGAGATGGGTCCCAGGAAACTGTCAAGGTGCCAGGGACATTTTCTTCCAGCTTCACTGGACCAGGTGGTTTAGGATCATCTGTAAACATGCCACATATCCATACACACAATCCATAATATTCCTCAGTATTATGTTGGTGTTTTTTGCAAATAGTATATGTCTCTTGGCCAGCATCTTTTGTTGGTCCTGGAAGAACATTCCTGTCAAACAAACATACAGTTGTCCTAATCCCAAATTTAACCATTAACTACTCATGAAGTCTTGTCACATTTGATAAGAATATTGTTGAAGCTTGAACATCCCTAAACCTAAAATTATTAATTATTTTTTATTAGATTGCCGCATAGACAGAGTCCTTAGGAAACCTCCAAGGAACCCTTTCAAAAGTGTTGCTCTCTGCGGGACATTAGGTATGGGTGCCTAGAGGTATTTTATAAAATCTGATTGTTGATAGGAATGTTGTTCCAGGATAACTTTAATTATGTTTAAGACCTGAAACACTTACTGCTATCTCACCTGTAACTCTGATCTCAACACTGAATGTCTCCTGACCTACAATGTTCTTGACAATGATGGTGTAGATCCCAGTATCAGAACGCTCGGCAGATGGAATTAGGAGCTGAGATGTCCAATCTGCATTACTCACAGTTACACGTTTGGACACAGGCATTCCATCTTTCTGCCAGATTATAGCTGGCGTAGGGGATGCCTGCCAATGAGAGTTATTATTTTGGTATTTGAAAGTCAGAAAGAAAGGTACTTGAGGGTATGCTAAGGTCTATTCAGTTCATAACCACACCTCTACCATTTTGTAATGTAACAGGCATTGTGATACCTCAAAGTTTATGTTGATCCTAGCAGTATTTTCTGCTCTCACAACCATAAAGCTCTTCATTTTGCGATCAGTGAAATTTGGCCGTACTATAAAGAGAAGTTTTCAAGAGTGCATGTAACTTTTTAATAATAAATACCTGTTTTAAATGGGAGAGACTGCAACAATAATACACTTTTTCAAACTGTATATTCATATTATACCAGGTGGGGGCATGGCAATGATATAGTTGTCCAGATCTTGGGGTTCCCCATCACCTCCTTCATTGGTTGCAACCACTCTTACCCAGTACATGGCCATAGATTTAAGACTAAGAACTGTATAGGAAGTTGAAATGAGGGGGTTCGAGTTGCAGCGACCCCAATCTGTGTTCTCAGCTGGCCTTAATTCCACAAAATACCCCTTAGCTTCATCTTGGACTCCGTCCTCTTCCTTTGGTTTTGTCCAACTCAAAGACAATGACGTATAGGTTGAATCAGTCACTCTCAGATCAATTACTTTTCCAGGGGGTTCTGAAATCACAGATACAAGCTCAGTTGTAGAATTATTTTGTGTTCTTGTTTCTTTGGCTTTTATGATCAGATTAAGAACATCTTACTGTTTTTTGACAAATTAATTGTGCTAATTATGTAAGTGCCACAGACTTACTTTTAGGATCTCTGGCTATCACAAATTCTGAGGGTGGGCTTGGTTCTCCAGCACCAGAAAAATTGATGGCTGACACACGGAATTCATATTCCATTCCTTCAACAACATCTTTCACATCATATTGTTTGCCTTTTTGGATAACAATATTTGAAATAAGCAGTAGTAAAAATATATGTTTTAAAGAAATAACTTTCTTTATACACAAAAGAATCAACCTTTGATTGGCTGGTCATGGGGGTTCACTTGACCCCATAAATTACTGCCTCTTTTTCGTTTCTCCATATTATAACCAACAATGTTGGTTCCACCAGTGTTGGTTGGAGGGGACCATGCCAGAGTGATGCAGTTCTTGAAGGCACTGACCACTTTGGGTGAAGAGGGTTGTCCAGGATATGCTGTAACAAATGAGTCACTTTTAAATGATCCTAATTATCAATCATTAGAGGTTATACCATAATACAGTGACCTCTTAAGATTGTCCAATAATCTGAGAGATCATTAGAGCCAATTTTACAAAATAGAGATGTAAATTGATATCTCACCTTTGGTTCCAGCCTGGATGTCATCCGTCTCAAAACTGTCACTGGTCCCCTCTGCAGTTATGGCCCTGATCCTATAGCAGTACCTTCTTCCATGATCCACATCAGTGTCCTTGTAATGGGGTACTCCAGGGATTTTTCCAATCTTCATCCAGGTGTTGCGTCCGATCTGGTTACGCTCTATGTTGTAGTTAATAATAGGACAACCTCCATCATCCTTTGGGGGCCTCCACTTGAACTCCACACAGGATGCTGATGCTTCTATTACCTCAGTAGGTCCCATTGGGTTGGTTGGTTTATCTGCAATACAAAGGAAGAAATACAAATTACTGTTGGTCTTTGCTCTTCAAGATGGAGTATAAATTGGTGAATGAGTTGAATAATATTAACAAATTACATTGAGGAATGGTTAATTTCAGTGAAGACAATCATTAAGTCAATGTTTACTGCATTAAAACAGAGTACATAATATTATGGGCCTTCATATACTAACCTAGGACAATCAGTCTTGAAAGGGCTTCAATAGTTCCGAAATCATTCTTGAGCTTGAGCTTTATTTCTCCACTGTCTTTGCGTTGACACTTCATAAGTAAAAGGCGACTGTGACTGGAAGACCTTTCAATCTTGACATGATTGTCCTCAAGCAGCTCCTCACCTTCATTATACCACTGCACTTTCATTGGTTCACGACCCACAAAGTCCAGTTTGAAAATTGCATTTTGACCAACCTTAATGATCACAGGCTCTGAAAACTTAGCCAAGTCATCTGGATTCAGTCTTGGTGGGTCTGAAACATTAATGTACAATAGAAAAAAAAAGTATTTTGTTTTTCCTATGTCTTGGTAATCTAAAGTATCTCTGTGTTTGACAATTATAATTAACAAACAGTGATTAATGACAAAATACCTTCCACGACCAATATTGCTTCCGTTTTACGTCCATCAGCCTCAAATCGATACTTTCCATTGTCGTCATCTGTGCAGTTAGTTACGATTAATTTATGGACTGCCCCATCTTTGATGATCTTCAGATCATCTTTGGCTGTAATCTATGCAGATATTTCAACAAGGTTATTACTTACTGACCTCAATCACTTCTACCTTTTTATTTTCAAATTATTTTTTAATTTCTAATTTTTAGATATACAGTAAGTGTATTACAGTGGCAGATGGGGTAGATAGCTCTTAGACTTGAGCTTGGAGCATTATGTTTAGGGTGCTGATGGGTTTTGTTTTCAATGTTTACCTCTTTTCCATCCTTATACCAAATGCCATCACAGTTCTCACAGCTTAGCTTGCACACCAGTTCAGCTGACTGACCAATGATGGCATAAACATCAGACAGTCCACTGGTAAAGTGAACACCTGGGTCTGTAAAACAGGTATATTGACAATAGATCAGAGGTTGGTGTTTCTTCTTATGTATTTACACTTACAGTACACTACAAGTCAAAAGTTTAAACACATTTACTCATTGTTTATTATTAACATTTTCCTAATTTTAGAATTATAGTAAAGTCATAAAATCTATGAAATTACAAATGGAATTATGGAAATTTTGTAGTGACCAGTGTTATGCACATAAGTGCACAGTATTGAAAAGGTTCTTGTGAGTTAAAAGTCATCCATTATGGTAACACATGCTATGACCGTTTGGTTACTGTAAGTAAATTAGTACATCCAGCTTACCAATTATGGTGTCTGGCACTAAGGGCCCTGTCCTCACTCTCTTTTTAGGCTCCTCAATGGGTGTCTCTTCCTCTGTGGGTGGTGCTGCTTCCTCTGTTTCAGGTTCTGGATTTTCCTCCTCCACTTCTGGCTCAGGTTCTTGTACGTCTGCTACGCCATCAGTGTCCGGCTTGGTTTCTGGCTTAGGCTTGGGTTTAGGCTTAGGTTTAGATTTTGGTTTTGGCTGTACTGGTGCAGCAGGTACCTTCTCTTCTGGTGGCTCTTTTTCTTTGGCGGCAGCCTCCTCAGCCTCCATCTGCTTGCGCTGGTCCATCCTTTCCTCCCACTCCTTTTGCAGCTTCTCCTGTTGCTCTGCCGCAATCTTTTCCAGGTCTGCACCACCCCCTCCTGCCTGAGTGGTTTTGCGGGCTGCTTTCTTGCCCCTGTTGTTTGGATCAGGGTCAGCTGTTCCAAAGGCAGACCAACATTGGAATGAGGTGTTAATATTCTGGTCCTTCAGTGGAAAACTTGCAGAATATCTACATGGCTCTACGCAGATACGTCCTACTTTCAATGATATAGTGGACTTAAATAGCCATTATGAACAATGGAAGCAATCAGTTTTCTTTTTGTGCTGCTTATTCATAAACTTTTATATTATTCAAATGATAATTTTTGCCATTTCAAATCAAGAATCGTTTATTAATACTCAACATATTTAATCTATATAATTGAGCAATCAATGAATTCAACATTATACAATATAATCATGTTTCTTTCAGTAGAAGCATTTGACTATAATGTGAATAAAGGATTCTAATTGCATAATTGAATTCATGAATCAAAACTGCATCAATAATAAGTGATTATTTGACTATTGAGTTGAATGTGTTGGTTGCATTGATATAATTTAATAGCTATTTCTCTAGGTATGGATCTGCACATTAACATACATATCAGTTCATTAGAAAAATGGTAATGTGGATAATTTCTGAATTTGATCTTACGGTCCACTATTAGCCAGGCATTACAAGACTTCATTCCAGCCACAGCTGCATAGATGCCTTTGTCCACTTGCATACAGTCCTTCACCACTAGCCTATGGATTAGCATGTCCTCAGAGACAGTGATGTCATACTTTTCACTAGGAACCAGAGGAACATTTTTTCCCAACCAAGAGATCTTAGAGAGCGGAGCAGATAAGACACACTCAAACACTGCATCCTGTCTTTCCACAGCCTTCACTTCCCGGATCTTCACCAAGAAGTCCACTATTGGAACTGCAAAGATACATATCACAAAGTTCTCTTTAATTTTGGATACACTTCAAAATGTTTGATCTAAAATTGTACTACATGTGATACCATCTACATTTCTACAAACTGAAAATGCTTTTATTCAGGTCAAAGGAATAATTCACATAATATGAACTTGTAGTGATACCAAATTGTAGCCATTCCTCAAATATTTATTTTTATTATATATATATATATATATATATATATATATATATATATATATATATATATATATATATATATATACACATTTTAAAGGGCTAGTTTACCATCATCAATGACAATTCTGTCATCATGGAACATACTGTGAGAGTAGCTTGGACATCCTCTTGTGTTACATAGAAGAAAATTAGCATTTGAAGATGGTGAGTATATAGTGACAGGCTTTTAATATTGGGGTCAAATAAGCCTTTAATATTGTACTTTAAAAAAGCTAGAAATTGCTAGCTATATTTACTAAATGATTAAAACTCACTTTTGAAGTCTGTGGAGAAGATATTGACCCCCTCAACATCCACTTGATACAATCCAGCATCTTCAGGATTGAGTCCATGAACACTAAAGATGAATTTCCTGCCAACTTGACGCAATGAATGCTTTTCATCTGTGTCGGTGTTGAACGGAACCATAACACCATCCTGTGACACATAATGAATTTGAGAGTACACAATTTAGTTTTTACTTTTACTACATAACAGTGTCAGGCACAATGGTAAAGCGAGAAACAATAAATGCTCTCTCAGTGTGATAAAGTAATAAAAAAAAGATTAGTCCAGCCAGCAACTAAAATTCAAATGTATTTATATTCTTAACCTTGAACAGAAAGATTCTGGAATTGGGATCTTTGAGGTCCATCTCAAATTCAAATTCAGCACATCCTGGCATCTTAATTTCAATGTGTCTCAGACTGGTGAGGTGTTCAACGTACTGTTGGAGAAAAGGCAAGTTAAAAATATAATTTATTTTAAAGAGCTAAATTTACAAAGACATTGCATGCATGCAGTTCTTAAGCCAAAGAGCTGGGTCAGGTATTTCGTACATCACATCCATTATCAACTTTGATTTTATTTCGTGGTTATAATTAAATTATATTGTCAGCATAACAATTGAAAGTTTAATCAGAAAATATAGATGAATTTCTGAATTTTCTTTATGTTGGTTATGTCCTCCTTTTTGCTTTTTTGAAAGCATGCATTCAAGCCAGCATGATCTTCACAAGTTTATGTAAAACCTGATGATCCATGTTATCTCAGCATAATTTGAGAATGTTCCAAAGACCATCTTGTGTGCTTCACTGTAAGCAAGGAAAGCTGACCTTTTGTACAAAGGAGTTAATATAGTCAGTGTCATAAATTTGCATATTTGATTAATGGCCTAGAAATCCTGCAGAAACTTCAATATTTTATTCCATAACCTTTCTGTTTGAATTCAGTTTTGAAGAACAGATTTTCATTATGGTCTCAGACTTTTGGAGCTCAATGTATATACTGCATATTTCAACATTAATTATTTTTAATAGGTTTGACCCTATAATTAAGCCTTAGCAATAAATCAATAACTAACTGTTTAAATTAATTTACTTAAACAATAGGTAATGATTTTTGACTTTTGAAATAATTTGCATTGTACCTTCGACTGTTGCACTTCCATCTCCATTTTCTTCTCATTCAGTTTCTTTAACATCCAGCGAAAGTCTGTCACTCCGTATTCAGTGCAGATGCGCTCATAGTCTTTCTTATCAGCACTCAGCAACAGTTCCCAGAATTTCTCATCTACTTCTCCATCTTTCCTCTCCTCTTTTGGGCGTTCAGCTCTGATAAACAAAAATTCTCAATGAATTAGAGCATACCTTCTTAGGGTCCCCTCACTACCATCATTGTTGGACACAGCTGTGTATGCATGTCAGCAAAGTGATACAACAATAGGTGTTTTGTTTATGCAAGGTGTGCTAGTATCATCATTAGCATGATTATCAAGAACTTACCGAGTCCTCAGGGTCTTTTTAAAATCGGTGGCTGCTTTCTCTCGTTGTTCTGTAAAGTAGAGTTGCACTATTCATCTTTATGCTATAGGCGTGGTCGTATTTAAAATGTGTTTTTTGCTCATTGCTTGACTTATTCAAGACTTAAATACCAACAGACCTAATCGTGACTCCTGCATTGCTTTGCTCTTTTTGAATCCAACTGAAACAACAACAATAAAAAATAAAACCTTATATTATATAAATCATGCACAGCATTGTAAAAGTCAGATATTAAATATACCTAAAATTATTAAACAGACAAATCTATTAAAATTAAGAGTTGAAAACGGATTCACCAGATTTATTTGTACTTGCTTCTTGCCACAAATGTCCCAGGTGCTGTACAACTGGTAGTTTTGTACTGAAACTATGACACCAGTTCTGTTCTACTGACCTTCAATCACATTGAGTGTGACAGTGACCACAGCACGTCCAAATTCATTAATAGCAAAACACTTGTAGGTGTCTGCTTGATCAACTCCAACATTGGGCATCTAATAAATACAACATTGTTTCAATTAATATATTTTCAAATACAAGTATTACAAGAGAAAATGGCAGCAAGGTTTTAAAAATGGAAGCTGTTGCTTTTAAAACCATATTATTACACTTTGTAGGTGTTTACATATTCTTATTTACTGTTATTATGCAAGTTGCAGACAAGTATAGCACCTGTAACTGATGTTCTTCTGCGATTGGATCATACAAAACAATGTATCTTTCAGGATCAGATGTATCTCCATTGTTTCGAGCCCATGTAATGGTTGGTGTTGGATCTCCAGTAACAATAGCTTTGAAAAATGCAAATTTTCCTGTAAAATTGTTGAACACAGTCAATGAAATGTTGCTGAAAAATACAACCTCGTCTCATAGAAACATCTTACTATATCTAATATTTTGCTAAATAATATTTACATGGCTTGTTTTACATATTATATCAGTTATTTCACCCTGTTCCTCAAACAATGCTGTCTTATCATATCAAAACTCTTTATGTACATGTACGTAATTTGTGTACACTATAGTACATGACTTTTAAAGCAATACATTTTAACGTTGCGTCACATAACTAACATTTATAAGCTTGTTCAAATGCAATCAGTTTATGTGGTAGCTCAACTGATAGCGCATTGCACTTGCGATGCAAAAATTGCCATAGAAGCACCACAAAATTAAGATGTTACTTCATTAATTGCATTTTTATGTCAAATTTGGTTTTTAAGATACTATCCATTTGGTTTAGGTTTAAGGTAGGGATAGTTGATTTCAATCTTGATATGTAGTTGATTAACATTCAAAACCTCCTCAAAATGTATGAGCAATATGCGTAAGGAGCAACATAAAATACAGTTTTGCAGAAATGTTGCCACAGTCATGTAAATTTCATTAATTTATTTTATGATTAATTAGTACTAAAGAAACACTATATTGTCAAAGTATATAAACACCAGACCCACATGCGATTGATATGCTGTCAATAAGAAGAAAAAAAAGGGTAGGATACTGACACACAAGCATTAATGAGATCATGCATTGATGTTGGGTGATGGAACCTGGCTCACATTCAGTGCTTCAGTTCATCGCTACGGTGTTCAGTGGGGTTCAGGTCTGGGCTTTGTGAAGGCCAGTCAAGGTCTTCTACACTAGACTCAGTAAATAATTTGCTATGGACCTTGATTTGTGCATAAGGGCATTGTCATGTTTGAGCAGAAAAGAGTCATTCACAAAACTGTTGCACAAAGTTGGAAGCACACAATTCTCTAGAATGTCAATGCATGGCGTAGCATTACAAATTGTCTTTACAGTAATTAAGGGGCCTAGCCAAACATGTTAATAAGAAGGCAGTGTTCACATACTTTGGCCATGTAGAATGATTTGGTTGAGCTGCTTTACCTTCTTGAATAGTAAGGGCAATAGGTTTGCGGGTGAAGTCGGGGTGGCTTTTTCCTGCTGGGATTTCTTCCACAAACTGGGTGATCATAACCCCTGGAACTCTAGATCGCTTTCTAATGGCCACTGATAAAATAAAAAGAACACAAAGTTTAAACCTTTGATACAGTACACATGAAATAAATGGATTTGTAAAATATCAAAAAAATTTTTTGAATATATCTACCTTGCCCAGCGGCAGTGGGTTCCTCATCCTTACTTTTCCTAAACTTCATATTGACATGTGGAATTCAAACACACCTATCCTGTGGGATGAATTATATTTGAGATCAGTAATCATCAATTGGTAGAGCTTGGCATTAGCTATGCCAAAATCATGGATTTGATTCCCACACAACACACAAACTTATAAAATCTGGCTTATGAAGTCTGCCAGATGCTTCAATGTAAAATTATTCTGGATGAGCTTTGCTGACTTGCTGCAGATAATCTTCCAAGTTCTGATATAATTGTGAAATTAGGGCAAAGTTTAAGATTTTGTAGCATTTGAAAGCATTTTAGAATTTATTGTAGTTTTTCAAATGTGCTAGACGTGGATCTGATGAAGACCTGACTCTAATCAGGTCTGTTCCTTGGGGCACAGACCTGATTAGGCAGGGAGAATGGAGCTTAGAAGCTAAGAGCTGTTGTCAGCTTTTCTCAGTTGCAATATGAAGACTCCAGCTGTCTGTGATGTAATTCACAGGGCAGTCACAGAGAAAAAGCTTGCAACAGTGTCACTTACAGCAGTCCGCAACCTCGGGACTTAAGCAATATGTCTACTAGAGGAATGTAACGCTAACACTTTTTGAGTAAACCTTGCACTTGCTGAAGTCTCTATTAGATGGGTTTCTTAAAATCAGGAGAAAGACAGTAATTGTGTCTGGAGGTGGTGGAAAACGGTTCTAAATTATTACTGAGAAATAACTGAAAAGAGAAATAGCATTGTTGAGCCATGGGTTTCTGACTGGAATTTTTTCTTTTTTTTTAATAGAAGCTTTCTAGTAATATAAGTAAACTTGGAGAGATTTTAACATAAACACATTGACATTCTAACTCACATACTCATATGTCATGTAGTGTCGAGCTTTAAAGTGAGCAAACAAGTTGTATTAAAAGTTTAAATGATTGTTCCAACTTGTGATATTCTAGCAGTATAAAGCTTACAAATTGTCACTCAATTCAAAGTAGTTCCACGTGAGACATTTCCTTTTCACGCACGCACGCGCGCACGTGCACGCACGCACACACACGCGTGTTGTAAGCCAGTTGTCTGATATGCTTTCTGCCCTATTTTGACAGGAATTAATCGGCCCTGATAATCAGCCATTTCTCGATGTTTGAAAGTGCAGAAAATCTGCTTTATCGGCAGAGACTGATATTTGGCTGCTACGTCAGTGCATCTCTAATTATCAACTCTGTCAGGCACATAAACTCACATCCTTGTAGATGATGTAGTCCTTATTGCAACTTGTTTACAATGTATGTTTGAAAGCACAACAATGGTTTCACATGTCAATACTTGTAGTTTCAAGTGTCAAGTAATGTAGACCATATTTTACACTAATAAATTTTTTCCATTTTTTTTAATCCTACTGCGAAAAATGAGCTGCATTTGCTCCCATGAAATTAAAATTAAACAGATAATGTTTTATTAGATTAAATAGATAATGCTTTGTCAATACCTTGTCTGTTCTAAACTACTGAATTGCATGGGAGCATATGTCACAGTGTGCCGGTTTTACTGTGAAATGTAACCTTTTTTTGATCATGCACTTGCTTTTGATTGTTTTTTGTTACACCAAATGATGATTGAATCCAAAAGCTGAACACAGGCTCGGGAAAGAGAGAGTTCAATTAAATAGTTTGGAGGCTGTGAGCTGGTCAGGCAGGAGGTAATAGCAGAGCAGAGCGGCGGCTGAATGGTTTGGCGTGGCAGGCTTGATGTGGAGCGTATCTGCGGATGACTGAAGAGGTAAGAGGTTGAGCACAGGTTGGCTGGTTGAATACTGGATCTGAAGCACAGGATAACACAAGTAGAATAAAAAATAACAAAAGAGAATTGCAGAGCAACTTTATTCTAATCTGCCTTAGAGTACCACTCTAATAGACTGAACAATCTGGAGAAGAATGGCTGAGAACACAAGGTTTAAATAGGGCAGACTGGTGATGAAATGAGGCTGGTGAGATGTAATCAGTGGGGAAGAGCTGCCACGCCACTGGAACAGACCAACTCAGACAAACGGGTACACACACACACACACACACACACACACACACACACACACACACACACACACACAAATCAGATCATTTGGAATGAAGGATGGATCTTAAATGGACCTGTGCAGTTTGAGTTTAATGGCAGAGGGGTTGATGATTTTTTAAATGACAAAGGGACCAATGTAATGGGGAGACAGTTTTCTGGACTCAGTTCTCAACGGAATGTTTCTTGATGACAACCATACCTTCTGACCTGGCTGATAATTGGGTGCAGGAGTCCGATGGCCATCAGCAAGGTGATGGTTTTTGTCAGCTGAATGGAGGAGGGCAGAGCGAACATCTCTCCAAATCTTACGGCAGCTATTGAGGTGAACTTGGACAATTGGGACTGCAATGATGTTCTCCTGGACTGGAAACGTCGAAGGCTGATATCCCAAGGAACCCTCAAAAGGAGACATGCCCGTGGCTGAGCTGAGGAGGGAGTTGTGAGCATATTTTAATCCAAGCAATGTGGGCACTCAAGGAGATGGGTTTAGGGGCTGTAACACATCATAATGCTACCTCTAACTCCTGAATGATTCTTTCCGGTTGCCCATTGGATTGAGGGTGAAAACCAGAATATAAACTCACAGATGCTCCAAGAGCCCGGCAGAAGGCTCTCCAGATCTGAGAGGTGAACTGCGGTCTATGATCAGAAACAATGTCCAAGGGGATGCCATGAAGACAGAAGACATGTAATTCCAGCAGATCAGTGGTCTCATGAGCTGTCGGGAATTAGGGGAGAGCTAAAAAATTTGCTGACTTGGAGAAGTGGTCAACAGTGGTAAGGATGGTGGTTTTACCTTCGAGGGAGGCAATCCTGTAATGAAATCAAGGGCAATGTTTGATCAGGGGCGACTGGGAACAGGGGTTACTGGGAACATGCAAAACATACAGAACATACTACATACAGTGACGAAGGCTTGAGTATCTGCGTCCATGGTAGGCCACCAGAAGTGTCTTTAAGAAATTTTAAGGTGCAAGTCAGTGGCTTGATCTGTATCAACAGTCCAACGAAAAGGGGTGTAAGATGCAAGCTTGTGAGAGGTGCGGCCACATGAATATAGTCACTGATGAATTGATGATAAAAACTTGCAAAACCCAGAAAGTGCTGTAGTTGTTTAAGGGAGATATGTTTGGGCCATTCTGCCAATGCTTGGATTTTTTTCTGGATCCATCTTTCTTAGCCACAAAGAAAAAAACCTGCGCCAAGGGGTAAAGAGGAAAAGCGAATTATGCCAGCAGCTAGAGATCATGTACACATTTTTGGCTGAAGGGGACAAGTGGCTAGGAAATTACCCATCTGACCATACCCACCCTCAATCTCCAGAGTTGTTCGGCTGGGGTGAGATGAGCATGACCCAACTGCATGGACTCAGATGACAAATAATTGGTTGAGACACAGGGACCAGTAAATAATTCAGTGACCTCCTTTCCATTCAACTGGGAAAAGACATGAGAAGAGGGTGCAGGGTGAGACTGGATTTTTCCCTAATGGATTCTCACAGGCAGTTATCTAAATTGTTAGAGACACAAGTGAGTCAAGAGAGTAAGATCTGTCCTCAACGGCCAGTTCATCATTTATTTGGTCATAGAGTCCATTCTGAAAACACTTCCTGAAAAGCACCATCATTCTAGCCCAATTTGGCAGCTAAGATGCAGAAATCCACCGAATATTCAGCCACGCTTCGAGAACCCTGACAGAACAAGAGGCACTTCTCTGCTTCAGTTTCATGAATAGGGTGGTCAAAAACTTTCCTAAGTTCAGAACTAAGAGGAAAAAGAGTTAAAGGCAGTTTGACTGCTCCAGACTGCTGTGGCCCATGCTAAGGTGTTTCCTCGAAGAAGCCCAATAACATAAGAGATTTTTACATCATCTTTGGAATATGTATGTGGCCACTGGCCGAAAACTAGAGAACACTGAAGAAAGGACTTACATTTTCCTAAATCTCCAGAGTATGGTTCAGGATCATGAGCCAGGGACATGTAAAGGATGAATGATCAGAGGAGGAGGTGAAATGGGCGCTATGGGAGCAGGCTGACTGGAAGTCGGACTCGTAGACCACTGAGCGAGTAGAACAGAAATATAATAGAATTTCACAAATCTGTGAGATCTGACCTGTCATGGTTTGGTTGCGGTCCACAAGATCCCGTAGCTGTATTTCATGCTGTCCCAGAAGTACTCCTTGCCCAGACAGAGCTTTATGAACTGAATCTGTGTCAGCTGGGTCCATAGTGGCCAGATTGTTCTGTTATACCAAATGATAGTTGAACCCAAAAGCTGAACACAGACTCGGGGAGAGTTCGATGAAATAGTTTATTATAACAGACTTGCAATTTGATGAATGATATACAGATGGGGATACTGCCGCTGGAGGCTGAGGGTTGGGCAGGCAGGAGGTAATAGCAGTGCGGTGGCTAGATGGTTTGGCATGGCAGGCTTGAAGGCAAGCAGATTTGTGGATAACTGAAGAGGTAAGTGGTTGAGCACAGGTTGGCTGGTTGGACAGTGGATCTGAAGCACAGGATAACACAAGTAAGGACAAATACTAAGAGAGAATTGCAGAGTAACTTGCTTCAAATCAGCCCTGGCATTAGTACCACTCTAGTAGACTGAACAATCGGGCGATGAATGGCTGAGAACCCAGGGTTTAAGTAGAGCAGACTGGTGATGAAATGATGAGAGGCAGGTGAAATGTAATCAGTGGGGTAGAGCTACCACGCAAACAGACCAACTCACTGACACACAGGGGGGACACTGATGAAAAACACTGTTGGCCAAGATCAACATCCTGACAGTTTTGGATATGCATACACACCCTCCATTTTAAATTCCAGAGGGAACATAGTGAATTAGCCTTTCAGGTTGGCCAGCAAAGAGTGGGTGTGATCCTACAGTACTTATAGGTCTGTTTTTTCATACTGTGTGAAATACTTCAAATGAAACAATTTGTAACACTTTGTGGACACATTGTAGGTCAAATTCTTGGTTTTGCAGTGACTGCATGTAGCATGTTTACTCCATTCATAATTTATCTGTTTATTAGAAATGCTATGATACAGTAGATACCTAGAAATGTTGCAGCTTTCTATAGTGTAGTAATTTAATGCGATGGTAAATTGAGGACTTCCTGTTATAACTCTATAGCATGTGCTCAGTGGTGTGTGTCAAATAGCCCTGCATGATTTTGTCTGTTATAGGTCACATACCTCATAAAACTATCCATCAAAATGTTGCCTCTGATGAACACCCTCATCCTAAATACAGCATGTGTAAAGTTTTTCAAGAGTTCTATTTCTTCATGATCTCTGATCATAGTTATACTATTCCCAAATGTGTTTCATTGCTGTTAGAATAAAAGGTTTCATAAACAATGTAATTTAGTAATCCTTTAATATTTCTTTGTAATTGCCTTGGGGATAAATCCTGTCACATACTTCATAATCCTTTATAATGCTCAAAATTGCAGCAGTTTCTGGCATAAATTTATATTATGCACACACACACACACACACACACACACACACACACACACACACACACACACACACACACACACACACACACACACACACACACACACACACACACACGTATGCGTTTGATAAAAAAATAGACTGTTCTGAATGGAATACTTGCTTACTTCTAAATACAATACAAAGTGTACACTGTATAGTGCCTACTATTTGTTTCAAATACTTCATATTTGGCTTTTCATAACAGTAGTATATACAATTTTTGTCACATTACCTCATCACTTTGCTTATGAGTGTCTTTCATTTATTATTGTTGAAATAAATAGTTAATAGTTTTATTTTACAGTTCAATCAAATATTAAGTTAAAATACAGATGTTAATATTGCATCTGAAATTACATATAAAACCATATAAAAATTGAACATTTGAACATTCAAATGGAGTATTCAAATGGACCACCACCAACAACATAAAGAATTACTAGATAGAACATTCTCTAATCATACCAACATGAATAAGGTGTCGATTCACTGTGTAAGCTGTAAATCAAGAGTATCTCTAGACAGCTTCTTCTTATCAGGGATAACCATATTTGTAGGATATGAAAAATAGCCATGCCTAGCAACAGAGACATATGATTGATTTATAAATATGCCCAAGGGATGCCTGAAAAGGTTCTGTGTCTTGAGATGTCAACCCCCAACTAATGACACCCAAGTCTCCTCTTACTGGTCTGACATTTATTACATGATATTTTACAACTAATTTTCTCTTCCTTAACCCATGCTTACCCAGTTCATTAAGGAATACATTTTATTTTGGGGTAAATGATCCCTTTAACATTGCCTGCTGAGTTTTACAGAGCTGGATGTAACTATTTGAACAAAAAATATTTAAAAAAATATATTTATCAGGGTGCTGTGGTAAAATATGTCATCATAATTACTAGCCATTTAAGGCAACTTTGAGCACTTTTAGCTCCTTGCAATGTTTTTTTTTTTTATTCACATTCTTTGTCATTTTTTTCTGAAAGTTTTGTTCTGTATTTTGTTCAACTGAATTCTGCGGTGAAAATAAAAAATTGAAGCTGATTTCATAGCTAACATATTATGTATCCTACAGACACGTGATTAAGTCATCTTTTCCGCAGTGTCTATTTGCACCCTGGTGTAAACGGCACCCGCCACACAGTGCAGCTACAGTATGTGCACCCCTAAAGTCTGGCGGAATCACGTAAATATAGGACAAGCTTGACATCAGGTTTTGCTGCTGTGGCGTGGGATGTAAAGATGGTGTAAATGTGTTGTGTGACCTTGGCTTGATTCTGACTTTTGTCCCACGTTTTATTTTTACCATACAATTTCCTGTTTCCAATCTTAATATTTCCTGAATACTACTTACATTAATAAATCAAAATGAATATTAAGGTTGATTTCATCACAGTGATTTGGCTATGGTGAATGTTGGTTTTGACCATGCAACTGCCCTTAGAGGATTTGGATGAGCACATCTACCCTCCATTTTAAATTCCAGAGGGAACCCATGGCGAATCAGCCTTTCAGGTTATAGGTTTGGGGTAGAGATTAATGTAGTGTGTCTTTGGGATTCTAAATAAACACAATAAACACACTGCAGTGATGCCCATATACTGTATGTTAGTATTTAAATATGGGTACAAATAGTATCTACGTAACTTGCACCAGTGTCGGGGTGCAAATAATATCTGCCAATATTTGCACTGGGGTGTAAATAGCATATAGGGTCTACCATTATTTGCACCAGGGTGCAAATAGCATCTGCCAATATTTTCACACTTTTCTTTTTGCAAAATTTAGCAAAAATAAATGAATAAATAACAACAACAAAAAATCCTAAAAATTGGAAATGACACTCAATAAAAAAATATATGCTCACAAGCAACATTTACCATATTTTTTCTTTAAACATTAAAATATTATATTTAATCTCAAGCATTGAAACTTTTTTCAATAAGTATACTAACTTAAAAAAAAAAAAAAAAAACTCTGGTACAGTCATAGTCTTTAAAAATTCTATATAAATATTTTTCACACAATGTATTTGAAATGGTTTATGTTTATTTCACTCTTTGTTTAGATTATCATAGTTTAAAACATGATAATTAACATTTTTTCTTTTTTTTTTTATAAATGTCATAGTTAAATATTAAAAGTCTGGTTCTAGGACAAGACTAAAACAGTACAGTCTGTACACACTGTTAAAGGCATTGAAAAGTACCAAACATAAATGATGAATGTTTGGTAAAAAGTTTTCAAATCAGATTTAATGTGAAAAAATATTTTTTTCATTGTTTAACACTTTATAATGTTCCATTTGTTAACATTAGCTAACAGCATTAATCAACGTGAACCAACAATGAACTATGTTAATTTCAATAGATATTAAACCATTTTTAACAAGTTGTATTTGTTAACATTACTTAACACACTATGACCTAACATGAACTAAAAATGAACAATTGTATTTTTCTTAACCAACATTGACAAAGACTAATAAATGCTGTAATACATATATATATATATATATATATATATATATATATATATATATATATATATATATATATATATATTGTTCATTGTTTGAATGATACCTAATGCATTAAATGCATTTACTGAATGGAACCTTATTCTAAAGTGTTACCAATATTTTTCATACAAATTAACCACTGGTAGATGACATTGCCTTAATGTGAAGAAGCACCATTTATGATCAATATATATATATATATATATATATATATATATATATATATATATATATATAGTTGTGTCAGTAATTCATAAATTAATTGTTTGAGTCTAATTTCACCTTTATATACTGCCTACATGTCATGCACCCTGCTCAAAACTGAAAGAACAGATGGTGTAGCATCCTTTGGTCATTAAATGATAATATCAAAGCCATTTGATTGAAAAAAAAGACCATCAATATAATGTTTTGTAGGCCTACTAACAGATGTCTCTGTTCAACTCACTAAGGACCACTCCCCCTCTGGTTGGAATCTTACTTTTTGCTTGCTCTATTTGTTTTGACATAACAATCACTTTGTCCAAATCTATTTATATCATGAATTGGCACACACAAAATTACTTATTATGCTCATTTGCCAATAATAAAACATGCAGTAGGTGTGTAGTTGACAGGTCTCAATGGACTTAGATTAAAATGTTATAGCTTTTAGGTTAAATATATGTTTTTCACCATTTGAATCACATTTTTGCCATCACTAGTGCATTTTAATTGGTCCTGCGGTGGGGCAAACCAAATGATAGTACACATTTGCTATGTAGTCTCTCTAATTTAGTTAATATTAGGTCATAAAAGCTGCATGCATGATTACAAAAGAATGCTTTTTAAAATAGTTTTAGAAGGTAGCATGTCAAACCACAGAGAATGTTAACTTCCCATATGCAGTTTTAGCTCTTAGAATCTTGGCAAAATGGTCACATAAATGGCACAGTTTTTGAATCTCCATGGATGATGCTGTCAGTCTGGTGAAAATTCCCTTATATTTGTACATATACAGAATAGAGACATCTTCAAAGACAGAGGAGGCTTTTATCCAATCATATGCACTGATCCAAGGCCATCATTGAGTTTAGGAAATTAGGCAACCCCAAGCTATGCTGATTGGCCAGTGCATTGTTCCTACCATCATCTTGGTATGATCTAGCAATGTAGTACAATTACTAAAGTTTGTGGCTAGAACTTACTTGTAAAGTGTGTCCTGTGCTCTTTGTTCAGCTTTGAGTGTGGACCCTTCACCTTTGCAGCCCAGCTTGAGATGGTCCTCAAAGGTGTCCTGTTGCTCCTTGGGGGCGATGGCTGAAGGATAAACTTACCCTTGAGCACTTATCAAAGACATGAGGGTGACTCCTCCTTAATTATGGAATCAGGCTGCAGAATGCAGCGGAGAGGGTCTCATAAACTATGCCCTAAAAACAGGCAACTGGCATTCCAGGAGAAAGTGTCCAACGGAGCAGTGACATTGAAGGGAAAAGCTTCCTTAAATGATGCCTTGAGAAAGGTAAGCTTGAGCTACCCTTAAACCATTGTGAAAACTAATATTGGTTTCGTTCCCCAAATAATGTGCATCATTTTTGTATATAATTTGTGGAAACAATTTCATTAATACTATATGTGCCACTATAAGACAATATTAAACAAAATATAGCCTATATTAACAATACTTGTGCTACTCAGAACAACAGTGTAGGAGCTTCGAAACGTTGTGAAAAATAATAGTGATGATGTTTTTCTCACAATTTTTGAATCATTTCTAGATGTATTTGTGTAGTATTTTAAAAATGCTGTGTCGTGTAAGATAATATAAAACAAAATATAATCAATACCAAATAGTTAATGTGCAACAAAACCTTTTAGAAGAAAAAAGACAATGCATGCGTTTTGTTGATGCTTATGAAAATATTTAATACATACACCATTGTGGTTTGGATATCTAATATATTGCTAAATTATTTCATGGATACACTTGTACGTATGAGCAGAATATCTCACATTTTACAATAAGGTTCCAATTGTTAGTTAACAAGATTAGTTAACATGAACTAACAATGAACACTACTTTTACATCATTTACTAATCTTACTGAAGTTAATGTTAATTTCAGCATACAGTAAACTAATACTTTTATATAATCAAAAGTTGTATTTGTTCACATAAGTGACTATGTTCGCACTATGAACTAACAATTAACAATTGTATTTTTATTAACTAACATTAACAAATATTTATATATGCTGTAAAAAATATATTCATTGTTTGTTCATAATACCTAATGCATGATCTAATGTCAAGGAATGGAACCTTATTTTAAAGTGTTACCAATATCTCTAAAGCTTTAGGCCAAGACCGAACATCTTCTGTGCCAGTTGGATGTGAGTTTGACGATACACTGGTATGACCAGGCCCAGGCTTTATTGCCCATATATGGATCAAAAGAGACAGAGATCATAACTCATCTTGATATAGTGACTCATAAGTGTGACATATGCACATGACCACATAGAGTACATAACTGCACCACAGGAGCTGTGTACTGAATCTGATGTTACATTTACTGCACACTGGCTCATGCCATTTTAACACTTTAGTGGCAGTAAAATTCTCTGACCAAATATAACAAGGACAGAATGTTCAGACTTGACTTTTATAAGTAAAACTTTATGAGTCATGAGTTATGAGTTATCATATGCATTCACATGATACTTTTATATGATATTTCTCCTTTTTGTGTCTGAGTGGATGAAGATAAATGTAGAATTTATACTGTACTTGGACCCTTGGTCTTGGTTGATTGATAATCAGATTTGCAACTGATGATAAATAACTATGGAGTTATAATAATTGTCTATGGATCATTCCTACTATGCCATACATTTTAGTGTCCCCATCACATGTTAATATATTGTACAAAATTATTAACTTTTAAAAATATTTATATCCCAATAGTTTTTTTTTATTTTTTATCACTATACTACAATTTAGTGAACATTATTTAAAAGTGGATTTTAAATAACTTCACTATTTTGGTTTGATTGGATATTGCCATTATTTCACCATGTAGCTGTATGATATCTTCTTAAATACACACACACACACACACACACACACACACACACACACACACACACACACACACACACACACACACACACACACACACACACAAAAGGCAATTTAGTAAGCAACATTCCAGTTGTTTGATCTCTTTTCATTTCTTTAATCAAACTGTTTAAAAACAAAACTTTTATTGGGAATGTGTAATTTCATAATTAATTTATAGTTATTTTTTTCTTGTCGTCATTATCACTTTCCATGCTTTTAGTTATGTAGGTCCCTTAAATATTAAAAGCCTATCCCCAGATTACATCATCCTCCCCTAACAAATAATGTTTTAGCATAGATGTTATGCATTTTTTCATGTTTGTGGTATTAGCTGTTTGGTTTCACTCTAAAACGTTCCATCCTTTTTGGTGAAATTATAGAATTAATAAAATAATATTTACTGTATTATATCAGATTTAAAATATATCACAATTTTAAAATACAATAAATATATTTAAATATTATTATAATATAAAAAATCCATATCTAAATTAAATGAAATTAAATTCTAGTTGACTCCCTCGTGTAAATTCATTTTCAATCCCTCACAAAACTTCCATCATGTTAGTTTTCTTGCCATTGTATGAGTAATCAGGTTGAAATTAATAAATAAATGTGTGATCTTTACCAGATTACATTTCTGAAAGTCTGGTATACCCGTTTTTTTTTTTTTTTTTTTTAAGTTAGAGAGTAATTGAAAAGAAATGCAAAACAGAAATGGCCCCTATGTGCAAGGGTATTGTTTAGAAACCAATGCCAATCATGATCTTGAATGTTTTATTTACACCAAACCATTCCCTATGACAAAATCTTTTAGAATATTTGATCTTGAAAGCTCTTAATTGTGTTTCTTTTAGCTTTCAATACAAGCAAACTGAGAAAATGGATGTGAGATCAACAAACATTTTACACTTATTTTGTTCCTTAATCTTAATATAGTGTAATTGCATTTTTGAAAGGTACATACTTCCAGAAGAACAAGAAGTAACAAATAAATAAATAAAATTTCATACAACAATAAAACCTCCAAAAACCTGAACAAATTTTAAAATCACTGTCAAACATTTTTAGATAAGCACATCATATTAAGCATTATCCACCATAGCAGCACCTTACAGATATGTGTTGTTATTAATGTAAAAGAAGACTATCAGGTTTTCATGCAGTTTATTACAGTAAGACAATATACAATCTTTCACATGCATTTGATTTTTGTCATCCACCTGAATTTGTCAAATAAAGCCAAACAGTCTAGAGCATTTCCACATGCCACATAACTTTTCCGAAAAGTACTCAGTACTGTACTTCTACAAAGAGACGATATCCGCAAAAAACAACAAAATAATGACTTGCAAGGAATATGGATTGATAACTGCATGATTTCATGGTTTTATTCTGAAAAAAAAAAGAAAAAAAAAGGTGAAGACAAATTCATGTACAATTATTTCTAAATGTGCTGAATTATTGTTATAACATAATATAAATGAACATATTCATAAGCATACTCAATCCACGAATTATAGAAATAGCATTCCCAGGCTACCTGGAGGTACTTTAGAAAAGAAGGTTTTTGGCAGATTTACTTGGAACACTGTCAACTGATCATAGTAAGGACTTGGGATGTCGATCTACCTAGCTAAAAAGACCAGCTTGGACCAGCATGAATTTTCAAGTTCCCTTTCTGTCACTTACTCAACGTTGTGTCGGTGAAGTGACACTAGGGGTCTCGCTTGAGAGCCTCAGTTGCCTCTGAGCTTTGAGAAAAGGCAAATGAGAATTGGCGAACAGAATTTGCATGTCCCTCCCCTGGACATACGAATATAAAAGGTGGGAATGGTGCATCTGTTTAGTCAGATTTTGTCTTCGACGCCGAGTGGTTGTGTGTAAATAAGCAGAAAAGAACATAAATCCTCTAAAAGAGTATAATTTTCTCTAAAAGAGTGACATATTTGTCATTTAATTTTTTAAAGATGCGTCTTTTTGAAGATACCTTTCCGCCTGTGTGTAGTTTGTGGATGCGGTAGATATCTCTCCACCGCTGACAGTCATAGGCACTGCCTCATGTGTCTGGGTAGCGATCACACCAAGGCAGCGTTTGTGGATGGTTCTTGTTCTCACTGTGAGAACTTGACCATGGCAACATTGCGGTCGCGGCTTACATTTCTGAAAGGAAACGCTACTCCAGCCGCCCCCTGTGTCGTGCCTTCCTCCCACGGGATGGAGATCGACCCGGCTGGTGATGGAGGTGATTTGGGGAGTTCAGTGGGCACGTATTCGCCGGGTAAAACCCCACGAACCTCCCGCCCCCCAGCATGCTAGTTTGCTTCCGTCCGGGTCCAAATGTGTCATTCGGACCCCCCAGGCGGGATGATGACGTTTCTGCTGCATTGGAGAGCGTTGCGGCGTCTTACACGGAGGACTCGACTGGGCTGCCACCTTCGGGTTGACCCGCCCAGTTTGAGGCCAACGCACAGATGGCAGACATGCTTGCCCGTGGCCGCTGTGAGCATGGGGCTGGACTAGAACCTTCCGTCCTTCCCTCAACCCTCGCGGCTAGATGAGTGGTTCCTTGGGTCAGGACGCCGCTCAAAGCCACACCCCCCCCCCCCGGTCCCCTTTTTCCCGGAAGTGTACGACGATCTGATGAGTCGTGGAGGGCACCTATTACTGCCTGTATCCGATCTTCTCGCTCGTCTTCTCTCACTACCCTCGACGGTGAGGCAGCCCCCAGATACACGGAGGTCCCCCAGGTGGACTAAGCGGTTGCGATGCACCTGTGCCCACAGAACGTGGCCACCTTGTGGGATCATCAAACACTCCCCTCCAAGGCATGCAGAACAACATTGTCCATGATGGCGAAAGCCTACGGAACCACTGGACAGGCCACCTCCACCCTGCATGCCATGGCACTCCTGCAAGTTCACTAGGCCAAGGCGCTAAAAGATCTGCACTTGGGTAGTCCTGATCCCAACTGCAGGAGCTGTGCTCAGCAACTGACCTCGCCCTCTGGGCCAAGAAGGTCACAGCGCGGGCACTCGGCCAGGCGATGGCCATCCTCGTGGTCCAGGAACGAAATCTGTGGATGAACATTGTTGAGATGTGTGACACTGACAAAGCATGTTTTCTCAATGCACCCATCTCCTAGCTCGCCCTATTCGGCGACACCGTCGAGGACTTCGCCCAGCAGTTCTTGGCGGTAAAGGATCAGTGCTCTCATTTCTGCACAGGAGGTTGGAGGGGCGGCTGTCCCCCTCCATCTTGAAGGTGTTGTAGCCTCTAATCCATCCCACCGTGATGCAGTGGACGTTAAGGCCCTGCGGGAGCACGACCTGGTCATCAGGTCCCTTAAGAGGCACCCGTAGACTGAATCCTCCTAGCACATTTCTGTTCCCCTCACAGGGTCTCTCTGCACCCCCTGTGGGCCCTCAGGAGAACCCCTTCGAGCCGCTAGACACAGTCAAGCTGTGTGCTCTCCTCTGAAGATGGCCCTCCTAATTCTGTTGGCTTCCATCTAGAGGGTCGCAGACCTGCAAGCGCCCTCTGCCAGTGACACCTCCCCGGAGCCCGGTCAGGGTCTTAGGGTGACGTGAGCATCTGTCGGACCTTGCCCAAGGTTCCTACGGCCCCCATATAGGGCCAGACAGTGAACCAGCAAGCGACTGTCCCTGGAGGAGGCAGACCCAGCCTTATCTTTTCCATGTCCGGTGTGTACTTTGCACACCTATTTTGGACCACACACTGAGCTCTAGATTATTCTGAGCAGCTCTTTGTCTGCTGTGGAGGACAGCGGAAAGGGACGCTGTCCCAAACAGAGGTTTGTCCACAAGGCCATCAACGCCCTTGCACCGGCCTTCTATACCCAGGCCGTGCCCGTCCCCATGTGGGTTCAAGCACGCTCTATGAGGAACGTAGCATTCTCGTGGGCACCGGAACCTCTGTAGCAGACATGGGCAGATCAGCGGGCTGGGCAACACCCAATACCTTTGTGAGATCAATAACCTCCGACAGTTGAGTCGGCCCTGGCCCGTGTTTCTTCAGGTCCGAGCACGTAGAATTCGGTAATACGGGACAGCTGACCAGGTGTACCACTTGCGCGGAGGAGGCGGAGGAATTCCCGACCACACTCACTACGGGTTCTAATTACTCTGTACTGGAATAGGTGCTCCACAGGCATCGGTCATCATGATTACCCCCTGTGTTGTATTTTCCACGGTACGGTCCCCCTGTCGGCGGACCCGTATCTCCCTTGGGCAGCTCCCTCTGCCCCTGGTCACTGTGTTTGTAGAGCTCTTCCCTCACCAGGTATGAACTTATTCCGCACCACTTCCATCTGTGGCTCTTAAGCCCATGTGACGCGTTTGCCACATGTGACCTCCCCAGGGCAGGATGTGGTCTGCGCAGTTTCTTTTCCCCCTGAAAGAATAGGAGTCGGAAAAGAACACCTTCCGCGATGCGTTTTATAGCGTTAGATGGCCCCAGCTGATTCTAACAGTCTTATGGTGAACATAGAGAGAGAAAATGCAGCGGCCGGCGCAGCCTGCTCCTATGCTTGGCACTCGCTTTATTACCCCCCCCCCCCCCAAGAGAGGGTGAACCTTAAAAGTGTATGACATAGAGAGAGAAAATGCAGCGGCCGGCGCAGCCTGCTCCTATGCTTGGCACGTCGCTTTATTACCCCCCCAAGAGAAGAGGGTGAACCTTAAAAGTGTATGACGTTTTTATGGGGTGTTATGGGGAAGGTTACGTGCAGCCTGGGGTGGTCTGCTCCTTTGGCACGCAACATCTTGCTTGCACCCGCATCAGCAGTTCACGTAACATGGTTCAGTGTCGTGGCTTTATTGAATAGGGACCCCTAGAGTCACATCACTGACACAATGTTGAGTGAGTGACAGTAGGGGAACGCCTAAGTTACTGCCATAACCTCCCTGATGGAGGGAACGAGTCATTGTGTCCCTCTTGCCACAACACCGTACCAAGCAGTGTAACGGACTAAACTTATTCTCGGCTCCTCAGTGCAAAACCTGACTAAACAGATGCATGATTCCCTCCTTTTATAGGCCTTTTCTCAAAGCTCAGAGGCAACTGAGGCTCTCAAGAGAGACCCCTAGTGTCACTTCACCCTCCATCAGGGAATGGTGGTTATGACAGTAACCTAGACGTTTTTCCCAGGCTGGTTTATGCTAGTTTAATGCTAGTTAAGAAGCATGGCGGTGACACCAGCATCCAAAGCACAACATACTGTATGTTGGGGACTAGCAATGCTGGTATTTTCAGCATTGTAATGGGAAGTATTCAATGCTAAAACTCTTACCTCTGACTGTGAGAATGGTGGAGCACTCTGCTCTTCCTAATGGGTTCTCAGCAATGATTTTGTACTCTCCAGTGTCTTTGGGTCCAACCCTGAGAATAAGCATGGAGCACACTCCACAGGTGTTAGTGATGTGGTAGTTGGTGTTGGTGTTGAGACTGACATTGTCACGGTACCAGGTAACATAGGGTGTGGGATTACCCCTCACTGCACAGCTCATGTAGCATTCATAGCCTTGTGGTGCTGAATGGATTTTCAGTGGGACCATAAATTTTGGAGGCCTCTCCAAGCTGCAGGTCTTAGACTCAGGCATGGCCAATGTGATTTTTTCTGAAAGATGAAGCAGATTGATATAAGTCTTAAAAAAGCCTAAAAAAAGGTTTATAAGGTTTTATACTTCATGTGTCAGTAACAAAGAGAGACTTGATGATGATGCAAATGTATACATGCAAAACACTATGGGTGGGTGGGGGGACCTGAAGCATCAATTTGATTGTAGTAATGTAAGTGTAAGCAGGGTGTTCAACAGTAATCAGACACCCCCTAGTAGCGCAGTGTCCATAAGATCAGAAAAAGCATATACTGTAGCCTACACTAGTGGTTCACAACCCAAAATTAGGCCACAGGTTTGATCTGGTACGGTCATAGCGGGGAAAATCATTGCTAAAAATAAAAAATATAGTGGAGCATACCATATAATCAAACATCTTAGTTCACTGTGATATACATTTTTTTTTTAAAGTTTGGTATTAAGGACATTTTTGTTACTTTTGTAAGATGTATAATTTTGTTGTGTTTTGTTGCCACTTGGTGCTGAAATAAAAACCAGTTGAAAATCACTGCTATACATACTGTAGTCAAATATTTTCATTTATAACCAATGTATTTGCTCCTCATATCACAAACCTTTCTTGCATGTGATTAGCCACTTTGGCGACTCAGAGTGGGCAGACAAGCCAATGTCATTTTTTGAGTAGACGCGGAAATGGTATTCTCTCCCTGGCATGATGTTACAGACTGTGAAGCGGTTGTTGAAGATGCAGTCTCCAACTGTGTTCCAAGTTCTCTTGCTGGAGTCTCTCTTGGTTACCATGTAATGCAGGCGATCATCACGTTTCTCATCTGGGGATGGTTCCCAGGAAACTGTCACAGTGCCCGGCACATTCTCATCCAACTCCACGGGACCTGGGGGCTTTGGCTCATCTGCATCAAATCAAGCCAATAGATCTTTCTAATCAGTATTGGTAGTTCAAAAGGTTATCTGTGGTATATTCATCCATAGAGAAAGCATGGCTTGAGTATCTTGTTGTATATTGAGTACAGTACACATTAACTATTTTAAGTAATGTTGTTTTCGAATAAAGGCTAAAGGTCGCTTCGTCTCGTTTTGTTTGTTACAGTGCAGACAAAGTTTGTTAACAGCACAGTATGCACAGACGGTCTGCGTGCAGCCCAGTTTTGTTAGATGGGTTTATGCTGGTCTAGCAGGTTGACCAGCATAGCAGTATGGTTCACCAGTAAAACCTGCTTTTTTATAGTGATGCTGGTTGACCAAGAAAGTCTTGATGGTTAAGCTTGTCAAGAAACCTTGTTGGAACACCAGCATCCAAAAAAAATTATAAATAATAAATAAATATGCTAGTGACTAGCTATGGTTTATACAGCAATGTAGACTAGACCCACTGATTCTCCAATCTTACCTGTTACTCTAATCTCAATACTAAAGGTCTCTTGACCCACAACGTTCTTGATTATTATTGTATAGATTCCTGAATCTGAACGCTCTGCAGATGGGATCAGAATCTGAGATCCTCCTTCAGCATTGCTGATGGTGGCACGTTTGGAGACAGGGATACCATCTTTAAGCCAGATGACATCAGGCCATGGGGAAGCCTAGAATAAAAGGCAGCAATATAGTATGTGTACAGTATAAGAATAACTCAGATGGATAATTTTAGATGTGGCCAAAGAATGTGAAAGTATGTTTTTTTAATGGCCCATACCTCAAAGTTGATGTTGAATCGTGCTGAATTTCCAGCTCTTACCACCATAAAGCTCTTTATTTTAGCATCTGTGAATCTTGGTCTCACTAAGAAATAAACAAAACAAAAAAAAACACTGAGTTGGTTGATATGACAAAGTACAGTGATTGAAAAGTGGATAATTGAAGGTGAATGTTATCTCGATTTGGCTTGCTGACCACTGACAATGCAATTTAAATTATTTACCTGGAGGAGGCATAGCCAAGACATAGTTATCCAGCTCCTGTGCTTCACCCTCTCCACCTGCATTGACGGCGATCACTCTAACCCAATACATGCCCATTGATTTCATTCCCTTTACAGTGTAAGTGGTCATGATGATAGCATTTGTGTTGCATCGATCCCATTCTGTGTTCTCAGCTGGCCGGACATCAACAAAGTAACCCTTGGCCTCATCTTGAACACCTGGCTCTTCTTTTGGTTTAGTCCAAGACAAGGACAAGTTAGTGTAGTTGGAATCTGTCACTTTGAGGTCTTTGACTTTTCCAGGGGGTTCTAATAGGAAAAAGAAACAACATTTATACATGGAAATAAAAATAAAATAAAAATCATATGACATACCATTAATATAATAGGGTGATGCACATCAAAGATTATAAAATAAATTTAAAGATGCTTCAGAAGAGTTCAAATGAGTAATTCCTTTCTTCTTACCTAAATCCACAATTTTAGCATATCTGGATAATGTTTGAAAATATGAAGCCTTGAGAATTCTTCTGCTGACAATTCAAATTTATGGGACCACAGTCAGCAATAGTTCCCTCTTTGATGTTAATGAGCAACCTGAGAAATTACTTACTTTTTGGATCCCTTGCAAACACGTATTCGGAGGGTGTACTGGGTTCACCAGCTCCAGATATGTTAATGGCTGACACACGGAACTCATATTCCATTCCTTCAATTACATCTTTTACAGCATATTTCTTTGCTGTGGATGGTACATGAGAGAAGAAGTTGTTGATTATTCTCAGATAGTTCAATGTAACGTGTGTAAAAATGTGAGATACAAACTTTTGATTGGTTCCTCTGGTGGATTGACAAGGCCCCATAAACTGCTGCCCTTCTTGCGTTTCTCCAAATTATAACCCAAAATATTGGTTCCTCCAGTATTGGCTGGTGGAGTCCATGTCAAGTTAATGCAGTCCTTGATGGCACTGACTACTTTAGGAACAGATGGCTGACCAGGATATGCTGGAAAGACAAATCACAGATTTGTGACCTTTCTTAATTTAATAAACTGAGTAATTATTCTCAGCAAGTACATCAGTTGAGTAAGTGGATTTTTATTGAATGGAAAATTCAACTTAAACTAAATATTGACATAATTTACCTTTAGTGCCAGCCTGAACATCCTCAGTCTCCATCAATTCACTGATACCCTCTTCAGTCTGGGCTCTGATACGGTAGCAGTATCTCCTGCCATGGTCAACATCAGAGTCTTTGTAGTAGGGTTCTCCTGGGATCTGGCCAATCTTCTTCCACGTGTTGCGTCCAATTTGATTGCGCTCGAGTACGTAATGTTTAATTGGGCAACCACCATCATCTTTTGGTGGTCTCCACTTAATCTCAATACAGTTGGAAGATGCTTCAACAATCTCCAGAGGTCCAAGTGGAGGGGTTGGTTTATCTAAATCAGGTATAAATTTGATCTTATCAGACATAAATAAATATTGGTGTGTAATTTTTAATTAATTTATCACCAAACCGTACTACGTTATTTTAAAAGACCCACTTTATTTATTCACTTTGTTACTTACCAAGTACAACTAAGTAAGAAAGAGCTTCAACGGTCCCAAACTCATTTTTTATTTTGATCTTTATCTCCCCGTTGTCTTTACGCTGTAATTTGTTGAGAAGGAGACAGCTTTCACCCTCTGAAATCTCAATCTTGCAGTTAGTGTCTGATGTAAGCTCCTCACCATCTTTATACCACTGAACTTTGCACGGCTCACGGCCAATATATGGCATTTTGAAGGTGGCTTTGTGATTGTGTTTGATCACAACAGGTTTAGCAAATTCTTCGACATCTTTGGAATCCAATCTTGGTGGATCTTTACAGAAAACGATTTTAACAAGTTTATACTTGAAATCCAACACATTACACATTTGCACAAACTAATAGAAGTTATAAAACAAACCTTCAACAACAATCACACATTCGGTTTTACGGCCATCAGCCTCAAATCTATAATTTCCGGCAAATTCTTCAGTGACTTTGTCGATATTCAGTTTATGAACAGCTCCGTCTTTGGTCATTGTCATACCCTCAGTGGAGGCAGTAATCTACAAAGTGTATAAAAATCAGTATGTATGTATATACTGTATGTATATGTACATATATATATATATATATATATATATATATATATATATATATATATATATGTATATGAATCATATTTTTGCTACCTCATTGCCATCTTTCGACCAGACCCCTTCACAATCAGCCTTGCTAAGTTTGCAGACCAGTTCAGCAGCCTCTCCCACAATAGCTTTGCAGTCCTCCAGGCCAGCAGAAAAGTGAACCCCAGGATCTGCAAGTGATTTGTGCCAAAAATTTGTATTTGTCTTTTTACTGTATGGCATGTAAAATGCATTCTTCACCCCTTACATGAGACTAAAATTCTACTTACCTGAAATGTATATTTTATCAGTAAAGCTATGTATTTCAGCATGCACTATGTTAAAACACGTTTAAATGTGAATGAAAGGTTAACAAAAAAAAATTGTAAAACAAATTAATATATCAGGTGACCGATTTCTTGTCATTGTCCAGTGTTTACTTTTTAAGAGACCATATCTTCTTTTAATTGATGTCATGGTGATTCATTCCAGTTATGAAGCATAATCCTGAAGCGCTATTACACTTTTTAGCCAAATTATTTTAACAGCATTGTACTGAATTTTTTCCATTGCAATAGCATATAATTAGTGTATAATTATCATGCACTGATGGTTCAAATTGTTTAGTGGTCACTAACTATTCATCAGCTATACTAGGGGCATATGCTTGTGATCCTGATTGTGGTGGTATTAGCATATAATCTTGCTATTATACAATTATAATGTCCAAGTTCTTGTGCTGAATTTCTTCTTAAACTGTTGAAAGTATGTTGGTCATGATCTTGCTCATAATATTTTCTTGCTGTGAAAATCTTCAGGTCTTCTGAGGCAGATAAAATCTACAAGTTTTATCTGTTTTATCTTCATGTGGAATTAAAGTTTGTGAAGTCATGTTAGCTTGCATTTATTATGATCTTATCTTGTCCAAGTTATCTGATCAGTGGGAAAATCAAAATGACACACAAACAATGCATAAGACACTGTGGCAGGGCAGAGGGCGGGGCCGGGTCGTGATCCTACCCGGTCCCGTATTAGGCTAATTATGCCTCTGTGAGGTTTAAAGGCTGACTGCAGAGGGCCGTGCGGGAGAGAGAGATCGTTAGCGGACATGTCCGTCGTATGTGTTTATGATGTCTTTTAAGTTTCTCATTAAAATATGATTTATATTGAAAAGCCGGTTCTCGCCTCCTCCTTTCCATTGAATACCTTTACAGACACATTTGTCACATTCAGATTGGGTGGGTGCCATTTGTAAACCAATTAAATTTGAATATATATATATATACAGTTCTCCTCTCACGCTCTCACTGATCTACACTACCAAGAAGCACCTCCCCGGACTTCTAACCACACACACCTGTTCCCCATTCCTCTCCATCATAGTTCTCTGTATATATAACCCTTAGTTCTTTGTTAGAATAAGACCAAGCCTTTGGACCAAGCAAAACACAAAAGTAAAAAACCAAACACAAAACATGTCCATGTCAACATGACGAAATAAATTATGTTTTTTTTCTCGATTTTTGGTTACCCACTGAACATGAGCAAGGCTGAACCTGGTCAATACCTGGATGGGAGACCTCCTGGGGAAAACAAAAGTTGCAGTTGGTTGAGGTGATTGTGAGCCCAGCAGGGGTTGCTCACCCTGTGGTTTGTGTGGGTCTTGATGTCCCTGTAAAATGTCTTGGACATTAAACTATAAAAAAGGCACCATCCTTCGATTGTGATGTTAAACGTATTTTCTCAGCTTGGTTTTCCCTTTTTTCAAATACTATTACTCTGGTGTCCTAGCCACTTTTGCCAATTGGCCTCTATCAATCATGGCCTCAAAAAAAAAAAAAAAAAAAAATTACCAAACCCTGCACTCTTCTCCACTGATTTCCACATTCTTAATTACAACACTTTAAGTGCAATTTACTTACAAATGTCAAGAAAAGTAGTAATTGTTTATTATTATTATTATCATCATCATCACAGTGTTGTGAAAGACTGATATTTAATAAAAAGGTGAAAGTACAAAAAATGGATATTAGTGGTTGGATAACTTTGTTAATTATTGTATGATGACATTGGATTAGACCCAGCACACAGTAATGATTGAAGCTTTAAATCAATGGTAAATTCTTTCTTGTTCTAAACAACTTTGAAGAAAGTCATTGCTTCCATGCAACTGTCAGTACAACTTCAACCATCTCTTACCAACAACAGTTTGTAGAACCTCAAGAACTTGCTTTGAACGGCCTGAACGCTTGCCAACTTCACTTGACTCCTCTTTGGCACCTTCAGCACCTTTGTCCTCATCTGCAGCTTTATCACTGCCATCTGATGAGCCCCCGAAACCTGGTGGATTCCCAGGGCCAGGTGGATTACCAGCACCTGATGCACTACCACACCCTGGTGGGTTCCCAGAACCTGAAGGATTGTCAGAACCTGATTGGTTTCCTGAACCTGGAGGGTTACCTGAACCTGATGGATTACCGGAACCTGATGGGTTGCCAGAACCTGATGGGTTGCCAGAACCTGATGAGTTGCTGGACCCTGATGGTTTTTCTTTATCTGATGGGTTACCGCCACCTTCAGTTATTTTGTTTGGTCAGTCGGTGATGAGCATTTTGATGATTGATGTTAATATAATAAAGAGGGTTGAAATGGACAAAAAGAATATGAAGAACAAAACAAAAAATAAACATTAAGAGAACAGTGACCAAAGCCACCACAAAAAATATCAAACACAAACAAACAAACAAAAAACAACATTGTCAGAGATAGTCAGTCACTTGTTTAAAGTGAGTGTATCTACATTTTATCACAATGTCATTGTGGTCACCTTACATAGTGTCCTAACCAGATGCAACACAATAATGTGACAAGAGATAAAAGCTGTCTCTTCCATGTAATTATTATAATAATTGTATTTTTTGTCCTAACCAGCCACAACCTTGATTAGCAAAAGGAAATCTTTGTCTGTCTATTTTTTTTTTTGCGCCATCGTCCGTGTTTTCCCCGCCCAACAAACAACTCTAAATATCTTTTGATTAGCTGCAATTGCATCATACCATGCAGAATTTCACGTTCAGGGTAAACAGACATATTTTGTTTGAAATATCACAACACTGAAAAATAGGTTCCAAGGCACACTTCAGTTGTTAGATAAAACTGCCTTCATTGGATTGGCTATATCATAGTAGAAACAATCTTAAAAGTTGTTCAAAAGGTGTTGCATTGTGCCTGATTAGGATGTATTGTTATTACACTGTGCCCTAATAAGGCATAATGTAGCAACTCATCAGAAATAAATCACATCTCTTCCATGATAATCCAAACCAGTCATTTCAACAGCATTGCATGACTGTTTCTATTTTTGACACATTGTACTGGGTGACCCATCCACAGAGAAATCTAATTGGTCCAATACTTTGCTCATTTTATATGTATGTTAAACATCACACATGGTCTGATTGGCTGTGATAATGTCACTTTACAAAGCATTTAGCTTTTAGTGAGGATAGGAAATTTAGAGTCCATGACAGTCAAAACTTGTCACTTTGCACCTGGTTAGGGTTGTTAAGCATAATAATTATGATTTAGCTGAATTTTCAAATTGCTGTACATTGCCTTAAGAAATTATCTAAATAAAATTATTACAATCAAGCTTTATATGCCATAGTACTAATAATGACTATACTATCTAATAAGTGTTTAACAAGCCTCAGGTGAGTTGTTAAACAACATGGCTTAACAATGCTGTCAGTCTCTGATGTCTGATTCACAGTATGTAACATGGACACTGAAAAAACAAACTAACAAATAGACAAATGAACACCACACAGTATAGTTACATGTAAAACACATAAATGAAACAAACACATAAACAAGACAGACAAGACGAGTCTATTAACACTAAACACAAATAGCACATTTAACATAATTTTTTGCAAATGTGTTGAAGAGAACATACATCTGGAAAAAAATCACTTTGGTGGAACGTTAGTGGATAAAGAATGTGATAAAGAAAATGTATGTGGTTTATTTTTATGGAGAAGTAGTGTTATAAGTTTTTAAATGTTTTTATTAGTTTTGTGATTATAGTTTTTAAATCAATCCTCTGCTTTTTTATCTTTGTGCTAAACTGTTAAATTATTACTTAAGACATCTTAACCACACTAATTATTAATTAGCATGCCTTAATAGTCAGAGTAGGAATATTTGTAAGATATTAAATATGTTGTTAATATCACATCAAATCCTTGACTCTATGGATGTCCTGTTAAGGTTTTACCATGCTCTCCAGTAAAAGACAGTTGTTTGTGTTAATGTCCATATTTACTTTCAAAGACACGCCAATAACCATGTAGTTCTATAATCTCATCAAATGGCTTCAATAGAGATGAGACATTCCTCTTCATGCGGGTTTAGTGTTTTCAGCCCACACTCTTACCAATCACTGTGTCGGGTATCAGAGGACCTTGCCTCACACGAGTACGGCCCACAGCTTCCCCTTCCTGCTTACAATGCTCACTGCTCTCATCTGGAACTGTGCTGGGTTTGTTTGGGTTTCCTATCATGATTTGTGATGTAAACTGTAAATTAATCAACATATGATGTGTGGCACCAGTATTATAATGTGTATTTGTGTCCCACTTCTATGGCTTTAGACATTAACCTATGCATTCTGGCTAATGGAGCAAAAAATATGTTGGATATGTTGTGATTATTGTATGTGTATGTACTGTGTAAGATCAGCTTACAAGCTAACAGTTAAAATATTAAAGGACGTTGAGCTTTGCTAAAACAGTTACTATATACCTCAAATTGTAACAAAAAAAAAATGAAGAATAGTTTGTGATTGTAAATAAAAGTGTATCCGTAAAAGACGTTCTTGCTTTTAAAGCATATAATAATTAGAAGGAAATAAGTAATATTACAATACTTTGTTGTTAATGTGACTGTGTGTGATTGATTTGTTGATTCTACAGACAATAAATGGCAGTTTGTTTCACGTTGTAAGCAATTACTGTGATCAAAAGTGAGCTGTAAAAAATATCTAACCCTTATAAATAGTTTTGTTGGTGTCACCCAATGCATTCTGGCGCTTACAGGTTCGCCACCTGGTCCCTGAAAGGGGTTGTGGGAACCTTGGGCACGTATCCCTCATACCCGTAGGTAGAAGGACCGTGTCTGAAACGTAGGTCATGGTCATGTCCTCGCAGTGAGGACATGAACCATCCACGAATGCTGACTCCGCAAGTGTGGTAACCAGACATCGACCGCAACCAGGAAATAAACACAAACGGAAAGGCATCTTGAAAAAGACGCTTTTAAAAAGAAACCAGACGCCACTCTTTTAGAGAAATATTACTCTTTTTTGCAGCGTCAAACCTTTTATACCCGTATGTCCGGGGGAGTGGAATGCAAATTCCATACGCCAATTTCCATTGGCCTTTTCTCAAGATCAGAGATGTCTGGGCTCTGCAGGAACGAGCCCTAGTGTCATCTCATCGACACAACATTGAGTGAGTGACAGATAGGGAAAGTGGTATTTGCTTTGAATAAATTCAAAAGGTCTAAATTTGAATTGCCTTTCTAGACTTTGTCTATTCTATAAGACACAATCACTGCCATGCTACATGTTTATTTTAAAATAGAGATGAAATCACCACCCTGATATTAAAATCTAATTTTTAACAGTGATGAACTATGTAGCATTGACATAAATAGTAAAAGTAGTAACGTGCAATTGTTACCTTTAAAGAGCAATTTTTTACCCTCAAAATATGTTTTGTTGGTGTAACCTAATGTATTTAGATTGATTCAGTGATGTGGAATAATAATTTTGACTTTTTTTCTGAAACCAGTTAATTTATATGTTACCACAATTAAGCTTTTAGATCAACCTTTTATTTTTTAATTGTACATTTAAAATATTTAGTCAGATAACTTAATACATGTTCTTTATGTGATGACATCTAAATTAACCAAATGTATTCAATTAAAATTATTATTTAATCTGACAGTACATTGTAAAATCACAAAAAGTGATTTATATAGGTTAGATAAAGCAGAAATCATTGGAGTAGCAACTGCTGGTTATAACTTTTTTCAGTGTAGAATCCATGCCCAGTGGTGTGTAACTCCTTACCTATGATAGTCTCAGGCACAAGAGGTCCTTCTCTCTGAAGTTTCTTGTCTCCATCTTCACCTCCTGCATTTTCACCGCTTCCTCCTGAACCATCAGCTCTTGCATCTCCTGCTCCTCCAGTCCCTCTGGCTTTTACGGTCACATTGGCTCCTCCAGCTCCTGAAGCCCCTTCAGCCCTTGTGTATCCTCCCGCTCCTCCCTCACCAGTAGCTACTACAGCCCTCACAGCTCCTACATCTACTGCACCATCACCTCCAGCTCCACTATTCGCAAGACCTGCTGCTGCAGCAGCTGCTTGAACAGCCAGCGCAGCTGCTGCTGCAGCTTTCTCTGCACTCAGGCCATCATTTATGGCCTTGAGTTCTGCCTGTTTCCTGGCCCGCTCCTCAGCATCTGTTTTGGCTTTTGCTGCTGCGGCCCGTGATGCTGCCTCTGCTGCAGCTTTAGCTTCTGCCTCGGAAATGCCTTTGGCTTTTGCTGCAGCAAGAGCATCCTCAGCAGCTTTAGCAGCAGCTGCATCCGCTGCAGCTGCGGCCGCTGCAGCTGCAGCCATCTGAGCTGCCACTCTTGCTGCTTCAGCTTCAGCTGCAGCTCTTGCTCTGGCTTCAGCCGCTGCTGCTTCTCGTTCAGCCTGGAGCTTTTTAGCAGCCTCTATTGCTTCTGCCATCTCCTTCTTGTTTTTCTCTACTTGCTCTGCAGCAATCTTCTCTAGATCAGCACCACCACCACCAGCCTGTGTGGTTTTACGAGCCTTCTTCTTGCCCTTTGATGCAGGATCATTGCCAGCTGGTGTGGACGAAATATTGTAAACAGATTCAGAGCATCAAATAACAAAACATTTGTCACTAAACCTATAGCACATTTATGACAATATATTAATTCAAAAAGTCTCATGACAACTTGTAATAATTCATATGAAATGGGGAAATAAGACGATATCATATATCTTGCCTCGTACAATATGGGAACAACTTGAGACCAGACAATCAACAATTAGAATTTCAAATTGATACAATACAGAACCTTATTTAGGTTCATTGTTTGGGTAAGAGCTTAGACTTTATGGTTAGGTTCATGGTTGTGGTTTGGTTTAAGGATTACATTTTGGACAAAACATAAGAACGCTTGTTTCTCTTTTTTTTGTGGTACGCAACAGTAATTTGCCTATTAAAATTACTGTTATGTTTAGAGTTTGGATAAGGTGTTAAAATTAATGGATAGGTTTATGTTTGTGTTTGGGGTTAAACCTAGGAAAACTCAAAATAATGTTGTTTGTTGGTTCATTCGTTTTTTTTCTCCATGGAAGTACAAGTTGTACATTTTTTGTACAAGCCAACTCTAAAAAAAAAATATTATAAAATATATAATCAGTATAACAGGTTGAGTGAATTGAAAATTTTAGTGCATAATCTCAAATATTTCATATTTGACAAACACACACACACACACACACACACACACACACACACACACACACACACACACACACACACACACACACACACACACACACACACACATATATATATATATATATATATATATATATATATATATAGTGCATCCGACAAGTATTCACAGCGCTTCACTTTTTCCACATTTTGTTATGTTACAGCCTTGTTCCAAAATGGATTAAATTCATTATTTTCCTCAAAATTCTACAAACAATACTCCATAATGACAACTTGAAAGAAGTTTGTTTGAAATCTTTGCAAATGTATTAAAAATAAAAACGAATAAAATCACATGTACAGAAGTATTCACAGCCTTTGCCATGACACTCAAAATTGAGTTCAGGTGCATCCTGTTTCCACTGATCATCCTTGAGATGTTTCTACAACTTGAGTGGAGTCCACCTGTGGTAAATTCAGTTGATTGAACATGATTTGGAAAGGCACACACCTGTCTATATAAGGTCCCACAGTTAACAGTGCATGTCAGAGCACAAACCAAGCCACGAAGTACAAGGAATTGTCTGTAGACCTCTGAGACAGGATTGTGTCGAGGCACAGATCTGGGGAAGGGTACAGAAAATGTTCTGCAGCATTGAAGGTCCCAATGAGCACAGTGGCCTCCATCATCTGTAAATGGAAGAAGTTTGGAACCTCCAGGACTCTTCCTACAGCTGGCTGCCCGGCCAAACTGAGCGATCGGGGGAAAAGAGCCTTAGTCAGGGAGGTGACCAAGAACCCGATGGTCACTCTGACAGAGCTCCAGCGTTTCTCTGTGGAGAGAGGAGAACCTTCCAGAAGAACAACTATCTCTGCAGCACTCCACCAATCAGGTCTGTATGGTAGAGTGGCCAGAAGGAAGCTACTCCTCTGTAAAAGGCACATGATAGCCTGCCTGGAGTTTGCCAAAAGACACCTGAAGGACTCTCAGACCATGAGAAACAAAATTCTCTGGTCTGATGAACACTTTGACCTGAAAGGCCAGCATCATGCTGTGGGGATGTTTTTCAGTGGCAGGAACTGGGAGACTAGTGCAATGTACAGAGACATCCTTAATGAAAACCTGATCCAGAGTGCTCTGGACCTCAGAATGGGGTGAAGGTTCACCTTCCAACAGGACAACGACCATAAGCACACGACCAAGATAACAAAGGAGTGGCTATGGGACAACTCTGTGAATCTCCTTGAGTGTCCCAGCCAGAGCCCAGACTTGAACCCGATTGAACATCTCTGGAGGGATCTGAAAATGGCTGTGCTCCCGACACTCCCCATCCAACCTGATGGAGCTTGAGAGGTCCTGCAAAGAAGAATGGGAGAAACTGCCCAAAAATAGGTGTGCCAAGCTTGTAGCATCATACACAACAAAACTTGAGGCTGTAATTGGTGCCAAAGGTGCTTCAACAAAGTATTCAGCAAAGGCTGTGAATACTTATGTACATGTGATTTGTTTCATTTTTTATTTTTAATAAATTTGCAAAGATTTCAAACCAACTTTTTCATGTTGTCATTACTGGGTATTGTTTGTAGACTTCGGAGGAAAATAATGAATTTAATCAATTTTGAAATAAGGCTGTAACATAACAAAATGTGGAAAAAGTGAAGCTCTGTGAATACTTTCCAGATGCAATGTATATATATTTAATACTAAGATATTCTGTTTTTTTTTTCAAGATTTAAATGGAAAAATCCCAGATTCTCCATGTGGTGTGAGACTTTTGGACTGTTTTTCTAATAATCAAAAAACTTTGAGCTTTCTTGTACTTACCTTCTACAATCAGCCAAGCACTGCAAGACTTAATGCCGGCAAGAGCAGCATAAATTCCTGCATCCACTGGCATACAATCAACAATTTTCAGCCGGTGGACCAGTTTATCCTCTGAAGAAGTAATCTCATATTTCTCATTGTTAGTGAGCGGAGTATTCTTTAGGGTCCAGATAATCTCATTAATGGGCTGAGTTAAAACACACTCAAAGAGGGCATCCTCTCTCTCCTGGGCCTTCACCTCCTTAATCTTTAGTGCAAAGTCCACTGGGGGAACTGCATGGTAAATATGGAAAACACACACCTTAGCTGTCAATCCATAACAGTATAATGCATTCTGTGGCAGTTAATTGACAAATATTCATGCACTGTTGAAACCTTACTCTTGAAATCTGTGGAAAAGATATTGACACCCTCAATGTCCACTTGGTAAATTCCAGCATCATCAGGACTGAGATTTTTAACGGTGAAGACGTACTTTTTGCCGACTTGTTTCAGACAATGCTTCATTTCTAAATCAGCATCTTTGCTGAATGGAATCATGACACCATCCTGAAAGAAAGGAGAAGAGCAACTGTGACTCGATCAGGATGTATGTATTTGCAAGTTTTTTTAATGTGATTCACTGACTTGAGGTAAGTTCGTGACTAGCATAAGCCTATGTGTGATTCGCACCTTACGTATGATTCACCTCCTCTGATTCACAGTTCTCACCTTGTAGAGAAAAATGCGACTGTTGGGGTCTTTGAGCTCCAATTCCATTTCAAAGGTTGCAGCATCCTCAGATTTCACCTCAATGGGTTTCAGATTGCTGATATGTTGGATGAACTAAATCATGGAAACAAAAATAAAATGTGTATCCAGAATTGTGTATCCACTGGTATAAAATGAGAAACCATTTGTTTGAGAAACTAGCAGTAATTTCCCTAACATGAATAGTTCGTTAAAAAAATGAAAATTATGTCATTTACTTGTACAGTATGCTCATGTCGTTTTCACCGAAAATCTTGCCCCGCTCGCATTCATAAAAGTTCATCAGAACATTAGATGTTCGCATGTTCTCGAGAAACCATTTTTACGAGTTTTTGTGTGAACATATGAATGTGCAGTCTTTGAGCATGAACAATAATGAACATGGTCAAGGAGAGCTAGGGAATGATGTCAACATTTTCACAGAATGACTACTTAAATTTTGGCCTGTTCCTCACAGTCTCTTTGATTTTACATCAGATTCAGAATATAGTGCATGAGTTGTTTGGGCTACTTTTATAACATTTTTATGGTACTTTTGCATCATTTGTTAAGTTTGCAAGCTCCAGTCCCAATTCGTCATCATAGCATGAAAAACCAGGATGACCAGGACATTCTTCAAATATATCCTTTTGTGCACTAAAAAAAGTGGTACAGGTTTGGTGACATGAATGTAAGTATATGATTAAAAATGTTTCATTTTTGGGCAAACTATTCCTTTAAAAGGACTCTACCTCTGCCTGCTCCTCTTCTCTTTCCTTCTTCATCTCAACCAGTTTCTTCAGCATGCCACGGAAATTAGTGATACCATACTCAGCACAAATACGTTCATAGTCTTTCTTGTCAGAACTCAGTAACAGATCCCATACAGCCTCGTCGATGTCACCTTCCTTTTTCTCCTCTTTTTTGCCAGCACTTAGGTTGTGGTAGATTTCGATAACAATGAATTTCAGGCCAAACAAATAGGATTAACAGGGGTAGCATAGGTGATTTTTAATATGAGCTGGTCCATTCAACTATGGAAAGAATTATATGTATGTACTATAAGCATTAATGTGTAATATAATGGAAAAAAAATGTCTCACCTTCTCCTGAGCTTTTTTCTAAATTCTTTTGGGTCATCTGCTACAGCTTCAAAATGCAACAAAAGAAAAGAATGTTTGCATGTCATTTCCAATGACATATATATCCTGAGAAATCACTCTTGTCTCTGTGACAGCAAAAAAAAAAAAAGTGTCTGGAGAGAATCCTGTCAATCACATTTGGATGTTCAGCTAAGCTGAAATGTCTATGAAGGGTGGGATTTTGGAGAGAGAGTGTGTGTGGTTCAAGGAATCTAGATGGTTTATTTATGTGGCTAGGTGTAGCGGTAGTAAGTCAAATGACTGAAATCACTTACAGCACCTTTAAGAAAATCAGCTTATACAATTTTGTGTTAAACATATCTTACCTCCTCTAGATTTTTGCAATTCTTTGTCCTTTTTGAATCCAACTAAGAAGGAAGGGGAAGGGGAGGGGCACAACATTTTAGTACTAGTTCTACTATTTAAAACATTTCCAATGAGAAACAACTTGCACTCAATGAAGTAACAAAATTGTGTTCCCTAAGATTACCATACCTTCAATGATATTTAGGACAACAGTGCAAACAGCCTTTCCATACTCATTTGAAGCATAGCATTTGTAAGTATCAGCTTCATCGCCACTTACTTTAGGTATCTGCGAAAGTAAATCATAATAAAATCAGGTTATGTCAATTAATCTTTGTAAATGATCATAAAGAGAATTTAAATGTTTTGCACTAATTTTGAAGAAAGTCTTAAAGTAGCAGGCCCATACCTCCAAAGTATGCTCTTTAATTGCAGGGTCATATTTGATCTGAAACTTTTGAGGATCATTCATTTCTCCTTTGGCTCTTCGCCATGTTACAGTAGGCGCCGGGTCTCCAATCACTTTGGCTTTAAAAATTGCTAGCTTTCCTGTTTTATGAAATTTGACATTATACATTTTTATACAGAGTATGACAAAACAAAATCAATACTATTTACAAGAATGAGAGAATACCTTCTTGTACACTACCAGTTAGAAATTTGGACACACTTTTTACTTGTTTGAATTTTGGTTTATTATGGGCTGATCTTATGAAAATGATGTGACTGTGGCGACATTTTAGCAAAATGATATTGCCTTGTTCCTTATGTTTTGTGGCAATTCCGTGGTGAAATGTTCATTGTGTGGTGCTAAAAGCGAGTTAAGATTTCTCCAAACACATGAGGTTTTTAAGGTTAATGCTTTATTGATTTTTAAATCAACAAAACCTACCTCCCTACCCTAAACCTTGAACCTAACTGATAATATCATAAAGGCAAACGTGAGTCATTTTGTGGTGCTTTTATAACACTTTGGCTCACATGCTTTACGGGACTCATTCCTCAATATTTTGCATTGCTAGTGCAAGGCTCTCTGTTTGAATGATCTTGTAAATATTATTGGTTAATACAAACGTTAAAATGTATTCCCTTACAAGTCATGTGCTATAGTATAAGTGTACAGATGCCATAAGAGAACATTGTGGAAAGAACACGGTGAAACGTAAGTGTTTATGAACTGATAATCTGCCGTTTTCCTTTTTGTGGTTTTGTGTGAAATTGGATAAAAGTCTTTGTTGGAGCATCTCTAGTAGTAAACCAGAAAATTGCAACGATAGGTACAACGAGCCACATTCAAATCAATTGCAAATATCAAGGCTACACATAGTAACGTGTTTCTATGAGACCAGGTTGCAAATGGTTTGATCTAAAGCAAGGGTCTTCAACAGGAGGTACGCAAATTATTATTTGATCCACTATTGACACTTGTAATAATCACACACATGCGAGTAATAGCTAGAGATAAGTGTATGAATTATAATCCATTGACATGTTGACCTGCATGCCAAAACGTCCTCTTTATTTTTAATCCTGGCTCATATTCGCGTATCCTGTTGTATTTAATTAATAACTGATTAAAACACTAAACACTATTGAAGTGTGACGAAATTCAATACTTTAGTAGTAATAAAGAATGAGGTGTGTTCAAACTTTTGACTGGTAGTGTGTGTTATTTCCAAGAAGAAATGGTTAAAATGGCTGATGATAATCTTTCCTGATACTCTCGCAGTTTTACATTCAAAGCATCAACAAAGTGAGAATGTAAAATATTTTTTCTGTCCAATATGGGCAGACTAAAGGATAAAAATTCAGAGCTTGAGAGGTCATAAATTATTATACGCATAAATTAAGGCACATTTCTGTGCTTGCTCTTTGCATTTCGAAAAATTGTGAAATATGATATATGCTATTTGGTTTCTCTACCTCTCTGCATATATAGCCGTGGTCAAATGTTAAAGCTGGAAGACATGCCGTGACAATCACTCATGTTGAACACAAGTTAAGTCTGTGTAGCTGTACAGCTTCAATTTATAGGGCTGTAAATATGCTCTGTATGTTCTCTTAGGTTGTGAATTTCATACTCAATATCCTTTACATCAAACTTTTAACTGTTGCCTCTGACCATATGGACTTTCACACAAAGTTTCCACTTCTGTAGATTCTTCTTTTTTTCTGTGTTTACCTTCTTGAATGGTTAAAGCGATGGGTTTACGTGTGAAGTCGGGAGTAGTCTTCCCCTCAGGAAGTTCCTCAACGTACTGTGTAATCATAACACCAGGGACCTTAGATCTCCTTTTGATGCCTGAGAGAATCCATATTCAGAGTACAATGTAAGAACATTGGGGAAACATACCAACACAGCAGGTGTAGAGGCAAGTAACAACATATGCTGAAAAAAATGTCTGTTGATTTAATTATTAAGTCTGAATGTTTATTGCAAAACATTTGACAAAACTGTGGGTATATGATTGTATACATTTGAAATGGGGAACAAAATGTTCCTTGTTATATTTAAGGTATACAATTATATGTTCACTAAAGAAAGTCTTGCGAGTCCAAATACATTTTTGTGGTAATCAACTTTATGCAACAACTGCTGTCGATTGAGATTAACTTGTATTGAACCTGGAATAATCCTTTAAATCAAGTAGAAATAGGTTCTTAAGAAAACAATTACATGCTGTCATGCACATTTTACAGTGCACAACAACATTTTAAAAGACAATTAATTTATCTTAAAATGTAATTTACCTTAAAAAAAATAAAAATAAAAGAAAAAACCTAATTTATATTTAAATGTTTGGAAAGTGATACCATTGTTCCTTTGTATGTATTTCTGTTCCCAACTTTAAAATGTATCCCAGCTCTATCTGACCTATAACAATTTAATTATGGCCTTTTTTAAAGCATAATAAACATAGTATGCTGTATATAGAATAATGGCTTTTCAATAAATATATCCTTAAATATAATCATGTGGTGCGAAAGTTTGAGCGTGAGGCGATCTTCTGTGTTCCGCAACTGCTGTCGGGTCCTTGAATAACATATAACGTTCGAGTAAAGACAGCCGGTGGAGTTTCTGGTGTTCTCCTAGGGTAAGATGGTGCCCCCCTAGAGAGTTGGCGCCTTTCACAGAAGGCATATCAGAATCAGAATTAGCTTTATTGCAAAGTATGCTTACACCACACAGAATTTGTCATGGTGAAAAGCTTCCAGTGCAAGAGAATGCAACATATATACATAAATGTATATACATATAGTGACATAAATTATAATAAAAAAATACTATATAATGATAAAAAAGATAAATATACAATAGTGCAAAAATATTTTATATACAGATATACAGTTATGTGCAGGTGATGTAATGTATTGAAGAAGAGGTAGGATATGTTAAAGTATATAAATGAAATATGTATATAAGTACGAATGGATGGATTGAACATTGCACATGGTTGTATTGAACAAAGGAAAGTATTTGTGGACAGTTTAAACTGTTCATGAGGTGGATGGCCTGAAGGAATAAACTGTTCCTGTGCCTGGCTGTTCTGGTGATCAGTGCTCTGTATAGCGCCGGCCAGAGGGACGCAGTTTGAATAGGAAGTGAGCTGGGTCAAGACTGATTATACCAGCCCTTTTCATCATTCTGGATGTAATACATTTCTAGCATGGTGGGGAGCACCAATAATCCTCTCAGCAGTCCAAACTATCCTTTGAAGTCTTCTGATGTCAAACTTGCTAGCTGAACCAAACCAGACAGTCATAGAAGTGCCAAGGACAGACTCAATGACTGCTGAGTAGAACTGTATCAGCAGCACCTGTGACAAGTTGAACTTCCTCAACCGGCAAAGGAAGTACAACCTCTGCTGAGCCTTTTTCAAAATAAATTAGTCAATGTGGGTCTCCCACTTCAGGTCCTGTGAGATGGTAATGCCCAGGAACCTGAATGACACAACTGCTGCCACAGTGCTGTTCAGAATGATGAGCAGGGTTAATTTTGCGGTGTTCCTCCTAAAGTCCACTCTCATCTCCACTGTTTTAAGTGTGTTCAGCTACAGGTTGTTTTGACTTCATCAGATGCCAGCTGTTTTACCTCCCTTCTGTATGCAGGCTCATCGTCATCTTGGATGAGGCTGATGACTGAAGTTTCATCTACGAACTTCAGGAGCTTAACAGAGAGGTAATTGGCAGCGCAGTCATTTTTGTAGAGGGAGAAGAGTAGTGGGGAGAGCACATGTCCCTGGAGGGCACCAGTGCTGATTGTACATGTTTTGGAGGTGAATTTCCCATTCTCACAAGTTGCTGCCTTTCTGTCAGAAAGCTGATGATCCACTGACAGAGACAGCCAGTTACAGAGAGCTTAAATTAGAGTTAGATGTTAGACCATAGGATAGCAGGTTTATAAAAGCCAAACTGAAGTCAACAAATAGTATCTTTGCATAAGTCCCTGGTCTGTCTAGATGTTGAAGTATGTAATGCAGTCCCATATTGACTGCATCATCCACAGACCTGTTTGGTCTATAAGAAAATATAAGGGTATCCAGAAAGGGTCCAGTGATGTCCTTCAGGTGGGCCAACACCAGTCTCTCAAATTACTTCATGACCACAGACATCAGAGCAACAGGTCTGTAGTCATTAAGTCATTTGATCTTGGACTTCTTTGGGATGGGGATGATTGTGGAGCATTTGAAGCAGCAGGAAACTTCACACTGCTCCAGTGATCTGTTGAAGATTTGTGTGAAGATGGGGGCCAGATGGTCAGCACAGGATTTTAGACAAGTGTGTGAAACACCATCTGGACCCTGTGCTTTCCTTGTCTTCTGTTTCTGGAAGACCTGGCACACATCATCTTCACAGATCTTAAGTGCATGTTGAGTACCTGAGAGGGGAGGAGGGTGGTGGCAGGAGGTGTAAATGGTTGTGTGCTGTGAAGGTTGGAGCGGATGTGGGGTGTGAAATTGGGCTTTAGAGTTTCATCTACATTGAAACACATTCAGGTCATTAGCCAGTTGTTGATTCCCTACAGTGTTGGGGGATGGTGTTTTGTGGTTGGCAAAGAGTTTCAGGCCTCTCCACACTGATGCAGGTTAATTTGCTGAATATCCGTATAGAGAGCAGCGGTACTGCACATAATACAACTCTGCATTAGCCAGGTGTTATGATATTTTATATCTAAACCTATTAAACCTATTATATTATAAAATGGGAAGGTAAAATACAAATATTCATGCAACTTTGATACAAAATCAAATTAACTTTATTTAATAACCCCCCAAAAGCACCAGGTAATACGATAAAACGTTTGGTTACGTATGTAACCTCCGTTCCCCGAGGGAGGGAACGACACGTTGTGTCGGAGAAGCGACACTAGGGGTCTCTCTTGAGCGCCGATATCCACCTCTGATCTATGAAAAAAGGCCAATGAGCATTGGCAGCCAGTATCTGCATGTCCCACCCCCGGACATACGGGTATTTAAGCGGCCCAAATAAGGGAGTTCATCCAGGATTTTTCTGAGGAGCCGGAAATGGTCCGGCCACAACAGTGGCTCAGTTCAGCGACATGGCGGAGGAAAGACACAACGTGTCGTTCCCTCCCTCGGGGAACGGAGGTTACATACGTAACCAAACGTTCCCCTTCTGTCGCTCTCTCCACGTTGTGTCAGAGAAGCGACACTAGGGGACCCATTCCAATCTTGCCATGCGCTGAACCGTGTACGTGAACCGCCGATACAGAGGCGGGCAGGGATTTCATCCAGTGCCCGCGATCGTCTGTACCTGGCTGCACGCACTCTTCCCCAATGCCCCATAAGAACATCGGGATCCTTCTAGTTACCCTGAGAGGGGAACAAGGCGATGTTTGCCAACATGGGAACGGGCCAGCCTGGCTGGGCCTCTTTTCTCTCTATGTTTCTCGCATAGAGCAATCACGGCCGGGGCCCTTACACGCATATAGGGAAGGGGTCTTACCCAGACCCTCGCGGAGACCACACCTGCCCTTTTTCTTGGGGAGGAAAAGTGGTAGACACGCCACACGGCCGTCTTGGGGCTCGTGTGGAAAGTATGGTGCGGTGGTAGATCCAGCCTCGAAGGGGGAGTTGCTACAGCACGGCGACCGGGCAGCTGTAACTGCCAAAGGGAGACACGGGGGTCCGCTCGTAAGGGGGCAGAACCATGGAATACACACAGGGGGAGTCTGAGCAGGAGGCCTTACCTGTGGAGCACCTATACCAGTACAGGGTAGCCATCAGGGTACCCGCAGTGGCTTGGGTCGGCGAGTTCCTCCGCTGAACCGCAGACCCGGAGGGCTGGGGAGGAATCGACCAGGGTCCCGACTCGGAGTGGGGCGCCTTGGGAAAAAAGGCGCACTACTTAGCCTTGACGTCAGGAAAATGGCACTGGGCGCAAGCGATCCACCCGGCCGGTCAGTCTACGTGTTACCGAGTTTTACGGGCTCGGACCTGAGAAAACACGAGACGCAACTGACTCAACGCGGAGGTTGTAAAACCTCGCAAAGGTGTTGGGTGTTGCCCAACCCACGGCTCTACAGATGTCTGCTAGGGAGGTGCCCTTGGCCAGTGCCCACGAGGACGCAACACCCCTTGTTGAGTGAGCTCAGACCCGCAAGGGTAGGGGCACGGCCTGGGTGTGATAAGCCAGTGTGATGGCATCGACAACCCAGTGGGTGAGCCTCTGTTTGGAGACGGCATTCCCTTTCTGCCATCCCCCAAAGCAGACAAAGAGCTGCTCAGAGCGTCTGGTGCTCTGTGTGCGGTCCAGGTAAATGCGCAGGGCGCGCACTGGACATAGCAATGAAAGGGCTGGGTCTGCCTCCTCCCGGGGCAGCGCTTGCAGGTTCACTACCTGATCTCGGAATGGTGTGGTAGGAACCTTGGGCACATAGCCCGGTCGCGGTCTTAGGATCACAGACGTATCCGCCGGACCGAACTCCAGGCAAGTGTCGCTGAGAGAAAGCTTGCAGGTCCCCGACCCTCTTGATAGAGGTGAGCACGATCAGCAGGGCTGTCTTAAGAGAGAGGGCCCTGAGTCCAATTGATTCAAGAGGCTCGAAGGGAGGTCTCTGGAGTCCTGCCAAGACTACCGAGAGATCCCAGGAGGGAACTAGGCCTGACCGGGAGGGATTCAACCTCCGGGCGCCTCTCAGGAACCTGAAGATCAGGTCGTGCTTACCCAAAGACTTGCCGTCTACAGGATCGTGGTGGGCGGCAATGGCGGCAACATACACCTTGAGGGTGGATGGGGACAGCCTCCTGTCCAGCCTCTCCTGTAGGAACAGGAGCACTGACTTGATCGCGCATCTCTGTGGGTCTTCAGTTCGGGAAGAACACCAATCTGTGAACAAGCGCCACTTTAGGGCGTAAAGGTGCCTGATAGAGGGGGCTCTGGCTTGGTTGATTGTATTCACAACGGCTAGCTCTTCCGCATCCCGTCCAGGGACCAGACGTGGAGGTTCCAGAGGTCTGGGCGTGGGTGCCAGAGCGTGCCCCGTCCCTGAGAGAGGAGGTCCTTTCTCAGGGGAATTCGCCAGGGAGGAGCTGTCGCGAGAAGCCTGAGTTCCGAGAACCAAGTCCGAGTGGGCCAGTAGGGGGCTACTAGCGTGACTCGCTCCTCATCCTCCCTGACCTTGCACAGCACCGGTGCAAGAAGGCTCACTGGGGGAAATGCGTACTTGCGCAGCCCCGAGGTCCAGCTGTGTGCCAGCACGTCTGTCCCGAGGGGAGCCTCTGTTAGGGCGTACCAGAGCGGGCAGTGGGAGGTTTCCTGGGAGGCGAACAGGTCTACCTGGGCCTTGCCAAACCGTTCCCAAATCAGCTGGACCGACTGGGGTGAAGCCTCCACTCCCGCCGGGCAGGCGTTGTCGTGATAGCGCGTCCGCTACGATGTTGAGCTTGCCGGAGATGTGAGTGGCACGCAGCGACTTGAGTCGCTGCTGGCTCCATAGGAGGAGACGGCGGGCGAGTTGTGACATGTGGCGGGAGCGTACGCCACCTTGGCGATTTATGTACGCCACCACCGTGGTGCTGTCCGATCTCACGATGATGTGTTTGTCCCGAACTAACGGGAGGAACTTCCTGAGGGCAAGAAGAAAGGTCAGCAACTCCAGGCAGTTGATGTGCCAACGCAGCGGGGCCCCTTTCCAACAGCCTGCTGCTGCATGCCCGCTGCACACGGCACCCCACCCAGACCGGGAGGCATCGGTTGTGACCAGAACGCGTCGGGACACCTGCTGCAGGGGCACTCCTGCCCGTAAAAAGCAGAGGTCTGTCCAGGGTCGGAGTGTTTTGAGGCAGGCGGGGGTGATCCTTACCCGAAGCGTGCCGTGGTGCCATGCTTGTCTCGGGACTCGAGTCTGGAGCCAGTGCTGGAGTGGTCTCATATGCATCAACCCCAGCGGCGCGACCGCCGCGGAGGACGCCATATGCCCCAGGAGCCTCTGGAAAAGTTTTAGAGGGACCACTGTGCCTGGCTTGAAGGAAGCGAGGCAGTCCAGCACCAACTGAGCACGCTCGCTCGTGAGACGTGCTGTCATTGAGACTGAGTATAACTCCAACCCGAGAAAAGAGATGCTCTGAACCGGAGTGAGCTTGCTCTTTTCCCAGTTGACCTGAAGCCCCAAGCGGCTGAGGTGCCGGAGCACCTGGTGTGTGCATAATAACTCTCGAGAGTGTGCTAGGATGAGCCAGTCATCGAGGTAGTTGAGAATGCGGATGCCGGCTACTCGTAGCGGGGCAAGGGCTGCCTCTGCGACATTCGTGAAGACGCAAGGGGACAGAGACAGGCCGAAGGGGAGGACTTTGTACTGTAACGCCTGGCCGTCGAACGCAAACCGTAAGAAGGGTCGGTGTCGTGGCAGAATTGAGACGTGGAAGTACGCGTCCTTCAGGTCTACCGCTGCGAACCAATCTAGATGCTGAACACCAGCCAGAATATTTCTCTGCATGAGCATTTTGAACGGGAGTTTTAACAAGGCCCGATTGAAAACTCGCAGGTCCAGGATTGGTCGTAAGCCGCCGCCTTTCTTGGGTACAATGAAGTAAGGGCTGTAGAAACCCTTCCTCATTTCGGATGGAGGGACGGGCTCTACTGCACCCTTGGCTAAGAGGGTCGCGATTTCCGTGCGCAGGGAACTGGCATGCTCGCCATGTACTGCGGAAAAGCGGACGCCCCTGAAGGGGGGAGGGAGCCGGGCAAACTGAATTGCGTAACCGAGTCGAATGGTCCGGTGCAGCCAGCGTGACGCGTTGGGAAGCGAAAACCACGCTTCCCAGCTCTGCGCTAGGGGCACCAAAGGGACGAGTATTTGGACGTACCCGGCGGGGCCTCGCAGCGGGCGGAACAGGTAATGCAGCGTCGGGCAGCTTCGTTGCGGCCTGAGGCTGAGGTGCTGAGAATAGACTCAAAGCACTTACCTTGATCCGCGCACCGGCAGGGGCGGGTTCGTGACTGAGGGGGAGGTCTGATGTTGGCGTCCTCTGGACTTGTCTGAACCGGCCGGCCGGGGGACAGTCGTGGGCAGGCGGAAGGCGGGATCGCCGCGTCCGGTGTACCGGGACTGTCGTAATCTGAAAGCAGATTGCCGTGAGAATGGCATTTGCGGGCCAGGTGACCTAGAGGCAAAGGAAATAGCTCTTTTATTGAGAATGTGGGTACCACAGCCCCCATCAGGGGGTGTGGCAAATGAAAAAACAAAGGATTCTCCTCCCGGCCCTCCACCGGGGATGGAGTGGTCTTACCACCTCCGGAGCTAACGTCTTCGGCTCTGGGTCGACTGTCACAGGAATGCTTGGGAGCCTTCCGGGTCCTAGAGGGGGTTCGTGAGACAGGGGGCGTGCGCCGCCTGCGGGGTGCTCGACGCTGGGGCTGAGAGCTGGGCCCGGGTTGAGGCGGAGCAGGAGCTGGTTTTTTTGCCGCAGGGGGGCGCCCTCAGCGAGCAGACGGGGCAGGGCCCGTAGCGGCAGGTGTGCAGCGGGGCATGATGTGAGATATGGCCTCTGTCTGCTTCTTCACCGTGGAGAACTGTTGGGCGAAGTCCTCCACAGTGTCGCCGAAAAGGCCAATCTGGGAGACAGGTGCGTCTAGGAAGCGGTTCTTGTCGGCCTCATGCATCTCGACCAGGTTGAGCCAGAGATGGCGTTCCTGGACCACTAGGGTGGCCATCGCCTGTCCGAGTGCCTGCGCTGTGGGCTTTGTCGCTCTCAGGGCGAGGTCGGTCGCTGAGCGCAGTTCCTGCAGCACATCAGGATCAGGTCCACCCCGTGCATGTTTCTGAGTGCTTTGGCCTGGTGGACTTGCAGGAGGGCCATCGCATGCAGGGCGGAGGCAGCGCGTCCAGCCGCACTGTAGGCCTTCGCTGAGCGAGGATGTTGTCCTACAGGGCTTGGATGGGAGTACGGGGTGGCCACGCCAGGAGGTAGGGCTACCGGGCATAGATGGTACGCAACTCCCCTATCGACCTGGGGAATCGCCCGTATCCGTGGCGCTCTCCGCCGTCGAGGGTGGTGAGAGTGGAGCTGGTGGCACCTAGACGAGCGGAGAGCGGGGCTCTCCACGTGACGCCAGCTCGTCATGCACCTCCGGGAAAACGGGACCGGGGATGCGTGGCCACGAACGCGCGCTGCCCCCAGGAACCAGTCATCCAACCGTGAAGGCTGTGGGGAGGATGGAGGGTTCCAATCCAACCCCACGCCACGGCGCCCGGAAAGCATGTCAGACATCTGAGCATCGGCCTCAGCCTGGGCCTGCTGGCCTGAAGGCGGCAGTCCAGGGGAGTCCTCGGCATCAGACATCACACTCTCCGATGCGGCCAGGAGGATAGACAGCCAGGCCGTGAGGCGAGCCGCTATCGCCGCGAGCGTGGACGGGACCAGCGAAGCGTGTCGGGAACGGGAGGTTCGCGGGGCTACCCGGCGAAACTGCACCCGCTGCCGCCTCAAATCGCCTCCAGTGCCAGCCGCGATCGCCCTCAATCCCGTGGGAAGAAGGAACAATGCGGGTGCAGTTGGGGTGGCTTGCTTTCTGTTGAAAGCAAGCCGCGATCGCTAACGTGGTCATGGTCATGTTCTCGCAGTGAGAACATGAACCATCCACAAACGCTGCCTCGGTGTGATCGCGGCCCAAACACACGAGACAGCGCCTGTGGCCATCTGAAGCAGAGAGGCTTCTACCGCATCCAGGAACAACACAGGGGCGGAAGGGCATCTTGAAAAGACGCGTCCTGAAAAGGACGTTCAACGCCGCTGTGTTTTACTCTTTTAGAGATATTCACTCTTTTAAGGGAAATAACTCTTTTAATACACAGTATGTGTGTGTGTCTGCGCTGTCGAAGCGCTCAGGGGCAACAATGCACGCCGTGCAAGTAGGAGAAAGCCACTGTTGTGCGCCGTCAAATCCAACAGCATGCAGATCGTCAGAGGAAACAGGAACGTAGTGGTGTGTAAACTCGCAGCAAACTGCAGACAGACCATCGGCTCAGAAGAAATGTTCTGAATGAACTCCCGTATTTCCGCCGCTTAAATACCCGTATGTCCGGGGGCGGGACATGCAAATACTGGCTGCCAACTCTCATTGGCCTTTTTTCATAGATCAGAGGTGGATATCGGCGCTCAAGAGAGACCCCTAGTGTCGCTTCTCCGACACAACGTGGAGAGAGCGACAGAAGGGGAACATAATATAATACTAATTATAATAACAACGCTAAATCAGTTGCTAGACAGCCCAGACCAGCAGGATTTCTCCCGGTGCTCCCGATGGCCAATCCGGCCTGTCTACAAGAATTGCACAATTTATATCCAGGTTCTGCATAGAAATCCATTTGAGGTAGACGAAGTGTAATATAATATGAGCAAACACTGTAAAAACCTCAAGAATTAAAGATAATAAGTCAGAAATATAATTTTGTGGCTTTGAACCCATGCTAGTTCTGGCCATACTTGCAACTGTTTAGACTACTCCTAATAGTGGACAAAATGGACTTCTAGCAGATATACCAGCCTGATCTCATTGATAAAAAGAGCTATATGTATGTTAATATTTGTAACATTTAAATGTACATTTGTACTTTTGGATACACAAAATTTTTTACGTATTTACAGCTTTAGAAACTTAAAATATTGACGAATCCAATACAAATATATTTGAATACACAAATTGATTTTAAATATGTTTCTAAATTTTTTGTTTTATAGATATTTCTTATATAGATTCCTTAACCCTATACCCCAACCTCTAACAAGTATATGAATGTACAGTAGCAATAATGTTTGTTACAATATAATAATTTTAATATATATTACAGCTGCTAATACCACACTTACTCCTAAACCTAACATGACAATTTATTAAGCATATAAAACAAGTTACAGGCAGATACGTTTAATCACAATAATTTATTAAGAAAAACTACAAATCTCAGTACAAAAGTAGTCCATCAGTCCCTGATGGCATACAACATTACTGTGTGAGGTAGAGAGTTAAATTCAAATTATTAATAGCTGTAAATCTTCTCCTGATGCACTCCATAAAGGCGCTGTTCTCATTCAACATATACATTGCAGAATACAGCATGTCGCAAACGGTCACTAGACACTTGAGAGCCAATGAGCATTCGACATCACTGCTGTAAAACACTGGTCATAATGCTTGAGAAGGTAATTTTTGAATTTTGAAAATGAAACCAAGGTTGAGGGTTACAGCGGGTGGAACTCAGTGAATAAAAGGCATACATTTGTGTCTGTTCTTCACAGAAAGCAGTCTGAAGATTTGGGTTAAAGCTAACAAATTTATGGGTTAATTTTATTCTCGTTTTATGGTATTTTTTTTGTGGTTTATTTTGTGTTTTGGCATATTCTGGAAACTCCTTTTGTGTCCCATGGCAAAAAAAAATTATTTTAATGTTTAATAAATGATTTAACGATTACAGAGTTTTTATTAATTTAAACATTTTAAAGTTTATTCTTGGTTAAAGTGATATCATCCTTTAAAACGTTGCATAGGCCTGCATAAATCACACAGAACTGAATGAAACCATTATAATATCATATTATAATATCAACGGCATTAAATAAATGTGATGGCATTTAACTAATCTCCTTCATTAAACTTTAAATGTAATTAACTGATTCATTCTATATATTATTCAATATTAATAAATTCAAACAGTACACATAAACATTTGTTTCTATAGGTGTTAATACGTAAAATGAAATGTGATGTGTAGTGATGTTTAAAATGATGTGTAGACACTGTCAATAGGTCAATATTGTACGTTTCTATGTCGATGCAAACTTAAAATAATGTATGTGTGCTACAACCAAACTTAATGTAAGAAAACATCAGAATTCTCATGATATCACATTAGATGTACAATACACATTTAAAATTTCCATGGTCTTTAAATGACAAAAATCTGAACATTTGCGTGTACATTATGAATCTTTGGATCTTATTTTCAAAATTTGTATGTACAGTATGTAGGTAGATGTTCAGGTTGCTGTCATTCAATTGCCTTACCTTGTCTCTTGGGAGGTAGGATTTCCAGTCCTGGTAGACACAACATTACAGGACAACAGCAACACAGGATGGGGAAACAAAGGGAAACACAAAGTTATCCCTTTGGCAAAATATTCCCTTTGACAGGATTATGGATGAACACACAATTACTCACAAATACAACCATATACAAAGGACAAGGAAAAGACAGGGAAGGTTTAACCAATAATTTTGAATATTTAAATCCACTAAGGGGTTGACTGAGGATACAATAGACAAGTGAAAAAAGACAAGACACAGACCTTTTACAATGAACGGGTGATTGTAATGTACATTTGTTGATTATCTCCCATGATTGCTTAAAAAAGGAGGGGATCAAAAATAATGCATGAAAAAAATTATAATAAAACATATATAATTAAATAAGGTAAAAGAAAGCCCCTCCTCAAAGCAAATGAAATAACTTTTTTTAAGGGGTAAAAAAAAATACAAAAAAAAAACTAAATAACCCAATAAAGTAAAAGGTTACATGGGTAGAATGTTTGAAATGTTTAATGATCAAAAGTGGTTTGCTGCAAAATGAAAGGTTGGAGTTGTGGTGCAGTACAAAGGGCCAGGCATTTTAGATATAAACAATTTATTTAAATATAAAGTGTTTTTAGTGTTTATGTATGCTCTGAAACTGCATAAAAGATAGATTTTTTTTAATTTGAGGAACAAATTAAAACTAAACCACAATTTTTGAAGAGTAGATTTTAAAAAATATATATTTTCTAAACTTCTCAAATTGAAAGCAATTGTTGTATAAGTAATCATGTGATACATTTTTCCAAAAGAGCATGTCAATAGACTTCGAAAATTCTGTCATTATTAACATTTATGTTAGTCAGAATGTTAGTCTCAGTCACCATTCACTAATTGTATGGAAGGGAAGAAAAAAAATGCTATAAAAGTGAATGGTGAATCATGCTAACAATTTGCCTAACATCTCTTATCTCCCTTTGTGTTCCACAGATGAAAGAAAACCATATGCATCTAGAAAAACATGATGGTGAGAAAATGATTTAATTGTCATTTTTGTGTGAACTTTATCTTGAACACTTTCATAAACTAGTCTCATAAGACGCTCTTTTGGTCCTAAACAGCAAGGAAAAAAGTGCAATAAAGGAATTGTTCAGTAGAACACTGAACATACCTTCTTCTGCAGATCTTCCGAAGCAACCCGGTCATTTTTTGTAAGAGAACAAAGTGTAACCTCTTTTACAATATGAATCTTGACATTGCAGTCTCTAGGCATGATTATGATTTCATACATTATTTTGTAATTATATATTTAAATAAAATCTCCATTAAATATGTTTGTTTGTGTTCTGCAGAAGAAAGAAAGTCATATGAGATTGAGATGACAAAAGGGTGAGTAAATTATGTTGTTTCTGGGTGAACTATTCTATTAAAATCATTGCAATATTCACAGTGTTGTTAAATTTTATATCGCCAGCAAAATCATTTATATCACAAATAGTCTATATATTGCCCAGCCCTAGTTGTTCCCAAGCTAAAACAGTTTTTTTCTTTGGGACAGGTTTTAATTTGGCCTGCTTCATAATTCATGTTCCAACCTCATTTAGCCTCCATTTTCCTGGCCCTCTATATTCTGACCTGTATTGGCCATATATATATACATACACACACACACACACACACACACACACACACACACATACAATACTGTGCAAATGTTTTATGTACTAGTGAAAATGTTGCATAGCAAAATTAGTATGTGTTCTAAAATAATGAAATAAATAGATTTAATTTATCACTTAATGTCATACAAAGCCCAGTAAACACAAAAAAGCTAAATCGATATTCAGTGTAACAACCTTTGCCTTTAAAACAGCACCAATTCTCCTAGGTACACCTTGACACCATTTTTCTGGGTGTTGGCCAAGCTTCTTGGAGAACTTGCACACAGTACTTCTATCTATTTAGGCTGTCTCAATTGCTTCTGTATCTATGTAATCTCAGACAGACACAACGTTCAGTGGGGGGCTTTGTGGGGGCCATGACATCTATTGCAGGGCTCCATGTTCTTCTATTCTAATCAATTCTATTTGCAAAAGTAATGCTAACATTTATGTTTCCTATTGACCCTCTAAAGCTGAAGATATAAATAACCATCTATGCTTTTGTGAAACATCTTACGTGCCTAAGTCTTTTGCACAGTACTGTATATATACAGTATATATACTTCAACTCGGGTTGGTTGATGGCTTGCATCCATGGCTAATAGATTCAAACCAGATGTTCAGTGAGTTTTCAGATGAAGGGCGAGCTAGGCATCAATGAATCCCGTGATTGTATAAGCCACATTTACTGATTCCACTTCATTTGCATCTCTGCATCAGAGTGGCCAGTTTCCAGCCCACAACTGATGACTATCAACAGCTGTTAGATTATTCATATGTTTCAATACATTTGTGTGGCTACTTTAGATTCAACACTTGCTTTTATCTCACTATCTTGCTCTTCTAGCCCTCAGAGACATACACTGTATATATTATTCACTTTGCCATAGAGGGGAGATCATTAGATCTGGAAAATCCAATGCATTACATTTTAACACATCTGCTTACTGTGGTAGAACCCTTCTAAATTAGTCCTGTGTCCTTTCAAGTGTGTCAAATTTCCTTTATGCTGTCATCATTGTGAATACAATGAAAACTGATTAACTAAATTACATCCTCAGGGAATAGTGACCATTAAAAAAGAAAAAGAATAGAAAAATGTATTACAGAGGGAAAATAAATAACAATTCTACTCTCATATGCGATCCTCTACTTTGTCAGTATGGCAGGCCTTCACGGAGAACATGGCTGGATTTGTTGTTTCAGTAATTCAGTAATGGAGTGTTTGGACAAGGTTCGGTGCCTGTGTCAGGCTGCCATATGGGACAGAGTACAATTATATTGTTCTTACCTCCTTGCCCGGCAGCACTTGAATCTGAAATTTTCGCCTTTTTCCACATCTTGATGCAGTTTACTGGCTTAAGATTTCAGAAGTTTCTCTGGGGGTAAGAAAAACAAAATGAAAGGACAAATCAGTTTCAATCTTATTAAACATTTGGATAGATTAAACATGTTCTCTGTCAAAAAGCTACACTTTGATGCTGCGTGGACTAGCGCTTTGGGAACAACTTTAGGTGTGACCAGCTGTGAATATTTGTGCAATACCTCAATGAAATTGACCAGAATTTATAGCCTCTGCTGGTGACATCATTGTATGCACCTGTAGCAGGGCTATAAATAGATGCATCACAGGTGCATCGTCAGATCTTTTGTCTTCAGATCATTCTGTATGTGTGTGTGCTTCATGAGCCTGTCAGAAACTTTCTACTTTCCTCTGTTAGGAGTTAGATTTTGTTAGGCAGTGCGCCGAAACCTTTCTCTTTTAAAAAAAAAAAAAAAGAAAGAAAATGACAGAAAGACAGAGCAAACGGTGTGTGTTCCCTTGTTTATGCTCTATGGCTGAGAGGGACACACACCAGTTTTGTTTTGTATGTTTGGGGGAAGAGCATGGTGCGCTTGCTTTGGGGTGGGGTGGGTGCAAGCATTGCGATCTGTTCTCAGTCAAAATCATCTTGCAACTTACTTCTGAAAGTCAGTGCCCACACTTCCATTGTGGGGCTCTTGTATGGATCTGGCTGAGGAGCGAGAGACGGGTCCATCCCTATAGCTCGATCTCTCCCCAGATCCAGCTGGTCCTTCCCGTGATCCTGAAGCACGCTCTGGCACCTCTTCGGTTCATGAGAGGGACCATGAATCTCTTGAGTCTGCGGACTTCGAGTTACCCACCTCTGAGAATTCCGGGCATGATAATAAATCATCGTTGGAATTACTCGCGACTAGGGGACAATATTTCATCCCTGGCCCGAGCTATGGAACCTTCATGTTTGGCCCCTGATGGGTACCAACTGAGGGACACTGGGCTTTCGCCTGAAGTTATCGAGACCATTCTAAGTGCTAGGGCTCCCTCTACTAGAATAAATTAAAATAAAAAAATAAATTGATCAATTGCCACACATTATACATACATTTCTGCATATACATGGTGAAATTATTTATTTTTCACATATCCCAGCTAAGCTGGGGTCAGAGTGCAGGGTCAGCCATGATACAGCGCCCTGGAGCAGATAATTTCAAGGGCCCAACAGTGGTGTCTTGGTGGTGTTGGGGCTTGAACCCCTGACCTTCTGGTCAGTAACCCAGAGTCTTAACCGCTGAGCCACCACTGCCTTCAACTGACAAATTGTGGTGCAGTGCACATAAGATGGTGCAGTGCACATAATGCAGATCCAGTCAACTGCCAGATTGCTTCAGTTCTGGACTTTCTGTAGGACAATTTGTCAGCAGGCCCTGCCATTCTCAGGGTTTACGTGGCCACTCTATCGGCCCGCCATGCCTTGATTTATGGGGTGCCGTTGGAGAGACATCCTCTGCTCGCTCACTTCATTCATGGAGCCATGCGACTGAGACCTCCTGCTAGGACCAGGATCCCCTCATGGGACTTAGCAATAGTCCTTGAGGGTCTGGTTGAGATCCCCTTTGAACCTCTAGAGTCAGCGTCTGATAAACGTCTGACTCTCAAGATGTTTTTTCTTATGGCAATTACTTCTCTAAAAAAATTGGGGATCTACAGGCTCTATCTGTCTTGCCAGCCTGCTTAGATTTTGCCCCAGGAATGGCTAAAGCAATTTTGCACCCTCATCCTGACTACCTGCCTAAGGTTCCTGTCTCGACTGTACATACGGTCATTCTCGAAGCCTTCTGCACCCCGCAGTTTACAAAGCCGGAGCAGGAAAGACTTCACAGACTTTGTCCAGTCCGTACCCTTCAGACTTATGTCCACCACACTAGCCAATGGCGTAAGTCAGGGCAACTATTAATTTTCCAGGGGGGCAGCAACAAGGGGGTGGCCACCACCAAGCAGACTATGTCGCACTGGGTGAGGGAGGCTATTGCCCTTCGACAGCAGGTATCAGGGCTCACTCTACCAGAGGGGTCGCATCCTCTAAAGCCTCTGCAGCATGTTTGTGTGCGGCAGGCTGGTCCTCTCAGCACACATTCATAAGATTATGTAGTTTGGATGTTCATGCCACTCCGAGCTCTTATGTCCTTGAGTCAACATCACAATCTCATGTCTGAGACCTCTCGTGAGCACAACTACACAACCGTAAGAGGTCCTGACATCCACAGTGTGGCGGCGTGGGTATTCTCGTTCCCAAAGCGCTAAGTCAGTCCAGCATCAAAGTGTAGCTTTTTGACAGGGAACGTCTCAGGTTACTTAACTGTAAACCCTGTTTCCTGATAAAAGCGTAACAAGATGCTGCACTTCATTGTCGAACTGGGATGCCCCAGGACTGCTCTTCAGACAAAATACCTGACGATGCACCTTTGACGCATCTATTTATAGCCCTGCTACAGGTGCTTCCAATGATGTCACCTGCAGGGACTATAAGTCAGCAGAACATCTCATTCCACTTTTATCAGGGAACAGGGGTTACAGTTAAGTAACCCGAGACATTTTCTCAATACAGGTATATTTTATATTCAATCTAGAACAGTGGCTTTCAACTGGTTTTGCTGCAAGACCAAGTACCAACACAATACAAAACGCAGTACCAAAACTACAGCGCAAAATCAAATCAAGTCTATCACTCTTTAACAGTTAAGGAAATTGAATTGTCAGACAAATTCATGTGAAACTGAAGAAACACATTATATAGGCTCAGTGAAGTAGATGACAGTTATCCCATTTGCCGGGATGTGACGTAATCTGACAGTGTGGTGCATTATGTTCAATTAGAGCAGGTTTGGGCCTAGTCAGCAAAACCTCCACAGCTCGAGTCATTCATCTTTTCCAATCCACAAACATATACAGATGAGATCCAGTCAGTTTGCCCTCACTAGTATACTAGCACTCATGAAGCACTGATATGTGATTTTGACATAGATTTAACTGTCTCCTCCAGGGAAACATATTTCATTTGAGGAGGAGTGCTATAAATATAAATATTGAACACTCTACATTGGCAGCAACTCCGTAAGTCACACAAATATAGCATGTGAAGCATTCACAATTGATTTCAATTGAGTTTGATGTTAGTATGTTGCTAAGCTAACAACACAATACTTTAACAAGCATGAAAAGTCTACATAGCACATGAATATTGGAAAATAGTCAACTTTTAATTTATTTTAAACTGTTAAAAATCACTATTTGTCATTATTTAATTATATATATATATGTTTATTTAAAGATGATGTACTTTTTTTTTAATTTTTTTTTTTATTACAACTACTGTATAAGTCATTTGTAAGCTGATTTCCCCTAAAAGTAGTTTTTCCTACATTTAGGAGCAACATTTAGGTTAAGGCATGATGCCTTAAAATGCCATCTAGGTTGGTATCTCACTAGGTTTTGGAGCAGAGATTTTGTATTTCAAATCATCTAGCAGATTAGGGCATTGATGACACTTTTCTTTCTTTTTCTGAAGACTGCTGTTAATAATATTCTCAATTCCATCTCTGAATTGAAACTGAATGAAGTCTTTTATGCAGTGGGCTTTTTTTTCCACAAATAACTCATGGCATCTGACCAAGCAGCATATCACAGAACATTTCATACACAATGGTGTCATGATTGGCCTCTTCTATACATGGCACAGAGCATAATGGACTATAAATGCAAGTGATATTGGGATCACAAGATGCTGAAGCCTGACGTCTAAGTGTCATCCTTCAACATGCTTGTGATTTATGACACACATCATTATACATTATTTGGATTGTCATATTTGTTGCATCATAGAGAATAAATCTATGGCTGCATTATTACTACCACAAATAGTAATACAAAATATGGTAAAAATTATCATATTAAGCTTTAACAATTGAATGCGTACCTTATAATTAAACCTTATTACAGGCTACATTCATGCAGTCAGTGTTTTGGATTGACTGTAATTACTACTAACAGGTGTGACTCACAAATTGTTCTGTAAATACAGCAGCAGACAGGAGCAGAAGAAATACTATGTGTATGAACAGGTAACTGAAATCAATCTCTAAATGTAAACTGTAACCATTTTGACAGATAGTAAATATCAATATTTGTACTGCATTTCCTCAACAGAAACAGGTAGATTCAGTTAAAAATGAATAACCAACGCTGATAGCTTGGAATATTTTCATGCGCTTTCTGCATTGTTTAAGCACATGACACACTAAAGAAATATGCAAATCAGGTTATTGTGCAAACACGATGAAAGTAAATGCTAAATGCAATTTTCATGGTAAATTCCAGATTTGCATGACAGTTCTGAGTGCTAGGTGGTTAGATATGCAGTACGCTACCACAATCTGCCATACTTTTCTAGGACTTTACAATATAACTCTACTACTGCAATTTAGACACCAGACTCAGTTCTTTAAAATGCTAAATGTACATAATTTTTTAATTACTGCTGTGATTGTCTCTAGAAAATATTAATTTTCTTTAATAAACAATTTTGATTACCTACAGCTTTACTTGACCGGATGGTAAAAGCGAGGTGTTAATTAGCGACAGGCAAATTTGCTTTAGCACCGTTTTGCAGGTGTTTAGTAGGACTGGGTATGTGAAACAGTGTAAAGGACAGGAAAGGAGCAGATGGGAACTGGCTGAGCAATAAATATAAACTTGAATGATACAAATGAACTTAAAACAACATAAGGACACAGACACACATGCAGCATGAACGTGCGTCTCTCTCTCTCTTGAACAGGCACCTCTGGCTCATATTTATCTCCCTCCTGGCTGATTAGTCTGATTCCTCATGTCTCGTCACACTATGATACAGATTACCTGATTCAATTAAGCTTTAATTGATTCTATTCAATACCTATTCACAAGCTCTAATTTTTTTATTCTGCTTTCCATTCGCTTTCATTTGATTCCAATTTATTGAGGATACATAATATCAGTTACAATGTCCTTTTTGTTTACCAATAGTAAATGACCTCTCAGCAAATGCTTTTAAGCTGCACTACGGAATATTTTTTTGGTTAAGAATGAACAAAATGCAATTATTGATTAAGTACATAAAACCAGATTTAAAAAATGTCCTTACCCCCCCCCCCCACAGTTCACTATGGTAAGCCTGAAAAAATGTGTTATATTTTTAAGAGCGACATCAGATTTTGCACAAAATCGCAGGCTTATATCAGTCATCCTTAACACATAAAAGAAGTACCGGTTGTAACGTGTTCCAGCTGGGGAAACTACTCTGTTCAGTTCAGTTAGTCACTGTCACACAGTTCAGGACAGCATCGCTGCAGTCTGGATAGATGTTTATCTGTTAACTGTTCGGCGAAGTTGATTACTTGCTATTATGCTTGGGTATGTTGTCTGGAAGGGTTTTTGAAGCTTATGCTTGTCACGCTCGTATGAATCGAATAATACTCATGTGTTAACCAATCACAATGTATCTACATTGTTTGGTGAAGTTACTGTAACATGTTTACTAGTATTCATGACTGTATTTTATAACACTGCTGTAGTTTCCAGGTTACCTAAGAGTATGCCGCTGGTTTCTTTTTGCCTCATTCGCAGAAATGCACAAGCTATCACCAATTGTCCTTTTAGCTCAACTTTATCTCAAGCTGTTCAAAATGTACCAATTTCATAGCATAGTGCTGTACAACAATTATAGTCAACATCAAACGTTTACCTGAAGTGACTTATCCAGACTTGTTGTTGATACTGAGCATCTACGTGAGAGAGGTGATGAAATTGTCTCTTTTTCTGCCTTTTTTCTGGTTATTAAATACTTCTGAGTAAATTGTGGCATGGTTCAGCAGATGTTATTGCTAATATAGATAATATAGAAACTTGTATGATGATGCTAATTAGTAATGGTTTTGTTTATTTCCAGGTTGTGCTGTTTGCAACAAAATCAACTGGCATCCTCACAGAAAAAAAGAGTGCCCATATCTGAGGAGTGGGTGTACTTTAAAATCCAGTCCTCAAACGCAAACAGATCAACATCTCTGGTCTCTTTGAGGAACAAGATACGATGACATGAGACATCCAGGGCACACAAAATATCCCAGGAGCTCACTGAAAAGGGTGGACAGGATTTACTTGGAAGTTTGGTGAGAACTGTGCCAGAGACTGTGTTTGCTGAGACAGATGCTGTATTCAGAACAGCATGCTATCTTGCGAAGTTGAACCGAACTTTCACTGACCATGATAATCTAATTGAGCTTCAGGAAAAAAATGGGCTCTTGTCTGCACTCAAGGTACAGTTCCACAAAAATTGTGGAGCACATAGCAAAAGAGATGCAGAAAAAAATTGTTCAGAGTATTGTGTCATCTTCAAGCAAGTTGTCTGTTCTGTTAAAAGTATGAGAGATTTCCTTGAGCACCCAGACAGTGAGCCTGAAAGCCTAAAACCACTCATACGATGCATGCAGACCATCCCTTGCAGCACAGCAGAGTGTGAGGGGCTTCGGTCTCATGAACAATGTATGCATGGACAAAAGATCTACACTGTTGTTGTCCAGTGTAAGTAATTTGGAGATGATCAGCATCAATGGGCCCCCTGTAAGCCTTTTTGAGCCAGGGAAGTACGTTACAACATGGTTGAGAAGCCATCGCTCTGCCATGCTTTGTAGACTTCGAGGCTACCCACCCTCCCCCCGTAGTGACTTAGTGACCCCACTCCTCCCTTTTTACCCCACCCCAAGGACACTGCCAGCAATCTAGGTGGAACAGTAGCTTGGCTGTCTGTAAGTGTTCCATTGATTTTCCAGGGCCTGTGGACTAATTCGGTGAACCCAGTATGGAAACTTTGACAATATTATGTGCCCTTTCAGCCTTCATTTATTGAGATGAAGCTTATTTGTTAATTAACCTTGTTTATGTTTTATTTTTTGAAGCTTATTTGTCTTGTAGCAGTTCCTGGATGCTTTCTCATGCATTTACGTAAGCTGATACAGTACAAGACTAAGTTTGACAATGGTTTTGGAAGATAAGTTTGCTTGAGAAGATGTGGACCACTTTTTGTGTCGTCATAATTCAGTTCATAATATTCTGTAATGAAAGAGTGTTGGTGATAGAACTGCACAAACGTTAATTGTTAATACTGCTACTGATAGCTTTCTATTATTGTTAATACTGTAATAATTTCAACTTGCACTCTTATATGTGCACTGAACATTTCCTGATAAAACCTGTGCTCCAGGGACCATATTCATATAACATCTAAGGCTAAATATAGCTCTTAACTGGCTGAGTTAGATGGCGATTAACACTAAACAGTAGATAATCAGTCCAGTCTCCCCAGCTGTAAATGTTATTGGGTGTTAAAGTCTTGTGTTGCTTATAATAAATTGACATGTTGTTAACACGTAAGCAGTCTTTCAGAATGCTCTCAATTACATGTAGAAACATACTGTATGCATTAGTGAGTGTGGTGGTGCTTATAGGGTGTCGCTCTGGGATGGGTGAGTATGAGGCTGGAAGGGAAAAATCACAGTATACTCATTACAAAAAACCACCACTGGTGCATCCAGCCATGCAACATGGTCCACATTTTAATAATAACAATTTATGACAATCGTGTTATCATTAGATAATCATTATGAATGATGCACCTCCCGCTGTTGTTTTGAATGAGGGTGCATTCCATTCTGAAGTGATCATCCCTATACCCTATTCTCTTTGAAGACTTTACCACCCACTGTGAATGAGATTTAAAGGGTTAAAAGGTGTGGGCTGAAAAATAAGGTTAATTCGGAACTCCCATTTTAAGTAATTTGTGTTGGAAATTCAGTTTGAAGCTATCTTACAGCATGACAATCATGATTGTTCTCCCTTCAAAGTGCCCTTCAGAGGGTGATTTATCCCATTTGAAATGCAGTCTGAGCTTGAAAACTAGTAGGAAATGTCCAAGGAACAAAAAGACGTCACTTAAACCATCTTGAAATGGTCCATAAGTGTAAAATGCATTTATTCATTCAAAATGTGTGAATAAGAGTGATGTTTATCTTTATCAAAGCAAGTAAAATTTCAGTTTTAAGTATTTAACAGAAGAACATAGTTTAGGGTGTTCCTCAAATGTAAGAATGTGTCTTTGTCAGCACTGTGTCTTGGCTTCTTTTCATTTCTGAAAATGAGCTTCCTTAGCAAAATATCCCGATACGTAAGCTTGCCAAGCTGGAGGTCTTCTCCAGTTTACATGCAACCTGAGCTTCACACCACCCATCCCAATATCACATGTTTATATGGTGGAAGAAATCAGCACTTCATCACTTCAATTCTCTTCCATGTTTGTCATTCTACCTACTTAAAGAATTTATAAGCCTTTATTTATTAACACATTGGCTGTTTGTTGTGTAAGGACTGGCTGGGTTAACTTAGCTTTTACCATTTCCACCTCTATTTCAGATAAGGAGAACTACCACATAAAAAGAAACATTTTCATCTTGGCGAGAATCCGGAGCCATGTTTCATAACATAATTACATACCAGCGGCAGACTGTGCTGTATTGTGGTAATAGCAGTCCATGAGTAAACTACCACTTCACACGACTATATGAAAAGCAAATTTAATGACATGCTTAAGTTTTAAACTATGCCACTAACCTCTTTTCCTCTAGCAAAATTGCCCTGCTGACAAGTTTATTAGGACACAGTCATTTGTCAAATGATAGGCTATCATGCCAGCCCAGCACCGCAGCCCTCGGTGGTGCTAGTTATTTACATTTCTTGAAACTAATGAAGTTAACTAAGAGAACCATTTAGTGAGTAATATCAAAAATATAATTAGTAAACAGTTTATTGGTTAGGTGATATATGTTATATAGGTTAGGTGTTAATGCCAATGGGTAGTTTTACTTCAGGCTATACTAAGGTGCTTTTTCAACATAATTTAACTGATTCAGAAATGTCTTCAAAGACATTAGACCTCATTCACTAATCATACTTTTGTTGCATTCCATTCAACTCGGAAAGTCAAATTTTCAACATTTGGAAACTGTTTGACTCCGATTTCACTGGGATGCAGGTGCATGAATTCACACAAACATGTCAGCACCCAGAGAGATATACAAAGTAAGTGATAATCATTAACTTTTATTAAGAAATATTAATACAGTTCCTACATTGCATGGTATTAAATCTTGTTTAACAAATGCCTGCAGAAACAGGTGCATAAAACATGGTAAATTATACTCTCTTTTAATAATCGTACACCTGTAGCATAAATTCTTGTGTTGCAGCATTGTTTATTAGTATGGTTGCTAGGAGACATCTCTGGTGATAGTCAAACTCCTGCTAAGCTAACAGAAGCATTGCATTTTCACACGTCATCTTTCGAGCATCTGGCAATGGAATGCATTTATGGTCAGGGAGATATTAAGTAGGAATATCCCACATCTGACTTGAATGGAATGGTGCAAACAGACATCATGATTCATCAATTAGTTTATGCTTACAGTATTTATTTATTTATTTTTTTTTCACATTTAGGACAACATTTAGAACCAACTCAAACCACATAAATTGATATACAATATATATATATATATATATATGAGAGAGAGAGAGAGAGAGAGAGAGAGAGAGAGAGAGAGAGGCGAGAGAGAGAGTAGCAAAGCATGTGTGGCGATCTCTTTCCCACACACACATACAGCAAGGATGCATGGGCGAGAGGGAAAGAAAGTATTTTGAAAGATTGCATCACAAATGCCATGGACTCATCTGGACTCAGAATAAATTCCAGAGTCCTAAAGGCTCGAGTCCGAGTCAAGTCCGAGTAAAAATACATCAGAGTCCATGACAAGTCCAAGTCCATTAAAATTGAACTTGTGACTCGGACTTGAGTCCAAAGTCGATTACTCCAACTCTGTCTGTTACAACAGTCATTATATGTGTGCATGATGCAGTGAATACAAAAGAAAAATCCAAACATACCTGCTTGGCAGTGGCACAAAGTCACTCTTATTTGAAATGAATAGTATTTTTTAAACACAATTTTTTGTAATCACCCCTCAGACTGTGTGCACATGATAATACTGCCAGTCAACTCGTCCAGCAAGTGAACTAAAATAGCTTGTGAAGAATCTCAAATATTTTCTTTCAACAGCAACAAACACTTCATCAATTCTGCAGCTTGTAGAAAAATAATTTTTCTTTTTTCAATCTGTTGGTCAAGTACCTCTTCTTCTCATTGACCACCAAGGGTGGAGTGCAGGCCAGTTCAAAGGTTCACTGAGCCACCTATCAGATCAGAACCCATGTCCCTGAAGTTGCTTGTGCAGTGTGCTATGAGTATTGCCACGGATAAAAAGGGAAACACATCTAATAGGAGATGCCGTTTGTCTGTAACTCTGCAGAATGGGGTTGATGTCAGGGTACCGGAACATTCGGAATCAACAATTTGACTTCCTGTGTGATTATGTTGATGTGGCCGCTCCTTAAAGAGCACCTATTATGGTTTTTAAACATGCTTAATTTTGTTTTAAAAGTCCCATACAATAGATTCACATGCATCCAAGGTCAAAAAACACTTTCATTTGCTCATAATTTTAGCATAGTCAAAAATGACTAATGTAATGATCCGTTCTAAAGGATTAATTCTAAACACCTTTCAGAGAGCCTACTCTGCTCTGATTGGTCAGATGTCCCAGTCTGTTGTGATTGGTATATCGCTTAGTGTAATGTTTCAGGGTGGGTCAAAGCTGTTTGCGAGCAGCCAGTGAAGACGAGAGGTGAGTTTTTTGTTAGCAAATTACGTAGATTAGTACAGGAAGTAAGTCTGGTTCTTTCTTTTGTTAGTCAATTACTCTATTTGTCATGCACTTTGATTTTGGAAACTTTGCTGACTTTTTTACATTCACAAACAGCTATATAACACACTACATGAAAGGTAATATGAAAAACCATAATAAGTGCTCTTTAAGAATAAATAAATGTGCTTAGGCACCAGTTGAATTCTAAAGAAATTCACAACAGAAACACAAGAAACACCTTCATGCAGTCATAAGCAAATGAGACACAATGTCTCTTAATAATGGCAATACTGAACTCATTTCAAGTCTTTATCCATTATGCCACTAAATGCAGTTAGAGGAAATCTTTAATGAAAGTACTGTATGTCTAATTTACTGAACTGTGATTATTTTACTAATACCCCATCTCAGCCTTACATAACTATGTTTCAATAATAAATGCAGTATCGATGGGAGTGTTACGTCCACATCTTAGTGAAAGCTGGCAATGAGCCCCTAAGGTCTTATATTGTAGCAGCATACGTTTTAGGTGAGGAAATGGCCACCCTATAAATCAGCCTGCTTGTCAGTGCTTTATTTAGAGAACAGAAGATGTGATTCCACAGCACATTTAAGTGTATTAAATCATCCCCAGTAAAAGAGAAAGCCAATTTTGCTCAGTCCATCACCCCATTTCTTGTCAATCAAATCTTCTATTCTTCTGTCCTGTCAACCTTGCCCAGTTAAAATGGCTCCCTTGGATAGACTCTCCAGGCATCTCAGATGCCTCTCTCTTAGCTCTCACAGTGTGTGAGATTAAAAAATGTGACTCCCAGTGGACAACATTTAAAGTTAAATTCATGGTAATCTGTTGCTAGTGACAAGATGTAGTGGTGAATAATGATAGCTGAGCCATTTTTTTAATGGCAACCATTTCAGAGACAGCTTAAAACCTTTTAGATTTGTTTTCAGTAGTCTAACCACATTTTTAATGCAGCCATGCAGATGCCAAGAAGTCAGTGTGGATTCACTTTATAGTCATGCTGAATATTTAAAAACAACTCAGATATACATAAAGATTAATGATTGTTATTCAAGGGCTTGATACTTTTTTGTACACAGCCTTATCACAGTCTCACATAATTATTAAAAATTAAAATACACAAAAAAAATGTAGTATACCTACTATAAATATTGTTTAGGTTTGCCTTTTGATGATATTGATATCAATGGTCTTTCAGTATTTGAGGAATCATGCATTTATTGCACAGTTCATTTTGTTTATTGTATTGCTTTGAGTGTCTTGTCACATTTGAATTGTTTACTCAAATCTGAGAATTATGTTCTTCCCTCTTACATTTTTTTTAAGTAGATAAGGAGATGTGGATGCCATTTCATTGTTTTACTATTGATGTACTTAATTAAATGTTTTGGTTGCATTCCATGTATTGTGTTCTTATTTGGATTCATTGATTTTGCTTGTTTTATTCTCATTTGCTAGTCACTTTTGATAAACCCATCTGCTAAATGAATAAATTAAAATTAAATATTTTAATACATTTAATTTCTTTTTAGTGTTAAATAACACAAAACCTGAACAAGCAGGATTTTTATAAAAAAAAAAAAAAAAAAAGGAGTAATGTAGGAAGTAGTAAGGCTGACACTTGCTTTTGGATTTGCCTTCCAAATCATTTAACATCAGGCTACCACTACCCACCATTTTTTATTCCATTGCCCATGTACCAGGGCTGAGTCCTAATACATATTTCCAGATTTGATTCTGATTCCCAAACTCTCAATTTTATTTCATTCAATTTGATTCAGATTAAAATGGGCATATTTTAGTTATAATGTCCATTTGCTTTCATACTGTATTAAATAAATTATCTCTCAGCTAATGCTGTTAATTATACAGCAGACCATATAACTGGGTACATTATGAAAATATACATTTTACAAATGTAATTTCATTTATTAAATTATGTATTCATTCGTCACATTTTAGTAAAAAAAAAAATAATAATTAAAATCCTTGTATTCCTTCAATAATTATATTGGCTTGACATTGCATATATTAAAAATGTGTTAATTGTTCGTTGTTTACATACATTGATAAGTAGAAAAAGTGATACAATTTGCCTCACAGAGTAAAAGATTGATCTTGGGATTTAATCATCAAAATCAAGATTGTTAAAATGAAGATCACGATGCATCAGAAAATCTATATTTTTATCCAGCCCTACCATGTACAGTATGTTCCACTACAATAGCTTAATTTGCATGATTTGTTTTCATTGTAATTAAATGCCAGACATGGACATAGTTCAAAATACATCATATATCTTGGCTTTGTTTGATGTGAAACTCTTATCTATAGTTAGAACATCCCTGCAATCCTGTTCTGATATTACTTTATGCCACCTGACCAGCAGATCTCACCACAAAGTTTCAAGACCCTGAAACCCAAAATGAGAAGTCCAGTAGAGACCAACTCAAATGATTTTATGTGTGACCATAAAACTAGCTGTAACAAAATACCCTTTAAACATCCATGTTGAGTTCCAATATTGTTAAGAGAATATAAACGAACTCTATAAACTCAAGAGTAAGTCTGTAAAGCAGAAGTCAATTACTTTGCAGTTTAGCGTCCTTAGTGTCAAGGTAATCTGAGGTTGTCTGCGTTGCATTGTGAAAGCTCCCTAGGCGCTATATTAAGTCAAAGTACATGCATAGTTCAGTTCACCCAACAAAGAGCAAAAGCTTCTCTTGCCATTCTTAGTTTGTGTCCCGTTGAAAAAAGCACATGAGTGACAGATCACGGTGCAAATGTTGGTGCGACAAACACAACTCAAAGGTACGTAACTCCTATTATCTTCTTGTTCTCCGTGCATATATGTTCCTTAGTTCTCTCACAACAACATTAAAAAAAGGCTTTAAAAAATACCTACCTTTTAAATGTTTTCTGTGCTTCTCTCTGTCTGCTCCTTTCAGATTGTGTTCTGGCCTCTTCTGATATTTGAGGGCTGCCTCCAAGTTGTCCAAGGTAATAAATCCTTTGAGCAGTTTGTGTGCGTGTGTGATGTGTGTGTGTGTGTGTGTATGCGTAAAGCTATTCCTCATGTAAAGAAAAGTACAGAAAAGAAAAGTAGTCCATATGACTCTAGTGGTTAAATCTATATCCTTGGAAGCGATATGATAGCTGTGGTTGAGAAACAGATCAATATTTATTTATTTTTTATATATATAAATTCTCCTCCCTGACCAGTAGGTGGCGATAAGCATGAAGAATGCAAATCAACCAAAACAAAAAAGTGGAGCTTGATAGTAAATTATTTTGTACTAAAATGTATTGTTATCTACTGTACATGTGCAGTATGACTCTAGTCTGTATCATATTTTAATTGAACTACAATGTGTCAAAACTAACAAGTGTAAATTCATTAATATGGTTTTATATGCATGTTGTAACAGGCCATGCTGAAAATGCAATGCTCAATTTCATATAATATGTAATAGGGGGTCCCTGCTCTGTCTCTCTATCCACCAAGGGGTCATTGGCCCAGAAAGGTTACAGACACCTGACATAATATACATCAACAGAATTGATTCACCGCATCGGTCTGATATTACAAAAATACAATATACAATAAACAAGGCATTACATGTTTGTTACTGTTTCAGTAAATGATTCTGGCTCAGAAGTAAACGCAAAGGAAATGTCTGATGTTTTGACTTTAATTCCCTCTAAAACAAAGCAATAAATAAAATAATTTGTGATATGACTGACTTGGCAAAAATGGTGTGCAGCGTTTTATGTCACAGATAAAATGAAGCTTTTTATGTTCCGATAGCTACATAGAGAACATGTTGTGATCCAAAACAACAACCCAAGCCAAAGTCTTGTGACTGCAATTTACCATTACAAGCACCACTAAGTAAACTGATCTGCCCGGTGGTTTGTCAAAACAACCACAGGCATTTAAACATCTTTTGGACAGCAATGCAAATCCATATTTCTGTTTTCTAATTTAATAACTGATCACAGCAGTACAATTAAAGCATTTATGTTCCTACAGTTTAAGACAGTAATGCAGTAAAGCTTGTAATGAGGAGAAGACTCTTTTGTTGTCCAAAAAAAGATTAATTAGACTATGTTTTTAATGTTTTGGTATAGCCCGCAGAACAAAATATGTACATACTCTATGTGTAGGAATGTACTGTATATGATTGATGTGACATGAAAATTATAAAAGCATTGAGAGAATAGGCAATTCTAATAACAAGACATTATTTTCATGGTGTAAACAAACACCTAGGGGGTTAATACAAATTGTTAAATTATGTTAAGTTCCTGTTTTGGTTTTTGTAGTCCTTTGTAGTTTCTTTTATGCTGTCATGTTCACTGTTGTCTTTTGTTTCTGTGCTTTTATGTTGAAGTTTAGTTTAGTTCCTGTTTCCTGTTTGGTTTTTGTAGTCCTTTGTAGTTTCTTTTTATGATTGGTTTTCCCCTGATTGTTGCCCCAGGTGTCCCTCATTCCCTCGTCTGTTCCTTTGTGTATTTAAACCCTGGTTCTTTGTTTAGTCATTGTCGGTCGTTGTTTGATGTGTGTGCATGAATGTTTGCTGCCCTAGTTCTCTGTTTATGTTTGTCCTGGTTCTCCGTTTAAGTTTATTTCCCCCTTGTGGGTTTTTTCCTTTGTTTATTCGTTTGTTCATTTAATAAAAGTCTAAACTGCATTTGGATCCGCATCTCCTCGTCTGCCTCGCTGCTCAAACGTAACAGAACGACCGAACCACACATGGATCCAGCAGCTATTCGGGCCAAATGTCGGCTGCTCAATCTGCAGCAAGAACACTACCCACTTGTAGACCACGCTCGCTACTTCCTCCTCCTGGCGAACGCTACTGACTTCCCGGACTCTGCACTGATGATCTTTTTCAGGAGCAGCTTGAACCCCTCGCTGAGGGAGCAGGTGCCACAGGCAGCGCCCGGCTGCACTTTCGCGACTACCTGGGAGCGACTCTACTAGCGTGCAGCTCACCGCTCCCTGACACACCAGCCCATCCTGTCAGCGAACAACCCCCCGCCTATGGCTTCCCTTGAACCCGCACGGCCAACTCGTCCGCCCGGAGGAGGAGGAGAAGACAGGCGTCCGCCTCCGGCCCACGCCTGCCCCGGTCTGCGAGCCAGAGCCCACGCCTGCCCCGGTCTGCGAGCCAGAGCCCACGCCTGCCCCGGTCTGCGAGCCAGAGCCCTCGTCAGCCCCGGTCCGCGAGCCAGAGCCCACGCCTGCCCCGGTCCGCGAGCCAGAGCCCACGCCTGCCCCGGTCCGCGAGCCAGAGCCCACGCCTGCCCCGGTCCGCGAGCCAGAGCCCACGCCTTCCACGGTCAACGAGCCTGGGCCCTCGTCAGCCACGGTCAACGAGCCTGGGCCCTCGTCAGCCACGGTCAACGAGCCTGGGCCCTCGTCAGCCACGGTCAACGAGCCTGGGCCCTCATCAGCCACGGTCAACGAGTCAGAGCCCTTAGCCTCAGAGGTCAGTGAGCCAGTGCCTGTCGCCTCAGAGGTCAGTGAGCCAGTGCCTGTCGCCTCAGAGGTCAGTGAGCCATCGCCTGTAGCCTCGACCGTCCCTGAGCCAGCGCCTGTAGCCTCGACCGTCCCTGAGCCAGCGCCTGTAGCCTCGACCGTCCCTGAGCCAGCGCCTGTAGCCTCGACCGTCCCTGAGCCAGCGCCAGTAGCCATGACCGTCCAAAGGCCAGCGCCAGTGGTCACGCCCGTCCAAGAGTCCGAGCCTCCCGAGCTTTCCAGAGCTCTGCCTTCCGAGCTTTCCAGAGCTCCGCCTCCCGAGCTTCCTAGAGCTCCGCCTTCCGAGCCTTCCGAGCTTTCCAGAGCTCCGCCTTCCGAGCTTTCCAGAGCTCCACCTCCCGAGCTTTCCAGAGCTCCGCCTTCCGAGCCTTCCAGAGCTCCGCCTTCCGAGCCTTCCAGAGCTCCGCCTTCCGAGCTTTCCAGAGCTCCGCCTTCCGAGCTTTCCAGAGCTCCGCCTTCCGAGCTTTCCAGAGCTCCGCCTTCCGAGCTTTCCAGAGCTCCGTCTTCCGAGCTTCCTAGAGCTCCGCCTTCCGAGCCTCCCGAGCTTTCCAGAGCTCCGCCTTCCGAGCTTTCCAGAGCTCCGCCTCCCGAGCTTCTTAGAGCTCCACCTTCCGAGCTTTCCAGAGCTCCGCCTTCCGAGCTTTCCAGAGCTCCGTCTTCCGAGCTTCCTAGGGCTCCGCCTCTCAAGTCTCTCGAGCCTCCCAGGGCTCCGCCTCCCAAGTCTCTCGAGCCTCCCAGGGCTCCGCCTCTCGAGCCTTCCTGGGCTCCGCCTCTCGAGCCTTCCAGGGCTCTGCCTCTCGAGCTTCCCGAGCCTTCCAGGGCTCCGCCTCTCGAGCTTCTCGAGCCTCCCAGGGCTCCGCCCCTCAAGCCTCTCGAGCCTCCCAGGGCTCCGCCTCTCAAGCCTAACAGGGCTCCGCCCCTCAAGCCTCTCGAGCCTCCCATGGCTCCGCCCCTCAAGCCTCTCGAGCTTCCTAGAGCTCCGCCTTCCGAGCTTCCCGAGCTTTCCAGAGCTCCGCCTTCCGAGCTTTCCAGAGCTCCGCCTCCCGAGCTTCTTAGAGCTCCGCCTTCCGAGCCTTCCGAGCTTTCCAGAGCTCCGCCTTCCGAGCTTTCCAGAGCTCCGTCTTCCGAGCTTCCTAGGGCTCCGCCTCTCAAGTCTCTCGAGCCTCCCAGGGCTCCGCCTCCCAAGTCTCTCGAGACTCCCAGGGCTCCGCCTCTCGAGACTTCCTGGGCTCCGCCTCTCGAGCCTTCCAGGGCTCCGCCTCTCGAGCTTCCCGAGCCTCCCAGGGCTCCGCCTCTCAAGCCTCTCGAGCCTTCCAGGGCTCCACCTCTCGAGCCTTCCAGGGCTCCGCCTCTCGAGCTTCTCGAGCCTCCCAGGGCTCCGCCTCTCGAGCTTCTCGAGCCTCCCAGGGCTCCGCCCCTCAAGCCTCTCGAGCCTCCCAGGGCTCCGCCTCTCAAGCCTCTCGAGCCTCCCAGGGCTCCGCCTCTCAAGCCTCCCAGGGCTCCGCCCTTCAAGCCTCTTGAGCCTCCCATGGCTCCGCCCCTCAAGCCTCGCAAGCCTCCCAGGGCTCCGCCCCTCAAGTCTCTCGAGCCTTCCTGGGCTCCGCCTCCCGAGCCTCCTACGGCTCTTCTCCCAGAGACTCCAGAACCTTCTAGGGCTTCGCCTCTAGAGCATCCTACGGCGCACCCTCCCTCGGCTCCACCTCCAGAGCCCTCCAGGCCTCCGCCTCTAGAGCTGCCTATGGCGCCACCTCCCTTGGCTCCGCCTCCAGAGCCTTCCAGGTCTCCGCCCCTAAAGCCTTCCTCGGTTCCGCCTCCTGAGCCTTCCTCGGCTTTGCCTCCTGAGCCTCCCACGGCTCCACTCCTTGAGCCTCCAGAGCTTTCCATGCTTCCACCTCCCTCGGCTCCGCCTCCTGAGCCTCCCGAGCCTTCCTCGGCCCTGCCTTCCTCGGCTCCGCCTCCCTCTGCTCTGCCTCCTGAGCCTCCCTCAGCTCTGCCTCCTGAGTCTCCCACGGCTCTGCCCCCTGAGCTTCCAGAGCTTTCCATGGTTCTGCCTCCCACAGCTCTGCCTCCTGAGTCTTCTATCCAAAGTCCTTCTTGGCCCCGCCCACCACGGTTCCGCCTCCTGGTCCATCCAAGGCCTCACCACCTGAGTCTGCCACGGCTCAACCTGCCTCTACTCCGCCCACAGTGTCTCCCACGGCTCTGCCTGCCTCTGCTCCGCCCCCAGGGTCTCCTGCGGCCTTGCCTACGCCTCCTTCGGCGTCGCCACCCAAGTCTTCGACTGCTCCGCCTCAGAAGTCCTCCTTGGCTCCACCAGCTCCCCTAGTGTCCAATCTTCCTCCCAGGCCCCCTGAACCAGCCCTTGCCCTACGGCCACCTCCCAGACCTCCTGAACCGGTCCTTGTCTTGTGGCCACCTCCCTGGCCTCCTAAACCTGTTCCTACCCGGTGGAGGCTCCCCAGGCCACCTGACCCTGGCCCCGTCTCACACCCCCATAGACTGCCTGCCTGCCCTCTCGGCCTCCCTGGTCTACCTGTCGGCCCCTTAGCCTTCGTGGACTGCCTGTTTGCCCTCTTGGCCTCCCTGGTCTGCCTAATTGCCCCTCGTGCCCCCGTGGACTGCCTAATTGCCCCTTGTGCCCCCATGGACTGCCTAATTGCCCCTTGTGCCTCCTTGGACTGTCCCTGTACCCCTTGAGCCCCCTTTGGTCTGTCTGTTTTCCCCCTGTTCCAGTCCCTCACCCCTTGGACATTTATTTGTGTTTGTTGTTCTTGTCGTTTTCTTTAGGACCGTCTGGAATCCGGTCCTTTTGAGGGGGGGTTATGTTAAGTTCCTGTTTTGGTTTTTGTAGTCCTTTGTAGTTTCTTTTATGCTGTCATGTTCACTGTTGTCTTTTGTTTCTGTGCTTTTATGTTGAAGTTTAGTTTAGTTCCTGTTTCCTGTTTGGTTTTTGTAGTCCTTTGTAGTTTCTTTTTATGATTGGTTTTCCCCTGATTGTTGCCCCAGGTGTCCCTCATTCCCTCGTCTGTTCCTTTGTGTATTTAAACCCTGGTTCTTTGTTTAGTCATTGTCGGTCGTTGTTTGATGTGTGTGCATGAATGTTTGCTGCCCTAGTTCTCTGTTTATGTTTGTCCTGGTTCTCCGTTTAAGTTTATTTCCCCCTTGTGGGTTTTTTCCTTTGTTTATTCGTTTGTTCATTTAATAAAAGTCTAAACTGCATTTGGATCCGCATCTCCTCGTCTGCCTCGCTGCTCAAACGTAACAAATTATTTGTTTATCATTTAGGTCATTTGTTCTCATCCGGTTTTGTTTTAGGACCCAGATTTTGCATTGGACTTCAAGTGGTGACTCAGCACAGTACCAAACATTGATTATTGTACAAAAGTATACAAAAATGTCCTTAAAAACATTACAATTTATTAATATTACCATGAAGTGTATAGGCCTAATAATTCACTACATGATATAAGGAATATTCCGGGTTCAATACAAATGAAGTTCAATCGATTACCATGAATGTTGATAACCAAAATTGTTTTATTTTAATTCTTCTTTTCATTTAAAAAAAGCATACATTTGGGTTACAGTGAGGCACTTCATAAACATTAAAATACTCACTTTTTCTGAAGTATAGTCGTAAACAAAATAATTCACATGTACTTATACAAAATTAAAAGTTTCACATTTCTACCTATTAACCCTACAAATGTTGGACACATTCACTTTCATTGCATGTCACACTGTAACCTTGATTTTTAAAAATTTTTACAAAAAGGAGGAACGAGTCAAAATACATTTTTTTGTGATAATTAACATTATGCCATTAATGATTGAGCTTAACTTGTGTTGAACCTAAAATATTTCTTAAGATAACATAGCCTGAGTTAGAATATGAAACATTTTGTTCATGGTTTTTGAGAATGAGAGCCATGTTGGCATCTTCCTAATCTGACTAGCCTTTATCAAGTGACAGATGAAATTGTGGCAAAATGCAGTCAATTTGATTTCACACACATCCTTTGACATCAACAACAAAAATGTACAGTATAAAGCGTTTTCTCCTCCCTTTTAAAAGATGTTAAGCCTAATTATGCACAATTATATAGTAAGTTGCATATTATTATTCACATTTGAAAAAATAATTTCATTGCTGTCCCTATGAGACCAGACCTGTGACCCACCATTTGAGAACCACTGATAGGTGTTAGGTACGGTTAGTGATTGTATGCAATACAAGATTCCATTTCTCTCTTTTCAGCCAAATAAAATTGGCATGTGAATCTTAGAGTTAACACAAACACATATGTATATATTATATCCTCCAGTAATTATCAGTGTTTTATGGTGCTACACCAAAGTCTACACGTAAATACCATTGTGTGCATTTGTGTTCCGTGTTAGTTTGTCAATACTCAAGTTTCACTGCAATCTCCTTGACATTCTCTGTTCAGTTCCTGTGAACTTGGAATTGAAACCAACATACTGAACCCTGATTGAAATGACTTAGTTGCTATTCTAAGCTACATGATAAAACGTTTTTATCCTAACCACGTGAAGTCTGACCTGCAGTACTCATGGTAAGATATCAGAAAAGATGGCTAATCCTCTTGGAGTCATAACCGATGAAGGTCATTGGGTCGGTAGTTTTTATTACCCCCTCATTAAACTGCATTGTGCCCTTGCTACTCAGTCTACAAATGGAGGCAGGACAAATGAGTGGCATTTTGCACAGAGCAAAGTTATGTAAGGAAGGCCTAAAGTGAAGAACCGTGTTCTCTTTTGATGAGTGATTGGTTGTAATTACCTGGAGGCGCTCAGTTTGCCACAAGCATCAACAAACCGTATACGGTACATGCATACAAATTAGATCACAATTGGAAGATTGAATACACTTTCACTCAGTCTATGTCGTACATATATTGCCTTAGTCTCTTATCATAACAATAGTTTAAAGGAACAGTGACACTTTATTTAGTAATCATCACGTTTCTTTCCAAACCTGAAAGACTTTCTTCCATGGAACACAAAATTAGGTGTTAGGCAGAATATCAGACTTAGTTACAATTCATTATAATTGAATGGAAAAATTATACAATAAAGGAAATAGCGACTGATGCTGTTACGCTGTTCTTATATTTTTGGAACAAAATGAGGGTGAGTAAATGATGACAATTTTCTTGTTGGTTGAACTATACCTTTAACAAAAAATATCTGTATTTGTTTTGAGTAGGAATGAGTAGGAATAGTAAATTTTAAATTAAATTAATATTTTTAGATAATGTTTATATGATAAAATAGCTGAAAACACATTTGTATTATTATAAACTATGCATTTCCACATCTTGAGTAATAATAATATAATATATATATATATATATTTCTGATTGAAATGTTGTATGGAATAAATACAGAATATAGTTTCCATTCTATGGTTCATTATAGTTATATTAGCCTACTTCAAATGCATCCTTAAAGTTTGTTAGAGGATAGTATATGAACAGTCAAATTTATTTTCACATCAAATTTTAAATGACATGTCATAATTCATACTATAAAAGGTTGCAATTACATTGGTGGCCTGAAAATGAACCCCTTTTAGAGGTCTCCAGTGAATATTTGCACTTTCAGTTATGCTGTGCACTTGGTTTACAAGTTTCCATTTATATATGACAATCTCTTACAAGTGAACTCAGCTGGTGGCCCTGGTAGTAAATGAACAAAGTTCAGAGAACGATGGCATTGCCAACCAAACTGAACGCCAGTTGTGAGACATTAAATCAATTTGCAAATGTCCCTTTGATTAATAAAATGGAATAACAATACAATTTTCTAAATTCGTTTTTTATTCTATTCTGTTATATTCAGCTCCATTATATTATATTATGTTCCACTCTATAATGCAACTTTCTAAGATGTTACTCTTTTTCTATTCTATTCTATAATGTAAAATCAAGTGAACTGTCAAAATAGTTTTTTCTATTCTATTTTATGCTATAATGTAATACTACGTCAGTTAACTTTCTAAGTTGTTATTCTTTTCTATTCTATTCTATTCTATTCTATTCTATTCTATTCTATTCTATAATGTAATATAAAGTTAGTGAACTTTTTAAGCACTCCAATTTTCAATTAAAAATTGGTACATATATAGTTCTCATCAAGCCTGATGCTTCAATAATTATTGTCATTAGGTCCGCCCAACAGGAAGTTGGCCATTTTGGATTTTTTTGAATATTCCAGTCTCTGCATTTGTAAATACTCCTCTTAGGTGATTCACGAGACTGTCACCACATTTAGACAACATTATGTCAAGACATTGGCAATTTGCTAAATTGCAAACAGATTTTGATATACTATATCGAACAGTGTTGCCATGGCAAGGCATTATATTAATACCTACAAATTGGAAACATATGTCTCATATCTTCTGTGTGCAATGTGTGATTTAGATCAAAACTGATATGTATATTTAGTCTTAGGGGCAGAGTATGTGAGTGGAGTGGAGCAGCAACAATTTACCCTCAAAACATTCTTTTATCACTCTACTCCAGCTCCACTCCGGGTTGTCCATTACCCGCTCCTTGCTCACTCCACGCTCCTGGATTTAGAGACACCCCGCTCCATGTTCACTCCATGGCAAAATTAGCAACTTCTCCACTGTAAAGTTATTTCAGTAAGCTTTTAAATATCACAACCCTCCATGCAGAAGATGTATTTAATGAAATTAAAAACACAATACTAGGATAAAAGTAACAAAGTGCTTTATTGGAACAATAACATTAGCCCAAAACTAAATTAAATGATTTTATAGTTTACTTTTGATACACGTCTGCAACATTCTATTGATTTAGTTAATTAAATAAATGATTAGACGAAGAAAAAAACATGAAATAAAAAAATATTAATTATCAAACAAAACAAAAAAATATGAATCAAATTTAATCAATATAAATTAAATCAAATTTATAAATTACCAAACGAAGAAACAAAAAAAATGATTAGGCCTATGCATTGTTGCCTATTATTTCCTATTATTGCATTTAATTTAATAAAAACATTTTGAATGAAAAATGTACATTCTCAGAATGTTCTAAACTTTTTTTTTAATCAAAACTAAATAAGACTATCAAAACTATATGTCTAATGCAAAGTTCACTTTTAGAAATAATAGCTTTTGGATTTTTAAAGATTTTAAATCTACCTCTCTCTGTTTGTGTATGCTGAGTTTCTTCACTGCAAATATATAATGCATAAATTAGCCTACAGCACTAAAATACATTTTGATGGCAATTGATCAAAGTCACACAATGCAACATTAACAAATTGATTAGTTCAGTTGCTGATTTAGGTTGTTAAAAGTTCAATTCTATTTAATGCGGGACATAATATACTATAGTTAAGATTGCAATGCATTAGATTAGAATGATATGATTATTCAAAATATATAATATATATTATGTATATATTTTCCCTCCACTTGTAAACAAATTTTCATCATGCTTTATGGACACATCTTTTAGGATTTCATAATGAACCTTTGATTGTGGAAATCACCTCACCACTCGTGTTCTCCTTCGCCGTCCCATCATTAATTTTCAATATACACCAGTTGATGTAGGAATAAAGAGACGAGACATGAGCATGTAGTCAACTCAATCTTTACCCCAAGCTTATCTCAATAATTGGGAGCATGAGCAGAATACATAGAATTAAAGCAAAAGTAACCTAATCGAATATTACCAAGTGCCACTATATTTTACATTTGTGTTTTTTTATTATCACATTCTTTCTGGTTATATCAGAAATTCCATCTTTCATTCATGCCAATAGTGTTTAATACTGCTTTACACGTGGTGAATGATTGCATTAAAGGCCATTAACAGGTGTTGTGCCCGTGATGGAGCATTAGTGGATTGCTCTTGGAGCGAGCAAAAACATGAATTCTTCTTTTCAAGGTTTTCAGTACTTTTGGGGTACATAACATGCGTGAAAACTCTTGAAAGTTTGCACACACATCAGAGTCACTGGCCATTAGTGCGTGACAGAGTTATAGGTGGGGGGTGGGGGGGGGGGTGCAGAAGAGGCTCTTCGGCACCACCTAGAACATGGGAATGTTCGGGGGGCTATCTAGCACATCCCTTTTGAGGTACAGTCACCAAACTTTTTACACATATAGATCTCATCAAGCCAGACAACTTTTGTGCTGACAATCATAGGCTCTGCCTGAAAGGCAGTTGGCCATTTTGGATTGTTTGAAAAAGGCATGCTGAGGAATTTTAAATACTCCTCACAAGGATTTAATGTTACAGGGACCAAATGTGGGCAACATCATGCTAGGACATTGACGATGCTAAATTGTGAAGGGATTTTTGATATATTGAACGGTGTTGCCATGGCGAAGCAACAAAAAATGTCAAAAAAATGGAATAAGCAAAGGTCTCATATCTTCTGCGTGCAGAAAATTAAAAACATAAAAATTTTGCCAAATGTTTGTCCTTGTGGGCTGATCACATTGATGTGACTATTGTGGGTCACAGTCATAGCACCACAGACTGGCAGAAGTAAGTGTGTCACTTTTAACAGACGTTGAAAAAAATCCATATTATGTTAGCCTGATTTGCTTTGCATTTGCTATGCAGATTAATGTCAGGGCATTGCACATTTTAAATTCTGAAGGGTTTCTTGATATCTTAAATACTGTTGGCATGGCAATGCATTAAATGTCATGATTCCTTTTTGTGCATATTCACATGTTTTGAGGTATTTTGCATAATTGAATTTTAAAGTTTAATGTTAAGAAACATATTTATTACATTTTATATAAAGAAAATATAGTAAAAATATCAACTGAAATGTAAAAATACAAGAAAACCCCTGTTTAATCCACTGTCTGTTAATTATCTGACTGGCAATTGCAAGAAATGTCCAATAGACGGCATCCATTGTTGAATGATTCCCAACAGTTCTTAGTCCAGAATGGGCGGGGACTGCGTTCATGAGTTGGGTGAGATCATTTGCAGTCGAATCCCATAGAAAAATGCAAACAAATGTGTCCCAACTCTATATATACATCAACTGACGTGCGGATGCAATCTTTGTTCATTAAAACATATAGTTTTATATGGACGGATTAGGAATCTTGAACCTTTTCCAGCCGGAGCATTCAAATTTGGGAACAATTATTCCCATGGTTCCTGTCTCAGGGTCATCGCCGTCCAATCACCGAATTTATTTCTGAAAACTGCCAGATACCCATGTAATATAAACTAAAGGCAGATTTGATTGGTTAAGGAGTTACTGGGCATGAATAATAAATGTATCGTCATCATCTTCATCCTTCATTTGCCTGGGAGGAGATTTACTCCAGTGTTAGATTTACTGCTTCAAATTGAACACTTCAAATTTCTCAAGGTTCTGTTTGTATCACGGTTTTAGGGTCCTTGTTTTAGTATGGTTTGGTATTCATGTTCAGAAAAATAAATATTACTGTCAAACCCAAAATAAATATATTCTATTTGGTAACAGACACTTCCAAGAGATTTTCCCTCACTACAAATCACTATGGTTTTACAACAGTATAACATATTTGTAGTAAAATCATAGTACCATAAAATTAACATAGTTACTGTTATGGTTACAATACTATAGTAAAATCAAGGTTACTATATGGACATTACAGTTACTATTGTAAAACAATGGTTAATTGTATCAAAACTATGATTTCTGCAAAGAAACAATGGTGATAGCAGTCATTGTTACTTGGCTACATACTCATGGCTACTAAAGCATTACTGAATAAAACCGTGGTTCATTTTCTTTAGTGTCCTTAACTCACAAAAAATGCTCTAATTACTAGTGCAACATTTAACTTAATACCTGCATTTATGCATCAACATAATGTGCATTTCATATTCAACTCAACATATATTCAGAAGTTGTACATCACTATAGAATGAATAACCTTCCTGTAAAAATGTATGCTAGAAGAGATGTTGTAATGATACATGAGTGTTTTAATCATATGTGGAAATCCCACATCTTCATCGACAGAGTAAGGGCAACAAGACTTTGGCAAAGAACACCCCGAGCACATTCATTTTTGCCTCATGTCTGTTCAAACTAGCAATGAGTGCCTGTTTAAAGACGGAAGGGATTGTGTCTGTGTGCAATTTCACCTGAGGTTCTGTACGAAACCGCAAACTATATATTCTAAGGGGATGTCAGCGTAAATATATAATCAAACATCGATGTATTACCAGTATACGGTACTCGCGTCAAGCAATGTCTGCAAACAGTGCCTGTTTTGTAAAGGTTTTTTGACCATCGCTGTTATGATTAACCACAAAATGAAAGTTCCCAGACATGAGATTTGAATGACGCAGTGGCTTCAATCTTGCTGCTTGTTTTCTCGGTTTGCCATTTTCAACTTCACACTAATGTGTGCAGAGCTGTGAATCATCAACTGATTTAACAAACTTACAGTAAATTGGACAACTTCTCCCTGTAGAAAGTTAAACCACATTGTAACGTATTCAGTGGAAAGGAGCAGGCGAGAACCGGCTTGGCAGTATAAATAATAGTTTTAATGATAAACTAAAAAAGACACAAACACACACATGACGGACATGTCCGTAAACAATCTCTCTCTCTCTCGCACAATCCTCCGCAGACGGCCTTTATCCCTCTCGGAGGCTTGATTAGCCTGATAAGAGACCGGGTGTGTATAATCACGACCCGGCCCCGCCCTCCGCCCTGCCACATTCCTCCCTCGTTCTCTCAGGCAGGGGAGCCCCCGGCATGACGTACACCCCCCCTTTCCCTGGGGAGGGGCGTGCCTTTTGCCCTGTCTGCCGGCAGGTCATCCCCGTCTACCTGGACGAGGGAGGGGACAAGGGGAGGGAACCAGAAATAATTAAATAGGGGGCACGTCCTGTAACAGTGTTGTACCCCCCCCAAAAAAAAAAACACTGTAAAATTTATATGAGAGGGAAAAGGCCAACGTGGAGTGGCAGTGAGAGAGAGAAAGAGAGGAGAGAGAGATTAAAAAAAACACTTACTCGCCAGTTCTACGATACGCCGTAGCTTGTTCCTCGGCCACTACTCCACCCTCTAACGGACGACAGCCGTGCCTCTCCGGGCGGATCGGAGGCAGACCTCCAGCCCCTGGCGGACGGAATGCCCACGTTCTTGGGGAACAGAAGGGGCCCCTCCGGCCCCTGGCAGCGGTTCTCCCGCCCAGGCGGTCGGCAGCGAGCCCCTGCCCGCTCGCGGTCGGCGGTCTCAGACCCCGCGTTTCAGCAATCATGAGACTGTCACCACATTTAGACAGCATTATTTATTGAAGATGCTAAATTGCAAACAGATTTTGAAACATTGAATGGTGTTGCCATAATGGTAAAAAATGGGAAACAGCAGTGTCTCACATCTTCTGTGTGTAATGTGTGATTTAGATAAAAATGTAGATGTATGTTGCGGCTAATCACACGGATTTGACTATTTTGGGTTACAGATATAGAGCCACCACCAGGCAGAAGGAAGCAGGAAGGGCCCCCTTGAAAATGGGCATGTAAGGGGGGATCCATAGTACCCCCATTTTCACCTGCATTCACCAAAATTGGTACATATATAGTTCTCTACAAGCTGAACAACTTTCATACTCACAGTCATTAACTCTGTCCAACAGGAAGTTGGCCATTTTGGATTTTCTGAAAATCACAGGCTCTGAACTTTTAAATCCTCCTCCTAGGGAATTCATGAGAATGGCACCAAATTTGTGGAACATCATGTCAAGACATTTTAGATGCTAAATTGCGAACTGATTTTTTTATATTTTTAACAGTGTTGCTTCAATTTATGGCAAAAAATGGAAAACAGGACATGCCTTATATATCTTCTGTGTGCATTGTGTGATTTTGATTAAAATTCAGCTGTATGTTTGGCAATGAGGGCTGATCACATTGATGTGGCTATTATGGGTCACGGTCATAGTGCCACCAACTGGCAGCAGGAAGCATAGCACTTTTAACAGACTTTGAAATAGCCCTCTTGTGTTTACATTAATGGCTTCAAAATTCTTTAGAAGAATGTCAAGACACTGCTGATGTAAAATTGTAAAGGAATACTTTATACCTGAAATACTGTAACATGGTACCACAATAAATGTTATTATTCCTTTTTTCCTATATTTGGGTGTTTTTGAGGAACTTGGCATGCATAAAATTTCATTACATTTTGTACACACATCAGAGCCGTCGGCCATTAGGGCTGAGAAAACGTTCACGCATGGGCATGTACGGGGGCTCTGTAGTGACCCCTTTAAAAAGAGCATGTAGTGGGGCCTCTGTAGCACCCCTATTTTCATCTACAGTCAACATCAGTACATATATTGCGCTCATCAAGCCAGACAACTATCAAAATTATAGTTATTAGCTCTGCCCAACAGGAAGTCAAACATTTTGTATTTTTTGAATATTGCAGTCTTTGACCTTTTAATACTCCTCCCAGGGGATTCAAGAGACTGTCACCACATTTAGACAACATTATGCCAAGACTCTGAAGATGCTAAATTGTGAACACGATTTTGATACATCGAACGGTGTTGCCATGGCGAGGCATTAAAATCATGGCAAGAAATGGGAAACAGGAACTGTCTCATATCTTCTGTGTGCAATGTGTGATTTAGATCAAAATTTAGATATATGTTTAGTCTTGGGGGCTAATCACAATGTTGGGTCAGGTTCATAGCACCATCACCTGGCAACAAACATTAAAGTAGTCCTCTTATATTTACCCAAATTGCTTAAAAATTGTTTAGAAAAATGTCAAATGCCAAATGCATGTGTCCACCTTGCATAGTTTTCCGAAAGCCACTGGGTAGAAATGGACCCATGGTGCGTAGGCCCATTATCACTGCTTGTGTAACACAGACTCAGGTAAGTTGGGATCCATAAGCAGTTTATTAATTGAACTCACAGATATGAACAGGCAATGGTCAAGCAATGGGGAAGCAGGGCACTCGTAGGCAGGCTGAGAGCGTAGTGAGGCAGGCAGAATGTCAGGGCAGGCAGCAAGTGGCAATACGTAGAGGCGGGCAAGAGTTCAGGTAGGTAGGCAGCAATCAATCGTAGTCAGATGGGAGAGCAAGGTCGGAAAGCAGTAATCAACAGGGATAGTAACTAGAACGCTCAGTAGAGTAGTCGGGACTAACAAGACTTCGCAGTGAGTATGAGACTGCGTGTAGCTTAAATAGAGGGAGATGAATGGAGATCAGCTGTGGATTAATTAAGCCCGGTATGTGGGTAATTAGAACTCAGGTGAATCGGATCTCCGGTGGCCGATCGAGGAGGCGCCTTCGTGGGCGTTTGTGACAGCTTGCAGCCATATTTATTTTTTCTATTCTATTCTATTCCATTCTATTCTATTCTGCAGTGAACATTCTAAGTTGTTATTCTTTTTCTATTTTATTCTCTTCTGTTCTATAATGTAATACAAAGAGTGTGAACTTTAAAAGTTGTTATTCTTTTTCTATTCTATTCTACAATATAATATTATGCAGAGTCTTTCTAGCAAGTCAGTCCACTGTCGGCCATCTTTGGAACACTTTAGGGAGGTTATTAACAGTCATGCCTGTGCAGTTCCAATTTACTTGAATAAAGAAAGACCAAAATCTAATAAATGGTTGGTCAAGATTACAATCAAAGAACATATTTCAAATTAGCAATAGAAAATGACAATACTGGTGTCACAAATTGTGATTAAATACCTCATATAATGCTCAAAAATTTAATTTTGTCAACTTGTATAGCTAATGTGCATGCGCGTTCAAGATAAAATTCTAAAATATGATTGGCTCTTTTAACTGTAAGGCTGGACTTCCTTTCTACATCCATTGACAGTTGGGCACTCAGAGCTCCATGGTTGAGCGTTCCAATTTCTCCCATTCATTTGAATAGAAGTGGCCCATATCTGCTAAATAATATCTTTGTCAAGTCAGTGATTTTTCTATGTTGTTATTTTATTTTCTATTCTATTCCATAATGCAATATGAAGTCAGAGTTATTTTAATATACAACGTAATAACAAGTCAGTGAATTTTCTAAATTGTTGTTCTATTCTGTTCTATTATATTATATATGTAATACCAATTCAGTGGATTTTCTAAGATGTCATTCTATTCTATTCTATTCCTTTATATTATTTAATGGAATTCCCTGTCAGTGAACATTCTAAACTTATATTAGTATTATTTTCATTCTATTCTATTCTATTGTATTGTATTCTATTCGGGAATAAGAGTGGAAAGGGAAGAAAACTGTTGTCTCCTTGTTATGTTCTATTAAATACAAAAGATTTGACATCACTTAGAAGATTAAACAAAATTATGATTTTTTTGCACAAAACTACTCATTAACCATGAGTTTAAATATTTATATATATATTTTTTTACTTATTGAATGTCAAACTGTATTGTTTTAACACATAAAGGAAATAAATCAGAGGAGCTTTATCACATTCATTCAAAAAATCACAACATTAAGTCATTAATTTTTTTCCAGGGTGTTAATCTGTGATGCATATGCAAATGAAGAAGAAAGTGAAAAAGTCAGATTTGAAGGTGTTAGCCAAAGGTCGATCTGAAAATCAATGAGAGGCTGTGAATAGACATGAAAATTTATATCTGAACTAAACACCCCAAGATTTAGTCATTAAGTGTGCACTTGTTTAAGAAAATTATTACAATACAGATAAACTGGGGAGACTGATGCTGGTTGTCATACTTTATATGCCATTTCATATTTCTCAAGGTAGGTTTATTTTTTGAATATATAGGCATACCATACAAGTCTTAGCAATAAATACATATATAGATAAATAAATAAATAATAGCTTTATACATTTCCTCCATTATTGCCTGGAAAAAAGATACAGTTAATTTAACACACTGTTGGGCATGTTGTCACTCTATGGGGTAAGTTTCACAATTGAACATGTCATTAAAGACTATTACAGGCTTTTTAGCAAAATAGAAACAGTAAAACATGTAAGCAACACACAACAGGTGAATCATGTGATAACTCGACGCAATCTGACATTTATGAAAAATACTCTTGTCCTAACAACATACTTCAATCTTTCAACATATTATACAGTTAATTCTGTCCTAAATGTATGTCATTGTGCTCACTTGTTTTATCCAACATCTATATTATATATATATATATATATATATATATATATATATATATATATATATAAAGCAATATCACACAAGCAAGAGTGCGATATGGCCCTATATTACCTACGGCACTCGGCATGTGGCTGAATCACAGCAGTGCTGATTTAGGGCCATATTGCATGATTGCAAGTGTGATATGGCTTATATACAACAGTTCAATGAAAAAGTAAATGTAAAAAACTGAGTATGGCCATAAAAACGCATTTTGTGCATGGAACTACTTTATTACGTGCCAGATCAGAATATTAGTTGAATTGCTGGTTCAAACCAAATGATGTGTCCAAGACTTCGTTAATAATTCAAAAAGTTCACTTCAGAAATATTATCACTGGTTGTGCTGTTTTTAACAAGTTATTGGATAAACAAGGATGTATGGATGGATGTGTGTATGTGTGTGTGTGTGTGTGAGAGAGAGAGAGAGAGAGAGAGAGAGAGAGAGAGAGAGAGACAGACAGAGCATGTGTGATCACCTGTTGCCACACCCAAGCAGAGATGCAGTCAGCTTTCTGAAGATCAGCATTCTCAGTGGAAAAATAGCGCTCCAAGCAGGGGTATTTCTCCCTATTTTGCAGTAGCTGGTCCAGAAGAGTCAATTACTAAAGAAACCACAATGTCCTCCTCCATTTTAAACAGTGTGTCCACTCCAATGTGAAAAGACAGATAAGCAGTAAGCGCCTTCAGTTTGTGTAATAAATCAGTCTGTTTTGTCTCTCAGCTGTGATGAGCCGTAATGCTGTCGTTTAAAGCGGTATAAAGCTATTTTCTAGCTTTAGTAGTAGTAATACAGAGAGCTGTTGTATTTAAACGGCTAAAGCAGCTTCACTTCACGTCACCTAACTGGCTTATATTACACATAAAAATTATCTTTTGCCACCACCTGCTGGCTAACATATGTAATGTAAAAATAAAAAATACATGTTAAAAAAAAGACAAACCATAGCTCTTAACAGATCTGCCCTGCTCTTACACTTTAGTTTAGGCACAAGCGGAGTGATACACACACACACACAGTGAAGTGTCCAAGTGCTGATGGTGTCAGACCATCAGTGCTCATGGAACGTCTCTTGTCCAATCAGAGTTGAGAACCGGAACTAACTGTTAAATATACAATTCCAATATCATATATATAGAGAGAGAGGAGATCTGTAAAAAAAAAATGTGAAACAAGGATATAATGGTCCCTCAAGCTGTTTTCATATGTAAGTTTCTTTGTTTAAACATGTTTAACATTTCTGTTACACTATGAAGACTCAATTATGCATAAAATAATTAAACTGCACTCAGAAGTATTGCTTTGCTTTCTTTTTTGCTCCAATGACCCAGAAAATCTAAATTTGGCAGTGAACAATAAAGCTTTACTTACATAAAGTACATAAAGTAATTACATAAAGCTTTGTTTTACATGTAAGCACAGTTCATTGCTTGCAGGAAGCAATTAGTTTACTAGCATGTGTCTAGAGTGGGCATGTGTCAATTAGTTAAAATCAATGGCGATGTCACTTCCAACCCTTGTTCCAAAGTGACCTTGTTCAAAAGGTCAAGCTCAAGCCCTTACATGATGGGACCCCTGATTTACAGCACTCTCATGGTGGTCATTCCAAAGCAGTCTGCTCCAAACACAACACTATGTAAATCAGTAGTTTTTTGGGGGGACAGACCTCACTAAATGACTGGCTGTGGAGAGGTTACTGGAAGGTGTGAAAGGCTTGTCTCATATGCTTTGTGTCAAAGTAATCTTCATCTATGGTCACCCCACATAGTTGCCGTTATATGAACATGTTTATCATTGTAGCCCATTTATGATAATTACTGGTGGCTTTAAGTCAATATGATCTAAAATTGAAACTTTCACTTTTTAATACTTTCATTTTTTCACATTTTGACTGACGCCACAAACTCTACTTCCTTTTCAACCCTGAACTTTCAACAACATGGCTCTATTCTTGTACCCCCTCCTTAAATGTTCTCTACTTTATGAGTCATTATGATCTAATGACCTTAATCATCCCAGATATGACTGCACCGCCTTATCTCCTTAATATTCATAGCTATTTATGCATAACATTTAAATGTGCATTTTTGTATGTTTGGATACACAGATATACAGGGGTTAAATTGTAAAATTCTGAGGTGGGGGAACTCTCAAATTGAGCTGTAATTCTGTACACTCGATGGAATGAAATGCATAAAAGAAAAGGTGAACAGGAGCTTACAAGAAATGGAAGTGGAGCGTAGTTCTAGCGCGAAGACCAGCAGGTGTACATAATCACATCATTAGCTGGATAACTCCTAGCCAATCGCACGTAAGCCAATGCTTTATAAGTCCGCTCACAATCTATCACATTGCTGTTTCGGAGTGCTAACACTGCAACCTCCACCTCACCACCACCACCAGTTGAGCCCTGTCCCGCAGGGGGGTAGGCTCCTCGACCCTGCCTCCTATCTCAGGCAGGACATGACGGTTCCGGGTACAACTCCCTCGGACTGCCGGACGGGGCCTACGCCAAAGAGAGAGACATCACCTCCCGTTTTACATCTATCAAATAAATGGCATCTCAAACTTCACTCAAGCCTGCGTGTCAAATGTCAAACTCTGTTTATTATTTATTTATAATGTCATTACATTGAACATTTAATTGATCTCATTGATTATAAATACAGTAACATCTCCAAAGTGTGTTCATATGTAAAATAATTTTCCTTTAACCTGCTGACAAAATATCAGTATTTTATATTCCAGTGTCTATGCAAATATAAGCAATTGTGTGCTAGAACCAAATTGAAGTAAGAATACATACAAATATTCATGAGATCCCATTAGAATGATCAACTTTGTTTTGTGACACTGACAAAAGACAAAATCAATGAGATAGTTCTAACTATATTTGACAGTAAATGTATATGCGCAGATGACACATTATGATCAACTTTGTTTTGTGACATTAAGAAAACGAAGCCCTCGCCTGCTTTAGACAAAATCAATGAGATAGATATAACCAGTGGCGGGCCGTGCATTTTAAGTTCAGGCCTTCAGTGTGATTTATGCCATTAAGAAAACACAGTTTCACAATGAATGACACCCTATGCCTTTGGGCATCATACATTATGTCGCAGCTAACTAGTAATACCAACTGACATTTTAAAAACACATCCAGCACTTAAGCCATAGCGTGAAATGACACTTAATGCTCAATCAAGTATCATTTTAAATGCAGCTGACTTTTTTGTGAAATGAACGTCTCCTGAACAGATATTCAAAAATCAAAATTTTCATATGAATCTAACAAGGAGGTCTATAATACCTGGACAAATCTATTTAATAATTTTTGCAATTTAAATATTGCTTGCAATACATTTAGTTTCGTCAGGGTACATGGTTATGCAGCATTCCATTCAAGTTGGATGTGGGATATTCCTACTTGATATCTCCGACCATAAATGCCTTCCATTCCCCAATATTCAGAACTGCAACACTCCTTGTTGCAGTTCTGAATATTGTGCTTCAGGTGTACGATTATCAAAAGAGATTATAATTTACCACGTTTTTCACACCTGTTTCTGCAGACTAATTTATCGATATTACTTAATAAAGTGAATGTTTATCACTTACTTTGTATATCTCCCTTGATTTCAGTGTCAACATGTTTGTGTGACATCATGCCCCTACATCACAGCAAAAGCATTCCATTGCACTTTTCCTAGTAGGTAGTTGTAAAATCCAAATTTGCGAGTTGAATTGTATGCAGCACTACTTTTCAAAACTTGATCCAACCCTGAATGCTCATGCAGCCTAATTTACACTTAGAAAACTCCTGAAGTTGCTATAACAATGCAAAAAGCACTTACCAATTTGCTTGAAGTGAAAATCAGTCCTCCTTTCAAGGCTAATAAATTAAGCAATCACACAGTCATGCAGAACATCTCAGGTTTGTAAATTCATAAGGATCTCTTTCTCAATGGCGATAGCGGCAGTAATGACAGTCGACTCATCAGCGAGATCTCGCGCTCTTCGCTTTCAAATCATGTCACTTAAAGTGTGACTGCGTCACTCAAGGCCAGCTAGAAGGCCTTGACTGGGTCATATCCTAAAGATCACACCCACCAAGAACAACTAAATCAATCTGATTGGCTGATGAATCTGACAATCTGACTTTAGTTGCCCATTCATTTGCACTGTTGAGGGATTCTGAAGAAAATCTGATGGCCTGATGGGTGGAGCTCAAACTCACATGCTGCTTCAGGCATTTGATTTGTGAAACAGTTGTAACACTTTGCTTGTAAGCATCATGGAATAAATTCTGACTGGATAAACTTTGTTTTTCTCTATTTGTTTGCAGATTAATTAAGAGTGGAAAGCGATTAAAAATACACAGGCAAAAAGGTGATTGAGAATGAAAGGATGAAAAATATGTATTTATTTGGCATGTTAGGCCAGCAGAAAAGGCTTTGTTGACCCTAAGAATTCACCACTGGTTATAACAATATTTTACAGTAAATGTAATCTAAAGTGTTTGTGGAGAAAATAGCATTCGTGTGTAACGAAATATCAGTGAATTTCATCAAGCATCAATATATTTTTAGAGCTGTAGCAAAACTAATCCGTCAAAATTGCTGCATCTTGCAGCTTTTAAATAGTCATATCACACATGCAAATATTAATTCCCAAATAAAATTTGATTATGATAATCTGTAAACACCAACACCGATGATCCTACAGCATAACAAACTGGCTACAATTTTGCTCACAAACAGATTCTATACCAGACACCAGCATAGCTAAAGTACAAATTTCAGCAGCAATTAATTGCAAAACCAATTTTTACCAAGTATTATTCTGTTTTTGTTTTTGTTTGTTTGAATTAATTGCTTGCTCATTAGTTAAAACTGCTGCAAATTATATGCAAACAGCAATTTTGAGTTGAGCGAAAAATTATATTACATAGAATTTCTTTTTTATGTTTTATACACAGACTTGTGTCTCAACTTCTCAGTGGTATATTTATGTTGGAAATCTAGTTCAAGAGTCCATTAACCAGGTCTCCCATTGCTAAATGATAACCAGTAATAGGGTATTAGCAGGCCTCCAGCAGGTCAGGCACTAATTCATTTGAAGCTGCATGTGAGGAAATGAATGGTTCAAATATGACAAAAAAAAAAGAAGAATCATTTGGCCCCAACCTTTTTAAGTTCTTGTTCATTCAAACCCTTCAAAAAAAAAAAAAAAAACAGCTTTCTTAAAAACCTGCCATAAATATTTGAAACCAGAGCAGTGGCAGAATTGGCCCTTTCTCTGAGCCCTGCCTTGAAATGTTATGGACAAAAAGTACCTTAGCAACTCTATCCAACATGATCACACATGAAACTGATACGCTGCTTCCGAAATTTCATATACCCTGAAATCAACCCCATCGTCCATCAGATATTTTTGCATGAATTCAATTGTGATCACCTTTTCCTCTTGCAGCAACAACCTCAGAGACTTGGGTTCTGGTCTCATGGAAACCAGGAAGTAACTGGGCTCACATAAACAATGGTCAGTGTGATTCTGACATTGCATTTTTGCTCTAAAATGCATTTTTTACTCCACTGACAGTTGGGTTTAGGGTTGGGGTTTGGTATAGCATGTAGGGTTAATAAAATATACATTCCTGTTGACTGCATTACATAATTTACAACTAAAAATACAACTAACTTTAGCATCACTCTGTAGATATTTCATCACAGGAGCTCATACATACCAATATGTTCAACACTTCCAGCTTTGAGCAATTTTAGCAGACCAATTCCAGCAGAAGAACTTTCCATCTACTATCCCAGAATTCACTGGGCTGTGTCCCAAGTGACAAACTATGCACTTACTGTACATTATACACTATGCACTCTGATAACTGTGTGGTATATGTAAACCTTACTCCTCTAGCCTCAAGAGGGACTGACGCTTGAGTCTTCAGCCTAGTAATTAGTGGACCTGCCTCCCATGCTGGCTGACAGTGGTTCGAAACCCGCTCGGAATGGGTTGAGCAGGACCGGTTATGCTCACACTACAAAATCACGTAGAATAATACAGAAGTGTGCGGTTTGGGAAACACCTATCAGTCTATGCCATTTGGCATATCAGACAAAATTTTGATCTTCATGATGCAAATCTATGGAAATCCTCTGTTTTTGGATCGTTTTAAAAATTATTTTACAGATATTATCCAATAATACAACAAAAAACTTTGGTGCCAGGGCATTTACAGTATAATAGTGACATGGTAGGCCTACCCATTTAGGATACAAGGTATTTTTTGTTTCTGTTTCCAAATATTAAAATTATTAATTGATATACGCATGCTGGTGATTACACCATATGTCAACCCTTATTCCTAAATTAAGTGTAACATGAGTTGTGACACCTACATTTACTCCAAAGTAAATTAATGTTAATAATATTGTGAATACATATACATATTGATTCAGGTTGCAGTGGAGGTGATAAAAACTAAAGAATTTACTGTACCATAGTGAATGGATTGTTTTTATTTTATAAGTTGGAACTCCTTTGACTATAATGTAATTCTGATTCAAAGTCTATACCGTTTTTAATCACACTACTGCGAAATTCAACAATTTCTTTAGAGAGAATCAGCAGATAATAATGTCACATTTTATTCCAGCCCATATAAGAATGATATCCATTCAATTTATACCTCCTTATAAGCACAATTGACTGAAAATTGTGTTCTTTACAGAAATGTCTGCTTCATTCTTCTATACTCTCTGTGAAGATTGTCTGAGCGAACAACAGTAGCCAAGGAAGGCAGAGTTTAGCGAAGGGTCAGTTGTATAATCACAGTATAACTCCAATCATAACTGTGAGTTGAACTCTGAACTCCAACCTTGAACACCACCCAAAAATCCTAATACATTCTGAGCACATGACTGTTTATGACTGAACACATGCATTAGAAACAGATCTAGTTATATTAAGCCTTGAGTGCATCAGCCATGAACCAGTCCAAATTGTTGGAGGTCTGTTCCCCAGCAGGACGTTCAATCAGTGGATTCTTACACAGAGCGAGGGGTATGTGAGTGGGTGGGTGGACTCCGTGGAATTTTCTGTACATCATGTGGTATGTGAAGGCAGGTTGAACCGGATGGGGGTGGGGTGTAGATAACTGAGATGTCTCTATTTACAGCTGCAGTCAATATGTTTCATTTTTCATCCCTGGATTTTGCAAGTGGAGACAGCATCAGCTAATTGGCATGCTATTTGCTTCACTGCAAAGTGTTTTTCAAACGTCCTAATGTTACCGTCCCCATTAGACGACCTCATCCCCTCATGATACTCAATCTCCCTGTCATCTCCAACCTACACACTTTGTCCGTTTTTGTCCTCTATCATTCCCTGTCTAGGAGGTTATAGAACCAATGAAATCACTTGACGAGTGCAGTGTGCATTTCTGTGTTGACATATTCCTATTGAAAGGTTGGACAGGACATATTGAAGGGCTTGTCCTTGTTTTTTGGTGGGGGTTTTTTGTAGATAGGATTTAGTTACGTGACAGTCATTAACCATGATTTGCTACTTGCTAGTTGGTGTCAGGTGATATTAGAAGGAGGGACATTCTCATTCTAGAGAGCATTTGATTGAACAATCAGTGCAGCGCAAGATGAGTCAACAATATTTTTGGTCCATTTTCTTAAAAGCCTTAAATCCAGAAAAATTATATTTGTTTTTTTATTTCATGGACCTTTCACTGGGCCCAACGTTTACACTGCCAAAATAAATAAATAAATTAAATACAAATCTTAAAGGAATATTACAGGTTCAATGCAACTTAAGCTCAATCAACAGCATTTGTGGCATGATGGTAATTACTACAAACATTTTATTTAAACTTACTGTGAAGCTCCTACAATAGAAGTGAAAGGGGCCAATTTGTAAACATTAAAATACTCACAGTTTCAAAAGTATAGCGACATGATGTAAACAATATGTGTTAACATGAATTTAGTGTGATCAAATTGGTAACTAACCTTTTCTGTGTTAAGTTAGATCCACTTGATTCATTGCCATGACAATGTAACACCATAAAAACAATGATTTAAACAATTTTTCAGCTCTAATAACACACAAGGTTTAAAAGAAAAATTAATGTAAGTGCTTCAATAAAATTATAATCTTCACATTTCTGTCTTGAAATCCTCAAAAAATTGGCCTCAATTTTTGCTTTTTGTTTTAAGAAAAGGAGAAACATGTTGTAACAATCTTTTTGTGGTATGCCACAAATGCTGTCGATTGGGCTTAAATTGTATTCCTTTAAATATTCCTTTAATCATTTGTCTAGTTTTCAAGTATAAATATCTAAACATCTATAAAGATACTTGAGAAGCTCATTATAATAAGATTATATGATAACACAAAAGATCTATGATTTAAATCTCATGTGAGATTTATGGTAAAAAAAATATATATATATTTACCATTTATATATATGAAAACAAATTTTAATATATTCTTTAATAATTTGTATTTATTTATTTGTTTGTTTGCTTCAGATGGAAATTGATCTTGTATGAAAGATGTTTACATATTTTATTGGAAAACAAAAAAAAAATTATCATTATCATTATTATAATTGTTGTTTAGATTATGTATATTTAGCATTTTATTATTTTGATATTCTTTTTTTTTTTTTTTTTTTTCAGTGAAGAGCCCAACTGTTGACTGAGTTCTCTTGGTCTTTATTCAGAATTCTGCAAACACAGTATCTCCCCTGTTTGACTTGACCCTACAGCTAAACTGGTGCTCTAGGTGACATGCCCAATTAATGCCATAAGATCCTGTGTTAATGCTTAAATGCCTTTTAAAAGGTGAAAGATCACTGGGACACATCTTGGCTGTATATCCGAGGGTATCAACACAGGCTTGGGGTGATAAAGTAGATAGTGACACCCTGGTATTATTACAGGCCTGGAATGCTTTAAAGCCTGGAGAGCCCAATCTCAAGTTTGCAAGCCTGTGAACCAGTGGACAGCCCCAAGGGGTTAATATTCTACTCTGATATATATATATGTATATATATATATACACTCACCTAAAGGATTATTAGGAACACCATACTAATACTGTGTTTGACCCCCTTTCGCCTTCAGAACTGCCTTAATTCTACGTGGCATTGATTCAGCAAGGTGCTGAAAGCATTCTTTAGAAATGTTGGCCCATATTGATAGGATAGCATCTTGCAGTTGATGGAGATTTGTGGGATGCACATCCAGGGCACGCAAGCTCCTGTTCCACCACATCCCAAATATGCTCTATTGGGTTGAGATCTGGTGACTGTGGGGGCCATTTTAGTACAGTGAACTCATTGTCATGTTCAAGAAACCAATTTGAAATGATTCGAGCTTTGTGACATGGTGCATTATCCTGCTGGAAGTAGCCATCAGAGGATGGGTACATGGTAGCCATAAAGGGATGGACATGGTCAGAAACAATGCTCAGGTAGGCCGTGGCATTTAAACGATGCCCAATTGGCACTAAGGGGCCTAAAGTGTGCCAAGAAAACATCCCCCACACCATTACACCAACACCACCAGCCTGCACAGTGGTAACAAGGCATGATGGATCCATGTTCTCAATCTGTTTACGCCAAATTCTAACTCTACCATCTGAATGTATAAATTAAATCAAGAAAAAAATTACATCCAAAACAAAAAAACTATATAAAACAGTCAAAGAAAAACAAATAACATTAAATAAAAACAGAATAGTACTGTGGCCGTGAACGAATGCGGCACACCCCAACTGGAATGCTGTTATGGGCCTTCACGAACCAATCGCCAAGAAAATGTTTCATCAAGAGACATCAAAACCATAGCTTTTCCTGGCGAAAACCAGAGCAGAGAAACAACAATCCAGCAACTGCGCCAGGCTCTCACAGCTTCTCCAGTGTCCACATCCAGTTTATGCAACCAGCGAGAAATGACACAGTTGCAAGTATTAAGATAGGAAATAACCCAACTGCCACCCCCAACTCATACAGACGAAGACAGAAGCACGCTCTCAGAACAAGTCAGAATCTCGGCTTGGGTACTCGCATCTGGTTCCTGGAAACAATGCCAAAAGCACGTTAATGATGCAGCAGTTCAATGAAAGTGACGCATACCAGGCAGAACGTATGCTCCCATTCTTATAGCCCAGGGGCGCAGCTTATAGGCTAAAATGACAAATAACATTACTGAAAGCAAATCTTCCCTCCTGCCACACACACACACACACATATATATACATATAATATATATATATATATATATATATATATATATATATATATATATATATATATATATATATATACACATTAGGGCTGTTGATATAACGCGTTAATTCAGTGCGATTAATTTGACAAAAAAATAACACATTAAAACATTTACGCAATTAATCGCACCATAATAAGGAAGATTCCTGAGAAATGCAAGTTTTAGTACCACCTGTTTACTCCAGAGGGCAGTAAGTGAAATTTCAGCTGTATGAGCAACTCACAGTTTATACAGAGAAGAAAACACTTCAGTAGGTAGAACAACACAAACATTCTTGCATTCAGAACACTTGAAGGAGCGGAAATGTAAATTAAAGGTGGGGTATGTGATTTGCAAAACGGCCGGCAGATTTTGAAAATACACAACTCTAAGGTCCTACCTTCTCTCCTCCAACGCTGGCCCTGACTCCACCCATTCGAAAAACATGGACGCGCAATCATGCACGAGCGAAAACTCAGATGCGCAGTGTTCTAGCAGTGTTCTAGACTCACTAGTCAAACAGTGCATTCACCTGTCAGACAATTTTTCAGAGCAAATTGTTGACACAGCAGGAGGAGGGGTCGCATACCACTCTTGAAAGGTGTAGAGCTGATTTTCTCATAACTGTAAAAAAAAAGAACATCGCCAGCCCTGGCGTCTGTACAGCGGTCTTCTATTCAAAACAGGATTCATAGAAATGTGGACCAACCCCACTAGCACTATAAAAGCTCTATTCTCCATACATAAATACAATCGCTTCCTGTTACAGGGTCACGAGCTTTGAGTATGCGCACGAACGGGACACGCGCGCCAGGGTGGTGGGGGGAGGGGGGCATGGTACGACCGTTTGATTGACACATTTTCTGTCCAATGATTCTAGATGGTCTTGAAAATGATTGGCTGGAGTTTTTCGAGTCCTGCCCGTTCCACAGATGATTAAATTGCTTAATTTTCATTTCAGTGCTTCTAATTTACAGCCAGTAAGTGGGTTAGGAATAGGATTTCAAGTTATTTTGAAAAAATGGTCAAAAAAGAAAATCACATACCCCACCTTTAAGGGATCTCAATATGTGTTTAAAGATTGAGTAGTAAACTATATTTAACTTGAAACAGTGAACTAAACATTTTATGTTTATGATGCAACACACCCGAGACGCTACAAGCATTTCGGATGAAGGTGTAGATTGACGGGCTCTTAAACAAGCCCTCATAATAAACCTCCGCACACACAATTTTACACATTACTGGAAGCCCTGCCTATTTCTATATTTCAACTTGTGTAAATTAACACTGCACAACACCAACATTAAATCATTTGCAGTGTACAGCCCCCTAATTGAGATGTGATTACTGCTTATATATCCCCCTGTGACTAGTGACAAGTGCACTACTGGTCAAAATAACACACTCCCAATCTGCTGAGAAGTAAAAAGCAAGAAATTACACCAGATACCTCTGTGACAAGCTGGAGACTGGCTGTTAATCAAAGCAACTGTGGTTTGCTCGTAATCAATCAAACAGCTGTGCAGCACATTGACCCAAGAGCACTGAGTGGAGAACACACAGGTCTCACAGTTTTAAATAGCAGCCTACTCTGGATTCCCCACATCACTGAATGGTTTTCCTAACTATATAAAATTGTGATTTTTTTTTCATATTGCGATTAATGAATGCACTTTTATTGTGGCCTTTAAAGGGATATATCATGAAAACCCTCTCATTATTTACTCACCCTTATGCCATCCCATATGTGTATGACTTTCTTCTGCAGAACACAAAATAAGATTTTTAGAAGAATATTTCAGCTCTGTACTGTAGTTCTATACAATGCAAGTAAATGAAGATTTACTTTGATGAAGTATTTCCAAAAATATAAAGGAAGTACAAAATTAATCCATGTGACTCCAGTGGTTAAATGCATATTTTCTGAAGCAATATGAAAGGTATGGGTAAGAAACAGATCAATATTTAAGTACATTTTTGATAGAAAATCTTCTTCCTTGCAAAACAAAAATTACACTCTTCATTCCACGTTTGGCTACAGTTTCCCAGTGAAATGTCCAGCGAAGGGCACCAAAACCAAAATTAGACAAGGTTTTTAAGGTGAATTATAGATGGAGATTTTAATAAGTAAAGAGTAAAACTTTGCTCCCTGACCGAAAACCGTACCCTAAACCTAACCAAAAATTATTGGAAAGATAAATGAGAGTTTAACAAAACAGTCATCCTTACCCTTGACCAACACCTAATCGAAAGTGTTTTAATATGAAAATTTGAAATGAAAAAAAACAAAAAACAACACATTTACTGAAGCAACCATATCATACCATTTGGCTTTTATGCCACTTTAACTGGATTCAAACCACTGTCTCAAGTCCAACACTCCATCAGGTGAGCTACCAAGTAAGCTAACAATACAGAAATAACTGTGTACATGTAGGTGTGTTTTTCAAATCATGCATTAAAGTAAAAGTGTTTTGATATCATAACATAGCGGGGGGGTGAGAAATAGAGTGAAAAATACATTTTTATAAAGTCATAATCAGCAATTTACTCATGATTTCTGTGGCAATTAATAAAATGCACAGTTGTTGTAGCGCCTCTACTGTTCATTTCACCAGGAAACTGCAGCAAAATGTAGAAAGTGGCATGTGAAAGTCAGTTTACAAAATGTATATAGAATAACATTCATCCTTGTGACCAGGTTGAATAAAGTTATTCAAGTAAAGTTTGAGAGAATTTTTTTTTTTTTTTTTTTTTTGGATGAGATCACATTTTAACAAACACTGCAGATATCTTTGTCAATTATATTAAATCATCAATGAGCAGCTCTAATGCCCTGTCTACACCGGGCACATCCGTAGACGCAACGGAACAGCTTGAGGCTGTCTAGTGTTGACAGCATCATTGATTATAATGGGATTCTATTGTTTTTTACGCAACATGTTGCTCGCATCCGGTGTAGACAGGGTGTAAGGAATTAATAAGTGGATACTTCTGTCCAAAATTACTGTGTTCGGTGATGGAAGGGGAACTCCCATTGGAGCAACTAGTAAGTTATGGTAAAGTGCATTCCTCAAGAGCACAATAATGATAAAGCAGAAGTGTGACATGGCTGGTTGAGCAACATGAGGGTGAGCATTTGATGACAGAATTTTAATTTCGGGTGAACTATCCCTTTAAAAGAGCATGAATGAGTGGCATTTTGGTATTAATGGGGAAACCACTTAAACGTTCAACCTGCAGAGACAACGGTTTTCTGACATGATTCTTAGAACTAAATAAAGAGCAAATAAAGCATAAATTCTCCAGGAGATATCTCCAAGGAATTCCTGAACCAGCTGCCATTTTGATAGATTGAGGACGGGTGCAAATTGCTTGGCTGACTATAACTTGACACCTCTGTTACAGTAAACAAAGGCGCTTTTCATCAAAGCACATTCCTAACACCAGACACATGCAAATACACGTTTACACCACCTAATCCGTTCTCTTTAAGTGTTTGTGAATCCCTCTTTCAGGCAGAAGGCAGAGTTAGTTGTGGAAAAATAGTCTGAGGCAGGGAGTTTAAATGGGTTTAGTGTCTATTTAGTTTGATGACAAGCTACAGGGATATTCTTACAGTATTTACACAGCTTGCTGATCATAAGTCAGAAAGGGATATGTGAGACCACAGTGTACATGGTAAACAAACACCAATGACTTACCACCATGAGGTGCTGTTTTACTGAAATAACCCTGAGTAGAGTTGTTTATTTTCTTTTTTAGGCTCAGCTGTCTCCATATGGAACTGAATGCATTTGATTTCATATGAAAGCTGAGATGAAATGGGCATACAGACTGGATTAAAACATTTCACCTTGAAAAATCATGCACATTACCTATGGTACCCTGACTAAAATGTTAATTGCATACTTAAGGAACTCAAAATTTAAATGTCAAAAATAATTATTAGGGTAAGTGTTAGTACAAAAAAAACTGTCTGTGTTACAAATTACAAGAAAGTTGCAAACCTGGAAATATATATATATATATATATATATATATATATATATATATATATATATATATATATATATATATATATATATATATATATATATGCTAGAAAATTGCTTTAAACAGCTTTAAATGAACAACTTCAGCATTATGGCTCATCACAGCTGAGAGACACAAAAGACAGATTAATTACACAACTCAAGGCACTGACCTCTTACTGGAGTTTCCACATAGGAGAAAAAGTACTCTTCAAAATTGCGGCGGATATTGTAGTTTCTATAGTGAAAGACTCTTTCACCAGCTACTGCAAAATAGGGAGAATTACACCCACTGATGACAGCATCTCTGCTTGGGTGAGGCAAAAGGTGATAACACATGTTCCGTCTCTCTCTCTCTCTCTCTCTCTCTCTCTCTCTCTCTCTCTCTCTCTCTCTCGCTCTCCCTCACACACACACACACACACACACACACACACACACACACACACACACACAAACACACATCTGTCCTTGTTTATCCAATATCTTGTTAGAAACAGCACATGCTGTGATAATATTTCGGAAGTGACATTTTTGAATTACTAACGGAGGCCTGGACGCATCATTTGTTTTGAACCAGCAACGGCAGATTCTGATCGGTAAGTAAGAAAGTTCCATGCACAAATGCTCTTTTTAGGACCATACTCTGTGTTTCATAATTTACTTGTTCATTGAACTGTTGTATATAAGCAATATCACACTCGCAATCGTGCTATATGGCCCTAAATCAGCACTGCTGTGATTACCAACATATCGCACTCTTGCTCGTGTGATATTGCTTAAATATATATATATATATATATATATATATATATATATATATATATATATATATATATATATATATATATATATTTTTTTATTTTTATTTTTTTTATTATTATTTTTTATTTCAGTTCTTAACTTCCACTCAAATGGTTAGAATGTTAATTTAAATTGAAAAATGCATTAAATAAAAAAATACAAATAAAAACACATGGTCTCAGATTTTGGACCATACAATTCATCATGCGTTACAAAAACGGATCTAATAAATATATATATATAGTACGAATTAGTATGCTGTTTAATTTACTCTTAATAAATTACTATCAATAATAACCAAATGTATACCTTTGGATGCCCACGGATTATGGAATATTTTGTATTTTAATTAGTGAATGTCTATTATGCAGATACCACAAGTTACATTTTGTTAATCCCTTTGTTATAACAAACTTCTTGAACAAATAAACTGCTATATTATACACCCACAATTTATTGATCTCAGACTACTTGACCTCCTTTGCACAGTATTGTGATCCACCCTTCAGTGTAAATTCTGTGCCATCAGTTTCTAAGCACTGTCAGCTTTGACAGAGAGATGGAGTAGCATTCCAAGTCCCTGTTTTATGTCCTGTATTATAGACAGACCTAAATAAGCCTACCATGGGCCATAGTTTATGTCTGATAGGGATGCCGTTATATATCACCGAGTCAAAGGACTGGTACTTTACTTTATAGCACCTGTCTTCCACTGCGCTGTTGCCACTGATGGCAGATACATCTCACACATAATAATGGACTTTCTGAAATGCACATTATGATAGATTTGTCACTTTTATAAAAGATGATATCTATCTCCCACAAATTATATTTATTTTCATTTACATTGTATGCTTGTGTGGTTGTCTCCTTATCTACAGAACTACATGTGTTTTTGTAGAAAATTCTAACAAGAAAATGCCATTTTAAAATGAACAAAAGATCATTTATTTTCCATTTACACATGAAAATAGTCCTTACGTGCTTTTGATGAAAAAATAAAGTAGCGTATTAACAAATTGTTAAAGTACTTTTCATGCAGTATTTAATTTTCAAAATCTACAATCCACTGGTTTTAAACATTCAAAATGTCCACTTTGCACTGGGGTACTGATCACCCTGTCAGTGTTTATTTTGCAATAACAACCAGCTGACTGTACATTATCCTGCTTATTACATGGCTACTAACCAAATAAATAAATACATGAGCATGAAATATTGATTTGCATTTAAATAATGTACATTACCCCACATTATTGAGAATAATTATACAGTACATTATTTATATTATTTATTGAACTTTTTTTTTCTTTTTGTTTTTGTACTTTCACCCTCCATAATTGCCAAGTGACAAATGAGATTGTCAAAATACTGTAAAGAATTTGACTGAATCCACAACCTTTGATGTCGTCAACCAAAGATATGGAAAGCCTTTTTGTCCCCTTTGAAAGCTCATAAGCGTATTTTGCTATATTAATAATTCACAATTTCATAGTTAGTTGCAGTCTATAAATTACATTCAACGTTGTTTTTGTCCTTCTTTTTGCAACCCAGAAAAAACCTGAGACCCATCTTTTGTTTGCAACCCACCAGTTGAGAATCACTGTTTGAAGGTAACTACAAATGCAATTTCTTTTTTTTATACATACTGCCTTGGGTTTGTAGTTTTGAAAGCATTATTAAATAATAATAATTCAAAAAAACTTAAACACTTAAAGCTACCTTTTTTCTATATTAAAGTTCTTCAATTATATAAAAGTGCATTGCAGAGATATTTTTTTTTCTCAGAAAACACAATGAGTTTTGAAAACTTTCTTTATTAGAAATTATTTATGTATAAAATTAACATGCTTCACATATCTCATATGTCTTATTTTACAAATACTTTGATTCAGGCACTGTTTCTGACTTATTTTTTTTCTTTTAGAATGAAACGCAAACATTAGCAATCAGGAACACACATTAAGTTGCCATTTATCACGGTCAACATAGACATTTTTATTCTGCAGCACAAACAATGCAAAAACAAACTCAAATCATAAAAACTGAATCCTAATTTCACAAACATCTAAAAGAGACAAACAGCTCATCTCACTCTATCACCTGACATTTCTTGTTATGAAAACTTTATCCCCTCATCTACTACCTCCAAAGCATCTTGGAACTATAGTATTCAACTAGAGATTGTTGATGCTCAGAATGTTTATAGCTGTATTCTTATGTTTAACTAACTCGCCAAATGAAACTTGCTCTTTCTGGACCGGGTAGATGTAGATTCCAATACAGTATCTAAAGCCTTCTGGGGGTCTCTTTCTGAGTTGATGCTGCTTCATTTCTAAATTGTGACTTTGGATTTTGGCAATGCACAGGTGACTGTGGCAGCTATAGAACAATTCGATAACAGGGTAAATTTCAGTTTCTCAAAAGTGTGTACTTACGCACAAGCAAACATTACTCCAAAGAGCACTTCGCACATCTTTAACGGTTTCACAATGCCCATGGTGAGGTAACAATACAGCAACATATTTCAACTGCATTCCAGAAGGGTATTTTTATTTTTTTATTTTTTTTAAAAGAAAAGAAAAAGGAAGAAAAAACAACACAGCACGGGATGTCAAAACCAGCATGCTCAACATCTGTAAACAATGATCACTGTCTTTGCTGTTGTCATCACCAAGGAGAAAACAAGAGAAAAAAGCTCTAAATTATAATTTTTTGATCTTTTTTTTTTTTTTTTTTTTTTAGCCACCACATAGTGTTAGCATCAATGAAACAGCAGACACTGACATGTGGTCCTTAATTAGTGTGTTTCACTTTAACAATGACATCTGGAGTAGATAGAGCAAGCTGTAATGGAATTGGGTGACAGACTGTCATTCCAGCACGACCGTCTCAACAGTCATGGCCTCCCCAGGTGCTCCCTATGTGGCTTTATATAAGCTTCATAAATGGAAACATGTCTGAAGGGTCTTCAAACATCCGGTATCTCACTTCCAGCTGGCTAACGTGAGTGATTTATCTTGAAATGCTGTCTTCCAGGGGGTCACTTCTGGGATTTGGTAGTGGCCTTTTATCATTTACCTAGATTGCATGGTTGCTGTAGCTGATGTACGTTTGTTTAGGGCTGAGTCCTGGGAGAGATAAGAGAGGATGACAAAAATAGATAATGAGAGTCACATAGCAGTTAACTATGAAACCTGATTTATTATTAGAATTCTTCATACTGAATGTGTTCACCAATAATGAATATTCTTTCATTTAGTTTCAAATCCATATGACTTTCTTTCTTCCGCAGAACACAAAAGGATGTATTCAACAGAATGCAGAAGCTGCTCTTCTCCATTCGATGAAAGTCAAAGGTGACGGCTGTATAGTAAAGCAAGATTTTAAAGCAAGATTTTCAGTTGTATGGACTGCTTTTGTGACATTTTTTTGCGCTTAATAACAACAGACCTAAATCACATTCGGCATAAAATCTCCTTTTATATATATATATATATATTAGGGCTGTCAATCGATTTAATTATTATTGAATTAATAAAATGGTGTCCCGGTTAATTAATCATGATTAATCGCATTTAATCGCATATACAAATATTTGCTGAGAAAGCCCCTCATATAACAATAATTCAATATATAATGATGAAATAATGATACATAGTTATCTTTAAATATTTACAAATTATATATATAAAATAAACAAATATTCAGATAATTAAAATTCTTGTGGCAGAAGAGTTAATCATTGATAAGACAATAAAAAAACGGTTTTAAAAAACAATGTATTGTTTATTACCATATTATTGATCATACTGTAAGTAAATCATTGTCATACAGTTCAAAGCAATCCATATCACAAGTGAATTTGTCAATCAGTTGGAGATTTATTATGAGAGCTTGTTTAAGGACCCGTCAATTTACACCTGCACCAGACATGCTTGTGTAGTGTCTCGGGTGAGTTGCGTCATAAATATAAAATGTTTAGGTCACTGTGTCAAGTTAAATATAGTTTAATACTCAATCTTTAAACACATCTTGAGATCTCTTAGTTCACATTTGCGCTACTTCAAGTGTTTTGAACGCAAGAATGTACCGCATGTTTGTGTTGTTCTGCCTATTGAAGTGTTGCTTTCTTCACTGTATAAACTGCGTGTTGCTCACACAGCTGAAATGTCAATTACTGCCCTCTGGAGTAGACAGGTGGTACTACAAGCTTACATTTCTCAGAAACCTTCCTTATTACGGTCTGGGGGCATTGCGATTAATTGTGTACATTTTTTTTAACACGTTATTTTTTGTAAAATTAATCGCACTGAATTAAATTGACAGCCCTATATATATATATATATATATATATATATATATATATATATATATATATATATATATATATATATATATATATGAGAGAGAGAGAGAGAGAGAGAGAGAGAGAGAGAGAATTACACCTCTGTGACCCCATTAAATGCCTTGACAACCTCTGCCTTCTGAGAAAGGCTTGCATTTAAATGTGCACATCTGCAAACATTTGACTTTTTTGACTTTAAGGTGTAGACTAGCATGTAGATGTGGCCTTAAATCTAAAAGAATTGCACTAAAAGCAACAAAACTCTGATTTTGATTTCATGGTGTTTTTAGTTAGAGGTTATTGAGAGTTTATTTAGCCTGTGAGGTTATTTAGTAAGATATGTGCTCAAAGCCATTGATAACATAAGGAACTGTCTTAAAGTTTACAAAGGCAAAGTAGTTTAACGCAGTAGCTAACAGACATATCATTTATTTATTTTTCTGTCAGTGGCATAATATGCCAGTTGAAACACCTGCTTTGATATCACTATTAATTTGCCAGAAGTCAAGTAAGCTTCTTGCATTGCACTGCACATCTGGTTTAATATCAGTCGGCCTTTCAGATGTCAAAGTACAGCTTATGTGACTGAGACAATCTTTCAGTGTTGTCACCCCTGGTGCACATAGAATGACAATTGAATATCTTCTAAACCATGCTAGTCAGTTATCTGAAAACAGTGAAGTGTGCAAATGAGATAATCTCAGGCTGTTATGTAGTTGCCTTAATGAGACACCACTCTACTGTTAAATTATTACATCAGTCACAAACCTGCGATCAGTGCATCAGTTGCATGAATGGGGATAATTCTGAAACTTTAATCCTTTTAATGGTATCCACTAAACAATGAGCCATGCTTAATATTTGTGTCTTTTGGAATTAGTTTATGAAATGTCGCAAATTATCAACACACAGTATTTTACACCTAATATTATACCCAATTAATATTATCTAATTGATATGAATAGCGTTCACAATTTCACCATTAAAGTTAATTGGAACATGATTCAGCAAACAATACTAAAAGTCTTTCCTCATCTTCATTGTTAATTTATTGCAGTTTGTGCCTCACAATGAAAATAACATTTGCTTTACAGAAAACATAACTCAAGATTCCTATTTTGCATTCTGAATGCTGTAAAGTGAGGTGTTCTTGCAGTATGCAACTGTTTTATTCACAACAAGATGTGATGTATTGTACTGTGCATATCAATCAATATTGCCCCTAATACCAAATCCAAAGGTTCTCAGGAACCTTGAATTTAAAATCATTGTGCTATTCTTCATATTCACAACCTGAATAAAGATCCCTTAACTGTAAGGCTACATTTTTCATCCAGAAAATGTGGAAGCCATTTTAATGATTCACAGGTACCAGCAAATTGTGAGGTAACTATGTCCTTGTCAAGGCAATGGAATGGAATGCAGGGATGGAAAATTTATGCAAAATGCATATTTCAGCATTTTATCTCTGATTAGAAATTCCTACCATAAAATAATGGCATCCTAATATAAATATTTAGTGTATTTTATATTAATATTGTTTAAGATGTAGAATTTAAGATATCATGCAAAATTATTGGAAGAACATCTCAGCTCTGTAGGTTCATACAATACAAGTGAATGGTAATCAGACATTTGTAGCCCGAAAATCACATAAAGGAAACATAGAAGTAATTACTTTGACTCCAGTGGTTAAATCCATATAATCAGAAGCAATATAATACGTGTGTGTGAGAAACAGATCAAGTCATGTGGATTACTTTAATGTTTGCTTTATGTGATTTTTAGAGCTACAACGATTTGATCACCATTCACTTGCATTGTATGGACCGGCAGAGCTGAGATATCTGTTCTAAAAAAAAATCTTAATTTGTATTCTGCTAAGGAAATAAAGTCATACACATCTGGGATGGCATGAGGGTGAGTAAATTATGAGAGAATTGTAATTTTTGGGTGAACTACTCTTTAAATGTGCCAAGAGCTGGAAAAATTATGTTTGTGATATCAAACTACAACTGTAAAAACATTCAAATATAAACACACACCTTTAAGCCTTTAGCATTAATTCTAGAGACATGATTTACGGTTTTTACAATCTGCCTAAACCAAGACCAAGATTTCAGACTGGAACTCATCTTAGAGCTTTCAAGCAACATCCAACAGTTTAACATAACTACAGTCAGTATGAGACACCAATTGCATATGTAGGTTTATATATTTAAAATCTATGGGGGTGCACCTTTTCCATTGAACTGTCATACACACAAACTGACCTTTAAACAATGACCTTGCACTAAATAGTCAAGAATCATAAAAAATGTACATGCCATTCAAATATAGCCTAAAGAAATATGCTGCATACATTACCTAATCCTAAGAAACACTTAAACCGGAAGTCTTATCAAATTATAATGGTTAGCTATTACAAAATTAGTAATACTTTACTCACTAAAACAACACATTGCAAAACAGAAATACAATTAAAGGAATGTTCAGGGTTCAATACAAGTTATATTCAATTGACAGCATTTGTGGCATAATATGGATTACCATAAAAATCTATTTTGACTCATCCCTCCTTTTCTTAAAAAAAATGCTAAAATCTGGGTTACAATGTGGAACTTTCATTCGAAGTGAATGTGGTGAATCCACAAACTACAACATATTCACTGTTTCAAAACTATAGCCACAAGAAAGGATATGCGTGTAAACATGTTTTTAGTGTGATAATATCACTTACTAACAGTGTAAAGTTACAGCCACTTTGTTACCATGACGAGGCAATGTCAACAAACCCTAAAATGACTGTAAAAATGACAATTTAACAACTTTATAGCTAGGAAAAAATACATATGTTTTTTACAGATGACAAACACTGTTTTCGTTGTGGCTCTGCTTCACATGTAGCAAACTTCCCCAAATGCCCAGCTAAACAGGCTAAGTTAAATAAATTGGGAAAAATTGGTCATTTTGCCTGCATTTGCCACAGTTCTACTTCCACATGTAATATACAAGAGACTGCTACATCTGAACTAACAGTTCTAAGCATTGAAGCACCACTGCCTATGCCGCAGAGACAATATCTTTCTAGCACTGTCTCCTTATACACTGAAGGTGGAAAATCACTGAATGTTGATTTACTCATGGATACTGGCTCTGCTATTTCCATACGTCCACAATACCTGTACCAACAGCATTTTGAAGACATTTCTCTTACACGTCCTAATGTTCACCTTGTTAAATACTTAAAAAAGCCAATTCCAGTTACAGAGTGCCTCCTTATTACAGCGACTTATCAGGGTTACCGTGCACGTGCTTCCTTTTACGTTGTGCCAGATGGAAAGCCGATATTAGGAATGGACCTCTTCACTGCACTGCAGCTGGAAATCAAAAATGGATGCATTGCACATGCTTCTATCGAATGCCAAACTACTGTTAACCTGACCCAGCCACTGGGAATTGCTACGGAATGTTCAGCCTGTCCAACAGAAATGGTGCAGATTACCATTTGCAATACCAGAAGCAGTTTCTCAAGAGCTACAAAGACTTGAATCAGAAGGAGTCATAGAAAAAATGTATTCTTCTCAATGGGTTTCTCCACTTGTGGTTACACAAAAGACAGACGGCAGAATTCACCATTGCGTCGATCTCAGAGAACCAAACAGAACTGTTATAATAGACATTCACGCCTCACATAGAGGAAGTTTTCACTGACTTACGATGATCTGCTATGTTCTCAATGCTTGATCTTCAAAATGCATATCACCAACTGCCTCTGCATAAAAACAGCAGGGACTTGACAGCATTTGTCAACCATAAAGGACTATACCGCTTCACACGAGCTCCTTATGGTCTGGCTTCAGCACCGAGTGCATTCCAGAGAATGATGTCACAGATCTTAGTGGGTCAGGAAAGTGTACAATGTTACCTTGACAACATATTCGTCTATGGTGAGACTCCAGATATACACGAGAAAAGACTCAAAGCGGTACTCAAATGCTTACATGACAGTGGATTGAAACTGAATGTAGATAAATGTCATTTTAGAAAAACACAGCTACCTTTCCTTGGCCATGTTATTTCTGCAGCGGGCTTACAACCAAACCCAGAGCATGTTCTAGCCATGCCCAAGCACCGCCGCCCCATGAAGCACAATCCATGCGCTCTTTTCTAGGTCTAGCAGGCTGGTACTCAAAATTCATTCCTAACAATGCAACCTCTTTGCGTACTGCTTTGCAAATTCACTGGTTTCCATTGGTCTGATGAGACGCAAGAACATTTAGATAGAGTGAAACAGATCATTGCTACTAGTCCAGCCCTTGCATTATTTGATCCATCGAGACCTACCATAGTTACTACAGATGCATCAGATTACGGCATTGGTGCCGTACTTACTCAATGCCAAGGTACAGTGGAAAACACTGTTGCTTTTGCTTCGAGAACACTATCTGAGTGTGAAAGAAAGTATTCCACAGTAGAAAAAGAAGCTCTTGCATGTGTTTGGGCAAAGTAAAAATGGTGCACGTATCCATCATTTCACCCTGCCAACTGATCATAGCCCATTAACAACACTGCTGTCCACAAAAGGCTTGGGACGAGCAGGCATGAGAATTGCATGTTGGTCAGCACGTCTCCTGTGCTTCAATTACAGCATGGAATACAAGCCAGGACGAGACAACGTTACAGCTGACTGCCTTTCACATCTACCTCTTCCTGTTACAGACCATAGTTTAGACAAAGAACCTGACATGATCGCTGTTCTGTCTCCTGAATTCAGAGCAGTTACTGTGGAAGGACTGAAATATGCATGTGAGATTTGCCTCGTGCTACAAGGTTTCATTGGAAAAGGATGGCCTCACAATACCAAAAGCCTGGATCCTGCCATCGCACTGTTTCACCGTCTGCGGAACAAACTAGATATACAAGATGGACTCATCATTTGGGGTACACATTGAGTGATCATACCAGCTAGTTTGCACTCCAAGTTCATTCAGTTAGCTCATGCTACCCACCAAGGAATAGTGTGTACGAAACAGAGACTTTGTGATTTGTATACTGCAATGGACACTCATTATATCGATTGCTGTATGCATTCTACTTATGTTATCATTTGGCCCATGTTTTATATGCGTGTACCTAATACTGAAGTTGGTTGAGAAGGCTACGTGATCCTTTCAGGATCAAAGTGGGCAATGTGAAATAATGAATGCTTCTCAACAACTTCTCTGGTGACGTAATGTGGAATTATGAAGGCCAAACTTCTTTTGTTGGATAGCTGCAGCTGCTCCCTGTTCTAAAGATGTTCTTAGAAATCGAGATGGGGATTGCAGATCAACAAAATAAATTAAATACATTGGATGACAAAATTATCTAACAAGTATTTCAAGTCTGTCTTCAAACTGATAACATTGAAGAAATAGATTAGAAATAATTTGTGACTGAATTGCTGCATACATACAGAGCAACTCCACACACTGTGACTAAACCTTCACCTGCTGAACTCTTGCATTGTCAACAAAAGAAGACAAAAAATTCCATGTCAAGGGTGTACCAGGTATCACACCATGTATTGACCCACACAATGTGAAACTCTCCATTCAAAAGTCTCAAAACAAAATGAAACAATACACGGATCTTCTACGTAATGCCTCCTAAATTCAAGATTGGATATTTTGTTAGGAAACCAGGATTGCTTAATAAAGCACACCCTAAGTTTACTCAGCCTTACCAAGTGGTTGCTCCGAAAGGATCAGCAACATTTCTTCTTTCTGATGGGAAAATATGGAATGCCAGTCATCTTGCTTCATCTGCTGCTGTTGCTTTTAATTCTGAGAATTCTGCTCTTGTTGAGGACTCTTTTGCCCCAACATACACACTTCTTCCAGTACGATCACCTGTACTATCCAACACTTCCAATAAGAATGTGTCATGCTCCTGTATGGTCTAAAGACTATGTTCATTAGAGAAACAAATCTAAATAAAAAGAGACAAAAGACAAAAAGCATTTGACATTTTGTGCTGAAATTCTTCTGAACATGTAAGATGTTGAAAGTGTAACATGTTGGAATGTAAGGATATCTTGAAAGTGATACTTGAAATACTATTCTGTAATGTGTATTGTTCTACAGACTAAAGTAAGTTAAAGGCGTAAATGATAATAAAAAAAAAAACGACCCTAATACGAAAAGGTGTTATACACACTGTTGATAACTGAGTAGTGATTTAGCGTTTTTTTTCCCCCGATATTCTAGTACTATGGTAATTGCTTTATTTTACAGAAAAGGGAATATGTTGTATATTGAAAGTATACCTAACACTAGATGGTGCTGTGTACTGAATATATATAGAGGATACTGAGAGCAGCGGAAGAGAGTTGTGAAGATGTAAAATAAAGAGCTTGTAGGGAATACGATAGCCCTGAAGTTATTCTGGTAAAGACACCACACACTCAAACCTAAATTCTTTCCTTTTTTAAAAAGTAGGGATGATACGAAATACATTTTTTGTGGTAATAAACATTATGTCACAAATGCTGTCGACTGAGCTCAACTTAACTGAACTTAACCTGGAATATTCCTTTCAGTTGTTTTTTTCATTGTGACCTCAAGAACAATTAAAATTAATATTGAATTCAACAAAAAGAGGTTCTTTTTTTTAACTTTTTTTTTTTTTACAAAAATAAGGATTTGAAAAGGGGTATGATCCTATAATATAAAACAGACAATGTGTCAATAAAGATATACTTTCAAGTGGCTAAAAGTCCAACTTTTCAATTGCAATGTAACTATGTCCTACCTAGGGGGTCAGAAATGGACAGGTTAGTCCCTGCCAGACCCGGTTCTACGGGGGTGCTTGAGCATGCTAAGCACCCTCAAACAAATGTAAAAGCACCCTCAGATGAAATTATTAATAGCGTATATGCAAACCAGATTTCGCCGCCAATAGACACACAGACAGATGCACACACTTTCATATCTTTCAAATCCGATCCGAATCTTAATTTCATCATGCTTCCATGTCACCGATATCCACTTGTTATCCATATATAATGCCATTTGATACGTGTCCTCATCAGTTTGCAAGCGTGATGGGCATAAGTGTGCGTATCTCTTTAATTTTTCCACTTGACTGTTAGGTGCGTCCCGCTCAGAAACTCGTTAACTGACTTTGTGAGACTGGGTTTTACAGTAGCATTAAAATATTCATCATCCATGTTGCACGATGAATAATTCTTATTAAGGATATAAGAAATTAGCTAAATACAGCCCAAACCACCACTATGCAAGATGCTCATCGATTAAGCTATCAAACAACACCACCTACCGATGACCTACAACCTCTCTCGCACCGCCTGATACAACTTGCACACCCGGGCGACAAACCCTATTAAGTGCTGCCGAGTGACCTAGGTGAGGAAGAGCCCTTAAAGGTGATGTGCTTAGAAAAATACCCTAGTCGATCTAGGAGGCTGCAGCTGTTCTGAATGATGATAAGAAAAAGCTTTTTGTTGTTGACTTATATGACGAATGTTAACTGTACATTTCTGTGCCATTTGTCAGTTATTTATGTAACATGCAATACTATTTCATGGAGAATGACTAGTTTATTTAAAATCATACCTGATTCTGTACTGCTAGATAAGATAGATTAGGCACTTAACCTTTAATCTTTATTTCTCTCCAATTTAGGTGATGTGTCCCCTAGTCCATGGCCCCTATTGACAGGCATACTTTGCATCCTTCCACATAACTAATTATTTTCCATAAACTGTACATATTTTGATGTCTCCTCCTTTGAAGTTTTCTGTTATAAAAGCTAGCAAGCACTTTACTCTTTTTCAAATTTCAGCACATGTTAGTTGTAACAGCCAACATCATAAGACAAATGGAAAAATCTGTCTTCATTCAAAAATACTATTCTTCATTTTCATAGATTTATGCTATAACATAGTTATACCAAGTCAGTGCATTTCTGAAATGGTGTTGGATAATGTTTTGAAATGATTGATTTTATTTTTTGCTGAATCTCGGGTGATGCGTTTCTGGTGATGTGTAAAAAAACATAAACTGGCACTATTTTCAGATTGTTGAAGATAAGGAGCCATTTCCTACATATTTATTTACACATTAGTGAGCACCCTCGATATTTTCAGAAGCACCCTCAGAGATTTGATTCTAGAACCAGGACTGGTCCCTGCTGGTAGAAGCAGGAACTATACCATATTGTGCCAAAACACGCAAGACACTGTGAACGAGCATCTCTCAAATCAACTTATCACTTTTCTGATGTAAACCAGACTCATATTGTTATTAATCATCTTTACAACTCACCCAAGAGAAAACCGCTTATGCTTACAGGCATCATGAGGAATTACGCTTAAAATAATGTTGCCATGAGCTTGATCGACTGACCTTGATATTGATCCTTATTTTCTTTGGCAAGGTTGTAACACACTGTTACTGGCAACATCACATTATTCTCTGTGATCTTGTTTGCATGCATCACCAGACTCAACTTGTACAAATGACTGTTGCCCTGATAAAGTGCAAACACATCTTTAAACTTGAGAGGACATTACTGCTTTTACAAACATTGTAAAAGACATATAGCATAAATTGCACATTAACACTGTGAAACTAAGGAGCACTATTTGAATGTTTGATATCAGATCTATATATAGCACAATGTATAAAGCCCCCCTGGCTTCAGGCAAGTTAATATCGATATCAAAGGAGGTGTTGATACATTGCAATTAGCAGTTTGATTTAGAATTTTATTATTTTGTTCCAATACTGATTCCATGTAACCAATCTGTTTGCTTAAATATGCCATATATACTTAGTACTGACTTTTGCAAATATACTAATGGGTGGAATTTAACTCTGGCTGTGGTTATTATGTAAATATATGCGTGAACTAGCTACATCAAATATGTCTAGTACACCTCTTGATTAGTTACCTTTGGTGCTACCAGTGGTGAGATGAAAGGAAATGTGAGATCATGTGCTTCAGAGACACATGCTAGTCTACAACATCACCGACTGTGAACGCTTACTAGTACTCTGACACCTGTCAGCTAGAAACTGTGAAAAAGTAATGGATGGGAAATGTGCCTACATGTATATTTGTTATGATCCCTTGTTGTCTGTCCCGTGTTTTCTGTTTCTCCCGTCTCTGTTCAAAGTCCATGTCACGTTTTCCTTGTTGTCCGCCCCGTGTTTCACTGTCTTCGTGTTAGAACTACATTTCCCATGATCCCCAGCACTCATCACTGCCAGCCGTGTGTCATTGTGCTCACCTGATTGTAGTTTGTCATCATCTTGTATCCAGTGTATATATACCCTGTTTGTTCTCCATTCCCTTGTCTATCGTTGATGTTTGTGGACGCCTGTCTTCGTGCTCTTCCCCATGTTCATCCTGCCGGTTCTGCCTTTCATGTTTTCCGTGTTTACGTTTTGTTTCCCCATCGCGGGTATTTCCTTTGTTTGTGTTTTTCCCGTGTAGTTTTCACTGTTGTTTAAATAAATCACTGCATTTGGATCCAACCCCTTGTCTGCCTCCTCCTGCATCGTTACAGAACGATAGACCACCTATGGATCTAGCAGCGGTTTTCCTTGAACTGGCCGAGGCAAATCTTCCCCTCCGCGAGTACTCACGACTCTTCTCCACGATTGCCATCCACACCGGGTTCGCCGACAACGCCCTGAGGACCATCTACTGGGTCGGGTTACCGTCATCCCGGCGGAGAGAGGCGGCGAAACCCGGAGACCACCCGTGGAGGGAGTACATGAGTCTCGTGCTGAGGAAACTCGCGCCCAAGGAACCACCCCTCGTGATTCCGGCTGTCGAACCAGAGCCCACGCCTGCCACGGTCAGCGAGCCAGAGCCCACGCCTGCCACGGTCAGCGGGCCAGCGCCTGTAGCCTCTACCGTCCCAGAGCCAGCGCCTGTAGCCTCTACCGTCCCAGAGCCAGCGCCTGTAGCCTCTACCGTCCCAGAGCCAGCGCCTGTGGCTTCTACCGTCCAAGACCCAACACTTCCCGAGCTTTCCAGAGCTCCGCCTCCCGAGCTTTCCAGAGCTCCGTCTTCCGAGCCTCCCGAGCTTTCCAGAGCTCCGCCTCCCGAGCTTTCCAGAGCTCCGCCTTCCGAGCCTCCCGAGCTTTCCAGAGCTTCGCCTCCCGAACTTTCCAGAGCTCCGCCTTCCAGGCCTCCCGAGCTTTCCAGAGCTCCGCCTTCCGAGCCTCCCGAGCTTTCCAGAGCTCCACCTCCCGAGCTTTCCAGAGCTCCGCCTCCCGAGCTTTCCAGAGCCCCGCCTCCCGAGCTTTCCAGAGCCCCGCCTCCCGAGCTTTCCAGAGCTCCGCCTCTCAAGTCCCTCGAGTCTTACAGGGCCCCTTCCCTCAAGTCCCTCGAGTCTTACAGGGCCCCTTCCCTCAAGTCACTCGAGTCTTCCAGGGCTACGCCCCTCAAGTCTCTCGAGCCTTTCAGAGCTCCGCCTCTCGAACCTCTCGAGCCACTCAGGGCTCCTCCTCTCGAGTCTTCCAGGGCTCCACCTCCAGAGCCTCCTACGGCTCTGTTCCCAGAGACTCCAGAACTTTCTAGGGCTCCGCCCCTCAAGCCTCCTGAGCCTTCCAGGGCTCCGCCCCTCAAGTCACTCGAGCCTCCTACGGCTCCGCCTCCCGAGCCTCCTGCGGCTCCGCCCCTAAAGGCCCCTACGGCGCCACCTTCCTCGGCTCCGCCTCCTGAGCCTTCCTCGGCTCCACCTCCTGGGCCTCGGCTCCACCTCCGGAGCCTTCCAAGCCTCCGCCTCTAGAGCCTCCTACGGTGCCACCTCCGGCAGCTCCGCCCTCGGAGCCTCCCGGGCCTCCTACGGCTCCGCCTCCCGGGCCTCCTGCGGCTCCGCCTCTCGAGCCACCCAAGCCTTCGACGGCTCTGCCCTCAGAGCCTCCCGAGCCTCCTACGGCTCCGCCTCCCGGGCCTCCTGCGGCTCTGCCTCTCGAGCCACCCAGGCCTACGACGGCTCTGCCCTCAGAGCCTCCCGAGCCTCCTACGGCTCCGCTTCTCGAGCCTCCTACGGCTCCGCCTCCCGAGCCTCCTACGGCTCTGCTCCCAGAGACTCCAGAGCCTTCTAGGGATCTGCCTCCAGGGCCTCCTATGGCTCCACCTCCTGAGCCATCCTCGGCCCCATCTCCTGGGCCTTCCTCAGCTCTGTCTCCTGAGCCTCCTACGGCTTCGCCTCCTGAGCCTCCAGAGCCTCCCTCAGCTCCGCCTCCTGAGCCTCCAGAGCTTTCCATGGGTCCGCCTCTCTTGGCTCCGCCTCCTGGGCCTCCAGAACCTCCCACAGCTTCGTCTCCAGAGCCCCTCTCAGCTCTGCCTCCGGGACCTGGCCCTGTCCTGAGGCTGCCTCCCAGGCCTCCTGGGCCTGTCCCTGTCCGATGGCCACCTCCCAGGTCCCCTGAACCGGCCTTTGCCTTGTGGCCACCTCCCAGGCCACCCAAACCTGTCCCCTTAGTGTGGCCTTCTCCCCGGACCCCTGACCTAGTCCCTGTCCTGTGGCCAGCTCCCAGACCACCTGAACCTGTCCTTGCCCTTTGTGCCCCTCAGGATTTCCTGCCTGCCCTCTGTGCCCCCTGGACCTCCTGCCTGCCCTCTGTGTCCCCCTGGACTTCCTGCCTGCCCTCTGTGCCCCCTTGGACTTCCGGTCTGCCCCTCGTTGCCCCCTGGACTGCCTATCTGCCCCACGTTGCCCCCTTGGATTGCCTGTCTTGCCTCCCTTTGGTCTGTCTAATTGTCCCTTGTATCTCCTTGGTCTGTCTCTGTGTCCCTTGTGCCCCCCTTCATCTGTCTGTTTTCCCCCCGGGTGTACCCCCTCACTCCTTGGTCATTTTTTCCGGTTGTTGTTCTTGTGGGTCTTTTCCCCTCTAGGACCGTCTGGAATCCGGTCCTTTTGAGGGGGGCCTATGTTATGATCCCTTGTTGTCTGTCCCGTGTTTTCTGTTTCTCCCGTCTCTGTTCACAGTCCATGTCACGTTTTCCTTGTTGTCCGCCCTGTGTTTCACTGTCTTCGTGTTAGAACTACATTTCCCATGATCCCCAGCACTCATCACTGCCAGCCGTGTGTCATTGTGCTCACCTGATTGTAGTTTGTCATCATCTTGTATCCAGTGTATATATACCCTGTTTGTTCTCCATTCCCTTGTCTATCGTTGATGTTTGTGGACGCCTGTCTTCGTGCTCTTCCCCGTGTTCATCCTGCCGGTTCTGCCTTTCATGTTTTCCGTGTTTACGTTTTGTTTCCCCACCGCGGGTATTTCCTTTGTTTGTGTTTTTCCCGTGTAGTTTTCACTGTTGTTTAAATAAATCACTGCATTTGGATCCAACCCCTTGTCTGCCCCCTCCTGCATTGTTACAATATTTCAAGAGGCTGCATTTGCTTATAAACAGGATGATCTCATTATTATTCATAGATATTTGTATGTATCATTTACGCAATTATTATGTTTGGATAAACATGCACAATATCAGTGTAATCGCAGCAGGTATACACATATTTACAAATCCTCAGATGGCTGGTCGGAAGAAAAATGTATGGAAGTATTATGAAGATACTGTAGCAGGTGAACGAGCTGGTACTAATAAAAGTAAAACAATTCCAACTCTTTAAATTGCTGAATTTAATTATCATCAAACCTCAAAAAGTATGGCAAATAAGCAAAACACTGTTGCCTTTCTTATGTGTGTGTTCTAATAACTGTTCCGAAACTTTAGATTTCTTTGAAGCCCATGGAATCTTAACATTTTAGAAGTAGACCGATATATCGGTTTGACCGATTAATTGTTTTACACACTGCACAGCTATCTACCAGCTGGCTCCTGTTACACTCATTATATCGATTGCTGTATGCATTCTACTTATGTTATCATTTGGCCCATGTTTTATATGCGTGTACCTAATACTGAAGTTGGTTGAGAAGGCTACGTGATCCTTTCAGGATCAAAGTGGGTAATGTGAAATAATGAATGCTTCTCAACAACTTCTCTGGTGATGTAATGTGGAATAATGAAGGCCAAACTTCTTTTGTTGGATAGCTGCAGCTGCTCCCTGTTCTAAAGATGTTCTTAGAAATCGAGATGGGGATTGCAGATCAACAAAATAAATTAAATACATTGGATGACAAAATGATCTAATAAGTATTTCAAGTCTGTCTTCAAACTGATAACATTGAAGAAATAGATTAGAAACCATTTGTGACTGAATTGCTGCATACATACAGAGCAACTCCACACACTGTGACTAAACCTTCACCTGCTGAACTCTTGCATTGTCAACAAAAGAAGACAAAAAATTCCATGTCAAGGGTGTACCAGGTATCACACCATGTATTGACCCACACAATGTGAAACTCTCCATTCAAAAGTCTCAAAACAAAATGAAACAATACACGGATCTTCTACGTAATGCCTCCTAAATTCAAGATTGGATATTTTGTTAGGAAACCAGGATTGCTTAATAAAGCACACCCTAAGTTTACTCAGCCTTTCCAAGTGGTTGCTCCGAAAGGATCAGCAACATTTCTTCTTTCTGATGGGAAAATATGGAATGCCAGTCATCTTGCTTCATCTGCTGCTGTTGCTTTTAATTCTGAGAATTCTGCTCTTGTTGAGGACTCTTTTGCCCCAACATACACACTTCTTCCAGTACGATCACCTGTACTATCCAACACTTTCAATAAGAATGTGTCATGCTCCTGTATGGTCTAAAGACTATGTTCATTAGAGAAACTGCTCTATTGGTGCCAATAGGAACTATCGTTTATCTGTATAACTCTATGCCGAAGATTGTCGCTCTATATATATATATATATATATATATATATATATATATATATATATATATGTAAGGGCAGCGTATTTCTAGCGGGAAGACTAGCAGCTGTACATCATCGCAACATTAGCTGGGTAATTCCCAGCCAAGCACATGTAAGCCATTGCTTTATAAGTCTGCTCACAAACTATCACATTGCTGTTTCAGTGTGCTAACACGGCAACCTCCACCACCCCACCACCAGTTGAGTCCCATCCAGCACGGGGGTAGGATCCTCGCCGCTGCCTCCTATCTCCAGCTGGATATGATGGTACCGAGTACAACTTCTTCGGACCGCCAGACGGGGACTATGCCAAAGAGAGACATTACTTTTCTGTTTTCTATTCATCAAATAAATGGCATCTTAAATTTCACTCAAGTCTGCGAGTCTTCCTGATAGAAATACATTTTTTTTTAATTCCTCCGAGTTCCTTTTGATGCATCGCTAGAGGATTCTACAGTTTAAACGACTTTGGTTATGCCTTATAACAGCGGCCTCCAGAGGTGAAATAAAAACAATAATTTACACCTCGTGGGGATTTGCTGTATCTAAGTCTTTTCATCAATGACTATATTCATCCATTGTTTTCATCACTTCATATACATACTACATATTTTATTTATAATTTATTTGTAAGCTTACTTTTGTTTTCATCATGCAAAGATACTGCCTGTGTTCAAAGACTGTGGTATGATTTGTTAAAAAGACTCATGCTAATGTAGCCCTGACTCTAAAATCTCATTTTCAAAAGCCCATATTTCCACTGCAGTGAATTCAAACTGTGCTATAGAGAGCTGATAAATATGTACAGGACAAAAAAAGGCACTGCACACAATATTCACACTGGTGATGTGCTGCTGTGGCCACAATACCAGCAGTAAATATTTGAAAAAAGTCTGTGCTAACTAGTTTACATGCTTAATTAGGCACATTTTAATTTATGTAGCAACCATGATTAAACAAATTCAACTTCTGCCTTAATTCAGAACTATTTGTTACTAAGATCCACAACATGATTTCCTGGGTACTGTATGACTTCATTGAAATGATTGCAAAATACAATTGAATGAAAACAACATGCATGTACTGTTTCGTGAATGCAAAATGTGACGCAATGAACAGCTAATTTATGCCTTCCTAGTCTAACACAATACTTTGAACAATCTACTTATGAGATTATTTTATTCTATAACTAGCTTATTAGTAAGTCAAATTACAGAAAAATATATTTCATCTGCAGGCATCACTACAAACACTATGCATTTCAGTTGTCTTTGTCTGCATCTCTATCCTTGCTAAATGATCCTTGCTGGTATGCAGGATAAGAATTAGTGCTTCCCAAATAATACTACTTTAGCATATTGTTTTCAAAGTGTTGAGTTTGGGGCTATGTTCGGAATAGTTTACACAGTATGATAATTTCTTTATAGGCCTATGCATAGATTGGCTGAATGACCTATGGTACTACAGTACATTTGCCAAAATGTGCATTATACAACAGACCACACTGCATGGGATACGACATCCAACAATGCGACGTGCTTGAATTGAACTTTAGTTTGGAATGGTATTCTACCATCCTACATTTACTATTGTTTCCATATACTGTATAAACACAAAAATAATAGTTAGTATTTCCTAGATGATAGCTGGACACCACTCACATGGACTCACATGATGAATGTAGCATACTACTGTTTGAAAATAATAATAATAATTTGTGGAATACCATGTATCCTGTGCAGTATTCAGTAAGTAGTAAACTAGTATTCCATTCAAAACAAAGCCTGTGTGAAACAGGGATACTGTCTACTGCATAAGTATATACTTCTCAAAAGCTAGTGATATGCTAATTGTGATGCACCCTTTCTCTTATCATTCAAGAGTGTGTGTGCTTTAGAATGTACGTTATTTCTGCTGAGGCAGCAGGCCTTTATTTACGGCTGTTTTACAAAGATTGTTTATGAGCTGCTGTTTTTTATTGATATTCATATAAGCAGGAGAACGCTTTCTTTTATACCAATTTAACTGATCTGCCTCTTGATAATTTGAAAAGCACATTGCGCCGCCTACATCTGTTGCCAATCTGTTAGGTTCCGGCATCATGAAAATCAACATAATATCCTTCTAGAAGGTGAGGCTGAAGATTAGGGGTTGTTTTGTTATGATGATGATGACAATGAGGTCATTAAATGTTTTTATTGTGTTCAACAGTAAAATAAAAAGCCATCTGAAGCATCTGTATTTAGACCAATAAACCATTAACGACCAGTTATCACTGGTTCTGATTCCTGATTGAATGATTCATATGAGACGGTTCTTTTTAGTCAATCATTTATTTTGTCATGTCTGACCGTAATTAACCAATAATTGTTGCTGTGTCATGTGCACCTAGGGCTTGTGTAAATCAGTAAAATTACTGTTTAGTTGTTAACATGACAATGTGTAGTGAAAGATACATGTTATCATTTTTGTTGTAGTAAGTCGAGTTTTATGATAATAAATACATTTCTACCATTTTTGGAATATATTAAGTATTCAGACCCCTGCCCAATTCTCTCATATTACCGAATTACAAATGGTATACTGAAATTTCATTCTGATTGATATTTTATTTTAAAATCTTGAAACTTAAAATCTATTATTGTAAGATTACATTGTTTTTTTTCTGGAAATATTTGTATGAAAAATATAAAACTGAAATATCTTGCTTGCGTAAGTATTCAACCACCACACATTAATATTTGGTTGAGCCACCTTTTGCTGCAATACTTTCTTTAAGTCTTTTGGGGTACATATGTACCAGCTTTGCACACAGTGACGAAGTGATTTTGGCCCATTCTTCTCAGCAGATTTGCTCCAGGTATTTCTGGTTGGTTGGATGATGCTTGTGGACTGCAATTTTCAAATGGTACCACAGATTCTCAATAGGATTGAGATCAGGACTTTGATTGGGCCACTGTATGATATTTATCTTTTTGTTCTTGAGCCACTCTAATGTTGTTTTCACTCTAAAGAGGTTCTCTTGCAGTATTTCCCTATATTTTGCTCCTTCCATTCTTCCTTCAGTTCTAACAAGATGTCCAGTCCCTGCAGATGAGAAGCATCACCACAGCATGATGCTGCCACCACCATACTTCACTGTAGGGATGGTATGTCTTTAGGCATAAGAAGTTTTAGGTTTGCACCACACATAGCGCTTTGTGTTTTGGCCAAAATCTCTTGATCTTGATCACATATGACCACAAAACCTTCTCCCATATCGCAGCTGGGTCACTCACATGTTTGTGTGTGTGTGTATATATATATTGTCTGGGACTTAATGGTGTAAATGCAGTTGCATCACTCGTACACAGTAGTTTTCAGTAACCAATGTCACCGTAGAAATTCACTATTCACGGTCAGCCTTGAATAATTCAATACAAGAGTGAAAGTGTCCAATAACAGGGTGGTTACTGAGATTAAGCAAGTAGAGTTCAGCTGGTCATGTGATCATAACATGGCAGCCCACATGAGGGGACCCTCTCCATGTAGATTTAAACAGCTTTAATAGGGTTACTGATATGACTGTTATCTTCATTTCATGTGAGTGCTCATGATTTTACATGTATTTTTCAAAATTGATATTCATTTCTTTGGTAATAAAACTTTTTTAATAAGGAAAAATATGGCTGAGTGCACCTTTAATGGTTTCGTTATTGAACCAGATTGATTAAATTAATCAAGATTCCCATCCCTACACCAGATTGCTGAGACACAACCTGTTGTTGTGACTTTGTTGCTATCAGTGGCAGTTTTACAATTTCCGAGGGCCCAAGCAACCGACCAACCTGGCCCCCATTTTGAAAAACTTTGCTTAAAAAATAACATAAAATTGACTTAAAATCATAATTGTAAATTCATCCTATCAGCCGTTGTAGCCAAGTACATTGAAAATGTTTTATGAGATAAAAATCTAATTAAAGATAATGAATACACATTTCCAGTTTTTCCACAATACAGTTCCATTTAAGTGTGCTACTCAATAATGGAGAATGACATTTTTTTCAATTACAATTACAAGTTTATGGAATCATAAAAGTATGTGTCAATAACAATAAAAAGTTTATTCCCAGCTGTGCTCACCCTGAGTTTCCAGGTTCTCACACAGCTCAGACTTGGCTTCTCCGTTGGGCCTGAGGCTGACCTTGGGGTTGAACTTGTTAGACATGGTGGCAGCAGTGACCACAGCTTTCAGACTACGAGTGCTCCGCTTGGCCACATTCTGCTCTGGGTGGAAGAGCACCACATAAACTTTCGGCATGTAGAGCATCCCAAGAGACACAGATGCGCTCAGACTCACCGAGATGGTCAGTGTGGTTGTTTGTATGTACATCTGCAAAACAAAATACAATAATAGGCCATTAACTTTATAATTAAGGGAATAAGTCACACAGAAAAAAAAAAAATCTGTCATCATGCTGCTCCATTTCCATAATCTGTTATTTACCATAGAACATAAAAGGAGACATTTTTGAATAATCTTTACACAGTTATTGTCATACAACAATACTTCGTACACTCAAGTCTAGTCAAGTCATTTTTATTTGTATAGCGCTTTTCACAACACACATCGTTTCAAAGCAGCTTTGCAGGAAATCATGAATACATATTTTTTTAACTGTAATATCTATAAAGTGATTATTGTGTAGTTCGATTATGTGTAGGGGATTGAGTATAAAAATTAAATAATAATTATATTTAGTACTCCTGTGAGCAAGTTGAAAGCAGTGGCAAGAAAAACAAAACTCCATAAGATGTTGGTTTATGGAGAAAAATAACCTTGGGAGAAAACAAGAGGGCCAGTTCCCCTTTGGCTAAACAACATATAGATTGCCAATATTAGTTATTTGTGTTTAGAGCAAGTCATGATTTAAAATGAATAAATTAAGTAAGCGTTAATGTCCAGTGTTTCAAAATAAATAAATAAAATAATGTACTTTAAGATTAATGACTAATGTCTTTGAAGTCCAATCTTGGATTAACTGCAGAAGTTCACATATATGCATTGTCCTTTGTTAGTTGGCTGATGAAGACTTTTGTTGGTAATTAAATGATAGTCTATGTATTCCATTTCAAGAGTGTAGTCCATCGACAGACAAAGGTGATGCAGACAGAGATCAATGAGGTGCATTGCAGTTCAAACGGCAGTCCATTTCATTGAGGTAAGGTGGGGTCTATCCTAAGTCCAAAGTTCAGGCATTGGCATATGAAGTATCCAATGTCTTACAGTTGGAGTTTGCAACAGTTCATCCTCTGAAGTCAAAAGACTGAAGTTATTTCTGGATAGCACTAGCTGTAGTTTGTTGTCATCACACATAGCAGTGGAGTTCAACATCAAGCAGGAATGGAGCTGAATCTGGCCGGCTCTGGTAACCTTGGGATATGAATCCCAAGGTTGAGACATGGAAACAAATAGAATAATATTAGCATAGATGCCATTCAATTTTATGAGAGTTATAGATCATGATAGATGTTTCTGGTTCCGGTAGACCTAACTAAAGAAGCCTAATTGTGAGTTGATAAATAAATTAGGTGTATGCCTGGCTAAATTGATGAGTCTTTAGTCTAGACTTAAAGTGTGATTGTGTCTGCATCCCAAACAGTGTTAAGGAGACTAGTCCATAATTTAGGAGCCAAATATAAAAAGGATTTACCTCCTTTCATGGAATTTGCTATTCTTGGAATTATTAACAAGCCAGAATTTTTTATTTTAATAAAAATTTTTACAGGAAAACAATACAAAAATTATTATCAAGAATAAGATTTCAAAAGTCTTAGTATAAAAAATAAATTATGATAAAAATAAAAAAATATGATTGTGCCTGGCAACATGTGTATGTAAAATGTTAGAAAAAGCATTTTAGCTCAGTGTAAAGCTGACAAATTACACAAGGTTTATTTCTATTTATTCTACTCCAAACTTCCTTTAAACTTCCTTTTCTGTCTGCTCGTATGAATGTAACGCATCATAAGAAAGTGTATCACCGCTGTTCAAATGCACTATGGATAGCATCATTTATATCTATATATGTTTTCCATCTGAATTAACTAAATATTGAATGAAACAAATAACAATAAAATGCAAAAGTAATCTCTTCAGTAATCAAAATACTTTTTGAATGTAAATGTATACTAACTACCAATTATTAAAATTGTAACTGTAGTGGACTACAGTTACTTAGATTTTGTATTTTAAATATGTATTCCCGTTACATGTATTCCTTTACTCCCCAACCCTGCACATAAGATCTTTGCTGTAGAAGATGACGTAACATTAAATCCATCGATAGTCAAATTGTATTTTAGCGGCTTATTATTAGAGGTTTTTTATCCAATAATTAGTACCTCTGTTTTATCAGAATTGAGTGGAAGGACATTTCTGGCCATCCAAGCATTGATTTCATTGATACGCTAATGTGGAATTTTCAATGGGTTTAGAAGAAATATAAAGTTGGGTATCATCGGCATAACAGTGGAAACTTATTCCATGATTCCTGATAATAACTCCCAGGGGAAGCATGTATAAGGAGAAAAGCAGCGGCCCTAAAACTGATCCCTGTGGCACTCCATACTAAACTTTTGTTTGATTTAACTTCCTCGTTTATACATACAAAGTGGTAGCGGTCTGATAAAGAGGACCTAAGGCATGCTAATGCAAGTCCACTTAGTTCTCCAGCCTATTCAAGAGAATGTTGAGATCTATCATGTCGATGGCAGCACTAAGATCTAAAAGCACTAGAAGATCAGATGATAAGAGCAAGTAATTTGTAACTCTGATAAGGGAAGTCTCTGGCTGGCTTAATTCCTGGACGAAATTGATAACGTATACCATTTCTCTGTAGAAATTAACATTGTTGGTAGGAAAACTTTTCTGGTATTTTTGACATAAATGGTAGATTTGAAATTGGTCTGTAACTAGCCAATTCTCCTGGATCAAGCTGTGGCTTCTTAATAAGCAGTTTAATAACTGCCATTTTAAAGTTTCTTGGGACATGTCCTAAGGATAGCGAGGAGTTAATAATATTAGGAAGAGGTTCTAAGATTACAGGGAATACCTCTTTTAAGAGCTTAGTTGGTAATGGATCTAACATATATGTTGTGGCTTTTGATATTTTGATACGTTTTGTTAGCTCTTCATGAACTATGACAGTGAAGGATTGAAGTTGCTCATGATGTAAATGATGAAAAACTGTTTACTGAGGTGATGTGACAGTTGATTGCATATATAAAATTTTATTTCTGATTATTTCAATTTTATCTGTAAATAAATTAATGAAGTCATTACTATTGTGCTCTGATGGAATATCTGGTTCAGTCTATGTTTTATTCCTAACCAATTTAGCAATAGTACTGAATAAATACATAGGATTTTTGTGGTTATTTTCTATGAGTTTTCTAAAATACCAGGCAGATTTTAGTGCCTGTCTGTAGCTACAGACACTATCCTTTCCTGCATCACAAAATACCTCTAATTTTGTATTCTTCCACTTGTGCTCCATTTACCAAGCTACTCTCTTGAGAGCATGAGTGTGATTATTGTACTATGGTCCAGGGCTTTTTTCTTAAATTTTCTTTCATCGAAGGGGGGCGACACTATCAAAAGTGCTAGAGATTACTGTATTTTATATTTTCTGTTATTACGTCAAGTTCTTCTAGACTTTTTGGCTTACTGAGTATGTGAGACAATTCTGGAAGATTATTAGTGAAGCTATCTTTAGTTGTCGAAAGAATAGTTCTACCTGAAAGATAGTGTGGTGTATATTGAGTGACATTAGCGATGTCATCGCTCTATGGTAGAATTTATATTGTATCAACATCCATATGTCTGTCAACTCCATATGACAGAATTAAAAATAGTGTATGGTTATGGCAATGAGTTTGTCCTGTCACATATAGTCTGACTCCAAGTGAGTTGAGAATATCGATAAATGCTAGTCCCAATGTGTCATTTTCATTATCTATGTGATTGTTGAAGTCACCAACAATTAAAGCTTTTTCTACATTAACTACTATATCTGATAGAAAATCTGCAAATTCACCAAAGGAATCCAGAGAATGGCCCTGGTGATCTATATACTGTAGCAAGGGCAAATTAGGCATAGATTTTTTACTTTATATCTGACGGTGTCACGTTAAGCAATATTAGTTCAAAAGACTTAAACTTATATATTGTCCTCTGAGTAACACCAAAATTTTCCCAACACCTCCTCCTCAACCCTTCAGATGAAGCTCATGTTTATACCAATAACCTGCGGTAGTAGATTTATTTAAAATAATATATTCATCCGGTGTAAGCCAGGTTTCAATCAAATAGTGCGTATCCAAACTGGGATCTGTAATAATTTAATCTTTAGAAGCCCTACCTTTTCCTATGTTAAGCCCTATGTTTATCTTCAAATGTATATTTTATTTTTTTCAAGTTTGACTATAAGTTTGAATTTTTTCTAAATTATTTAGTAAGGGGTCTGTGTTTGGTTGTTTGGGGAACAGACACAGTCTCTATATGATATATAGGTGATACAATCTCTATGTGTTGAAGTTTATGTGACCTGTGTGATGTCTCAAGGCACATCCCCTGTAGGGATGGAGTCCGTCTCTCTCTTTACCCCAATAACTCTTCTAATTGTCTATAAATCCTATGCTATTCTCTGGACACCACTCAGACATACAGTGAAACTAATCTACTATAAACATCATCACCATGACGAGGAAGGGAGGGGGAGGGGGCCCAGAGCATATTACAGTCTCTGACATCGTTTTTGCAATTTCACACACCTCTTTAACACTAACTTTAGTGATCTCTGACTGGTGAAGCCAGACATCGTTAGTGCCGACATGAATAACAGTTTTAGAAAATCTACATTTAGTATTAGCCAGCACTTGCATTTTGATTTGATGTCAGATGACCGGGCCCCTGAAAGGCATTTAACAATAGTGGCTGGAGTCTCTGTTTTCATGTTCCTTACAATAGATTCACAAATTATTAAGGCTTTTTCAACATGATTCTCAGTGGGTGCATCACTGAGTGGGGAGAATCAATTGGAAAGCCTAACAGGAACGAGAGAGTGGTGTCGCTTTGCTGAGCGAGTATGTCACCAAGACGTCACCCAAACGCCCTGCTGTGGGGGCTCTTCAGCCGGAACCAAAGTGTGTGTGTTGCTTGCTGTTCTACCCGCATCCGAAAAAGTATCTACCGGCTTGTCTTTCTCACTAACCTCCACAAGCATTGGCACAAGCCTGACAAATTCCTTAAATTTATCACATGTTCATCCCTCACTGCTGACGGAAGAAGCTATAGTAAAAAAATGTCATGCAATGCAGGAATAAATAACATGAGTGGATGCCAAGACTTACCACAACTGTTTGTTGTTGTTTTTGTTGATGTTATGGTTGTTCTTGAGCATCAAGGGTTTGAGATCGATGTGGTTCGATGTGATTCCTAATCAGCAGATATTTGAGATTTATGCAATAATGTGTAAAACACAGTGGAGAAAATGAATGCACGCAGTCGAGATGAAAGATGTAGACAAGCAGGAATAATGAAAAGATGCGTTCTGTAAAATACACAGTTGAATGAATAGAAAAGGGGAAATACCTGAAGGGGAAAAACCTGAAGCACATGGCAAAATGGCAAAGGATAAAACGGCAAAGGATAAAACATTGAATGTGAATAAGCAAGAATAAGCAATCCTAAGCAGGCTAGCAAACTGTGTGCTGGCAGCAGCAACCTGAAGGGGAAGTGGCAGACCCATTGCAGACACTGTAAAAAGTGGTAACCTGAAATTGTTACTTAAAGGAACTATTTCTACCTGATCTATGTATTAAAATTGATTTTGCTGGTGTAACCTTATACTGTAAAGGGGTTCCCCGTCTGTCGAAGAAGCGACACAAGGGGTCTCTCTTGAGAGCCTTTTGCATCTCTGATCTATGAGAAAAGGCCAATGAGAAATTGGCAGACAGAATTTGCATGTCCCTCCCCCGGACCTACGGTATAAAGGGAGGGAAATGCGTCTGTTTCATTCAGGATTTTTCTGAGGAGCCGACAATGAGGTTCGTCCGCAACAGTGGCTTGGTTCAGCGACGTGGCCGGGAGGACACAATGTCTCATTCCCTGGTTACATCCGTAACCTAGACATTCTCATCCAGGGGGACAGTGCTCAATAGGGGGCCTCAACAAACTTCCATAAGGGCCGTAAGATACCTTAAAAATATTTAAAACAAGCAATATTTATAATCTAACCTATTACAATTCTAAAAACCTAAATCATTTGACATTGCATCTTCACATAATTTTGAGCAGGCACAGAACAGCCTTAACTCAGCTGAGTAAGACCCTTAATATTTCAAGTCTTTTGAAGTCATATGATTATTTTGGTGTTAGGAACAGGCAAAAATGAAATCATTATTCACTGATAATATTGCCCTCCCGCCGAAGCTCGCGTCTAGCCCACATTCGCGTCCAGAATTAAAAAAGTGATTTATCGCATTACGTTTGTCTTTACATGACATCTAATTATGTTTTGGTGTCAATTATGTTGTTGGAACATAGTCAAATCTACATGCAGGGGCGGGTGGGGGGGTGTGGATATGAACAAGTATTTGAACAAAATTTGTTCCTGTTTCTAACACACAATTTTTTTTTTTGAAGCTTGACAGCCTATATACTGTCATTGTATGGAAAATAGCTGTAAGAAGATCTAAAACAAAATCTTATTTTTTGTTCCATGGAAACATATAACAGCAAATTAATTTAGTATGTGTAAGAGTAAGTGAGAGTAAAAAATGAGTTTTCATTATCGGGTGAAATATTCCTGTAACCGAACAAAGCCATGATTGCCTGAAGTACTCGTTCACTGACCTGGAATCTTAATTTCATGAGGGCTTATTGACATAATATACCCCTGAGCTCACTGACTCAGTCAATATGTCAAACCTCAATGGAGAATAGAAGCAGAACCTTGTGACTCAACATGCCCAAAGCATCTAAGGCATTGCTTGAATAATGGAAGGGTTCTCATGATTATTTTTAACCTACCACTTGTTTATGACAGGTTTTCACTGACACACGCGAACACACACTCACACACAAACTAGCACTAATGGTTTCAGCCACTCCATGGCACTGCTTCCAGCCCCCTGCTGTTGCTTTCAAATGCCACTGTGTGTTTTGGCTCAGGCGGACGTGACCTCGGTGTGCTGTGATTAAGTGTGACTCACTGCTGTGATCTCCATCCAGAGGGACTCGCTGAAGAGCAACCTCAGCATAAGCAGGCAGGGAGGATTAGGGCCACATCAGCTGTGCATCTTCTGGACGGAGAGACAGATGGCTACCACCCAGCACTGTCCACTGAGCAATCCTAAATTTGCTCAGGATTGCTGAGCCATTCAAATATGCTGGGATGTCATTGTGGTGCTTAATAGTAGTAATAGACTGTCATGATTATGAAATGCGCATAGTTGAAACCAATACCAGTGAAATTTCATGATACTCAATATCAAAGCAATACTAAATGGTGACTATTACGCAACTGAACACTGTGGCAGGGTGGAGGGCAGGGCCGAGTCGTGATTCTACACACCCGGTCCCTTATCAGGCTAATCAAGCCTCCGAGAGGGATAAAGGCTGACTGCGAAGGTGTGGGAGAGAGAGATCGTTTACAAACATGTCCGTCATGTGTGTGTGTTTGCCTTTTGTTTAAGTTAAGCATTAAAATATTATTTATATTGACAAGCCGGTTCTCGCCTCCTCCTTTCCATTGAACGCCTTTACAAACACATACTGCTTCATTTAAAAGGACAGTTCACCAAAAATGACAACTCTGTCATAATTTGTTCATCCCCATGTTAATCAAAACCCAAATTACTTTCTTTCTTCCATGGAATACAGATGGAGCTATTATGTTAATATGTTACGGCAATATGTTAGTCTCAGTCACCATTCACTTTCATTACATCCTTTTTTCCATGCAATGAAAGTGAATGGTGACTGAGGCTGCCTAAAATGTCTCTGTTTTCCACTGAAGACTGCAAGCTATATGAGTTGGAAACGAGAGAAGTTTCCTTAAATGTTCCTATTTGGATGAATTATCCCTTTAATTATTAAACTTGAGCTACAGTATATCTAGGGAAAAAAATATCATAGCGACTCGGAGGATTGTTTCATTTGACTTGGCCTTGTAAGCAATCATGAAGCAACTAACTTGAACACATTAGCAACCACATAGCAAAGTCCTGGCAACCACACATGACCAGGCACCACTTACATTTTCTTCAAAATGTGAGAATCCAATTATTTTATAAAACAGGAAATGAAAGGGAGAAAAACTATGTCTGCAACAGCTCAATATGTTGGGAACAAGCACTAACTGCTAGTCCATGGATCCGAAAGAATAAAATAAAATAAATCAATTTCAAGGCAGTTCACTCCACTTGATGGCCATCTTTGGAACAAAATCAAGTACAATGTAAACAAGTGGCATAAAAGTACAGCTCCTTTTTATTTGAATGGGGAAAGACCTAAATGTCCAAAATGTTTGGTCAAGATTATAATCAAAGAACAAATTTCAAATTGTAATTGTGCTTCTTTACCTCAGATTACACAATAAAACTAAATTTTAGCGGCTTGTCTAGCTAATGTATGTGCGCATGCTCGAGTTGATTGACAGGTGATGTCTTGACTCTAAAAGGTGATTGGCTGTTTTACCTGTACAGTGGGACAATTCATTTTATTAGAAGTGGCCCATCTCTGGTAAAGAGTCTCTGCCGAAACCAAAATTGTGTCTACACAAATTTAAAATTTAAAGGGATAGTTCACCCAAAAATGTACATTCTGCCATTAACACACTCTCATGTTGTTCTAAACCTGTATGACTTGTGTTCTTCTGTGGAACACAAAAGAAGATTCAGGAGAAAGAATCCTCAGCCACCATTCACTTTCATTCATTATTACTTCATCTTTTTTGCCAAACAATGTATGAAATTGAATGATGACTGACACTGACTGTCCTTCAGCTTAACATCTTTTTTGTGCATGTGTTCCACAGAAGGAACCATATAGGTTTGGAACAATACCAGAGGTGTAAACAATGACATTTATTTGTTTTTGGCAGCACTATTCCTTAACCAAAAAATTATATTGTAGATAAAGATATATTTAGCCTACCTAAAAGAAAAGAAACTGGTCTACAGTGATTATAGAGGGCATAAATTATTATCATTAGTCTATACATCGAAATGTTTCACCAATCTTTCCGAACCTGAAGTTGCAATTACAGTCAAATGAGGATTTAATGGTGCACACGACACACAATTCATACTGCTATCTAATCAATGCCTCTACCTCGGGCTATATATGTGCAGACACCACACCTGCAATCTAATGAGGCTTGTGAGAAATACTAAGATGGGAACTAGACAGTGAATCAAGGTTAGTCCTCTGAGCCTGTCTCTTGTTGTCTCAACACTTATAAAGTGCTCCACTTTTTTGTACTTAAATTGAAGATACAAGTTAAAAGAGGCCCGTCTTATTACACTCCCACATACCTTATGAATGGGTGGCTTGATAAAAACATATACTGGAACAGATCAACTTTAACACAATAGCTGATTCTGCCACATTGTCACATGCTGCTGCCAAATTATCTCTTGGGATTGAAAAAAAAGAATTATATTTCTTCCAGTAGCTTTTTAAATGAGAAATAGGTCTTATGTTATCATCTGAAGCTTTTAAAACAAGAAGTAAGGCTCATGTTCAAAGCATTGCTCTAGAAAACTGTGTTCAACGAGATGTGAATGTTTCTCATTCAAATGAACAGCGAATAAGCACATTTAAGAACATTTCACATGTTATATCTACATACTAAGGATGTCATGTTGTCTCTTAGTATGCTGTTGCTCTGTATAAATGTAAAAAAAAACTGTGTTTAATTAAGTATCTTGTCCAATCAAAGTATGGTTTGGTGGAATAAAAATGGGCATGTCCCATATAAAAACTGGGACTTAATCAGCTGTGAAGGTTTTCATGCATTCAGGTCATTGCTGAATGTGGTAATGAATTCTATATAACACTGCATTAAAAAAAACGTTCTCCTATCCCATTTTCATTTGCAGAGACAAGTATAAGTAAGCCATTCGTTGGATAATTTCCTGAAGGGTGTAAACACTGGCTCTGTGGAACATTCACAACATTGCTCTTTGTTTGTTTGAGCATCATAGCAACATGTCTATCTGTGTCTCAACAACGGAAAGAAAGAGGCAAGTGGTTCCAATTGTTTGGGATACTTGTTTGGAAACAGTCATTATTACAAGGTCTGTACCGTTAGTGATTTTATCAGATGTCACATGTCACATGCTAACACGTCTTGTGGTCATACTTTTGAAACCATACAGATTTTAATCTTTATTGCTAGCCCCATTTACTTCCATAGTATGTGTCTTACTGTAGCCAAGATGATCACATAAGATAATGATATATTTCTTCCAAAAGTTCATGTACCCTTAAATTAACCCCATTCAGTCAAATTACTGACAAACAGCATCTCCCATCAGACCTTTTTGAATCAATCAAAATGTGAAGACATTTCCCTCTAGCACTACTAATCGAGAATTTGTGCAAGCAACCTCAGAGACACAGGAAGTAATGACATTCTAGGGAATTTCCAATACAATTTTTATTTGAATGAGTACGAGTACAGATACTTCATTTTTGGTACTCACTGATACAGAGTCTGATACCTGTTTTTTTTTTTTTTTTTTTGTGCGTTTTGTTTTTATACAGAACCTCACAGCACTATCCAAAATCCAACATTGGAGTTATATTTTGTCAAAGTGCCGCATAACAGAGTATCAATTGTTAGATACTGCTCAAGTATAATACAATTTCTACTGTTTTATTATTATATTATTAGTAGTAGTATTACATTGAATATTACATAACTTTACAGTAGTGATATATTTCTGTCATACTTTTTATCCTATAAATGTAGCTTTGATTTTGAAAGAGCTTTTATTTTGAAGTGTTTCAGTTTTGTTTTGACCAAGGAGCTCTGACATTATGACAGCAGCTTCCCACTCTGGAAAAGTCGGGCACCACGTGACTCAAAGTGGATATTAAACCACAAAAGGCTGCTATTTAATTAAGTATGTACTCTGTATGTGCCTTGCACTACAAGGTAAATTTACACTCTGTTTACTGACATCTGTTACAAACAGAGCGCTGGATGCTCATGATGGTGTTTTTCCTGTATGAGCCTTGGAGGAACTTTAAAGGTGTAAGCAGCCAGTGTCAGCACAACACTGTCTCCACACATTCACTAGCGCTCACATGTGAATTACAACAAACTATATATTGTCACGGATCCACCGGACTCCCTCTCTCATGCCACACTCTGCTCCCTCTCCTTCACTCCACAGGTCGTTCCCCAGTCGCCACCAATGCTCACGACCACGGAGGTCATTCCCCAGTCACCACCAGTGCTCACGACCACGGAGGTCATTCTCCAGTCGCCGCCAGTGCTCACGTCCACGGAGGTCAGTTCCTAGTCACTAACAGCTCCTTCGTCCAAGCCTTCCACAGCTCCTTGCTCCAGGACTTCCACATCTCCATGCTGCAGGCCTCCCATGGCTTTGCCCCTTGAGCCTTACATGGCTCCACCTTTCACGGCTCCACCCCTCAAGCCTTCCATGGCTACACCTTCCATGTCTCCTGATCCTGTCCCTGCTCTATGGCTGTCTCCCAAGCCTCTTGACCCACCTCCCTGGTCTCCTGATCATCCATAGTCTCCTCCCTGGCCACCGGATCATCTGCTTATTCCACCTGATCGTCCTCCTGGATCCTCTCCTGTCTTCGGTGTCCTCCTGCCCTCCTCTATCTTTGGGCGACAGGAGTCGCCAGTTAGCGGGGGTGGGGGGTGGGGGGGGTCTGTCATGGATCCACCGGACTTCCTCTCGCATGCAGCACTTTGCTTCCTCTTCCTCACTCCACACAGCGCTCACTCTCCTCTGAGTTGATCACACGTGCATGCACATCATCAGTGATTAATCAAGGACTGCATAAATACCCCGCTCTCACACTCAGTCATTTGTCTGTTCTCATTGTCGGTGTTTCCCGGAGACTACGGACTCCCTAGTTTGTCTAGACTTACCTGTAATTGTATACTTACCTGTCATTGTTCCCCTCATCAGAGTTTAGTGTTAGTTCTGTTTGTTCCCCAGCGTTTGGATTCTCCTGTTTTTTTACATTTCCTGTAAAGACCAAAATACTTTGTGAGGTTTCCCTTAATTTGCATACTGTTATATTTCCCTGTTTGGAGTTTACTCGCCTGCCATTTGTGTCCTACCTGTGTCCGGATTGCCTCACCTGTTTGTTATTCCTCTTGTCCATTCCCTCTGACAATAAACCCCATGACTGAGTCCATCCCTCTGCCTCCGTGAGTTTCTCCGTGACATATATTTATCTCATTAAATCACAGCTTTTGCGTTTAAATTTTCGCACTAGGACCTAACGTGATTAAATTTGTGGGCTAAATGTTTACGTAATGACATCCGTACATCAGATGGTATAGTTTTTTGGTATCAGAGCATTTTTATGAGTACGAGTACCAGTACATGAGCACAGTATCGGACCCAATACCGTTACCAGTATTGGTATCGGGACATTCCTATAATATTCACATAAACTATGGTAAGTGCAATTCAAAGGTTGCATTTTTGCTCTAAAAATATATTTTTTTATTCCAGAGATGGCTATGTTTAGCGTTGAGGTTTGAGTCAGGGGGTAGAGTTAATAAGATATGCATATCTGTTGAATGTATTCCATAATTTACAACTAAAAATACAACTCGCTTCAGACACCACACTCGATATTTCATCTAGAAATTGGAAATCACACATACCCAAATATTCAACAACACTTCCAACTTTGGACTCTTTGGGTTTGATTGTTTTTATTTTTTATGTTCCAGAAAAAAAAATAATTCAGGTGCTCATTTAGGTCGCAGCAAAGGAATGAAACACTAAAAGAGTAAATGTGAATGTCAAAGGAACTGGCATTTAACAGGGGTCGGGACCCCCCTCTGCCACACTTTTCACATTGCTGACACAAACCTATATGTAAATAAGAGATGTTGACCTCTTTTAGATAGAGACAGTCATTACTCTGTCAACAACACAAAGAAAAACAGCCCTTGGAAGTGAACCCTAACAACATGATGGCACCATAATGATAGCTTCCAGTTTTGGAGGGAGGAGAGGCATACAAATAATAGTCTATGTAAGGTGGGAAGCCTGAATTGATATGATCAAGCTTCCTCCAAACAAACATGCTAAGGGTTTTTGAAAATGCCTAGAATCAGAAAAAATATATAATTGGAGTTTGCTTAGAAATGTTGGGCCTTCAAATGTTTTAGTCAACATGAAATCAAAATGTTCCCTTTTTACTTTCTAAATACACTTTCCTGGTCTTATTGTGTATGATTCATCAATGCACATAATACAAAATAAATACAATAAAAATAATAATAATTATCTTTTTTTAGTCGCATTGAAGTGAGAGCAGATAAAAAGGCAGGTGGCTAGGGAAGAACTGATGAAGAAAGGTCATGTGATACGTGGTCTCAGGCACACCCACAGACCATTGGCTGATGCAAATTGCTTGCATAACTGGAACCTACTTTGTTGATATAGCATGCTGGAAGTAAGTTTGATTAAATAATCACTGGATCAGCCAATTTGCCAGGTTAGAGGCATAACATCTTATAACGGGGCAAATTCACCTAACAGTTGCAACCAGGGCTGTAGATTCTGGAGGTTGGTAAACCACCCTGCAAAGCTGTCATTACTGCAAGTGGAGGATTTTTTTGACGAAAACTCTTATAAGTAGTTTTTTCAAATTGTAATAGTAATTGTTCAAGTTATTAACTGTCCTGACTATACATTGTGATCAGTTGAATGCCACTTTGGTGAATAAAAGTACCATTTCTTTCCATAAGATCAAAATCTGTACATTATTCCAAACTTTTGGCCGCCAGTGTATATATTATACACTGATATTAAAACTCAACAATAAAACAACTTATGCCACACTATATGGATGTATATTAAGTTATGTATAGATGATGGTGGCAAGCAAGTGCTCTGCTGTTCACGTGTCTATAGATTACACAATTCAAAGAATTTGCATCTCTATACTTTTGTCAAGTGTTGCGTCTCGGTTTGATTTAAAAATAAATTATCTGTAAAGAAGGTCTTTAAACCATCATCATCATATGATGTAATAAATGAATCAACCGTTTTAATTATTGCGTTCCAAGTTAAAACATTTTCTTTTTTTATGATCTCAATATTGTCTGTGTATGAAAGAAACCCTAGAGGGTCCAAGGTCCACCCACCACAGTCTCACAGAATCCTCTGGGAAACACTGTCAGTACGAACACACACCTCCATTCTGTTTCCATTTATGTTACGCTATTACTGCAACAGAATTTTGTTTTAAAAAGAAGTTTGTGTACAATATCTATTGAACATGTCTCAAGTGAATCAGTGAATCATTTATTTGAACTGGTTAATTTAAATCAACCTTCCAAACAAACTAATCCACTTAAATGAACTGGATTTCCAAGTGCTTCTTCAAAGTGAATGGGTAAATTATTTATTTTAACAGGTTTATTCACATGAGCGAACTGATTCACTAAAATTTACTTTTTTACTGCATTGACAAAATGTAACGTTTTATGACAATAAACCACCACTTTTTGTAAAAAGTAGCTTGTTACTGTAAAAGCTACACTGTATCTACTGTCATGCTACAGAAAAATAAGTAGCTAGCATTGCTTCTGATTGTTGCTCCCTAACACTGATGAAAGTTGTAATTTATCATATGATTATTAAATAGTGTGGTGCTGGTGGCGTAGTGTGCTAAAGCACTGAACTGTAAGCAGAAGGTTGTCGGTTCGTTCCCCACAGCCACCACCATTGTGTCCTTGAGCAAGGCACTTAACTCCAGGTTGCTCCGGGGGGATTTTCCCTGTAATAAGGGCACTGTAAATCGCTTTGGATAAAAGCATCTGCCAAATGCATAAATGTAAATAAAACTAGGCTAACCACACACACAAATAAATGACACTATCAGCAGGTGCTATTCATTTCCAGTGAATTTCCTAATACATTTTAGAGCAAAGGCAGGTGGCTGGGCAATGAGAGAGAGAGGAGCGAGAAAAAAAGATCATGTGATACGGTTATTGCATTTACCCAAGTCACGCTTTTCTCTGCTCAGCAGAATATAGTTATTTGTTTCTCTGTGATTGGTGTAGGCAGAACATGTCTAGTGCAACATGTAATTACCTAAGTTAGTTCCCACAATCTTATATCTGAATAAGTCATTCAAACTGCATTTAAAAGGCACAGTGGGAAACAGAGTTTAAAGCAATAATGGCTCCCCACCAACAAGTATAACAAGACTCAAATTGCTGAAATTGCTTGTTCAAGGCTTTGCAAAGGGAGGCACTAATTAAATAAAACTCGATTTGAAAAGGAGAAAGGCCTTATCTTAAGCCTAAAAAACAGAAGGTCCCGTGTTTTCTAATTGAAATGAGTTATGCAGTCAACACAAGTGAAGGTGCTAATATAATTTGGCCTTAAAACTAAAGGGAAGTGTTTTTTCATTAGTTTGGTATTTTAAGTGAGTTGGTACTGCTTGTCTATTGATTACATCATCTACAAAAAGCTGACACTCAATCTCCTTGCTATTTTCAAAGTCTCTTTTATCTTTCAGAGCACAGTACTAGATGGGCAAAAGAGAGTGCCTTTGTTTTCCCAGTCCCTTTTCAATACTCTAAAGAAACCATGTGAATTCCTTTCTACAGCATATCGTACCTCATGATTCTGTTTTGCAGTTCTGTTTGATCTAAAACCCAAATGAACATAGTCAATTTGTTCCCGCTTGTTTGTTTTTTGCTGAAAATGGACTGTGCTAAATGGCATGTTTCGTAGTAAGCTGAGGCTGTAAATGCTACCATAACTTTAAAACATGTACATCTTGAGCAGTTGTGTTTACCCACCTTTTCCGCCGACTGCGATGTCCCAAAGAAGATGGGAATAAAAGCGAGCCAAATGATGCAGGTGGTGTACATTGTGAAGCCGATGGGCTTGGCCTCATTGAAGGTCTCAGGAACCCCTCGTGTCTTGATGGCGTAAACCGTGCACGTGACCATCAGTAACATACTGTATCCCAAAAGACAGATAAGTGACAAATCCGAAATGTCACACTTCAGAACTCCACGAGCCATCTCAGGATCTGCCATGCGTTGGTCCTCATAGTCAATGAGAGCTTGGGAAGGGTCTACTGCGAACCAGATGCACACCCCTAGGAGCTGAACTGAGATCAAGCTAAAGGTGATTACCAACTGTGATGCTGGACTGATGAATCGTGGTGCGCTGACCATCATTTTTCCCTGCTCAAAAATCCGATAAATCCGGTTGGTCTTGGTAAGTAACGCTGCATAGCTGATACTCATTCCGAGCCCTAGGAAAATTCGCCGCAGTGAGCAAATCCCAACATCTGGGGTAGAGATCATAATGAAAGTGGTGGCATAACACAGAAAGATGCCTGTAAGCAGGACGTAACTGAGCTCTCGGCCAGATGCCTTGACAATTGGCGTGTCATTGTAGCGGATGAAGGTGACCACCACAAAAAGTGTGGCCATGATGCCAAGAATAGCAATTAAGACGGGTATGACTGCCCACGGTGAGCTCCACTCCAGCTTTATAATAGGGATGGGCTGGCAACCTGTGTGGTTCTTATTGGGTCTCAGATCAAAACGGCACATCTTGCAGTTGAAGAGGTCAGCTTGATACTGGTAACCATCGCAACGTTCGCAGTGCCAGCAACATGAAATGCCCTTAACGATTTTCTTGCGCCATCCTGGTTTGCAGGGCTGACTACAAATGGATGTCGGCACCTGCTTTCCCCCACCAGGCCATTGCATTGCCCACATCTGAAATGCAAAACAAACACTATTTACCATTCACCCCTTAGCTAGAGACTAGAAACAATGTTTAAAACCTCAAATTAATGTTTTTATCTCCTCACACACTGACTCATTAAATGAATTGTTGAGAATCTCCAAGGAGAGATTTTAAACAGTTTTCCTCAAGCCTGGACTTCAATCCTTATTCATATGCAACACTCTTTAACAACGATACTCAACATGTGGCCTTTAAGCCATTTTTTGTTGCCCTTGTGTTGTAATGTTGTCATCACTATTGCAACTTCAAATATTAATCACAAACATGTCTTCTTAACACGTTTAAAGGAGTAGGGTTGGGTGGACTGACGGTATATACCGAGTGACAGTAGAAATATGTCAACTTGTAGATGGAACACTCTTCTCCGATTTAACCACAATGTAACTGTAGGTTGGTTTTTGCTTCCAAGCATTTCCTAACTTGCCACATTTGCAACCTGAGCTTTCCAAAGTTGAGTAGCCCTGCTCTAAAATGTGTGCATTCAGTAAAAATTAAAGATACAACTTCAAACGGCATGCTTACATTTAGGTAAAGCTGGTCAGTCCAGTGGCCGATGATTTTGTATTCGGCCGTTTTGTTTATCTGGTACTGGTAGATATCGTAGCGGCCTGGAGCATCTCCGTTCTCGTTGAACTGCACTGGATTGCCAGCTATGCCTGAAGATGCAAGCAGAGATGTTAGATTAAAGAGAAGCAAAATGTGTTCCAACATGACATGCAGTATTTTCAAAGTAATGACTAAGTACTCATTTATGGACAGATCCAGGTCAGTGCCCAAAAATCTGAGAACTGAGATTGATGGTGTGCCTGAAATAGCAATCTTTAAGATGCACTAAATGTGCAAACAGTAGATTTAACCGAATTTTGCCTGTAGCTTCAGAGTTGGTAAATACAGATTTGCAAAATGTAACTGCTTTAGGGGTTATTTAATGCTTTATCTACAGTATATAACATAATGAATAGCAATTAGCTTTTTTAATACTACTCATGTGTAAGATAACAATGAGCATTGTGTTCAAGGGAGTAAAAAGAACTGCTTTTTTTCTCGGAATGAAAAAAAAAAGCATTACTATGGCTGGATAAAATGCATGACCAAATTTACTTAGCTGAAATTCCCTTTGCTGATATCTAGCATTAAGTACACTGGATGCAATTTATATTTTGCAATAGCTTATGGAAGGAGGCAGGCAAGGTGGATAGGATAACAATGGAGCAGCATCCCATGATGCATTTTAGATGATGTGCTTTATTTTGTGGAAAATAAAGCACATTTCCGTCTCAAGCTTTAAAGTTTTGGCTGAGCTATCTGTATTCCAAGCACCTGACCGTGTCCATCTTCCCTGGATCCTGTGCAGCCCAGTCTACCAAACAATAGCACAAGAAATTGTGCTTTCACTACTAGTGTTTGTGTTATAACTATTCTTAGACACCATCCATAAGACATTCTCACTGAAATCTAAGGGTGATAATCAGCAATGGTGGATTTATGTTGATGACAATATTTGTTTTTTTTGCAAACACTGATGAATCAACCAGTCATCTGGTTGGTAATTAAGGAATTAAGATTTTATACAGCCATGTTTGGTGACTGTCCATCTTACCATGTAATATGCGTTGCAGACAGATGTACTGTAAAGGATTACAGGAATTTCATAAGGAAAAAATATTTATCAAAACTAGAGGGTTTAAATCATTATTTATATTCCCACTGTTTAATAATCAATTATATACTCAAACATATGACATTACTATGAGTGTATAAGTGGTGCTTGCTTCACTATTCAGCAAACATCACTATTACTATTATTGGTCTTATGGATTTCAACAAACTTCTAACCTTAAGTATTAAAGGTGTTGTGCTATGGACATGAATGATATCTCAAATTGTGTAGCTTTTTCAGAAGAAGTGTGCTATTACTTTTCTAAGCTATTGGGCTTTAGACTGTCACCTGATGGATGATAAAATGTTCAAGATTGTATTTTGAAGGAAATCTTAAATACATTGAAGGAGGGCCCTAAGCCATATGTAGGGACCAAGGTAGTGTTGAACCAGCCGTTTGTAAGGTCTTACTTAAACTGGAATGTACTATAAAGTTCAAACTTGGGACTTGGCAACTACTTAATTAGGTTGTAAATAACACTGTTCATAATTCTGTGACACAATTTTTTTCTTAAAGTAAGACTTAGCTAGTAGGTATGGAAATGCATAATAAGTCATTTCCCTTTATTGATCCAATATGAATTCCATTAAAACCCATGCATTTCTGTCTTATCTTGTAACAGTTGATGTTTCAACTTAATCTGCCTCATGTATAACTGTAAATATTAATAACTTAAATTAAATGTGATGCATACTGTAGATAATCATAAAATATACAACATAGTATATTATATATTTCTATTAATACCTGGCATTCACAAATGATACTGGGCGACACAAACCAGAAAATGTGGGTCATAGTACCATTCAGTACCATCAATTATTCAGATAATTTATTCCCTTGTAAATATAAACAAGTATAAATGTCATTAAGTGTCAAAATCATTATGTATGTCTTAAAGGAGTCATGCCATGAGGAATAACATATTCCATGATCTTTTAACACACAAGAGGCCATTGTACAATAAAAACAAACTTTAAGTTTCAGAACTCAAAACTTCCTCCTCACTGCGAAAAGAGCATTTGTTGAAACCTGAAAATGACTCATTCTCTACTTCCTCCACATTGTGATTTTACACTGTGGTAGACATTTGCATTTGACTGTCTCCAAAGCAACACATCAAGGCTATTTTACCATATCACTTCTGTGGCCCCACCCATTAATGCAAAGTGCAAGATATAAAGTCAAACTTGCGAGAAATTATGAGATATAAAGTTGCAATTGCGAGAAAAAATCACTCAGAACACCTTAGCAACAACACCCTACCATCTTGGTGGTGACTATTGCACAGGCAAGCACCACTCACATTTTCTTTAGGATATGTAAACATCTACTTATTACTATTAAGAATGGCATTTATGGAGCAAAATAGCCTATTGTTATAGTTTTGCTTTTCATGCAGTGTGGGGCTATGTTTCTACAGGGATGATGCAACTACAGTGCACTGTCCCCAGGCATAAATCCTTATTAGAGAAATGAGTGTACTCCACAGCATCAAAGGGTTGAGAGATGTCTTCTGAAGTTCATTTGATGAGACATTCTGCAGCACTTCAAACAATGGGATCAGGGAGAAACACAGGTACTGTAGACTCCCAACTCCAGAGAGGGCTTACCGCTCAGCCAAGAGATCTTCTCCAACCAAAATATTCAGTGGAGGAAGATACATGGTCACTGTCAGCATTACAATGAGTTATGAGAATAATCCTTTTAGATTATTGAAAATACTGTACACTCTACATTTAGTATTTACATAGCCTTTACACTTATTTGTAAATAGTTCCAATTACTTAATTGTGTTTATCTAAAATCTGCCAATTTTGTTAAATTTTTTATGCACTGATATTTTAACGTAAAAGGACTAATGATCTGCATTAAGACATTTTTCACTTTTTATTGTTGACTTATGAATAAAAGTTATTATAATGTGTAACCGAGATAACTGAAGATGTAAGGTACAGACACATGCTATTTTAATACAAATGGACCTTTTACACTTACTAATATACTTACTAAAGACACATTAATGCACAATATAAAAAAAAAAATCCATCCAACTTTAGAGTAGCTTAGTTACAACCCTACTTAGTTCACCCAAAAAAAAAAATCTGTCATCATATACACACCCTTAGGCCATCCCAGATGGGTATGACTTTATTACATTTTTGAACTCAAATGAAGATTTTTAGAAGAATCTCTTAGCTCGTTTGGTTCATACAATACAAGTGAATGGGTGCCAAAAAGAACACATAACTCTGCATAAAAGTAGACTCCTGTGGTTAAATATAGTGGTTAATAAAGGTCTTCCAAAGCGATATGATAGGTGTGGGAGAGAAAAAGTTAACTTTCACATTCTTCTTCTTGTGTTTTTGGTGATTTGCAATCTTCATGCATACTGCCCCCTTCTTAGCAGGGAGAACAATTTCTAGCAAAATAATTACTTAAATATTAATCTGTTTCTCAACCACACCTATCATATCACATCTAAAGATATGGATTAAAACTCTGGAGTCGTATGGATTACTTTTATGATGCCTTCATTTGCTTTTTGGAGTGTACATATTTTGGCACCCATTCACTTGCATTTTATGGACCTACAGAGCTGAAATATTCTTCTAAAAATCAGAATTTGAGTTCTGCAGAAGAAAGAAAGTCATACACATCTGGGATGGCACGAGGGTGAGTAAATGATGAGAGAATTTTCATTTTTGGGTGAACTATCACTTTAAGGTTAATAAAAGCTTGTAAATTTATTCTAATTAATAAACAAAATGAATGAACTATAACAAGTATTCTGTAGGTAAGTACTTCCATGAGAAGAGCCATGAAATTCATTACAGTAGAATTTGTCAGATATACAGTACGTTAACATTCAAAAGTTTGGACACACCAACTCAATTTTATTAATAATATTTTCCATATTTTAGGTTAATACTAAAGTCATGAAATACCACAAATGGAAGTATAGGAATTATGCAGTGACAAAAAATTGTTTAGCAACCTTTACAGTAGCCTATATTAGTTTCTTCAATGTAGTCTCCTTTACTTGGATTACCCTATTGACTCCAAACAGAAACGTCACTGACTTCTCTGAGATGCAAAACATAAAAGCAGTACAGTCGATCTCAACAGAATATGAGGGTTAAATAGGTAATGTGGAAGAAACCTGCTATTTGAGCTTTAGAAGCAAAGGCAGCAGCTTAAAGGCTATCACACTTAGTAGACTTCCAAAGTAGAAACCACTCTGGACAAGAGTGGTTGTTACACAGAGAGAAAAGTGATGGGCCGCCTAGTTCAATTTCAGCCTAACTAACCTCACTTAAAATCAGATCAAAGGGGGAGTACAGGGGTTATGGGTAGATAGTAGTGCTGAAAACAGGCACTATGGCGCTGCAAGATGGTTTAGCAAGATTTGAGAGCTTGTGTGTAGCCAAAGCTGCTTCAAACACCTTCTGCTCAACATAGCCTGTGCTTATGTAGTAGAGAAAAAAGCTGGTAGCAAATCACTGGCAGACACTGGATCACAGCTCATGTGCTGTCCAATGTCTGTCATGGACACTTGTGATCTGGCAGGAGAAGTGTTGCAAACTGATAGCATTCTAAATAATATCATAATGATCAACCTATCTGATCATTAAATGGAAAAAGATGCACACAGTAATACAAAACTGTGGATTTGCCCTGTGTGTCCGCTTAAATGAAATTCATGGAGCTTTTCTGCTTAAATAAATACACAAACAATAACTTGGATTTGAAAAACTTTATTTTTGTGGCATGAGGTGCATAGATGCGTTTTTTTTATGAGAGACTTTTATTTTGACGACGATATGGTTTTCACACACCTGGGGCCGGTTAAACCAGCAACTTGGCCTAGTTGTGGCGTAAACGGGCACTAAGTTACAATTTATACACAAATAATAAATATGCGAGTGCTGCACCATTAAACATAGGTAGAATATAACCCTATGTATAAACTAAATGTTTACGTTAGCCTCCGACCAGGAGTAATGGATGGAATAAAAAGCAGACTCATTTTATGACATTAATGAGCTCATATTTTGCGTGTCAGGAATCCATCATTTCAAGTTTCAACACATTCAATATATATATAGGAAATTCAATTTGAATAAATGTCTATTTTTCTAGCATGTTGTATTAGTATTTATTTATCACCCCTGTTCAAACAAGGTTTGAACATCAACCATAACAAGAAAAAAACATCTCTGATTACTTAACTGTAACCTCTGTTCCCTGATAAAAGCGGAACAAGATGCTGCACTGACTAAGCGCTTGGGAACAACTTTAGGTGTGACCAGCTATGAATATGTGTGCAACACATCAATGAAATTGACCAGAATTTATAGCCTCTGCTGGTGACATCATTGGATGCACATGTAGCAGGGCTATAAATAGATGCGTCACAGGTGCATCGTCAGGTATTTTGTCTGAAGAGCAGTCCTTTGGCATCCCAGTTCCTCAATGAAGCGCAGCATCTTGTTCCGCTTTTATCACTGAACAGGGGTTACAGTTAAGTAACCAGAGACATTCCCTGTCAAAAAGCTACACTTTGATGCTGCGCTGACTTAGCGCTTTGGGAACAAGAATACCCACGCCGCGGCACTGGGGATGTCTGCACTCCTTACTGTTGTGTAGTTGTGCTCATAAGAGCGCGAGAGGTCTCAGACAGGATCTTGTGATGTTGACTCAAGGACATAAGAGCCCGGAGTGGCATGAACATCCAAACTATAAAATGTTATGAATGTGTGCGCAGAGGACCAGACTGCCGCATCACAAACATGCTGCAGAGGGACACCTCTAGCCATGGCTTTAGGGGGGGCAACCCCTCTGGTTGAGTGAGCCCTGATACCTACTGGCGAAGCTTGACCACGCGCCTCGTAGGCCAGAGCAATTGCGTCCCTCACCAAATGCAACATAGTCTGCTTGTTGGCGGCCGCCCTCTTTTTAGGCCCCCATGACAAAGAATAGTTGCCCTGACTTACGCCATTGGCTGGTGCGGTGGACATAAGTCTGAAGGGCACGGACTGGATGAAGTCTGTGAAGTCTTTCCTGCTCCGCCATAGTAAATGGCGGGGAGCATAAGGCTTCGAGATTGACCGGATGTACAGTCGAGAAAGGAACCTTAGGCAGGTAGTCAGGATAAGGGTGCAAAATTGCTTTAGCCATTCCTGGGGCAAAATCTTAGCAGGCTGGCAAGACAGACAGAGCCTGTAGATCCCCAATTCTTTGTAGAGAAGTAATTGCCATAAGAAAAACCATCTTGAGAGTCAGAAGTTTATCAGATGCTGATTCTCTTATGAAGGGATCCTGGTCCTAGCAGGAGGTCACAGTCGCATGGCTCCACGAACGAAGTGAGCGAGCAGAGGATGTCTCCCCAACGGCACCCTATAAATAAAGGCGTGGCAAGCCAATAGAGCAGCCACGTAAACCCTGAGAGTGGCGGGGCATGTGCCTGCTGATAATTTTTCCTGCAGAATGTCCAGAACTGAATCTGCATTATGTGCACTGCACCATCTTTCAAAGACACCCCATTTAGTGGTGTAGCTTCTTCTAGTAGAGAGAGCCCTAGCACTTAGAATGATCTCGATAACTTTAGGCGAAAGCCCAGTGTCTCTCAGTTGGTACCCATCAGGGGCCAAACATGAAGGTTCCACAGCTCGGGCCGGGGATGAAATATCAGACAGAAGGTCCCTCCTGTCCGGAATCGCCCAAGACGAGCCGTCGAGGAGAGACATTATCTCCGAGAACCATACCCTGTTCGGCCAGCACGCCACTATCAGTAAGAGGCAGAACCCTTGCTGGCGAATTCTGGCCAAGACTCCCAGGAGCAGAGAAACCAGGGGAAAAGCATAGAACGCATTCTGGGCCCTGTATGCACCATCGCATCCAGACCCAGGGGGAAGTAGAGGGGACATTGCGCTGTCTGTTGAGAGGCGAAGAGGTCCACTTCTGCCCTGTAAAATCTCACCCAGACTTGATCCACTACCTCAGGGTGGAGTTTTCACTTCTGTCTGGACAGTAAATCTGCTCCCACATTCAGGCATCCAGGGATATAAACTGCCCTGACTGATAGGAGCCCCCAAGCGTGTAAGAATTATGTAAGAGACTGCTGCTGGGTTGTCCACTCGCACCAGGACATGGCAGCTTCTCAAATTCTGGAGGAAGTATTTCAGGGCCAGAAATACAGCCATCAAATCAAGGCAGTTGATGTGCCAATCGAGCTGATGACCCTCCCATTCCCCTTGAGCTGGACGACCACTTAAGACCGCTCCCCAGCCCGTCAGGTAGGCGTCTGTCAACAGCAACTTGCGATGGCAAGACGCACCTAGATTGGGACCAAAAGTAAGGAACCGGGGTCTGAACCACATAGAAATGGAATGAAGTGCGCAGTGCGTAACCCTTATTAGCCTTAGGAGAATGGCCCTTGGATTAAATCCCCTGGCATTTGGCCACAACTGAAACAGTCTCATGTTCAGAAGGCCCAAAGGGATCACCGAGGACGCAGATGCCATGAGACCTAGTGTTCATTGATACTGACAAACAGTGCAGCCTTGGCCTAGCCTGAATTGCTCAAGATGTTCTGAATGGACACGATTCGAGCAGGAGACAATTGTGCCCACATCGTGATCAAATTCCATACAACGCCCAGATAGGTAATTCCCTGAGTGGGAGAGAGAACGCTCTTTTTGACGTTGAGTCACAGACCTAGAGAAACCAGATGAGCTAAGTTGATATCCCTGTGCTGAACTGACAGTTCTTGAGACTGTGCTAGTATCAGCCAGTCGTTTATGTAATTCAGAATGCGGTTGCCCCAGAGTCGCAAAGGAGCCAGTGCTGCATCCATGCCTTTCGAGAATGTGCGGGGTGATAGGGCTAGGCCGAATGGAAGAACCTGATATTGGAAGGCTTTACCCCCGAAAGCGAACCTCAGGAACTTCCTGTGCTGTGGCAAAATTTCTATATGAAAGTATGCGTCTATGAGCTCGATCGTGACTAACCAATTGTGATGTTATATTTGGGACATGACCATCTTGATAGTTAACATCTTGAACTTGAACTCCCTGACTGAATGATTCAAGCCTCGTAGATCTAAGATTGGATGCAACCCCCACCCTTCTTGGGAACGGAAGTATCTGCTGTAATATCCTGACTCTTTCTCTGGAAGGGGAACATGTTCTATGGCCCCTTTGTCCAAGGTATTTTGAAGTTCTTTCCACAGTAGACATGCTTGCTCTGGTTTCAAGCCAACAGAAGACACAACACGGTTAAGTACTTACAGTACATCACTTTGTTAGAGACTACTGGGAGCACAAAGAAGGTTGTGTGAGTTTTTTTCAGAACACTATCATTTCTGACAGAATGGCAGTTACTGAATATTCTTAAAAGACTATTTGAAAAGAAACAGAAGATTTTTGAGTTTTTCTTTATATTTCTGTGAACTTTGAAACTGTTTTTAATCACAAAGACAGAGACAGTTGCTTTTTTTATATATATATAATCTGCTCTGTTAACGTGTATGGTACGCGTGTATTGCTGCTGCTGCAGTGCACCATTTTGGAACAGATAGATCACTCTGCGATTTTGCATGGCTGATAAAGTAATGTGGACATCTCAAGTTTTCAATTATTGTTGTTACCCTGCCATCCAGATGACATCTGTTCACAGCCTCATCTCTAATCATTTCAGTTCACCTTAGTTCATCTAAAAGCCAAATAATTCCACCTCAAATCAACCCTTCTCATCTCAACTCATCACTAATCATTGCAACACAACTCAGGCCAGCCCAGCTCATCTCATCACAGCTCATCGTTACTACAGACTGGTATCCCCTTCTATTCATTCTTGAACAATGTTGAACAGTGAACAAGGGTACTGAACTGAATTATACATAGAAATGTAAGTGCAGTGTAGTTCTAGCGGGAAGACTAGCAGCTGTTCATCATCATACCATTAGCTGGGTAATTCCTAGCCAATCACATGTAAGCCATTGCTTTATAAGTCTGCTGACAATCTATCACATTGCTGTTTCATTTTGCTAACACCGCAACCTCCACCACCCCACCACCATCGGTTGAGTCCCGTCCAGCACAGGGGTTTGATCCTTGCCCCTTCCTCCTATCTCTGGCAGGATATAACGGTTCCACATACCACTTCTTCGGCCCACCAGACAGGGCCTCTGCCAAAGAGAGACATTACTTTTCTGTTTTACATTCATCAAATAAATGTCATCATAAATTTCACTCAAGTCTGCGAGTCTTCCTAAATCATTTGCATTGAACTGAATCATTTGAGTAATTTGAACAAGTAATTTAAGTAAATTGAGTGAACAGTCATTTGAGTCATTTGGGTGAACAATTGTTGTATCATTGAGTATTTTGCTTTTGGGTGAATTCAAACTTTGAGTGTTGACTTTGATAATTGAAAACTGACATTGAAAAAGTGACACAAACAATTACTTTATTTATTTTAATTTAATTGTATAGATACATTTCCATTTTATTGGAAAATAAGTAGTCAACATGTTGAATCTAATGTATGTGTTTTGCCTTTGAATGCTACCTTGGAGTAGGGGTGTCTCACTTACCGTATTAGGTTTGGAGAGGTTGGGGTATACAAAGCCAGACTCCTACAGCATCTCAGCATACATTGCACACTTCAGGAAGCCACCGTGTAACATAGCACAGAAATGTATTTTCAAAGGATGACCATGTCTATGGCTACAACACAGCTGTGACGCACAGTGTCCCAACTGTTGACGCTCCACCAATAAAACAGAAACACAGCAGAGTTCCACCTGAAGTGTTAGAATTCAAAAAACATGTGCAGGATCTTGTGTTCTAGGAATCCTCAGAGAGAGCAGTAGTACTTGGGCATCACCAGCAGTGATAGTTATAAAGAAAAATGGAAGAGTGCGCTTCTGTTGTGACTAGAGAAAGGTAAACCATGTGACATGCAGAATTGGCCTCCATAATTGGAAGAGATCCTCGATGCTTTGGGCAGTGCTCAATTGTTCTCTACACTTGACCAAACTGCTGGTTACTTCCAGGTAGCCATGAGTGAGACAGATCATGACACACCACATTTAGGCTGTTTGAAGAGTCCAAAATGCTCTTCATTCTGTGCAATGCCCAGGCCACCTTTCAGCGCCTCATGGGAGTGGTGCCGGGCGACTTAACATTTAACATCCTCTTAATATATCTAGATGATATTATTGTGTTCTCAAAAGACTTAGAGAGTAACTGCGAAAGACTGCGAAAGATTGAGGTGGCTGTGGCTCATGTGGTAGAGTGGGTCGGCTGCTAATCGCAGGGTTGGCAGTTCAAGTCCCAGCCCACATGACTCCACATGCCGAAGTGTCCTTGGGCAAGACACTGAACCCCAAGCTGCTCCCAATGGCAGGCTAGCGCCTTGCATGGCAGCTCTAATGCCATTGGTGTATGAGTGTGTGAATGGGTGATTAGGACACTTTGAGGTTAGAAAAATGTGCTATATAAGTGCAGACCATTTACTTGATCTGGTCTTCAAACAGCTGAAGCAGCATGGTCTAAATTTGAAGCTGAGCAAATGCTTCTCCCTGAAATGAAGTTTCTCTGCAAAGGGAATCCAGGTTGATAATGAAAAAATCTGAGCTTTAGATACATGACCTGTTCCCAAAAACATGAAAGAAGTAAGAGAGGTGCTTGGATTTATGAGCTATTACAGAAGATTTGTGCCAAGATTCATTCAGGTGGCCAAACCACTACACACACCCATTGGTAACAAAAGCAAAGTAAAAGCCTTTGTACCTTACAGTAGGAGTGGAAAGTGTCAGAACGAGTTTGATGAGTTAAAACAGTGCTTGATTATTCAGACTTCAACTTACCCTTCATGCTCGCCACTGATGGAAGTCATCTTGGTCTTGGAGCTGTGTTCAGCCAACAGCAGGTGTCTCACAATGTCGTCATGATATGTTTACAAGATTCACGGTTGCTGTTCCAACTAAAAACCAGACTGCGAGTACCACTGCAAAAGTTCTCGTCAAACATGTTTTAGAGGCAAGTGTTTAGAGGCAAGAGTAATCAAAAAGCTCTGTAAAGTGTATGGTATTGGAAAGAGTCGTACATGTCCTTATTATCCCCAGGGAAACTTTCAATGTGAGATTTAACTGCACAATGTACAACATGCTGAGATCATTGCTAGAAAAAAATAGAAACTGTAAAACTCAACTTCAGAGCAAGTGATGCTTACAACAGCCATGTCCACTAATCTACTTGCTATTCCTCTTTCTATCTAATGTTCGGAAGGGATGCACAACTGCCTATGGGTGTTTTTGGAGAAAAGACTTAGAAGAGAGTGATACAGACAACCTAGATTATTGGGTAAAAATTCATCACAAAAGATTGAAAACAGCAGTAGAATTGCAAATGCAGCAACGCAAGAGGCCTCTAAAAGAAGAAAGAGAGCGTATGACCGCAAGTAATCTGGGGCACTTGTAAAGCCTGGAGACCGTGTGCTGTTGCACAATCACAAACACAGGGGCAGAAACTAAATTCAGGATAAGTGGGAACACATACCTTACATTGTAGTTAAAAAAATCACTCAGACATACCAGTTTGTTTACTATAAAACCTAAAAAGGGAGGTCCCACATAGGTAGTCAGAAATCACTGTACATTCCCCTCACTTGAAACCCGACATATACACAGACACAGATCTAGAGATCAGTCAGGATCTGAAACAGAAAACTCAGACATTGTTTACATTCCTGCCATTACATTCAAACACAATACAAGGGTGGAACAAAGGGAACCAAATTAAGTAGAACAAGAGGAAAACGTGGTTGAGGATGTAGTTTCAAAAACAGTCCTAAGGGTGCAAGAAGATTCCGATGATGCTGATATTTCAGATGATGAAAGAGGGAGTGTGCCTGAGCTGAGATGCTCTCAAAGACAAAACCAGGGTACTTTACCTTTGAGATACAGAAATGACTATGTTGTGAAATAAGAGTCTCAGACTAGTAAAATAAATAAAAAATCTTGTGATCTTGTGTGCATATTGAGTTTGGAAAACATTGTAACTTGTTAAATGTGTTTCTAACATGTTGATGTTTTGTGTTGCAGAGATGCGTCGCCTGGAGATGTTCGGTGGAATGGCAGGGTTTAGCAGGGGGGAAATTGTAGAGGGTATATTTTTTAATATATATATATATAGATAGATATTTTTTTATATGAGAGACTTTAATTTTGAAGGGTGATCTGGTTTTCACACTCAGTGAGAGAATGCTCATGAGGAGAACCAAGCAGAGATTCACTCTCTATACGAGAGTGCCGTGTCATATCTGCAGTGCTTTGAAAGTTGAGATTTTTTCCTTTGAAAAGCCAACAGAAGACACAAGATGTTTAGTACTCACAGCACTTTGTTTTATGAGTCATGATTCTAGTCTTGGTGCTTTGATTGGTGTGGAAGACACAGTTTTTCTTCGTGAGTTTTGTTAATTGCATCGGAAGATGGCGGATGGTGTTAGAGATTGACACTGAGCACAAAGAAGGTTGCTAAAGTCGTGAGTTTCATTCAGAACACTATAATTTCCAACAGACCAGCAGTTACTGAAATTTTTTTACATTTTTGCTGTGTTATATAGCACTAGTGTTATTTGCAGACTGTGAAACTGATCACAAGAGATTGTCTTTTCTGCAGTCTCTTCAATTAAGCACTCACTAGTGTGCATGTGAGTTTTTTTTTACAAGCTGAATGCTATATTTTCGAAGAAACTGAAGATTTTTGTGTTTTTATTTTTTTATTTTTGTGGACTTTGAAACTGTTTTTAGTCACAGTATTATTATTTTGTTTACATTTTTAGTATCCTGCTCTGTTCACATATAGCCTACGGTGCACATGTATTGCTGCTGCCGCAGTGTACCATTTTGGAAGAGATCACTGCGCTTTTGCACGGCTGTTAAAGTAAAATGGACATACCAAGTCTTCAATTATTGTTGTTACCCTGCCATCCAGATGACATCACTTCACATACTCATCTCAGATCATCTCAGTTCACTTAAGATCATCTAAAATCCAATTAATTCCACCTCAAATCAACCCTTCTCATCCCAACTCATCACTACTGACCACAACTCAGCTCATCTCATCGTTGCTACAGACTGGTATCTCCTTCTATTCATTCTTGAACAATGTTGAACAGTAAACAAGGGTATTGAACTGAATTATACTTAGAACTGATTTGAAACATTTGCATTGAACTGAATCATTTGAGTAATTTGAACAAGTCATTTGAGTCAGTTGAGTGAACAATTGTTGTTTCATTAAGTGTTTTGCTTCTGGGTGAATTACAATTTTATTGATTGTTTACTTAGATAATTGAAAACAGACATTGATATAGTGACACAAACAATTTGTTTACTTTTTTTATTTTATTGATACATTTAATTCACTTTTATTGGTGATACAGTTGAGTCACAATTAATACAAACTCCTCTTCTTCAAAAGAGAACAAAAATAGGTTTTCCTAAAAAAAGAGAGAAAATAAATATGGTCAACTTGATGAATCTAAATGATGTGTTTTGCCTTTGAATGCTAACTTGAGGTAGGGGCGTCTCACTTTCCTTATTAGGTTTGGGGATATTGGGGTATGCAAAGCCAGACTCCTACAGCGTGTCACAAAGCATACACTAGACACTTCAGGAAGCCACCATTTTACACGTACTCACCCGAAGCCCACCTTAAGGTTAATTGAGGAAAATAACCATGGGAGAAACCAGGCTCACTGTGGGAGCTAGTTCCCATCTGGCTAAACATAATTAATATAATGCCAATATTAGTTATTTGTGTGCAGTGCATGTCATGGTTTATAATTAGTAAACAAAGTAAGTGTTAAGGGCCAGTGTTTAAACAAAGACTTTGCATGAACTGTAAGATGAATGACTAATGTCTTTGAAGTTCATCCTGGATTAACTGCAGAAGTTCACATAGATGCATTGCCCATTGTTAGTTGGCTGATGAAGGCTTTTGTTGGCAATTAATTGATGATCCATCATTAGACCAAGGTGATACAGGCAGAGATCAGTGAGGTGCATATAAATTCAACCTGCAGGCCATTTCGGTGAGGCTATCATCTAAGCTTCAGCAGCGGCATATGAAGTATCCCCTTATGGTTGGAGTTGCCATCAGTTCATCCCCTGAAGTCCATCGTAATAGACTGAAGTGATGTCTGGCTGGCACCGGCTGCATTTAGCCATATCACTCAGAGACACGCAGCAGTGGAGTCCGACACCAAGCAGAAATGGAGCTGGATCTGTCCGGCTCTGGTTACCTCGGGATATGAATCCCAAGGTTGAGATAGGGAAACAAATAGAATAATATTAGTGTAGATGCCATAAAATTTTTTGCAGTTTTAGATCATGATAAATGTTTCTGGATCTGACCGACCTAACTAAAGCAGCCTAATTGTGAGTTGATGTATACATGAGGTGTATGCCTGGCTAAATAGATGTAGTATGCCTAGCTAAATAGACTGAGTGAGTGTGTCTGTATCCCGAACAGTGTTAGGGAAACTTTTCCATAGTTTAAGAGCCAAATAGGAAAAGGATATACCTCCTTTTGTAAATTTTGATATTCTAGGAACTATTAGCAGGCCAGAATTTTGCAATCGTAATGAACGTGATGGAATATAGCATGGTAGAAGATCACTTAAGTACTGCAAGCTAGACCATTCAAAGCTTTGTTCGTAGTTAATAAAATGTAAAAATGAATAAAAAATTTAACAGGTAGTCAATGCAACAATGATAAAATGAGAATAATATGATCATAGTTCTTGGTTCTAATCAGCTCTATGGCTGCTGCATTTTGAACCAATTGAAGTTTATTTATTGAACTTGCTGGATATCCTCCCAGTAATGCATTACTATAATCTTGTTTTAAGGTCATGAACACATGAATTTTTTTTTCAGAATCAGCAACAGATCATGTGCCATAACTTAGCAATATTTCTGATGTGCAAGAATGCTATTTTACAAACATTGGAAATTAGATTTTTAAAGGACAGATTGGTATCAAATATAACACCTAAGTTCTTTGCTGTAGAAGATGATGTAACAGAACATCCATATAGAGTCATTATATTTTAGCGGCTTTTGGTCCAATAATTAGTATCTTTGTTTTGTCAGATTTTAGTTGAAGGAAATTTCTGGCCATCCAATCTTTGATTTCAATGATACACTCTGTTAATTTCGAGAATTGCGACATTTTATCAAATTTCGAAGAAATATAAAGTTTGGTATCGTCGGCATAACAATGGAAACTTTATCCATGATTCCTGACAATATCTCTCAGGGGAAGCATATATAATGAGAAAAGCAGCAGCCATAAAACTGATCCCTTTGGCACTCCATACTTAACTTTTGTTTGATTTGACTTCCTCATTTACAAAAAGTGGTAGCGATCTGCTAAATAGGACCTAAACCAAGTTAATGCAGGTCCAAAATTGCCAACATAATTCTCAAATGTTGTGATTAATGGTCTCGAAGGCAGCACTAAGATCTAAAAGCACTAGAAGAGAAATGCAACTGCGATCAGTTGATAAGAGCAAGTCATATGTACTGTGATGGGGCCTAGATTCTGACTGAAATTGTTCATATATAATATTTCTCTGTAGAAATTAACATAGTTGGGAGGACACCATTTCTAGTAATTTCTATAATTAGCTATAATTCTATAGGATCAAGCTGTGGCTTCTTAATAAGCGGTTTGATTACTGCCATTTTAAAGTGTCTTGGGACATGTCCTAAGGATAGCGAGGAGTTAATATTATTAAGAAGAGGTTCAGAGATTACAGGTAATATCACTTTTAAGAGCTTAGTTGGTATTGGATCTAGCATACATATTGTGGCTTTTGACGTTTCTGTAAGTTTTGTTAGCTCTTCGTGATCTATGAAAGCGATGGATTTAAGTTGCTCGTGAGGAAAATTATGAGACACTGTTTTCTGAGGTACTGTGACAGATGATTGCATAATTAAATTCTATTTCTGATGATTTAAATTTATCATTAAAGAAATTCATGAAATTATTACTATTGTGCTGCGATGGAATATCTGGTTCAGTCAAGGCTTTATTCCTAAACAATTTTGCCACAGTATTGAATAAACACCTAGGATTGTTGTGGTCATATTCAATGAGTTTTCTAAAATATGCTGACCTGGCGGATTTTAGTGCCTGTCTGTAGCTAAAGACACTATCATTTCATGTACCGGAAAATACCTCTAATTTTGTATTTTCCACTTGCGCTCCATTTTCCCAGCAGCTTTCTCGAGACCATGAGTGTGATAATTGTACCATGGTGCAAGGCTTTTTTCTTTAATTTTCTTTAATCGAAGGGGGGTGACAGAATTCCTATAATATCAACATCAGCTCCATATGAATTCCATAATGAAATCTAGTGTATGATTAGGGTGATGAGTTAATCCTATAAAATTTTGTCTGACTCCAAGAGAGTTGAGAATATTGATAAATGCTAATCCCAATGTGTCATTTTCATTATCTATGTGAATGTTGAATTCACCAACAATTAAACCTCTATCCACAGTAACTACTAAATCTGATAGAAAATTAGCAAATTCACCAAGGAAATCAGAATATGGTCTGGGGGATCTATATATTATAGCAAGGGTAAAAGATGACAGATTTTTTATTTGTATCTGATGGTGTCACATTACGGATTATTAGTTCAAAATACTTATATCCTGTCCTTTGAGTAACACCAAAAACTTCACTGTAAATTGCAGCAACACCTCCTCATCTACCCTTCAGACGAGGCTCATGTTTATAGCAATAACCTGGGGGAGTAGATTCATTTAAACTAATATATTCATCCAGTTTAAGCCAGGTTTCTATCAAACAAAGTGCATCCAAAATATGATCTGTAATAATTAAATGTATAGTTAGTGCTTTGGTTGAAAGAGATCTAAGGTTTCGTAGCCCTATTTTTATATGATGTTTATCTTCAATGTTTTTGTTATTTTCAAGTTTGACTTAGTACATTATTTTCGGATTTTTTTTAGTGAGGGGTTTGTTTTTGGTAGTTTCGAGAACTGGCACAGTCTCTATGTGATATCTAGGTTATACAGTCTCTATGTGCTGTAGTTTATGTGACCTGTGTGATGTCTCAAGGCAGCTAGCAGACATTTTGATCAGTCAGTTTGGCTGATTCCTGACCTGGGCCCCAGTTTACTAAAGAGGAGAGTGGCACCTTCCCTGGAGGGATGGAGTCCATCTCTCGTTAGCAGGTCAGGTCTACCCCAAAAACTCCTATAAATCTTATGCTATTCTCCAGACACCACTCAGACATACAGCAATTCACTAACACTAATCTACTATAAACTTCATCACCACGATGAGCAGGGAGAGGGCCAGAGCATATTACAGTGTCTGACATCATTTTTTTTTTTTCAAATTCACAAACCTCTTTAAAATTATCTCTAGTGATCTACAACTGGTGAAGTCAGACATCATTAGTGCCGAGATGAATGACAATTTTTGAAAATCTAGTCTGATGTTAGATGCCCGAGCATTTAACAATGGTGGCTGGAGTCTCTATTTCCATATTCCTTACAATAGTATCACCTATAACCAGGGCTCTTTCAACATGTTTTCACTGAGTGGGGAGAACTGATTAGAAACCCTAACAAGAACAGGAGAGTGGTGTCATTTTGCTGAGCCAATTTGCTGCCGAGACATCAACCAAACACCCTGCTTTGGGGGCTCTACAGCTGGAACCAAAGTGTGTGTGTTGCTTGCTGTTCTACCCGCATCTAAAACAGTATCTACCTTTTTCTCCTCACTGACCTCCACTAGCATTTGGATGTGTGCCTCTAACTTATTAAACTTTTCTGTCAGCCTGACTAATTGCTTACATTTATCACATGTAAATCCCTCACATGCAGGAAGCAATAACATGAGTGGATGCCATGACTCACCACAATTGTTTGTTGTTATTATGGTTGTTCTTGAGCAGCGAGGGTTTGAGATCGATGTGAATCCCTCACGCAAAGGTTTACTCTTGTTGCGTTGGTTTCTGATCAGTAGATGTTTGAGACTGATGCAATAATCTGTGTAAAACACAGAGAAAACGAATGCACGCAGTCGAAATGCGAGATGTAGACAAGCGGAAAAAATCAAATAAAATGGTGCACATGGTAATATACAAGCAGTTGAAACTGTAGAAAAGTGAAGATAAAAATGAAGCACACAGTAAAATGCCAAAGGATAAAATTATGAGCGTAGAGGAATAAGCAATGCTAATCAGGCTAGCAAGCTTCAAACAAGCAGACTCATGCAGCGTTCCAGCAGCAACCGGAACAGGAAACAGCTCATAGGAAGGAAAACCTCTCTGTAAATATTGTATGTAAAAGCGTAATCTGCTATTTTCCTGAGATATTGGTTGTTGCGCTAAGACGTTTCAATACCACTTCTTAGCACTAAGTTCAAATTCAGTTCCTGCATTTGTAGTTTGGAGATTCCACCAGCAGGTAGTAATAAAGTTAATGTCCAAATTCTGAAAGTACAGAACATTAAATAATGTCACTGATATTCAAAATGTTTCAGGGGTTATCTCTTGAGATTTGTATTAAACTTTCTAGAGGTCATGGTTTATTTGTTAAATTATTTTCATTATTATTATTTTGTTATGTTTATATGTATTATTATTATTTGTGTTTATGATTTAATTTGTAGCTTACTGGTAATTTTCCATTTGTTGTTAAGATTGATTTTTCTGTCTGGTTTGGTTCAGCTACATAGTCAGACATCAGAAGACTTCAAAGGATAGTCTGGATTGCTGAACAGATTATTGGTTCTCACCTTCCCATCCTCTAAGACCTGTAGACCTCCAGAGTGAGGAAAAGGGCTGGAAAAATCACTTTGTACCCCATTCACCCAGCACAATACATTTTTGAACTATTGCCCTCTGGCCGGCAAGTACAGAACTATTCTCCATTGTGGCAATACAATCATGTGCATATTCAACTATTCATTCATATTTGTATTCCATTTTTATTTATTTGATACATTATACATTAACATACATTAAAAAATACATATTACAAAATACATTAAATCACCTTGCACATAACTGTACAACTTTTTTGACCTACTGTAGTTTCCTCAATATATTTATTTGTTGTATCTTATTTGTATTCTTATTTCATTGTTTATGTATATATGTTTATATGTATATGTTGTATATGTATTTGTTTGTTATCTTCTCACTGGAAGCTTCTGTCACCATGACAAATTCCTTGTGTGTGTGTGTGAGCATATTTGGCAATACAGCTCATTCTGATTCTGATGCAAGTACTGTTTATACTAGCCATGATTTGTGTGTCAGTAGATGCAAATAATTAATATTTACATTTCCTATAATCATACATCCAAATTTAGAAAATAATAAAATTTTCCATGCGTATAAAAGGAGCGTGTCACTGTCATAGAAATATGCTTGGCAAATATGCTTGGCATTCATCAAAGAAGCAGTTAATTCACATTTTCTATTCTTCTAATTCATTGCATACAGTCCAATTACACTACCAACTTCTTATGAATGTGCTGTCTTTTCTTTATATCACTGGTTCTTGACAGGTTATTGACAATATAATAGGACATAGATAGAAATCCATGAGAAGAACCTCAGAATTCAATTGCAATTGATCCAGCCTATATGAGCACTGCGCAGGTGATTTCGCCAAACCTACTTGTGCCTAGACTTAGTGCATGCTTGCACGAAAATACAAAAAATTCATGAGAATTCCCACTGACTTTGCACTTACGACTTATGGAATAGTGCAGCACTACCCCCAGTACCGGATAACACTGCCAGCCCCCTGGATAACACTATTGCAGCGGGGGCCTGGAACATGATCACTATCGACAGAGACAGGAATGCTCATTGGCAACCCCATCCCCAAAAGCAGGGTATTTTGTTTAACTGATATAATATACTTAGTCATCTAATTGGACAGTATCCCAGATACCATATTCTATTATCCAGTCTTAAACATCCATGGAGTAAATGTGAATACTTGCTAGATTAATTAGTTATACTGTCATTGATAGTCCAGAAAGAACATGTCAAAATGGTGTTGTGAGCCTACTGCAAACTGCTTTAACATATACTGTACATGGCTCAGGAGGAACATTAGCATGGGTTCGCTAAGCACATTTCAAAAACACTTTTCTTGCGAGTAGTTTCTTTCTCTTCTGGGCTTTTGTTGTTTCTCACAACTCTAATCCATTCCAGAAGCTAATCTTTGTAAAACTCCTTTGCAGAAAATGTATGGCCAGGGTGGGGCTATTAAAAGGATTTTGGACAACTTTCAAAAATGCCTCATGCCAGAGCATTGTTTTGAAATTGTGAGGTCATAATGAAGGAACCTGTTATTTATTGCAAGAAGGATAATTGTGCAAAATTCCCCTTTCTTAAGCGTTCATAAACAGCTGTTTTGTACTAGTAGGTCTTTTAAAGCACAAACGGGAGAGTTTTAACCCAGAAGGTAAACCACTTACCTGATATTTTGACATTGCGAATGTACTTTAGCAAGAGCGTTCCGTCAACGGGGTCCATTTTAGAACAGAGTCCCACCTTTCCAGGACAGAGTTCTTTGTGCATGTTGTGGAGGGCATGGGCCATTGCATAAACAGCATCAATCACAAACATCACTTTGCCCTCTTGCTCATAGGATGAGTCATGTCCAATCCTTTCTTGATCTGAAAAGGGAAAAATTGCATAAACATTGACTGCCATTACATTTTTACTCAATTATAAAACTTAAAGGTGCTATATGTAATATTTGTACTGTACTAAATCATAAAATGACCATAATATGTCATTAGAGAATTAGGAAACATGCTAAGTTGAAATACTAGTTACTCCAAAAACAATGCTACAGCCAGTATATTCTACTTTGAAGTTTCCATTTTGGGCCGGAATTTCTGTTTATGTTTTGGCCTGTGTGATCCCACCCATTGCCCACTCACCAATAGTATTTAGACACTGCCAAGTTGCCAGATTTGAACACGTTTGCAGGCAAACAACACTGTGTGCTGCAGCCATGGAAGCCAGCAAACAAACTGGATCAAAGATAACAGATTCCACCAGACCAAAGAAGCCTCACCATCCATCTAAAATCCACCATGACCGGAGGCATAGTAAAACGAGGATAAATATTGGAGATGCCTTTGGAAGATGGAGACAGCTTAAGGCCCAGAAATCCTTTAAATGGATGCTGAGTTGGCTAATATGCGTGTCAACATTCTGGCAACCCGCATGAGCTTTGAGTCTGGGGCGGGGCAGACAACAGACAATACCTATTTCAAACGCTTGTTGTCAATCTTACATAAAGCACCTTTAAAGCGTGTCTGCAGTGAAAGCGAATAATGTTGCATTGCACTCCCTGTGAGGAATGTCTACACTGGAAGTGTCGAAGCTGAATCACTTAAAACAGTTATTAAGTTGGATAAAATTTATGGGTGAATTAATTTCACCTAAACAATGAATGAATTTATTTGTTTCCTACTTTCATTTCAACAGAAATATATTGTTGTAAAACTGACTTTGTAGTATGTGCTTTTTAGAATAGTGAAACAATATATGTGCATGTGCTGTGTGTGTGTGTGTGTGTTTTACAACTGCATATACACATAAATAGTGGGGTTATTGACAGCACATAATATGTACACCAAATTGCTTAGTATAAATTAATATTTATTTTTACACAAAATCTACAAAAAATAAATAAATGTGGAAAAAATTACTTTTAATTCACACAAAAAATATTGGAAACAGAAACTTTGGCAAAGCTGTATGTACATTTTAGAAATTTAAACTAGGCAGAATTTTTTGATTTTTGACAATCAGCCAAATGGGCATAGATATTGGCTGATGTGACTCTCAAATATCCAAATAACGGCCTAGTAATCCACCTTACTACGAAAACACATTCCGAATGCTTTAGAGAGCAACCAATGTATTCTACAGTGCTGGTACAGTTTAATCAAGGGTGATGTACTTTCACACACCATTTTAATTTATCATGCTTGCCAGGATCAATACAAGATAGGCAGAAGGCATTAAGGAAATAGTTTGTATCAATTCCATGAAAGTTTAAAAAAAGAAAGTGACAGTGAATCTCCAGCCAAAATAAACAAACATTAACGCAGATGGAAAAAACAATAAACAACTTTTCAATACATTGTGTATTATTCCACAAAAAGCAACATCCCAAATAAAAATCAAACTAGGCTTTTAAATACAAAGAGTATAATCCAGCCAAAAACTAATGTAAATCTACACTCTTTCCACACTCTGTATCTTATCATAATCTCTAAGTTATATTCCAGCTTCAATGAAAAAAAATTTATCTAATGCTCAATTGATAGCATTTGTAAAAATGTAGATTAAAACAAAAAATTATTTTGACTTTTCTTGAAATAAAAAAACAAAAATCTGGGTTGCAGTGAGGCACTCACAACTGAAGTAAACGTAACATTTTCTCTATTTCAAAAGTATAGCCACAAGACAGAAACAGTAAGTGTTTTAACATAATTTAATGTGATAAAATTGCCTACTAAACTCTTCTGCAGAAAGTTATATCCAATTTTACAATGTAATAAACAAAGATGTTGTTGTCATGGCAACAAAGTTGTAAAATGTTGTAGTAAACCCTAAAACAACAATAAAGATGAACAAGAAGAAAACAAGTTATTCTACATTTATTCCTCTGGAATAAATGTAAGTGTTTTTATAAAATTATAAACATTAAATGTATGCCTCCAAGAAATAAAAAAATGTAATTCATTGTAATTTCCTTTTTATTTTTTTTACAGAAAAGGAGAAACTCATCAAAATATTTTTTTGTGGTAATCAACATTATGCCACAAATGAGCTTTATTTAACCTTGAATATTCCTTTAAAAAAGACTGTATTTAAATTTAGGAGAAAAAAAACTAACTTTTTATATAAGGAGTCGTCATATAAAATGTTCAGTTATCCAAGTCCTGTGTCTTGCTCTTCATACCACCGATAAATGAAAGAGGTCTGGTAACACATCAAGACATCAAGCACAATTAATTATCTCTCAGCGCTCATATAATCAAGCCAGACAGCTGTATATTCATTAGAACTGGAGTTTCTCTGCTTGGATTATTTTTTGTAAGGTCTTAATTGCAAAGGAGCAGTTTCAATTATGACCCTGCCAGAACAAACTGAGGAGATAGCTGACAGATGTCAGGTTGGCAGGTTGGCAGATTGCAGGGTACACTCTTCAGAATAAAGCTTGTGACATTGTCATTGTACGCTATTGCCAGCATTTACAGTAGATCTACAGTATTTCAAAAAACAACAAAAGGCACTTTCCACAAATTGGGTACAAAAAGGGCCTGAAACTCTTAGAAAATTAAGGAAATGAATTATGGAATTGTGTGATTTTTCTAGTAACTATTTAATTGTCTTCCCGCCATGTTGTAGAAAGGGTCCGAACGGTGTTACTTTTTGGGTGTCACCATTATAAGGAATGTTAAAATGTTTTGTAATGGGGAAAAGACATGGTAACAGAGTTGTATGCAAAATGTGGAACACAGCTAAATACAACTTTTATTGAAATTAGTGCATCATTTTTAACATATATATATATATATATATATATATATATATATATATATATATATATATATATATATATATATATATATATGATATATATAAATAAGAAAAAGATAAAAAATATGATTTTAACAGTTGGATACAGTCAAGAAGGTCATACTGCTAACAGGCCAAAATCACAGTTTTAAGGGTTGGATAAATACATTGATTTGTTTAAACCTAAATGGAAGTGCAACGTAGTGCAGCGTAGTTCTAGCGGGAAGACTAGCAGCTGTACATCATCACTTCATTAGCAGGGTAATCCCTAGCCAATCGCATGTAAGCCATTGCTTCATAAGTCTGCTCACAATCTATCACATTGCTGTTTCAGTGCGCTAAAACGCAGGCAACCTCCGCCACCCCACCACCACCAGCTGAGCCCTGTCCCGTGCGGGGGTAGGCTCTTCGCCCCTGCCTCCTATCTCTGGCAGGACATGACGGTTCCGGGCACAACTCCCTCGGACCACCGGATGGGGCCTACGCCAAAGAGAGAGACATTGCTTTCTGTTTTACATTTATCAAATAAATGGCATCTTAAACCTCACTCAAGCCTGCGTGTCTTCCCAATAGAACTACTTTTATGCTAGTTTAATTTGTTTTGGTAGATAATAGTTTGTCTAACACAGGAATCTCTAACCTTATTGTATAACCATATAGAGCTACTTGAAGGAATAAAATAATCATGAGGTCACTGCTAGCTATATGTGAAAATATGTATGGCCTTTTTAAAATTGTGGGGGGAAATTATTTAACATTTTATATGTAATATGAAATGTTTAAATAGCTTTTTTTATAATGTCAAGCAAGTTTTATGAAGAAATTAAGGATTAGAATTTATGCCATTTATAGAATGGGCTCTGCAGGTGACTCACAGGCTCCATGTGGCCTACCAGGTGCCCGTAGGCACCGTGTTAGAGACCACTGGTCTAACATATCTAATAGTTTTCAGGAAGAAAAGAATAATAATGAAACAAACAAACAATGATTTGTGCCTCTATTGCTTAAAATGAAAAAAAAAAAAAAAAAAGTAATGGAACCACCAGAGTAGGGTTAGTGCCAACCAAGTGAGCAATCACTACCCTATATAATAGGAGGCCTTTCAGGTTAATGTTGATAGAGCAGTGTTTCCCAACCACTGTACCTGAAAGATAGTCAGGTGTGCTGTGGATTATTAACAAATTCCACAAATTAAATAAATGCATGAAAAAATTATAATTTCAGGTATCCAAACTCCTCACCTTTCGGAGAAATTCACAATTTTGAAACCATAATCGATCCCTTTTGTGATTGTGAATGTGCAAAAGTGACTGATATTTATACGCGTTAAGGGTCTGTCACATGACTTGCGTCAGCGCTGCAGAATATATTGAAATCTATGAAGTGACGCCACTTTACACCAAAGTGTTTTTCAAACACATGTTTTTACTTCACCAGTAATGTTTTTGAGAGTACTAAGCAACAAGAAATATTTAAAAACTGTCCAAATTTGAGGAGACATTGAATGTCTCATATTTCTTTTAATTAAATGTTACCTTATCGTTTAAGAATATCAGAGACCCCAGTTATTGAACTAATTTAAATTCGCCAAGAAAACACTTAGACCTAAACATAAAACGAGTCCTTTCATTACTTTCTGCTATTAGAGCGACTGCAAGCTTTTTTTGTCTCTTCCAAATACATGTTTTCAATGTTTATTGTGCACACCTCCCGCTTTTTATGTGGCAAACTCTTAAAATCACACTTTCTGCATCTCTTGTTATGTGGAGGGCGATGCGGCGGTTGACGCTGGGTTCAGCCTCCAGAACCAAATTAAAACTGCCATGAGAGTCATCTGTCCGAGGTAAAGATGCAAAATCTAATGACAATTTCCTTATCATCAGTCTCCCTTCATACGTTTGATTACGCACAGGCGAGCACCAAGTTTAAGTCGATGCGGACCAGGAGGAAGGTTTGAGTTGTCGATTGAGATCTGTTCAGTTCATTTTTTATGTGTTTTGTTCATATTTTCATCATATTTGTTTTTTGTAATATTGCGTTGTTCATATTTTACTGGCATCCGCTGAAAACATTCATCTGCTTCATTTGGTGTCTCTGTTGTTCATCTGTTCTCTTCATAAATAAATAAATGCATAATCTGCTATATGCTCGTCCTGTAAGCTCATGATTAAAAATAAAAATGTGAATGAAAATAAAAGCTATTAAATGTTTTATTATCATTAAAATATGAATATTCAAATGACGCGTAATAATAGATTATGACAGAATTTTTACGAACATGTCCATCAAAATGACGGATGATGAGAAAGTCTAACGCAAGCACTGTTTGTGACTTGGCTTTTCCTTTTTCTTTTCTTTTTTTTTTGCATAGACGAATTTCAAATATTACAAGTAAACACGCTACTAAGACAGACAGAAAACATGGACAAGTTCTTGAAAAGGAAAAATATTGACAATGGTTAACCTTTGTGGGATAGTGGTGTGCTGTAGAATTTTTTTTGTCGTAAAAAGTGTGCCGTGGCAGAAAAAAGGTTGGGAAACACTGGCTTAGAGCATTATTTTGCTTTGCTGCCATTCTGTTGCTTGAAATTACAAAAGCCTGGTTTGCTCATTCATTCAATACTCATTGCTGGTTTGTCCAAGATCTGCCCATCCATATTCTGTTTCTCTTCCTAAATTTACAAACCTTTTCTTATCTAAACAAAGTGGCTGTAATTTTTCTTAAAAGCTACTGTTACTTAAGAAATGTCTGTTCTACTCTTGTAGGGTTTCTAATCACCAGCACTTCAGCCCTGCCTTAAACAAAAAACCAAAGGCAATTTAACATTCTCGACAGTCCCATGCATCTTGAAAACCTAAATTAAAGAGGCAGGTTATGCTTGTGTAATTGTTCTCCACAAGCATGACTACTGAAGGAAAAAAATTGTTCAAGTTCTGCTCTGGGTCTGCCTAGGAGAAAAACAGCTATTGTGATGCTCTCACACTGGGGGAGTATGGCCAGCCCACACATATCTTAACGCTCATAAACAAACACACACAAACGCATTAGCATAGTCATGGGCAGATAAACACATGCATACCAGTGTTGGGGAAGCTTCTTTAAACTGTAGCGTCTTACAAGATACTTACATGACTTTTTAAGTTATACTACAGTAAAAAATTATTTTTGAAAAAAAAAATATATATTTATTTATATATATATATATATATATATATATATATATACCTGTATAGATAGATACAATACAAGCTAACAAAAAGTAGCTCATTTCTGCACAGTGAAGCTACAGTATTTCATGGCCAAGGGGGCTGTTCCTCAAAATAGAGTAACCATCAGATTATATAATTTACAATTCAATCAGAGCCATATTTTTCAGGCACAATGAATAAACCATCAATTATTTTGACAACATTAAAACTGAAGAGATACAATTACACTAAATACAGCAACAAATAAAAAAAAGAAAAATAGAATATTTTATCTAAAAAGCATTTATCTAATATTTTGAAATAAAAAAGACCTTACAGGGAGTCAATCTGTGCATAGTTTTTAGATCAACTTGATTCATCCCAATGAACTGATTCACTAGAATTAATCGGACTTTCCGATGATAAAGGGCTTCTAATGAAAAGAGGACCATTTTGGAAAGCACATTTGATTATTATCTCAGCTTGCTCGGCAGTTGAGTCGCCAGACATGACAGATTTACATCTTCAATGACATCATTAATTCGGGAATTGATCGCGCTAGATATTCAGTACCGATGCAGCAGCATTGCTAAATGGTTGCACCTGAAACACTGTCAGATTGTCATAGGTCACGCCCACACTAATATGTTTTGGTTGAATACTTTGTTTTCCCTTTTTAAAACGTCATCGTTTTCCAAAGTATGTAGTACTAGAGAGCATTTTCAAAAGTCTATGTTTTTGGTTCGTGGAAAACGCTGTTCCAATGCGGATGAGGCATGAACGTAGCAAAATCAAGGCATTTTATTAATCAAAAACCTACGTGGCCTTAGAAATGTTAGTTCTGGTACTTTTTAAAAAGGGAAGTCCTAGTCAGTAATTTTAAGCCACATCATCACTAAACCTTTTTGTTTGAAAACACATTTATTAGACTACATATATGCCCAGCACAATCTCATCCACTCTAGACAAGGGATTAACTCTCTCCATTACTGCATTCTTTAGAAAACAATGTTAGGATACGGAAAAAATGTATCAGTATGCACATAGCCAAGGACAATCTGACTGTGTTCCCTGAACTACTATTAAGCAGCTTTGCTGCATCGGTAATACATCTACAGCACAATCAAGTTACATGTTTTCAAAAATCCATGTTTTCAAATGAAAATTGATTATTGTGGGTCTGGCCTTAGTTACTCCCCAACACTGACGCATACATGTTTTTTGTCTTCGGATCCAACTTAGTTACACGCACAAACTTGTTGTTCCAGAGTATGAGCCCATGCACTATACCACTGGGCTCACCCGTAACCTACAGTATCTCTTGCTGCTCTGGGGCTTTAAAGAGACTAACTGTCCTGGTCTGAGGCCTCAGCTCTGACTGGGAATAATGGCTCTGACTCCCCTTATTTGCCAGAAAAAGCTCCCAAGACTTTTGTCTCACTTAAGTCACTTGTTTGTGGTTTCAGTAGAGTGATTCTCTCCTCAAAGGGTTTTGTGGAAACTATGCTGTACCCTTAACCTCAATAACAGAAAAAACATTTGATACAAAGCGCTTTTGATTCACACACAGTGCCAGTTGTCAATAGAGTTGGCCAGCGTCTGCATGCTACTAATGGAGTCCCAGTCTCCGAATGCACTTTTGCACTTGCTGTATTAAAGCAATCCATTAACTTCAGATGAAGGAATTAAAATATTCAGTATGGAGGTGTTATAATTGATTCATAGGACAGAATAACTGCTTTAGACATGGCATACATTAGTTTTGGACCTCAAAATCCCCCCAGCAATCAAAGATGTGTAATTTGTTCTGCTCTTTCAGAAATAATTCAGTTAATATTGGAAAGAGGTTCTGCCATCTAGATATACAGTAGCACTCTATGAAGATTGGAATAAGAATAATAGGAACTTAATCTTTTTTTTTTCTCTCCATTTCTCCCCAATTTGGCATGCCCGATCCCCAATGCACTCTAGGTCCTCATGGTGGCATAGTGACTCGCCCCAATTCGGATGGCAGAGGACAAATCTCAGTTGCCTCTGCGTCTGAGACCGTCAATCCACACATCTTATCACGTGGCATGTTTAGCATGTTACCACGGAGACCTAGCGCAAGTGAAGGCTCACTCTATTCTCTGCGGCATCCACGCACAACTCACCACATGCCCCACCGAGAGCGAGAACCACATTATAGAAACCACGTGGACGTTAAATCAACATGACTCTACCCACCCTAGCTATGAGGCCAATTGGTTGCTTAGGAAGCCTGACTGGAGTCACTCAGCCCGCCCTGGATTCGACCTTGGGTCTCCAGTTGTGGTAGTCAGCGTCTTTACTTGCTGAGCTACCCAGGCCCCCAAGGAACTTAATAGGCTACTTTACATATTTGTAGAATTTTAATTGGTAAACATTGTCTTTGGCACTAAGATTAAATGTTTATTTTAGTTAGTAAGCAGCAGTGCTTGGAAGGTTCCTTTGAAACTGTAGCTTGTAAAGTCAAGCTACCCTTTTGAAAAAATAAAAAAAAAATACAGGTCCTTCTCAAAAAATTAGCATATTGTGATAAAGGTCATTATTTTCCATAATGTAATGATAAAAATTAAACTTTCATATATTTTAGATTCATTGCACACCAACTGAAATATTTCAGGTCTTTTATTGTTTTAATACTGATGATTTTGGCATACAGCTCATGAAAACCCAAAATTCCTATCTCAAAAAATTAGCATATCATGAAAAGGGTCTCTTAACAAGCTATTAACCTAATCATCTGAATCAACTAATTAACTCTAAACACCTGCAAAAGATTCCTGAGGCTTTTAAAAACTCCCAGCCTGTTTCATTACTCAAAACCGCAATCATGGGTAAGACTGCCGACCTGACTGCTGTCCAGAAGGCCATCATTGACACCCTCAAGCAAGAGGGTAAGACACAGAAAGAAATTTCTGAACAAATAGGCTGTTCCCAGAGTGCTGTATCAAGGCACCTCAGTGGGAAGTCTGTGGGAAGGCAAAAGTGTGGCAAAAACGCTGCACAACGAGAAGAGGTGACCGGACCCTGAGGAAGATTGTGGAGAAGGACCGATTCCAGACCTTGGGGACCTGCGGAAGCAGTGGACTGAGTCTGGAGTAGAAACATCCCCGCATTCCCCAGGTCAAGCCACTTTTGAACCAGAAACAGCGGCAGAAGCGCCTGACCTGGGCTTCAGAGAAGCAGCACTGGACTGTTGCTCAGTGGTCCAAAGTACTTTTTCGGATGAAAGCAAATTTTGCATGTCATTTGGAAATCAAGGTGCCAGAGACTGGAGGAAGACTGGGGAGAAGGAAATGCCAAAATGCCTGAAGTCCAGTGTCAAGTACCCACAGTCAGTGATGGTCTGGGGTGCCATGTCAGCTGCTGGTGTTGGTCCACTGTGTTTTATCAAGGGCAGGGTCAATGCAGCTAGCTATCAGGAGATTTTGGAGCACTTCATGCTTCCATCTGCTGAAAAGCTTTATGGAGATGAAGATTTCATTTTTCAGCACGACCTGGCACCTGCTCACAGTGCCAAAACCACTGGTAAATGGTTTACTGACCATGGTATTACTGTGCTCAATTGGCCTGCCAACTCTCCTGACCTGAACCCCATAGAGAATCTGTGGGATATTGTGAAGAGAAAGTTGAGAGACGCAAGACCCAACACTCTGGATGAGCTTAAGGCCGCTATCGAAGCATCCTGGGCCTCCATAACACCTCAGCAGTGCCACAGGCTGATTGCCTCCATGCCACGCCGCATTGAAGCAGTCATTTCTGCAAAAGGATTCCCGACCAAGTATTAAGTGCATAACTGAACATAATTATTTGAAGGTTGACTTTTTTTGGTATTAAAAACACTTCTTTTATTGGTCGGATGAAATATGCTAATTTTTTGAGATAGGAATTTTTGGTTTTCATGAGCTGTATGCCAAAATCATCAGTATTAAAACAATAAAAGACCTGAAATATTTCAGTTGGTGTGCAATGAATCTAAAATATATGAAAGTTTAATTTTTATCATTACATTATGGAAAATAATGACCTTTATCACAATATGCTAATTTTTTGAGAAGGACCTGTATATTATTATACATCACAAGCTACTAATGAAAAGTAGTTATCTGCTCTGAAGCTAACTGGATTATGTATGAATGTATGTATATATATATATATATATATATATATATATATATATATATAGTGACAGCATAACAGCATTTGAACAGGTTAATTTATGGCTCCAATACTGCATAATATTTTAGAACTGATGAACAGCCCTATTTATATAAATATTATATAATTTGGTAAAAAACTAAACCTGTATAATATTTTTATATTGCTACAAAAGAGGTAAAAAGACATACATGCACCTGTACATGAATTAAAAAAAATTGTTGAAACGTTCATTTAAATGAATCATCCGGGTGTATTGATTCACTAAAATGACACCAATTTCCCAATGCTTAACATGCGAGAGAGGGGAAACTTTAGACAAGGATGTTTTATTATTTCAACATTTCTTATTGTTTTCTTGGCTGTAAATCTGCATGTGACAAAAACAGCAAATTAGTGTTTTGTGGCTCTACAAGACTACTTGTTGCAAAAGTGGCCCATTATTGAACAAATACTTTTTATATAGTAGCTGAGCTACTGTAATGCTATTGAAAAATTTAGTTAGTTTGCTAGTACTTTCTATCCCCAAACAGCCAAGCAGTGAATTAGTAGATGCCATTATCCAAAGTGACTTACAGTACATTGTTGCTCAAGGGCACAATGGTGTTGATGATTGGAGATTATTCCTTGTGGGGACTGGACTGGCAACCTTTTGGTTGTACATCCAGAAACTAATTTATGTTAAATCCCCTTAAAAGTTTTGTTGTGGTGGAATGGTGAAAACAGATGTAATCTGCATCTCCTCTGCATTCATCAGACATCTCTCTGGATAAAAGACAGGTCCTGCTTTTTGATCAAAGCTCTCATGCAAAAGATTTAGGACACAGGATGTCTCTTCTGCCACTCCTCTCTGAGCAACAGAAGCCTGAGGGATATTTTGGAAGGGAACAGAAGTGCCTCAAGTTTGTCTTTCAAAGCTTGCAGTCGAGGATTGGCACTTTAAATCCTAAGAATCACCCTTAAGGGACATCTTTCAACACTGAATCAATTTATAATATAAATAAGGAAATGTTGTGTGCTTATTGTTTTTTTTTTTTAATAGCCCTATTGTAAAAGCCATTCAATTATTTATTAAATTGTATTGTTTGTGTTGTTTTTCTTGAGTTTGAGTGCTTCCTCCTACAGGATAGGAGGTGTTATGACAGTTTAGGTGTTGCAAAATAGAGGTATGGTAATTTGTAGGTGTGGTAAAAAAATAAAAATAAAATTGTAGGTGTGGTCTGCTAGGAGCACATGGGCCCAGTTACAGCTCCTTTAAGGGATAATTCACCCAAAAAGTGAAATTTACTCACCTTCCTGGCATTCCAGATTTGTATGACTATCTGTCTTCTGCAGAACACAAATAATGATTTTTAGAAGAATATTTCTGATCCCTAAGTCCATACAATGCAAGTGAATGGGTGACAAAAATCCACATAAAGAGAGCATAAATATAATTAGATATGACTCCAGAGGTTAAATCCATGTATTCAGACATGATATGATAGGTGTGGGAGAGAAACAGATAAATATTTAAGTATTTTTTTTTATCATAAATTTGACTTCCTTCCCAGTAGGGAAGAATGTGAAACAAAAAAACTGAAGAGAAAGTGAAGGAAAAAATACTTAAAAATGTATCTGTTTCTCACGTACATCTAGCATCGCTTTAGAAGATGTGGATTTAACCACCAGAGTTGTCTTGAGTAGTTTTATGTTGCCCTTTTGTGGATTTTGGAGCTTCAAAATGCTGGCACACTTTCACTTGAATTGTATGGACCTACAGAGCTGAAATATACTTCTAAAAATCTTTGTTTGTGTTCAGCAGATGAAAGAAAGTTATACACATCTGGGATGGCTTGAGGGTGAGTAAATAATGTTTTATTGAACTAACCCTTTAAGTTAAGAAAACCCTTAATTCTAATTGTAAGAGATTATTTGTAACTGGCTAATGGTTTTTAGATCTTCTGCGCTGTGCTTCGATTTTCTTTTTACAGTAAATTGATTTTGTATGTTTGTTTTCTTAATCACAAGCTTTAATGTAATGTACACTTTTAATTTTTATTTTACTTTTTTGTGACTTTCAAAAGTGAAAAATAAAACAATCACCAAATCAAACTTGCCACTGTGGACACCGGAACATTTCACAATGCACGTAAATATTAATTACGCATACTGTACATATTCAGTAACAATTTCTTAATTCAGTTATTGAAAATTCATGACTTGAAAATGAATGGTTAAACAGACATTTCAATTGAAAATGCTGGGACTGCTTTTTCTAGTGTTGAAACTTTTGCAAATAGACAGATCACAAATCAAATTAATCAGCTCTGCAAGCAGCAATGGGATGTTGTCTATTCCCCTAAGATTAACTCCTTTTTAAAATAGTAAAAGAGGTATATTGTGTACAGTTAACTGGGGAACAGCCTAATAAACATTCACAAGCTGCAAATGTCTACTGAACTTTGGCTGAAAATTGGCAGTTTAAGTTTTCCATAGTATATAGATATCCACTATAAACTCATAAAAATAAAGGTTCTCCATCAGCACGTTTGGTTCCATGAAGAACCTTGGAACCTTCTCATTGAACTTCTAAGTGGTGTAAAACGTCTCAGTTACTGTCGTGGAGGGAACGAGATGTTGTGTCTATGTAGTGACACTAGGGGTCGCTCTTGGGAGCCCCAAACACCTCAGATCTTTGAGAAAAGGCCAATGAGAATTGGTGAGTGGAATTTGCATGCCATTCCCCTAGACATACGGGTATAAAAGGAGCTGGCTCGCAACCACTCATTCAAGTTTTGTGCTGAGGAGCCGACACAGGGACCTCGACATTTCAGCAGGTTGTACAGCGTTGTGGCAAAGGGGACACAATGTCTCGTTCCCTCCATCATGGAATGGAGATTACGACAGTGTCGTTGTAGTTACACTAGAGGTCCTGATACAAAACGCCACAACTAGCCGAACAGTGTTACGTGACCTGCCGATGCAGATGCAAGCAGGCTACTGCGTGCGTAGTAGCAGATGCACGCGGACTGTACATAGCCTTCCCCAATGCCCCAAAAAACTTAAAATTCTCCAAATCCCTGGGGGGTAAGAGACGTATCAAGTATGGGAGCAGGCCGCGCCAGCCATTGCTTTTTCTCTCTATATTCACTTTCCACAGAGTATTTAGTTATTCGGCTGGGGCCATTTATTGCTCAATAAATGCGCAGTATTCCCAGAATTACCTGTTTGTACCTGTCAAAACACGGGACGAATTCGGCTCAACCTGGAGATTGTAAAATCTTGCGAAGATATTGGGTGTTGCCCAGCCCACTGCTCTGCAGATGTCTGCAAGAGAGGTGCCATTGGCCAGTGCCCATGAATATGCCACACTCCTTGTAGATTGTGCTCATATTCCCAACAGGGCGGGCATGGCCTGGGCCTGGTATGCCAAAGCGTTGGCATCCATGATCCAGTGGGCAAGCCTCTGTTTGGAGACAGCGTTTTCTTTCAAAGAGCTTCTCAGAGCACCTAAAGCTCAGAGTGCGGTCCAAGTAGATGCACAAAGCACACACAAGACACAGCAACGACAAGGCTGGAACAAGGCTCTTTTCGCTTGCAGGCTCACCACCTGATACCTTGGGCACATAGCCCGTTGGGGTCTCAGGATTATATGAGAATCTTCCAGACCAAACTCTAGGCAAGTATTGCTGACAGAGAACATTTTCAGGTCCCCAACCCTCTTGATGGAAATGAACGCAGTTAGGAGGGTGGTCTTTAATGAAATGGCCTTCAACTCGACTGACTCTAGGGGCTTGAACGGGTCTCTCCAAAGGCCCAGAAGGACCATGGAGAGGTCCCATGAGGGAAAGAGGCGCGGCCTAGGAGGGTTCAACCTCCTGGTGCCTCTCAGGAACCTGATGATCAAGTCGTGCTTTCCAAGAGACTTACTTTCCACTGCATCGTGTGTGCCACCATAGTATATCCTTAAACCTTCATGGTGGAGGGGGACAGCTGCCCCGCTGCGACCTAAGTCCAGAGGAGGAGATTTCACGCGAGTTGCAACATGCAACGTAAGCCGCCTTGGCGATTTGTATATTACCGTCGCTGTGTTGTCTCTCTATGTTGAAAAATGTTCACGTCAATGCGTTTGCTCAATAAGAGTAAATATACACTTTTTTTAAGGAAAATATATACTCTTAAGCTGTCCAAGTGCCCAGGGGCGTACTCTGCAGCAACCGCTACAGAAGGAGAGAAAGCTGCTCAAATGCGCCATATATATCCAACAGCAATTTGCTTCTTTCGAGGTGAATGGACCGGCAGAGAAGTACAGCTTTCTGCTGAGTCAACCGCTGGGCTCCAAAGAAAAAACTGATGGTTGCAAGCCAGCTCCTTTTATACCCGTATGTCTGGGAGATTTGCATGCAAATTTCACTTGCCAATTCTCATTGGTCTTTTATCAAAGCATCGCTGCCAAAAAACCCTTTTTGACCCTTGGCCAGAATAAGCTGCAAGCTGGATCAGACTTATTAACCATTATCATAAGTCTGGTTATGTGAGACTATGACATCTAATTAAGAGAGCATCCATAGCTACTGGAAACAGTTGTCAACAAGCTAAACTTTGCCCTCCCATCCTGTGATATCACAAAGATTCATCACAACATGCGCAATCCACAATCACAAGCTGCTCCCTGCATTGAGAATTTCCTACATGTTGAACCCTGATAAAAGCAGAGCAGAGTGCTGCAGACTGAGAAAAAGAGAGCAAGAGATAGAGAATGGAAAGGAGGCATAGAGGAAAGGCAGAGAGCTGTATGCTGAGATATCCAGCCTTTTAATCTGTCAGTAACCACAGGGCTTTTGTGAGGGCTGCAAAAATCACAGAATTGATGTAGCTCTTTGCAATCTCTGCCTGCTGGATCTTCGATAAGCATAGGGGTCAACAGTCTCTACCAAGAACAATACTGTACATTACTGAACCCATGGTCATATTGTGTATTATTTGAAGTCCCACAATTATATTGGAAAAATAACTTAAAATCATGATTTTTTTTAATTCAAATATAAGTATCTTTGCTCTTTCAGTAGTGCATTAGTGATAAGTGCATTTACTGTACATTAAGGGTTGTACATCATTCAGAATTGAATTGACAATGCCTTTTAATTCCAAAGTATTTCCATAATTTGAAATTTAATTGGAAAATGTATACAGAATTAACATGGATAATTCAATGAGGTTCATATAACTGCTCTAAGAGTTTTTTTTTAATGATACAGTATATTTCAGTATGGTTTACCCCCAGACGGAGCCCATGCATTTTAAGCCTAGGCCTTCAGTGCGATTCATGGATTTAAGAAAACACAGTTTCACAATGAATAAGACACAATATGTATCATATATTACATGGGAGTCAACTAATAATTCCAATTTACTTTTTAAAAACACACACGAAATTGCTTGCAATAAATTTTGTTTCATTAGGGTACCTGGTTACTTTTCAAAACTTGATCTAACACTGAATGCTCAAGCAGACTGATTTATACTTAGAAAACTCCTTATGTTGCTATTGCAATGCAAAAAGCACTTACCAATTTGCTTGAAGTGAAAATCATCTGAACATCAGCCGAACATCTCAGGTTTTTAAATCCATAAGGATCTCTTTCTCAATAGTGATGAGGAAGTGATGTCAGCCGTCTTGTCAGCAAGATCTCACGCTCATCACTTTCAAATTCCATACATCACTTAAAGCTTGGTTACGTCACACAAGGCCAGCTAGAAGGCCTGGACTGGGACATATCTTGAAGACCACACCCACCAAGAACAAATAAATCAATCTGATTGGTTGATGAATCTGGCAATCTGACTTTAGATGCCTGTTCAGTGCAGAGTTGAGGGATTCTGCGGAAATTCTGAAGGCCTGATGGGGTGTAGCTCAAACTCACGCGCTGCTTCGGGCTTCGGACATGTGGTTTGTGAAACAGTTGTCACACTTTGTAAGCATCGATGAACAATTATTGATTGGATAAACTTAGTTTTTTGCTATTCATTTTTAGATGAATTAAGAGTGGAATGTGATTGAAAATACATAGGCAAAAAGGTCAATGACAATGAAAGAATTGAATAATATGTATTTATTAGGCATGTTATGCCAGCAGAGAAGGCTTTGTTGGCCCTGAAAAATTGCCACTGTTTAACCCACATGTCCTCAAACATAAGATGATAGTATTTAATGTTTGAAATTCACCCTTTAGAAAATGGTATTTAAATTATATTAAATATTATGTATACAGTATAAATAAGTTATTTATATGAATAAACTAACTTTTTATTTAGTAAACATTTAACTTTTTATTAGTAAACATTAGTTAATGCAATATGAACAAATATGAACAAATATTTAAATATGAAAATAGCATTTTGCTGAATTAACATTAACCAATTAAAAAAGAATTAATCATTGTTAGTTCATGATGAATAATATATTAATTAATGTTAATTAATAGAACCTTATTGCAAAGTGTTACCAATTAACTTTCATTTTATAGACAAATGTGGTAGAATATTTCATTTCTCAGGATTATTTCTCAATTTAGACAATGAACATGAAGCAGTCAATTTAAATTCCAAAATTCACGTCATTATAAAAACCTATTTTAAGGGTTTACATGCAAGTCAATTAACTGACAAGTCTTTTGAAATGATTGGGGTTTTCTCTTATCTTGACATCAAAGCTATTACACAGCCACAACGTACAGGTGAAAATCAGGGTAACAGGCAAAAATCTAAATGTGTCAATCAGATTTTGATTGAACCATTTTACCAAAAAAGAGCAAAGTTTAAGGCATTATACTGTACATGACATATCACACTATGGGTGTCGTTTTTATAAGCATGATCAATGTATCAAAGTGCACGTAAACACTCAGGTAAACAATACCTTGCAGAGCTTATGTAAAACCAGACATTCAGCTAATCAAATGGCTGAAAAGCTTGTGATGTCATAGAATCAGCTTAGATTCATACCCCAAATAAGCTTCACAGATCCTCCACCACATTAGTCATTATCGAAAATGTCAGCAGGAATTTGGGCAAATCTGTGGGTGCCTGTTGACTTGTGCATTAGCATTGTCCCTCTGAGGCTATATTTACACTATAGTCTGTCTGGATGACTATAGAAAAACAGCTCCACACTGTGCCAATGACATGTGCAAATCAAGAAATCTTCTGAGAGAGAGGTCGAGCATGGTTCTTAAATGGTCAACAATTTTTGCACAACATGACAACATATTTGCAACTGGAAATAATTACAATGCAGAAATTAATTGTATTTCTCAGTATATTAGTCCCACTTTCTAGTGAAATATCTAAACACCCTTAAAACAAGATATATTGACATGGACATACCCCATTATACCAATCAAGGTAAGAGTTTTCTGGCAGTCCTTTAAGTACAGGATTGATTTTAAGGATCTTGTTTAGTACGTTACCGCGGAGACCTAGCACGTGTGAAGGCTTAAGCTATTTTCTGCGGCATCCACGCACAACTCACCACGCGTGCCACCGAGAGCGAAAACCACATTACAGCAACCAGGAGGAGGTTAACCTAACGGTACTCTGCCCACCCAAGCAACCAGGCCAATTGGTTGCTTAGTAAGCCTGACTGGAGTCACTCAGCACGCCCTTAATTCAAACTTGCCACTCCAGGTGTGGTAGTCAGTGTCTTTACTTGCTGAGCTACCCAAGCCCCGTTGTTTGCAGTTTTCAAGCATTCTGGAACATTCTACCAATTGAAATTAGACTGGCTCCAAGTATCCATATTTTGAAAAACATTTAAATTTTGAAATTAGCATTTGATTGAAAGGTATGAATGTATGTGTGAATTTGTACTTATTATTAAATGTTTTACTTTTTGATATTACTGTTTTGATTTTTAATTTAATATATATTTTAATTTTAGTTGTATTTCTTACTTTTTTGTGATAATTTTATACATTTAAGGACAGTCACTTACTTTGATTTAGAATGTCTTATATGTGAAGCACCTTGAGCTGCACTTGATGTATGAAAGGTGCTATACAAATAAAATGTATTATTATAACTGACATAAAAAAGCAGAATGACCTTAGATATTAAGTCATGTTTTCAAAGCAGTTAAAACTTTATTTTAGTGAGGTTTATGCTTAAAATAACTAGAAAATGTATAATTCAAATGGAAAACAAGAATTTTTTATTACACCACTATCAAGTAAATGTATCTTGCTTTAAGGATGTGTATATATTTTTACTGAAAACCAAGACAAATCTACTGCAGAAAACATGTATTTATATAGCGTATAATGCATTTGTTTAAAAAAAGAAATTCTTGTCTAATCGTAACGATGCGGCTATGCAAGCTAAACCTTAATGAAAAAATCATGCGGCTCTTGACTGCTAATATCCGTTAGCAGTTATTACAGCACAGCAAACACTCAGACCCAGGAGACTGATGCTATGCTAACTCTAGACTTCACAGTGAAAGTCAAAGTTTTAGCAAGCCGCATTCACAGTGGCCTATGGTTCTGATTCACTGCTTTCAGACAAATATTACATCCTCCCTTTGAGACAAAGCTGTTAGAGGATGCAACCTAGTTAAGACCGCATTGTATTTCAATGTGTGGTCGTTCTCATGAACTAATAAAGCTGTGTAAACAGTCTAACACCATATTAATTTCCCGTGTGGCATTATAATTCTGCTACAACATGCATGGCAAATGCTGGATTGTTTCTTACATGAATAATCAAGCCTAATGTCAGCATATGCGCAATTTTGCTCACGCACACTTCAGAAATCTCACACCTCCACCTATTTTTGGATCTCAACCCCTGGGTGTATGCAGCAAAAAGCATGTGTGAATTGTTCCTGAGCAAAACTATCATAAAAGAAAAATAAGTGGCAAATTATTTTCTATTGCTAAGTGGCATAGTGTGCATCTTCTTCACACACACACACACACACACACACACACACACACACACACACACACACACACACACAAAACACCCTGCAATATTTTTTTAATCAAGTGAATTGAAGCACTAGCATTTAATCACCATTGGCTATTCAAGAATTTCTGTGCGGTAACAATGATGAATTTTCTTGTGGGCGCAGCAAGTAGCATAAAGGAAAAATGATTTATTATGTTGTGGATGAGCGATGGATTTGGTTTCAGGCTGAATACTTATCACAGTACGGAAAAGGCCAGCACCTGACAAGGATTATGCATGAGATGTTAAAAACTTGACATTTAGCAAACTTCTATGTTACAATGAGCCCTGTTGCCATAGTTGCATATAATCTGACTTCCGCCGTCTGTGAGGTCATCACCCTGATTCTAAACCGAGAGGTTAATATTCTGCCCTGTTTACTGGTGCAGTGCAGTCAGCACTGTAATGCTTGGTGGGCTACATGTTGAGAATTGGACTCGCTACTGTAGCCACCCTCGACAAGGTTTATTGGCAGAAACCCCTCCTCATAAGATCCTAACCCACACTGATTGGATAAAGCCTGAAATGTGTTGCTAAGAGTCAACATTTCTCTGCAGCCAAATATCCGCACTCTGACCAGGGATGAACTCATAGCTGACAGGCCCGCCACCGGCGGTTCTTCCCCCGGGAGAAGGACTGAATCAATTAAAGTTCATCATTTCTTCTCTAACGCTGGATTGGAGTGGTTCTTTTTGGTTGGTTACTGACTAGATGATGTTGCTGTGCATCAGAAAAGATCAGACGTACAACAGCTTTGCTGTGGTATGACTAATCAGACCCTGGTGTAAACAAAAGCCCATTTCAGGCGATCTGAGAACGACAGCCGAGTCTTTTTTTCTTTTTCTTTTTTTTTTTAATGATAGATTTGGCATCTCACTTTGCTCATTTTCTTTCTTTTATGGAGCTCTGTGAAATGGAGTGTTGCAAGAGGGAGAAGATGGAAATCTTACTTGTGCATTTCTTAATACCAGATCCTTTCTTTAAGGCATGGCGACTGAGCTTGCAATTGAAATTGTTCTCCCAAAACTCGGCAAACCAGATATTCCTCCGGTTGTTCTCAAGCGTTCGACTGGTGAAGTAGCGATCAAAACCTGAGGATAGATCCATGAAATCCATGTCACTTTAATGTGCTCTGTCAGAGTCAAAGCTCAGCCAATGAACTTCAGAGGACAAAGTGATTTCATTGAACATTTGTATGTAACATCATTCTTGCCTCACAGTTAAATGAGAGTGAATGTGGACATGTTCTATTTTGCTTTAAAGAAGGAAGCAAATATCATTTCAAACCATATCTGTTTTTTTTTCTGTGAAACACAAATATTAACTTTACATAGCAAACAAGTAATTTACTTCATTTCCAGTAAAAAAAAAAAATGTATTATTAATATATTCCTACAATAAGATCAATTTACTTGAGAAACAAAATGACATGGGATATTAAGTCTTATTTGGACATTAAGAAAAATAATAGAACCAGTGAAAAAATACAGAACTATTGTCATTACAAAATTTTACATCAAGTATTTTTTTCTTCTTATTTGAAGCATATTTAGTCAATTATACAGAAGAACAAGACCAATAAATAAATAAATTAATTAATAATTCCAATTACAACCTGGTCTCATAGAATCACGTTACTATACTGTACATACATATTTTTTTAATTATTTTGACTTGACTCGCTGTACATATTGCAGCAGTTTCTTGGTGATATAAACATTAGAAGTGCTACAACAATGACTTTTATTCGCTTTCACTCAAATAACATGTAAAACGGCAAATCAGCAGTTCATAAACTCATATTTTTCACCCTGTTCCTCAAACATTGCTATCTTATGACATCAAAAATACTTTTAATAAAGTGCATGTCTTGAAAGGTGATACATTTCAGTTTGCATTACATGACCAACTACATTTACAAGCTTGTTCTCATACAATCAAATTGTGCAGTAGCTCACCTGACAGAGCATTGCATGAATCCAGAAGATCATGTGTGTCGACACGAGTCGAAGGTGTCATAGAAGCACCACAAAATGGTGTTGTTGCTTTAGCAATTGCATTTTTTGTCATAAAATTTGCTTTATGACACTATCGGTTAGGTTTAGGTTTAAGGTATTGATTTTGCTGATTTAAAACTCGGAAGTATTAACCATAAAAACCTCGCATTTGGGGCCACACAGTGGATATGTTGCCCTGGAACTGGCATGATTGTGTACTGAACCAAGTAATATCATTTTGCAAAAAAAGATTCCACTGTCACTAATTTTTAATGAGATCCGACTGTCAAATTCTTCTGAAGCCATTCGGAAGCTTTCTGTGATGAACAGACCACAACTGAAATTTGTATTCATAAATATGCATTAGACATTGAGGTCAATGATATTTTATGATGAGACACGTGTTAACCAATGATATTTGATAATGTCACTGATGTTCAACCTGTTGTGACACATCAAAAAAGGCCATATTTGATTTTAAAGCTACAGCGAAGGAAAATGTTTCAACTGAATAACAACTTAAAATTCATTGTGATCATCACAAAAAGCTATCATAAATCTCGGAAGACTTATATATAGCACACGAGTCATATACCTTTATGCCTTCTTTTAGGAAGTTTGGAGCTTGATAGACCTGATCAATATGGACTGCTGTTGTATGGCTGCTTCTATTTATGTTCCGCAGAAAAAAAATAACAGCATAAAGGTTTGTAACATGAGGGTAAGTAAATAATGAGGATTTTTAAAAGTTTTTTTTTTTTTCATTTAACACAACTTAAAATGATTACTAATTGCATTTTCAGTATCTAATGTGTGTTCCTAAAATATTAAGTACAAACTCTGGTTCACAATTGGTCTCTAATGGATGAAAACCACCTCTGACAAGTATTTAATCTGTCACTTGCCTTTAATGGACTGTCGTTTGGGTAGGATGGTGACGGCTCCCTCTGCCATTTCCTCTTGGTGAAGAACAGGCGATATCTTCGAGCCCCAGCTATCGGACCCCACCCACAGGAAGTGACCCGTCTGATTGGCTTTCTTCGCTGCCTGCAGAAGCCGCCTATAAAGAGATGAGAGTAGCACTAAATAAAGAGTTTTTAACAGTTGAATATTCTCTTGTTCCCAAGCTCTGAGTCACATCAACTCTAATTTCTTGTTTGCAATTATTGTCTAGCCCTTTGGTGCCTCTCCATTTACAGTAACCGCAAATCAATGTGTTATTGAAAGGTCAGTATTGATATAGTTGAGCACTGAAATTTCTGTGCATTCTTTATCTGGCACGATAGCAATTGATGTCAAAATGAGTCATGCCGAACTGAAAGCAAAAACATTTCCACAAGATAACAATGGCTCAATAAGGTATGTTTAAGACTCAGTGCACAAAATAATTTTCTTTCTTCTAATTAGACACAGACTTGTGTCTTCACATAAAGTCTATATTCACAAGCTCTGCAATCCATTTTCTGGCCTAATATGTCAGGAGAATAACAATGTTTTTAATAATTCAGCTCAGATGGAATCAGCTGACATTATTTAATTTTTTGCACTTAATTTGGAGTGGAAATTTGCGTATTTCTGCGATTTAAACAATGGAAAATGTTTGAAAGAGGAGAGTTCTACACTCTTGTAACTATGATTAAATTAGCCAAAAATTGTAGAAACAAACATGCAGAAAAATTGCTAGCATTTTAGGAATAATGGTGTAACAATTCTGCAGAAATATACTGAATTGGTAGACATTATAATGTCTACCAATTTCATAATGTGACATTATTGATAAAGATAACATCCATTGAATGATAACAATACTCTCAACAGTTCTTTTACGAGAGGTTCTCTCGTATTGCGTAAGCTAGCTTACGCTACGGGAAAGATTCATCTTTTCTGAGATATTGAAGCCAAAAAATTATCCTTAATTTTGTATCATTTGTCAACGCAGTGCAGCAACTGCAGACCTTGAGCGGGCTAGCTAGCGAGCTCATTGGTTGCTCTGCGGCAACTGCTGCAGCCTATAGACGAACTTGGGCGAACTCGCGTCCAATGAGAAGCGTCACGCGCTACTGCATCAAAGCCCTCCAAAATGGGCGTGGCTAGAGTGCATATAAGCGTAGTTCAGTAGGCTGGAACCCTGATTTTCATCTCTTCAGCGAAGCTCTTCGCATCTCTGAACTGGAAGCGGCGTCGCCGTTCGAGGGGCATCTAGCAAGCTTGGACAGCGCTCGAAGAAGCCGGCCGTCTTCGCCACCTTCAGCCATCCTGCGAGCTACGCCATCCGGCGGCGTATCCTTTTAGAGCAAGCTAAGTTCCTCAGCGAACTTCACAAAAGAGTATCGAGCATCTTTTTAAAGATGCCTTGCACTTCCTGCGGCTCATGCGCGCTCCTCTCAGCACCGGAGACCGCCACCTCATCTGCGCTCTCTGCCTGGGGCGGGAACATGCAGAGCTTCGCCCTCGCTGACGGCGGATGCGACCTCTGCGAGGAGCTTCCGATGTCGACCCTGCGGGCTCGACTCGAAGCATGCAAAACCGAAGCCGCCGCGCCGCCTTTCGTTTTGCCGCGCAATAAGAAGCGCAGCTCCCAAAGGCTGCCGGAACCGGTGTTAGAAGCGACTGCCTCGCCGGAGCCTCTCCCTCGAGTCTCGCTTTCACCCTCCCGCCCCCGGGGCCAGCGCAGTTGCCGCCGAGCGGCCGCACTGCTGCCATCTGGGATGATGAGGCGGAGGATAAGGGTTGCTGTTCCATCATGGCTTCGGACAGCGAGGAGTGGTCAAGCCGCATCTGCTCTGCATTCCATGGCCGTCTTACAGATCCTCCAAGCGGACCTCCTTCGAGAATGGGATGAGAAAGGCGGACACCCAGAGGCTGTTTCAGATCTAAGGGCCGCTGACGGACAACGCGCCGCTCTCTCCGTCCGGTCTCTTCGGTTCAGCGGTGAGTGGCATTGTTGACCATTTCACGGAAGTCCAGAAAGCCACCCAAGCCATGAATCTCTTCCTGCCTCGTCGCGCTAGCTCCTCTGCAGGCCGCCCACGTGACCAGCCTCCTGCACGAGCCTCTTCACAGCGCCCAGCTCAGCAAAGCCAGACTTTTCAGCGTCGACAGGGCGGCCGCCCTAGGTCGCGCTCAGACAGCCGCCGCAGACCGCCGCCCCAGCGGGCCTCGGCCTAAGATTGCGTTGAAACCTGAGCAACCGAAGTCCTCCTAGCTTTGTTGAGAAAGCGGCGGCTCAGTCCGCCGCAGCCGGACAGCCGTCAAAGCTTCACCCTCTGTCAGTCCCCTTCTCTCAGGCTACTGCAGTGGTGGATTCAGCAACCAACAAGCCGGTGATACTGCCGGCTTGCCTGCACTCAAGCGCCGTTTTCACGGCGACCCAAAGAAATCTTGTAAAGAGCAAACATGCCTTATGTGTAGAAAATGTGCCCACAATCCAGTGTTCACCCCTACACACAAGCATTACACTTCCGTGTTCCTATCAGAGCCCACTCACATAAAGCGGACACAGCCGGCTCGAGTGTTAGAGTCAATAAGCAGCCCACGAATCCGTCGCGGCGCCCCTTCTCTGGCGGCTCTGTCACCACGACCAGCCTTGTGTAGAAAATGTGCCCACAATCCAGTGTTCACCTCTACACACAAGCATTACACTTCCGTGTCCCGATCAGAGCCAACTCACATAAAGCGGACACAGCCGGCTCAGTGTTAGAGTCAATAAGCGGCTCCGCGAATCGTCGCGGCGCCCATTCTCTGCCAGCTCTGTCACACGGCCAGCAAACACTTCTCTGTATGTAAGTCCCGTGCCCGTGACTATGCTTGCGCATCACTTAACAGATGTGACTCTTTCCCCATTCACCTCAATCGGAAGTCACTCACAGAACAGCCTGTCCCTGCTGTCTGCGAGCAGTCATGCATAAGCACAGTAAGCGGCTCACACATTCTGTTCAGCGGCTGTGTCGCGGCAATCAGAGCGATTGGCCATTCACCCTCTAGCGTTAGGCTTCAAAGCGTGGGAAGCTATCCCGGGATATCCAAATGGGTGTTAAGCACAATAAAACAGAGCTATTTGCTACAGTTCGATCGCCGCCCTCCCCGCTTCAGAGCATGGCTCGAAACTATTGTGAACACGGAAGCAGCCTGCATGCTTTGTTCAGAAATAGCAAACCTTCTGTGCAAAAGGGCCATAGAGAAAATGCCGCCTTCGCTGAGCAAGTCGGGGTTTTACAGCCGTTATTTTCTTGCTCCCAAGAAAGACGGCGGCCTCAGACCAATATTAGATCTCAGGGTTTTGAACAAGGTGCTTGCAAAAAGACCGTTCAAAATGCTTACAATCAGGAAACTCCTCGCGCATACGGCGCCAGAGGACTGGTTTATCTCTCTCGATCTGAAAGATGCCTATTTTCAGATTCAGATAAATCCCGTCACAGGCCATTCTTGAGATTACGCCGGCGGCCAGGTTTATCAATACACCGTCCTTCCGTTCGGCCTGTCTTTAGCACCCGTACTTTCACGAAGTGCATGGATGCGGCGCTTCGCACCCCTGCGGAGTCAGGGCTTGCGAATTCTGAACTATTTGGGCGACTGGCTGATTATGGCACAGTCACATACGGAGCTTCTGTCTCACAGAACAGTTCTCCTCAGCCATCTGAACAGTTTGGGTCTTGCAGTCAATTGGACCAAGAGCTCACTACAGCCCAGTCAGGCAATTTCCTTCCTTGGAATAGAACTAGACTCCGTGGCAATGGCGGCTCAGCTTATCTACACAGCGGCGTGCGTGTTCAGTGACTAGCAGCGTCCTTTCAGATGAACAGCCTCACGCCTCTGAAAAAATTTCAGAGAGTGCTAGGTTACATGACCTCAGCCGCAGCAGTACTTCAGCTGGGTTTACTGCGCATCGCCCGCTTCAGCATTGGCTAAACACCCGCGCGTCTCGCCGGGCTTGGGCCACAGGCGCCAGCCGATCAAGGTGACTCAGACCTGTATTTCAGCTCTGCAGCCCTGGACAGTGGCGAATGGTATCAGCGGGGAGTGGCGATGGGAGCTGTATCTCGCCCGAAAAGTCATCTCGACAGGCAGCGTCCAACGCGGTTTGGGGCGCGGTCTGCGAGGGCTCTCCGTTTTTATTTTTTGGCCTATGGTCAGTTCAGGAAAAGCTCCTTCACCTAAATTGTCTGGAAATGATAGCGGTCGATTGCGGCAGTGCGCTTTCTCCGGTCATTCAGGGTCACCACGTCCTGGTCCGTTCGGACAACAGATCTGTGGTGTCCTACATAAACCGTCAGGGCGGTGTCAGATCCAGGAACCTCTTCCATCTGGCCGAAACACATACTGAGTTGGTCCCAGTGCCACCTGCGCTCGCTGAGGCGGCACGCGTGCCAGGCCACCTGAGCGATGGCCCAGACAGACTGTCCAGAGATAATATTCCCCAGGGGAATGGTCCCTGCACGCTCAAACAGTCCAGAAGTTATGGCGCAGATTCGGCAGAGCAGAGATAGACCTCTTTGCGTCAGAAGAGAACTCTCACTGCCCAATATTTTTCTCAGCGAGGGCAGCTGGCCCAGGACTGGCCCAACCGCCCGCTTACGCCTTCCCTCCCATCTCGCTATTGCCACAGGTAATGCAGAGGATCAGGAAGCAGCGTCACTCGGTGCTCCTCATAGCCCGGCGTTGGGAGAATCAGACATGGTTCCCGGGCTTACGCAGCTGTCACTGACAGCGCCGTGGCCCATCCAGTGAGCAGATCTCCTCTCTCAAGCTCGCGACGCGATCTGGCATCCCCACCCAGAGCTGGGGCTGCGTGTGGGTGATCAGCGACTACCAGTCGCTCTGCCAGAAGGGGTAATAAACACCATCATACACGCTAGAGCCCCTTCCACGAGAAGACTCTATGGGTCAAAATGGTCTGTGTTTTCAAAATGGTGCACCGACAGAGACCTGGACCCACGGACATGTGGGGTGTCGTCGCTGCTCGTGTTTTTACAAAGAGCTGCTGGATAAGGGCAGATCCCCATCCACGCTCAAAGTGTATGTGGCGGCCGTCGCGGCGTTCAGCTGAACCCCTGCATGGCCAGTCACTGGGAAAAAGCGAGCTGGTCATCCGGCTTCCTCAGGGGAGCTAGAAGGATGAACCCCGCAGCCCCCATCGGTTCCTATCTGGGATCTTTCTATAGTTCTCGAAACTATGAAAGCCCCCCTTCGAACCGCTTCAATCCGTGGATTTGAAATACCTTTCACTCAAAACCGTTTTCTGACTGCCCTGTCATCAGTCAAGCGTGTGGGAGACCTTCACGCGCTGTCTGTCAGCGCTGCTTGTCTTGAGTTTGGACCAAGTGACTCCAAGGTCATTTTAAAGCCTAGACACAGCTATGTTCCCAAGGTGATCGGTACTCCTTTCAGAGCACAGGTCATTTCCCTATCGGCGCTGCCAGCATCCGATAGCGAGCGGCGCCAATCTCCTTTGCCCAGTCAGAGCACTGAGATTGTATACTGCGGCTCCGCCTCTTTCAGGCGCTCTGAGCAGCTTTTCGTTTAGTTCGGGGCGCACCAAAGGTCTCGCCGCCTCGAAACAGACACTGTCTAGATGGATAGTGGGCGCTATTGCTGCTGCATACGGCGTCAAAAGACCTGCCATGCCCGTTGGGCATTAGGGCTCACTCCACTAGAGGCATGGCCTCATCGTGAGCATGGTCCAGCGGGATTTCCATTCATGACATATGTGTGGCAGCGGGCTGGGCTTCCCCTCCACCTTTGTCAGATTTTACAATCTGGAAGTGCCCTCCCTGCAGGCAAAACTACTAGCGGTTTAATACGCTACAGCTCCCTGGTGAGCTGCACTGATGGGACTCATTCCACACAGACCGGCACCGCCGCTCTGTCGATTCCCTTCCCACAATGTGCTTATGTATTACACACACACTGGCCCGCACTCTTGCCGGCCAAATATTATTTCCCCACTCACAAGGGCTCCCGGGTCCCCCACCCCGGGGCTCATGCAGTGGATGCTTGGCCGCACGGCGTTGACAATGGGTTCCTGTAGCGTAAGCTAGCTTACGCAATACGAGAGAACCTCTCGTAAGAGAACGAATCGGTTACCTAACGTAACCTCGGTTCTCTCTAGGCGAGGAGCAGTATTGCGTAGCCGGCGTGCTTTCAGCGCCACGGCGACTTTACGCTTCATTCAATGAAAACCAGGGTTCCAGCCTACGAACTACGCTTATATGCACTCTAGCCACGGCCATTTTGGCGGGCTTTGATGCAGTAAGCGCGGGACGCCTCTCATTGGGCGCGAGTTCGCCCAAGTTCGATCTATAGGCTGCAGCAGTTGCCGCAGAGCAACCAATGAGCTCGCTAGCTAGCCCGCTCAAGGTCTGCAGTTGCTGCACTGCGTTGACAAATGATACAAAATTAAGGATAATTTTTTGGCTTCAATATCCAGAAAAGATTAATCTTTCCCGTAGCGTAAGCTAGCTTACGCAATACTCGTTCCCTCGTCTAGAGAGAACTGAGGTTACGTTAGGTAACCGATTCGTTATCAAGTTATATATTTATATATTTAAGCAATATCACATGACCAACCATCTGTCAAAGTTTTTGTTGTGTATTTTGGATGTTATGTTAGAAAGGCAAGACAAAGCACAGCAAGTATATTTATACAACACAATTCTACACAATGGTATTTAATTCAATCATGCAGTGACTTGAAAAGCAAAACCTTTTAAAACTTTTTTTTTCATTATTTATTTTTTTTTTTTGTAATGCTGTGAAAAGTTAGTCTGGCAGATCACAGTAAAAAAAGAAAATACACATAAGTACATCAGTTTAATTAAAACCGACATAATCTACTTACCTTATATCGTCCTCATTTGCAAAAATAATAACAACTCTTGCATTTGGATTTTCTCCCAGCCTCTGAATTATCTTATCAAACTCTCCTGGTTTTGGCTCACGGGGAATCTTCACCAACTGTGAGATACAAACACTCCCTGTAAAAAAGACGAAAAAAAGAATAGTGTTATTACTGGTTGGAAATAAAATAATCACATTGAAAAGGCTTACATTAAAGGAAAGGTCGCCATATTGGTTTTGGGTGCAGGCAACAGGAGTAAATTAATAATAAAATTTGAAAGTGAATAACAACTTTTTTTTCAGTTCTTCAATCGTACAGATTCGGGAGACTTGGAATATAGAAAACAATTCATTTTATGGCAAAAATCTGTGTGAAGAGTCTTCACATTTTACTTTTGGTGTTCCACAGATACCAATAATAGACCCCTTATGACATTGACCTGACCCCTGGAAGTCCAAAAACTAGGCAGTGACTTTACTGCAGCATTCAAACACTGAGCAATTTTGTACAGTGGTCAAATAATCAATCATAGAATCCTTGAGAATTCTCTTTGATAGTGAAGATTCTACACTCAAAAAAAAAAGAATTTGTGGAGGCTGTTTTAAACAAGTCATTTTGATTTGAGTGTCCTGCTTTAAACAAGTTTACGAGATGGCCTTCATAGGACAAACGGAAACGGAATGTAACATGGTTGCTATGACAGCACGCCACTCTTTAACAAGCATGAGCACTTTGAGTGAGAAGGGAACATAGTCCCTTTATAAGGGAATGTATGAGGTAAATTTTAGGAGAGTTATAATGATGTAAAGAGAAAAGAAAACATATTTTACAGGTGTACTTTTAGTCTAATACTTTAATTTTAATTATATATTCATATAATTATACATATTATATACTCTGCACCCATCTACTGAGATACTTAAACTTGGGAATTAACAGTACTTGCGTTTGAACATGATATTTACGGGCAAATTGGCATACTTTTTTTAGACATTTCCATTGAAGCAAAGAAGTGTGCGTGTTGTGAGTGCCAACTAAGGATACACCTCATGCATCCTCCGAATTTCAGAGAAAGAAGGTCGCATTCAAAGGCTGCATTCGAAGTGTCCTTCTCATTTTTATGAAACGAGACAGCCTCGATGACGTATGTGGCTGCAAAATGCGACCGCCGGAGGATGCAGACTTCCAAACGAGACACAGCCACAGTCGGCAGCAGTAATCAAGTGTTTCCATTTAAAGAGATACATTTTATGTTGAGTAATTAAATTGGCATTTATTATATTGAGTTTGTTAACAATTTTTATGTTTTGACAGGAGAACTGCAGGATCATTGGAGTTCATTTGACTTAAGAATAATTTGTATACTATATTTAAATGGATTTCCATGACTCCTTATAACTTGATCAGATTGCCTTCCTTAATGAGTACAAACAATGGTTATTGTTTTTTTTTTTTTTTTTTATTCTGTTGTTTGTCTTGCTTTGCCCTATATACTCAAAATACAACGTATATCGCCAGTTAAAAAGGATTTGGCCTGAATGAACAAAATTAACTTACTGTGTATTGAAAGAATCAATTAACATTTAACAAATCAAGTACATAAAAACTTGGACCTACATTTACAAGCTGGAACAGACACCTTTATTGTCATGCATAGTAATTTTTACATAGTATCTACAGTTTATTTATTGAACCATACAAAAAAAAAAATATATATATATATATATATATATATATATATATATATATATATATATATATTTAAGGTTTACATGCATGTAGCTTCTAATTAGATGAGTTCTATTTTGGAGAAGGAATATACTCCTGTTCAAACACATGCTTATGATTGGATGCTGTCTTAGTGTGCATTTTTCCTCCATCAATATGTTTGCTGCTGTCCAAGTGGATTCAAACGTAAGTAATCTCAAGTTAATCATAACTTCTGTTATTATTATCATTGTAGTACTGGATCTACACAAATATTACATTTAGATGTATTTTCATAAATATTCAAAACAGTACTTATTGTTAGAATGAGACATACAGCAAATCGCTGGCTTAGGTAACTGAAGTATCCTCTTCGCTTATCCTAGCATAAGGCATGGGTGGATGTGTAAATGAAGAGGAGATTGAGTGTTGTGTGTTTACTGATTTAAGAATAACAGCTTATCTTGTACAACTTCTCTTGTACAAAAAGCAGTCTTACCATTCAATAAACCAAGCCCCAGATAAACCAAACACCCCAGCATTCTGAGTCATGGTACTGTAACTCCCCAACTCCTACACCTCTTTTCAACCCCAGTATAAGAGAACATAAAACATATCCCTATTTACTGAATTTCCTCCTAAACACACCTTATTTAACACTTAACTGCTTACTTCCAGCCCTCTGCTGAGCATCCTGGGATATGGAAATCCCCCGCACAAATTCATCCACACACCACACATTACGTCCCAATATGTAGAATACAAAATGAACAGCAACAGTTATCTAAAGAGCAATTTGTCCAATATGATTTTAACTAAGCAGCTCCTCTGTGTATCAACAGAGGTACAATTTCTTCATTTTACAAGCATTTTAACATTGAAGATTTTTTGTTTAGTGGAGTTAGCCTGTGATCCTTAAGATAATTTTTTTTTTTAAGGATAATGTTGTCATTTATCTGATAGACTAATATGCTATTAATTTTTCTCCCCATGCTATAGAATATTGAGCTTAAAAGACTAGTTTCCTGCCCTAGTTTGAACAATGTTGATGTATTTTGTTGTTCGCATATTACAAGTTTCCGAGCTAAGTAACGCACGTGTGTGCGTGCGTGTGTGCATATATTTGCGTATGTGTGTGTTTTTACTGTAAAATAGCCATATTTCTTTATTTGATTTAAATGGGCGGCATTGGAATTAATTGGTTTTCCCCATTTTTTATGAATTAGATATTGTTTGTTCAAGCAACTTGAAGAGAAATAAAAATGCCCATGTAAATCTGCCGTGTACATAAACAAGTTTGATAATAAGTAGGGATGTCTTTCAATCCATTGTGAATTGTAACTAGCCTTTCTTATCTCTCTGTTTCAGGTGTTTGCTGAGTAGCGCTTTACAAACCAGAATCTACAAAACACACAAATGCAGAACTTGCTTTTTATTTTATTTTTTGCAGTCTTTGCTGTTGACTTTATATCTCGTCAGAAGGCATTGAAAATGGAAAAGAAACTTCCAAATGACTTCTGGTCACCATTCACTTGCATTATATGGACCTGCAGAACTGAGATATTTTTCTTTGTGTTCAGCAAAACATCAGGGATGGCATGAGGGTGAGTAAATAATGAGAGAATTTTAATTTTTTGGGGAAATATCTTTGAATTTTAAAAAGAAGATGATTTATATTAAATAATAATAATAATATAAAAAAAAACAAAAAACAACCTTCCATGGAAGAAATAAAGTCATACAGGTCTGGAACAGGTGAGTAAATAAATACATACTTTTTGTGTGAACTATTCTTTTATGTAGGTGTTATTTTGAAACAGATCTTAATAAATTGTTCTTTAATTTTGTCACTTTTTTCTATTCCTGCATTTCAGGGCTGAAGATTCAAAAGAGCTAAATGTTGGATATCCACCAGTTGCCCTGTTAACAGCAGTCTGAAAACTCACAGATGCAGCAATTCACTACAATCTGGTCAGAAATGCCATTGTTCTTGAAAGTAGACAGTTTATCCAGTCAAATGTGTTTTTGTTTTTCCCAGTGTTGTGCCTTATGTTTTGTCAATATTTGTACATTGTCTTTTTATATTAAATATGTTTACTACATGCAGTTTGCTTTTTTTATATAATTATTTTGTTATGTTTAAGTTGAAAAACATTTCAGTTAAGGAAACTTAAATAAATGGTAAATGGTCTGCACTTATAAAGCGCCTTTTAAACTTTAGCGATATTCAAAGCACATTACACTGCATCTCATTCACTCATTCACACACACACATTCAGACACCAATGACGGCAGAGCTGCCATGCTATCCTGCCATTGGGAGCAACTTGGGGTTCATTGTCTTGCCAAAGGACACTTCGGCATGTGGAGTCATGTGGGCTGGGAATCTAACTGCCAACCCTGCGATTAGTGGACTCTACCCCCTGAGCCACAGCTGCCCCAGCTTAACTTTTTAACTTTGAGTTGTGGTTAATTAAAATAAACAGGGTTTGGGGTAACAAAATACAAGTAACCGGAATACGTATTTAAAATACAAAATATAAGTAACTGTTTTTCCAAATAGTATCATATCAGTTCATATCATTAATATCAGTTGCCTCAATTTTTAAGCTAGTAGTTAGGTTTACAATGTTTTAAAATCCTCAAAATTGGCCCCATTTACTTTAATTGTAAGTGCCTCACTTAAACAAAAGGAAGGATGAGTCAAAATAATTTTGTGGTAATCAACACTTACACACATGCTTTCATTTGAGCTTAACTTGTATTGAACATATATTCCATTAAGATTTGAATGTGGCATGTACAACAGACTTCAGAAAAAAAAAATTCTCCATTATTTGTATTAGTTTTCTGTGTGCTGCCTCTGCAGTCTCGTTTGACAGTCACTGAAGGATGATAAAAGAGAATTGATATTTGCATACATTAATAATGGTATTATACTTAGTTCTAGTAACTTGACCTAAACATGTAGGCTAAACAAGACAAGAAGGCTTAAATGTAGGAAAACATAACTGATACAAATTAAATGAAAACCAGTTATTCATGTTAAACTAACACCATTTAAGTTAAATGAACACATTTAATTCAAGTTAGTTTTACATGGTCTGTTTTATTGGGTTTAAACTGAATCCATTTTGTTAAGAGAACTTGTTTCAATCACGTGGAACCACTGTCCATGATTGAATCATGTTCAGCCAAAGTGCAATTTGTTTTTTTTGTGTGTGGTCGGTCTAATTATCAACCTTAGTAAATAAGAATTATCCTTCAGTCTTCTTTAAGATCACAAGCCGAGACCAAAATCCAGACCAAGACTTTTTTTTAGAAATAAGACCCAGGCCAAGACCATGTTTATGTGGTCTCAAGGGGTCTCAAGACAAAAACATTAAAGATCAAAACTCAAAGTCAATCAACTATTTATGATAAATAGTCTTACCAGAGAACAGTAACACTTTGTAGCGCAATCAGAATTCATCATCACTGCATTAAAACACGGTCTCATGGCAACTTCTAATAATTTGTACAAGAATCTGTATGACTAAAGGAGAAGGACACCAAACACTCAAAAAATTTATTTTCAAATCAATACAATGCATTCAATAACATGTAATTTGCTTCCCTCATCTCGTTCCGAATGTTTCTGATGTTTTCTTCTGTTATACACAAAGGTTATTGTCCTTTTATAATGGGGTTTGTGTATGGGATCCCTTCTATAAGTCTTGAATATTTACAAATGGATTATCAAATGCACATCTTGTGTTGTATTTTTAAGAGAACAGCTCATTGGTAAAGGCTTCTATTCTAGTTGTAGATGCCTGGAAGTAACAATGTGCCTTTTCTAAAGAGAATTCATGCCCTGTTGAAAATGTAATGGTTTAGCCTGGGAACCCCAATGTGTAAAAGCTTTGCTCTACTGGGTCCTTAAATTGTATCAGTTTTTCATTGTGTTTTGCAATCATGTACGTTATTGTGTTATATGTTAAACAATATGCTGTTTTTGCTGCATTCTTTTGTTGTCTTTGCAGTCTCCCCACCTATATAACCTTTGACAAATGCCTTGAATTAACCCCGTCTTATCAGCACATTTGCAGATTAATTGCAAAAAAAAAAAAAAAAAAAATACAAAATAATAATAATAAGGTAAAAATAATAATAATAATAAGGTCATTAAACTTCTCACAGTCACATCTTTTCAGAGAACTCCATATACCTTGTAACTTCACACAAACGGATAGTTACCTTGCCAAGGAGAGGGCATCTTTCAAGTGTGTGACCTGTCCTCACTGAGAGAGGACCAACTGATTTGCATCAAAGTCATTAATTAGACAGAAAAGAGAACCCTCATAGTTGCCATATGGAGAGGCTTGAGAACAGCAGGAGTCTTGGAGTGACTTGCAGCCTCTAATGTGTGCATGCTACTTTGAGTCAGGAGATACTCTAAATGACTGAAAGCCTCAAGGTACAACTTGACATGCTGAATTAGAGTAACTGAATAAGACAAGCATTTAAGGAGACAAAGTAACACAGTGATTAAGATATTGTAGATCTCATGTAAGAGTTAATGGGTGGATTTACATTAATACTCTATTTCCAGTGTTTTTCTAAAGTCCCTTTAAGGCAATTTGGGTCACTTGGAGGCCATCTAGGTAATGCCCCCAGGCAGGTATTTTCTGTGTAGGTAAAAGGAATAATGCATGAGGAAAGATCTAAATCTTCTAAACTGTTTTGCCAAGATTACGCTTCAATAGCACATGTAAAATCAGAAATAAAATCTGACACGAATTACGAATGGCAGGTTGTTTTTAAACATAATGTTTACATTACATAACCAACTACATTTACAAGCTTTTTCAAGCACAATCAAATTGCGCATTTTCTCAACTTATAGAGCATTCAGTTGTGATGCTAGGGACTGGGATACCAGTTCTGAAAACCATGAAAGTTGACATGAGAGATGAACGTCCTGGTTACTTCCATAACCTCCATTCCCTGATGGATGGAATGAAATGTTGTGTCGATGTAGTGACTCTGGAGGTCACTCTTGATAGCCCAAGACACATCTGATCTTTGATATAAGGCCAATAGGAACTGGTGAGTGGTATTTGTATGTCCCAGACTTGTCTCGGACATACGGGTATAAAGGAGGGGACATGCATACCGCTCATTCAGGTTTTGTGCTGAGGAGCCGAGATGCTAGTATGAGTGTTGAGCAACCCTTTGGGGATGAGTCGACTAACCAAAGGATAGGGACAGGCTTGCCAAGTCGTGCCTCTTTTCTCTCTTTTTTTCTCCCCAGAAAAATAGAGAATTTGCTAACAGACTGGGATGCCAGTGTCCTTGTCGGGGGGTTGTTACTCCCAAGGGGAAGATCCCGGGGAGACCACATCCCATGCAGAAGGGGGGGGGGGGTGGGGGTTAAGTGGAAATACATCACATGGTCTTGCCGAGTCTAGTTGGAAGTATGTCAGGTGGAGAAGTCCCATGGTAGGTCCTGCCCAATGGGGGAGGTGTCTCTAGGAGCATGGTGAAGGGCTAGGAGGAAATCAACCAGGGAACACATTTGTGAACACTACCGAACACTAACGCACATCTTCAGCTAAAGGGAAGTGAAAGTTGCTAAACGCAAGCGATATACCCGGCCGGCTGACCCAGAATTACCTGTTCATTCCGGCTAAGACACGGGACGAGACCAGCTCAACCCAGAGATTGTAGAATCTCGCAAAGGTGTTGTGTGTAGCCTGCTGCTCTGCAAATGTCTGCTAGAGAGGCGCCACTGGTCAGAGCTCAGGAGGCCACCACATTCCTGGTGGAATGGGCTCGTAGCCCTGCAGGGGCAGCACATGCTGAGCCTGGTAGGCAACAGTTATGGCGTCAATGATCCAGTGTGCGATCCTCTGTTGAGACAGTACTTCCTTTCTGCTGTACACCAAAGCAGACAAAGAGCTGTTCAGAGATTCTAAAGACCCAAATAGATGCGTAAAGCGCGCACCGGACACAGCAATGCTAAGGCAGGGTCTGCCTCCCCTTGGGGCAGCGCTTGCAGGTTCACCACTTGATCCCTGAACGGGGTCGTGGGAACCTTGGGCACATAGCCCATCACGTGAGAGTAGCCAGGACCGAACTCCAGGCAGGTTTCGCTGACAGAGAACGCTTGCAGGTCCCCTACCCTCTTGATGGAGTTGAGCGCCATCAGGAGGGCAGTCTTCAAGGAGAGTGCCTTAAGCTCTGCTGACTCTAGGGGCTCAAAAGGAGCCCCTCGTAGACCTTGCAGGACTACAGAGAGGTCCCATGAGGGAACGAGTCACAGTCTGGAGGGATTCAACCTCCTGTCGCCTCTCAGGAACCTGATAATCAGGTTGTGCATCCCTAAGGACTTGCCGTCCACTGTGTTGTGGTGTGCAGCTATGCAGGTGAAGGGGAACAGCTGTCCATCCAACCTCTCCTGCGGAAAGGAAAGCACTGAGCCGACTGCGCATCTCTGGGGGTCTTTGTATTGGGAAGAACACCACCTAGTGAACAGACACCACTTCAAGTTATACAGGCGCCTCATTGAGGGGGCCCTAGCCTCAGTGATGGTGTCTACCACGGTAGGTGGTAGGCCACTGATGTCTTCTGCATCCCCATAATATGAATCCACATCTTGTATCTAATATAAATATATGGTTCTCTAGATGTTTCTTTTTTATATATCTTGCACTGTTATCATCTTGCAGTTTTATTCTTTATCTTGTCATATGTTCGTCAACAGTGTGCTTTGTTTAATTATCATCATGATGCGGCTTTTTCGTTTTGTCTTCATAATCGTTGACGAAATTAAAAAAAACGTAATTAACAAACGTTTTCATCAGTGATTTCGATGACGAGATTAACACGGATTATATGTAAATATATGAATACATTTTACAGTATCAATGTAAATATGTCTTGCCCCAACTTCCTATTTCAATAGGAAATACATTGACGAGGGAAAGCAAATAGAGTTAATCAAACCATTTCATAGGGTCTTTAAGGAAATATGTCAGAAAAAAAGACAGATTAATTGTAGAAAAAAATACAGCCATTTTTTCTCTCGTCTAATGTTGTGAGAAGACTCTAATAATAGTGATGACACATATGTCACGACAGTGCATCCGCTGTGGTGTTGAGGTAGCCCAGGATGTGGCTCGCAGCGACTTGAGGTGCTGGTGACTCCAGAGGAGGAGATGACGGGCAAGTTGCGACATGCGAGGAGAGCGTAAAAGGCCTTGGTGGTTGATATATGCTACCATCGCCGTGTTGTCTGTTCGAACCAACGAACAGACAGGAGACCTTCGAACAGACAGGAGACCTTCTCCATCAGCTTTTATAAAGGTTACTGATATGCCTGGAGTTTTCATTTAATGTGAGTGCTCGTGATTTTATACGTATGTTTTAAAATTTCTATTTATTTCTTTAGGAGTAACATTAATGAGGAAAAATACTAAGTGGAAGTACACATTTAAAATGATTTATATCTCATCTGTTGGGAAAAAAAGCTTTTAGTGTCACTAAAGGTGGCCATTTCAACTCAGAACTGCAGCAATATGTGAAAGAAGCCATCAGATCAGGATCAAACAAACAATCTATGCCTCATCAAAAGACAATTGACTCCTTAAACTAAAAGCTAGATCTACAGCCGCAATATGAAGTGTTATGTTTTATCCTGTTCATTCAGAATAGCCTACATCCACACTACTCTTACTATTTCTGAAGAGTATACATGTACAATAGATACAGTATGGCATTATGCGATTCTGAACTTACAGTAGCTTCCCATATTAATTTTCCTATGAGTGATACTTTCTACCAAAATATTCAGCCAGATATTGCATAGATCCAGTGGCTTGTTTGAATAGCTAGGCATATTTTGTTATTAATTAAATAAAATGAACAGCAGGAGGGGTTATCTGGAAACAGATGGGGGTGGAAGGAAAAGATGGAAGAACTGACACTGAGACAGTATTTGTGTGGGTAGGTCAGTTTTCTAATTCTTTATCCTTTTTTGAATCAACATCCTAAACAGTCTAAAAGGAGTTCTCTCTGTCAACTGTGTCAAGACAGACACCAATGACATGATATCATTTTATGCAGTATTAATATTTACACAGTTTTTTGTTTTAGTCTTAGTTTTAGTCTTTTGATGAAAATGTCCCTTAAAATCAGTCAATATTTTGTCAAGTCATACTCATTCATTTTAGTCAGTTTTACTGAAAATGACATAATTTTAGTCAATGAAAATTATATCTTTTTGTTGACGATAATCTGCAAAATGAAAAAAAAAATATTAATTGTCAAAATGTAACCGACCAAATTTTAATAAAATATTCAAACATTTAGAAAAAAATATGTATCTTAAATGTTCTTAATTTAAACAAGTATCAAACATACACAGGAAAAGACATATACATATGCATATTTATTGTGAAAACCTGAGCTCCCGAAATAATAAAAAGACCAGGGGTGGACTGGGAAGAGAAATTGGCCCGGGATTATACATAAAAACTGGCCGGTATGCCAGATTACCAATCCAGCCCTGGAATAGACTCAAGTGTTAGCTACTTTTTAGAAGTTAGCCTACTGTATTCTGAAATCTTCATTCTTTATGTTTTATGTCATATTTTAGCCAGTTGAGGATGTTGCATTGCACATAGAGCAATTTAATGGAAACTGTTTGTTCACAACGTAAATTAGGCAATGCAAATTTCACATATTCGTGTCACTGCAAGTTCACCTGTTCTTTCCCATCAATCTGCAGGTGTAAGCTATTATATTACATATACTATATGTTGTAGATATAGTGATTAAACTCATTTAAAAATAGGATGGGTTTGAGTGAGGTTATGAACCCATTTTAAACCCGTTCATTTTGCTGCTGTTCAGCGCGTTTAACTCACGCAGCTCAAGCGTGAAATATCCCCAGCATCATTTATTAAAGATTATATAAATCCACATCTTGTATCTCCTATAAATATATGATTCTCTAGATGTTTCTTCTTTTTATATCTTGCACTGTTATTATTAACTCATCTTGCAGTTTTATTTTTTATCTTGTCATATGTTCGTCAACAGTGTGCTTTGTTTAATTATCATGATGCACCTTTTTCGTTTTGTCTTCATAATCGTTGACGAAAACAAAAAAACCTTAATTAACGATGTTTTCATCAGTGATTTCGATGCTGATGAGATTAGCACTGATTATATGTAAATACATGAATACATTTTACAGTATCAATGTAAATATGTCTTGCCCCAACTTCCTATTTCAATAGGAAATACATTGACGAGGGAAAGCTAATTGAGTTAATCAAACCATTTCATAGGGTCTTTAAGGAAATATGTCAGAAAAAAAAGACAGATTAACAGTAGAAAAAAATAAAGCCCTTTTTTCCTCTCAGCCTAATGTTGTGAGAAGACTCTAATAATAGTGATGACACATACAGAGTCAAGCCCTGAGTCAAAGTGACAGGATGTCAGAACTTGATCCTCTGATTCGTTACAGAGTCAATTATCTTTTCCAGTCATGTTGTGAGAAAAGCTAAAGAAAAGATACCAACAAAGTATCAATTACTTATGTCTGGTTCTCTTCAAGAACACTTAAAGAGTGCATTTCAATTACCCTCATGAGAATTTCTATGCAAAAGTTTCTTGCCCCTCATTTTCAATTGAGAAAATAAGCAGATGCATTCTTCTTGAAATTTTGAAAGTAGCACACAATGAAAAATAAACTGTTGTTTGTGTTCTTTCTTGCAGCAGAAAATGCAGCTTTGGATTTGAGACTTCATGGCTTTTTCTGGGTTTGTTATGTTTCATTTAAAAGGAAGACAGCATTGCATATTTACGAGTGACTGGATATCTGTCATGTTCATCTCAAGAACTCCCACAGACTTCATCATGATAAAGAGCCCTAGCAATCCAGAGAGTAAACTATACTAAAATTATATCTGGGTACTACATACAAGCAAAACCTAAATAGAAATATAGCTGTGAGCTGCAGTTATTGGGGCAAAGCCCAAAGGGCAACATGCATCCCACACTAAGTATAACCCAAAGAAAGCGCAGAGGGGATATGATGTACATTGTAAACCATGATAGTTTACAACAGGGGTTGGCAATCTGCCAGCATTGGCACGCAGAGGGGTAATCAGTGGCATGCCAGCAAGGGCGAGAGAGTAGTAGACTATTAAATTCTACACCTGCATTCCAATCTACATCTTGATGTAATCCTTCCTCATGATCACGCATCATGTTTTCATGAGCTGAATGGTAGGCTTAACAAAAAGTTAAAATGTGACAAGACTGCAGTACACCCAACAGACACCTGCAGCGTGTGCAAGCCATTCGCGCATCACGAGCCGACAGCACTTCATTTTTGGTTAATCGCGTGAGTAATTACAATATTACATTAAACGATTAAAAGAGAAAACGTAAACCAACATCGTGGGTTTCAAAATATAAGTCTATTAAAAATATAAATTAAACCTGGAAAAAAAGTGTTAGCAGGTGCGATTCACCGAAAAGGGATACATTTTGATTGTCTTGTGATTTGCGAATGGCTTGCATGCGCAGCGTGAGTCTCGTCACACTTTAATAGTGTTTAGCTTCCCATTTAGCCAACGAAAACGCTGCATGATCATGTGGAAGGATTATATCAAGATGCAGACTGGAATGCAGGTGCGAAAAACTTCTTATAAATAAAATAGCCTGCTCCTCTCTCGCTGTTGCTTGCATGCTAGTGATTATCCCTCTTTGTGAGTTAGAAAAATGTAGACATAATATAAGAAATATTTAAGTTAATTTTGTAATCAGTAATCAAATAATCAAATTGTGACGTTAATGGAGTTAACTCTGTAAACTGTGTACAAAAGGACAGGTTTTCTTTCATTAAATCACTTTCATATGATGCTCTGTGAAAATTCACATGAAGGACTATGATTATATCATACTCATCGGGTTTTGCACAAATGTTTTACTCAAACTATTTTGCTGATAATATCATTTCTAATGAAAAATAAACTGGGAGTCAGCACACAAAATCTAAGCTGAGATACTACTGTTGTTCATGCAGGTTTTGAATAATACAAAACAATATTAAAAATAATCTCTCAAAAAAATTATACACAAAAGGTTGTGTTCAACTTCACTAAGCATTTTAACCACTATGTAGCACTGTCTCAAAACTCCTCAGGTACCCTCAAGACATGATGCTGAATGTGCACACCAATTTTCGTTTAAATCTGACAAAGCATTAAAAAGATTCATAACTTTATGATAAATTCCAAATGGCGGAGAGCCAATATGCCTGATGTCAGAAACAATGGTATCATCGGATTCCGTATGACCCAAGGAGTCCATAGATACCGACCTCAGAATTTTAGACATAAATGTTCAAATGTTATGGGCAAAAATAGAAATTTTTTACATATCTTGACCCATAGGTGTTTATGTCACCAAACTTGCCATGTACCCTCATGGTCCTAATGAAGTATACCACGTTTTGTTTCGATTGGACAAAGCGTTGCCGATGTAGAGCCTGACTTCCTGTTTAACAGGACATCAACATCGTCAAAGTCAGTCCACTTGGCGGCTATTTTTGGAGTGCTCCCGGACAGCTATTTTCTATGGATACAAGTGGCATAAAAATACAGCTCCTATTTTCTTCAATTGGGAAAGGCCGAAATCTCCAAAATGGCCGATTAAGATTATGATCAAAGAACATATTTCAAATCAGCAGTTAAATCTGGCATCAATTGTATCTTAATAAGTGCTATTTTTAGCTCAGATCATTCTAAAAAACATTTCAGGTTGTTCCAACTAATGTGCATGCGTGTTCTCGAGGCAACTGACAAGCGATGTATGTATCTAAAAGATGATTTGCTCTTTTAATTTTAAAGAAGGACTTTCTTTTTTTCTAAACCCATCATATTTGGTGTTCGATTTCTCCCATTCATTTTACAAGTGGTCTGTCTTGGGCTAAATACTTATTTAAAATGTTTAATTGCGTGACAGATTTATTCGGTATATCTTGCACAAATCATAAAGACACTGATAAAGTTTGTGCAGCTCAGTCTGAAGATCATCTAAAACAAAGTTGAAGACAATTATTACAAAAACAAATATTAACGTCACAATCCATGATGGCGGCTAATGTAATGGCCAGAGTTTTAATGTAAGTTGTCAATTACAATCACCAAAAGGAGAGCAATGAGATGAAATATTTTTTCCCCATGCCATGCAGCTAAAAGTTTATTATTTTTTTTGGCACTATAGAGTTGTTCCTGGAGACAACTAAATTTAATGTGGCGGCTATTAAAAGGTTAGTTAACCCATCATTTACTCTTACCCTCATGATATTCCAGGTGTGTATGACTTTAGAAGAAAAATAGAAAAAATATCTTCTCTCAGTAGGTCCTTAAAATGCAAGAGGATGGTGATCAGGCCTTTGAAGCTCCAAAAAGAACAGATAGTCAGCATAAACTTAATCCGCATGACGCCAGCATTTAAGTTAGTCTTCTAAAGTGACACGATTGCATTTAGTGCAAAAAAGATCAATATTACAGTACTTTTTAAATATACACCATTGCTTCAGTTTAACAGTGTTACGCATGTGTGATGTAATAGCACTGGCATGTGAGACACGCGAGAACTGACACACGTACGACACACCTGGTAGAGTAGTGCTGTATACAACACAATAGCAGGAATGCTGTACAGAAGCTTTGTTGGTTTTGGTTTAGATCTGTACTTGTATCTGTATGTTTACTCACAATGGTGCATTTGTGTGCTTTTCCTGGATGTCTCAACCAAGAGTAGAATGTGAGATTACGTCCGTAACATGGCAACACAAATACGTCACACCAGAGGCCACGTGAACTCCACCCTCTCGTCAAGCTTACTGGAAGCAATGGTTTATAGTTAAAAAGTACTTAAACGCACCTTGGGGTGCTGGTTCACCATCACTCAGTTGGGAATATTATCTTATTCCAGCCCCCTCGTTCTGTTGCTGGGCTCACCAGTCCATTCATTATCCCCTCCGCTGCGAGTAGCGCTTCGAACGGGGAGGGGAGAGAGGGTGCATTCTCCCAGAACGACACAGAAAAAGGCAATAGGGACTAAGGGGCCCATTTTTTTACTTACCATCCAAGCACGTATTCTCTTATACAGTTTGTTTTTGTCCTCATCAGAAAAATACACATTGAAATTACTCTGAAATTTATGCTGTATCAATGACGTCCTTATGTGTTTGCCGCTAAAAACAAACATGGGCTTAGACAATTTGTGCACTAAAAAACAGAAAATCTGAATTGATGGTGCGAAAGTGAGTGCCTTTATGGAGCCCATGATGTAGCTGCCTAGGGGGCATCACTTAAGCCACTTTTAATCAATGCTGGATGGTCTGATTACATCAACTAGATTAAAAATATACAGAGGAGTTTGCAAAAACATTTACTGTAAATGTGTATTAAAATATGAATAAAGATGAAATTGAATTAATTGTTTCCCTCTTAAGTACTGTATATAAAAATAATGATAATAAAAAATGCCCAATTAGACAGGAAATGGGTGTCTGGTTGACAGCTAAAACAACCAATTAGTTTGTATACTGTATATGATATTTGTGTCAGAGAGCGAGACAAAGAGACCCAAGAGCAGAGGAACAGTTCAAAGGATTTATTAACAATAAATATTAACTTTCACTTTGCTGGCTAAGACTGAGGATCCCAGTACCAGCTGCAGTTGTGGGGAGGGGTTTGAGCTGTGAAGAGTTTGTTTGTAGGCAAGTTTGTGCATTGTGTAAGTCAGGAGCAGATTCATAGGAATCCTCCATGGAAGCATAGTGAGGTGCAGAGAACAACAGGCAGCAGAATGGAAGGCAATCAATCTCCTGACACATGGGCAGAGACAAGGAGTCCTCTGTTGAAGTCTCGTTAGCGCAAAGAACAAGTGTACTGCAAACTGGAAGGCAACCACACTCCTGACACACAGGCAGAGTCAGGCAACCAAACAGAAACACGAGACAGGACCAACTAGGCAGAGAGAGTATGTTACTTCACATCAAACAACAATCTAGCAAAGATACTAAGAACATGAAGGTCTTAAGAAGGAAGTGAATTAATGGAGAACAAGGTGCTGCTAGCACACTAATTAGTGGCATGATCAGCATTCCCATGGAAACACTGATCATGCATGCCGGCTGTGCCTGCGCGAGGAGGGAGAGAAAATAACAAAACACGCAGAACTAACCGACAAACTCGCACTGAGCTATGGACAGTAACCCCCCAGAATTGGGGGCCTCTCTCAGAAACCACATCGACCAGGAGGACATGAAGGCGGAAGACGTGGTTTATGACTGCTAACGCTGTCTCCCTAATTTGGGGATGGGAATGAAATGAGCTGCCTTTGAGAACTAGATTCAAAACAACTGTGTTGCCATGGGAGGGGGGGACACCATTTACAAAATACATGGCTATGTGCGACCAGGGTCTCGAAGAGACAGACAGTGGTTGGAGGAGCCCGGCTGGGCTACGAACCGGCGAGTCTTGTGCAAGCGATGGTCATCAGAATTGTTGTCTAATGAGCATCTGGGTACAAGACACCCCTGGATGACAAGCAACATTGGATGAGTGACCCCACTGTAGCACGTGCATCCAAACTGACCGTGGAACAAATATACAACCTGCTGGGCATGTAGAAATGGGGTGTGGTGTTTTGTAGTGCAGCACAGACTGTAGCCTCCACCTACCAGGATACCATGCCCAACACTCTATTGGCAAGTAGAATGGTATCCGGTGGAATGGTGGAGGTCTTGACCTCGAAACATCGAGACAAAGATTCACACTTGACATTTTTAGTGCCCGAGTGATACGAAAGAAGAAAATTAAAACTGAAAATGTTGTTTTAAAAGTGAAAAATAGTGCCCAGCAAGCAGGTCAAGGCATTTGTCACTACGGATATACTCTAGGTTTTTCTGATCAGTCCAGACCACAAAAGTTACCCACGCCCAAGGCCGACCGGACAGCCATCAATTCTCGGTTACCGACATTGTAGTTCCATACTGCTGGTGTTAATCGGTGCAAAAAAAATGCACACGGATGCATCTTTCCATCCGAGGACGAGCGCTGCGACAGGACCGCTCAAACACCAACCTCAAACACATCCACCTCTACTACAAACTGACTTGCAGGATCAGGAGTTACAAGAATGGGTGTGTTAGAAAACCACTTTTTTAATTTAGAAAATGCTGCCTCAGCCCATGGGGACCAACAAAAGTCAATGCCGGTGGAGGTGAGATCCGTCGTGTGGCGAGTTGTCTTTAATTCCTAATGAATCTCCAATAGAAATTAGCGAACTCCAGAAAACTCTGCAAATACGTGCGATAATCTGGGGTTGGCAAATCAGAGACGGCTCTGACCTAAGCAGGGTCCATGCACACTCCCTTGGACGAAAAGATGAAGCCCAAGAATGAAACCAACTATGCATGAAAAGCACACTTCTCCACCTTGATGAACAGACAATTCTCTATCAATCGCTGAAGCACCTGCCTAATGTTCTGAATATTTTTTCTTGATATTCTGGGAAAAGATCAGAATATCATCAAGATTGACAAACACAAAACGATCAACCAAGTCTCTAAACGTCATTCACGAGCCCCTGGAAGAGAGCGGGGCATTAACCAATCCGAAAGGCATGACCAAATATTCAAAGTGCCCCCTATGGGTGTTAAAAGCCGTCTTCCAATACCCCCCAATATTTGTGATATTAATATTTGCGTGAAACAAAATTTTCATTTGTCTGTGCATGTATAACATTATTCTGAAGGCAAGAGGTGTCAAGTAAAATGTGAAATGCTAAGCGTACATTTTGCAGTGAATAATAAATACAAATTCAAACATTAAAATAAATGAAAATAAAATCAATATAGCCTACAAACAGGTGAAAGTCCCGGAAGTCTTTCAGGATATTTTACAATACGACACCATTATTTAGTTTAATAACAATAATAGAAATAATGTTATATTTATATAGCGCCATACCAGAGGTAGCACAGTTTAAGAAAGGAGGAAAAAAGATGGAGCATGTTTCAGTTTATTAATTTTACATAAGGAGGAATATTCCTAATTGATGTATATTCTATGGAGCATTTAAACCTTTTTGGAGAATTGTAACTTTTTTCAGAATAAAATCTTAACCAGATAATTTTCATGGGAATCACATGTGAATTGTGTGATACATTAACAAAACATTTCAAGAAGTGGAAAGTGTATATGAAGTGTGCACACCTACCTGCAAAGAGTTTATTGCTGGATTTACCAGCTGGAAAAAAAAATTATAATTTAAAGGAGACCAATTATGCCCCTTTTTACAAGATTTAATATAAGTCTCAGATGTCCCCAGAATGTGTCGTATCTTAATTATAAACTTGATAAGCTCCAGACGTGAACAATTAACAGGAACCGCAAAAGAAGTCGAGATCGCGGCCATGCGATCTGAAATCACAACTTGTACATTTCATTCATTTAAAATGTTGCTTTATCCTTGTGCCTCTTGGATAATCAGTAATATGAATATTTTTTTTTACATTATTCGGATTAATCCGTTATTCATTTTGAAGTAATTATTTGTGCCTTTCCGAATAAGGTATACGGCTTCGGGCACATCCCTATTACATAGTATTTATTATACATGTTGCCTGCATTGCTGGCAGAAAATAAATGAGGAAATCGCTGTATGCTCTGGAGTCGTTTAAATAATAATACATAAACATGTTTTGGCATATTTTTGACATTACGTGCTGATAAAGACTTGCCTCAATAACACAAAATTGGTGTAGTTTTAAAGACATTACATGCATACAGGCAATATATCCAACTCATACCAGGTGTTTTTTTAATTTGCTGACAAATGAGATGTGTTCCGTTTCCATTACTTATGAAATATGATGGTTTACTCTATGCAATCTGTCAAACATACCATCAAACAGCAGAAACCTCACGAATATAAAACACATTTCACTCACATATTACATTTATATTAAGTAAGGACTGGAGAAAAAGCATTTAGAGAGTATATGCTGTAAGCAGATATCTTTTGTTACATTTCACTTGTGACTTCATGAAACACAAACAGAATAAAACAACAGCTGATGCTCTGTGACGTGATTTCGATGCTCATTCACATCATTTTTGCTTCCTTAAAGGGCACTGCTGCGGGAGGGGATGCCACTTAAAAGCTCGTTCGTAATGAAAGTGAGAAAATGAATGGGCCCTTTCACAAGATGAAGGGCACATTCATACAGTAAGTCTGTGTTCCCTTCAGAGTACCCACTTCAAGGGCTCTGCACCTCGGAGTGAGTAGGTTATAGGGAGGATCACTTGCGACTGAAATTCACCCCCGATCTGCTGTATTGTGTGCTGTTAAATGTACCTCCATATCATTTTCTGTGAGATTATTACGAGATTTTAATTTTGTTTTATTTAACCATTAAAATGTCTACTTTGTTTCCTGGATGACCAGAAGGGCACCTTTCATTTGTGAATGAAACACAAGTCTAAAGGTGCAACCCTGCTACCCCCGTTCTGTGCACATCACAGTTTGATAGTGCAATCTACAATATGCCTAATTTACACAGAAAGGAGGCCTAATTGCTTTGAAATTACAGTTTCTTTTACTTGATCCAAGCTGCCTCAAACTAAAAAAAATGTACATTCAATTATTGTGTGGAGTATAATGCAGTTTCTGAAAAAGTGTAGTATGTAAGTCCCACCATAGGCAGATGGATAAATTAGACAAAACTAGCCATTTAACAAAATATATAAATAAAATAAATCTATGCATGCCCCGTTACAAGAATAGTTCAGCCAAAAAATATTTCTGTGTTAAAAAATAAATAATAAAAAAAATGGAAAAATAATTGATTTCATTGTATGGAGAGAGAAACATACAATGAGAGTGATTGGTGATTTTGGTGAATTTTCATTTTGGGGTGAAAAATCCCTTAAAAACTAACAAAGTCCAACATGAACTAAAAATAGAAACTATTTATTTTTTCCAAACCTTTTAAAACCCCTGTTGCAAAGCAGAGACAATGTCAGCTTAAATCTTATGTGCTATACGTAATATTCTGCATGTTCATCCCCAGTAATTATTAAGGTTTTTGAAGGTAATTGTTGATCCATTATTACCAAGCCTTGGGTAACCCACCACATGACTAACCTCCTACTTGATTAGATTTACCAGGGCCTCCGAGGTTTCAATTTGGATCTCCACATGGAATCAATTATGGCAGGCAAATCTTATTTATCACACATTGGAGATTTATGTATGCTGAGAGTCACATAGGCTGTTTACTTTGTTATTGTGGCATACTACAGCTGAACATCATAACTCATCAGTGGCCATCAACTCGGTACCACCGGGCAACCATTTTACAGCACAGTGCAAAATGATTTAGCCAAAAATGCAATTTGCGAATAACTTTCTGCCATGATGAATATAACATGTAATGTAGATAAACATCTCTTTTATACCACCTGCTTTCCGTGGGTTTTAATAGCGCCACAAATTTGTGCTGTGTTTTGTGAATAAATCGCAAACCATAATAAGCCTAGTTTACAGAGAAAGGAGGCTTGTTTGCGCTGAAAGTAAAGACAGTTATTAAATTCAAAGACTCATGACGCAGTGCTATTTCAGCGCACTTAGAAGTTGGTTAAGCTGTATTGCAGATGGTTAGTATACAATACATTGGAATTTGCGCTGAAGTACTACTCGCAAAAAAGTAGTGCAACTTTTTAGCCCCTCAGTTACACACATTACAAGCAAATAAGTGATGTTGAAACAAAGTTAAGAAGTCCTAAAACCATCCTTTGAAAGCAGCATGAAAGAGAAAAGAGAAAAACAGGGAGGCGTTTCACAAACACTGTTTTTATATCCCTGGAAGCAGAACTGAATTGAATCATGTGTTGGTCAGGGCAGGACCAAAAAATATATTCTGCCGCTGGGCCTGGAATTCAAGAGTATTGTATCTATCATATGTAGAGTCTTTAGGGACTAAAAAGTATAAGAATGATACAAGAATTATATAACGAGACTATCAAACACCAAGTGCAATAGAGACTCCTACTCATGTCAGAAAATGTAAATATATAGGCTAATGTTGGGATATGGTCAGTGTAATTAAACATCATAACCTTCCGACCTTCACTCAATAAAGTAATATTATGAATTAAATAAAATAGGCTATATACAATATCTTTAAGCGTTCAACACACCAAAAAGTGTCTTTCCCCATTCTCTCCCGCTTTCACTCAAACCAGCTACGGAAATCTGAGAGATCTGTCCACATTCTGTGTTGTTGTACTAGGGTTTATTTATTCTTCCTTCATATTATGTGCTGGCTTCATATTATGTGCTGGCTCTCACATCAAACCATCTAGTACTGTTAAAAGTCTTGGTGTAATCTTTGACTCCTCTCTATCTTTCCATTCTCACATTAATTCTATCACTAAATCAGCATTCTTTCATCTACGTCGCATCGCTCAGCTCCGTCCCTTCATCAGTATCTCAGACGCTGAAACTGTCATCCATGCATTTATCACATCACGTCTCGATTATTGCAATGCACTTTTTATTGGACTTCCTGCTAGCTCCATTTCCAAATTGCAATACATTCAAAACTCTGCTGCCAGAATACTCACCCACACCAAGCGTTCTGCACATATCACCCCAATTTTGCATGATCTTCACTGGCTGCCTGTGGTTTACCGTATCAAATTCAAAATTCTCCTTCTCACTTTTAAATCTCTGCACGGCTTGGCTCCCTCCTATCTCTGTAATCTGCTTCACCCCTACGCACCGTCTCGCTCTCTACGATCCTCTGACTCTAGCCTTCTCGTCGTTCCCTCGGCATCGCCTTGTTTCGATGGGGGCAGATCATTCAGTGTTGTAGCACCCAAAATATGGAACTCTCTACCCCGATCACTCTGTTCTGTTAACACTATCTCTGAATTCAAATCCATGCTCAAAACTCACTTATTTGCTGAATGTCATAACTCTTAAGTTGTACTGTATTTTTTATTTTATTTTTTATTTATTTATTTTTTTCCACTGGGTGCTGCCCCATCTACCTAACCTTCTCATTTTCTGTACCTTCACTGTTATCTACCTGCTGTTGTTTTGTCTGCTGTCTTTGTCCTCTGCCTTTATTGTTGCTTGTCTATTGTAAAGCGTCCTTGAGCTCTGGAAAGGCGCTATATAAATAAAACTTATTATTATTATATTATATAGAGGATAATGGGGCTAGTTGTCACAGTTTTTACTCTAGTGAATATTTCTCATGCTAGGTTTATTTTTGACAGTCCATATCTCTAGATATGAATATTTCCATTGTTATTGCCCAGGAAAAAAGATAAAAGATACAGTTCACTGAACACACACTGAGCCTATTTCATGAAACTTTCGTAAATGTGAGTAAATTCAGAGTAATTTGCGTGTAAAATGGACCTTCCCGAAAACTTTCCGCCGGATTCACAAACACTTCATACTCCCCAGATTTTTTAGTAAAACATGTGTATGCTAATGTTTGTTCTAAATATTCGTAAAGAGGGGGCATGTGCACCTTCATTCAAAATTATTATAATTCACGGCCATGAAAATGCCATATAAGGAAGGTACCAGACTCGTAAATGCTTATAACATCTAAGCAGAACAGTAATTAAATCGTTTTGTGAATTAAGTGCACTAACATCGTAAAATTTTGATTTAGCAAACACTATAGCATCTCAAAGAAAATAAGAGCTTACTGTCATCGCATGTATTTGCTGTCATTTGATGCTCTTTTCTGGATCAAACAGTTCAGTCAATAAAAACTGTTTGACATATGAGTGTAAAAAATGTTCAGTGCTGTACACACCAGGAGGAGGATATCCAACACCATTAACCGTCTCTGGTTCAGATCGCAGGGCATCGCCAGCATAATTTGTGAAACTTCTTGGGTAAATCACAATGGTAACACTGATATATGTGGAGTGGTGGTGGAGTAGTGGACTAAAGCACATAACTGGTAATCAGAAGGTTGCTGGTTCGATCCCCACAGCCACCACCATTGTGTCCTTGAGCAAGACACTTAATCCAGGTTGCTCAGGGGGATTTTCCCTGTAATAAGTGCACTGTAAGTCGCTTTGGATAAAAGCGTCTGCCAAATGCATAAATGTAAATGTAATATATGTCCAACTGGAAGAATCTTCAGAGATATTAATAGAATTCCTGAAGAAGATCTTTGACTGAAATTCTGTAAGATATTACAGATTTGTAAGCAATACGACAATGTGCAGGCTTTTTATATTTTTTCCCCATGGTAGCTGTTGTGTGCACACCTGCCCGCAAAGAGTTTATTGATGGATTTACCAGCTGGAAAAAAAATTAGCATTTAAAGGAGACCAATTATGCCCCTTTTTACAAGATTTAATATAAGTCTCAGATGTCCCCAGAATGTGTCGGTTCGTAAATACCGGAGTTCAGCCAGGGCTGGACTGGGAAGATACATAGCAACTGGCCCAAAAGTTACATTTTACTTACTCCAACCTGACATTTTTTAAAATGATCCTTGTCCAACAAACATAGTTCAATCTTTTGGTTAAATACCTGCATTATATAGTTCACCATTGCCTTGATGTATTCCATTTTTTTATTATTATTATTATTATTATTATTATTATTATGTTCACTTGTTAACCAAAGAGCTTTTACAAAAGTATGATATTGGAATTTAGTTAGGAGGACAGATTTAACAAAATTAGGCCTGATTTCTAACAGTTTTGAACTATGTCGGAAACCAACAAACAAAACCACTGCCTTAAAAAGCAAGAATTTTGTAACTCAAAACCTGAGATATTGCACTTCTGACAACTTCTCCTTGTGACAACTAACTCCCCAATGATATTAGATTAGCAATATTGTCAACCTAGCATGCACAGTAAAAAAGAGGGAGATGCCATGCTCTGTCGGTATCTGTTTACTCGGTGGTACCACAGCTCTATCTCATCTGCGTTATTTATTCATTTGTTGCCATGAATTATGAAGGAATTACTCCAAGCAGCCACTACTACACAAATATACTTTGATTCATAAGCATCTCTGTTTTTGAAAAGACTACACTTATGACTCACTCTTTGGAACAAAGGCAATTAATATGATTGAAAAAGCTTTAGTTGGTGCTTAAACAACAAGAATTTTTAAGTGATGGGGAAATGTAAAAGGATTAATCTAGACATTATACTCATCTATTTCCATGGACAGAATTAATATATACTGTATAAGAGCAAAGCACCATGGGAGACATTCTATCGACCAGCACAGCCAAGACTTGCTATTAATACAATTTTTTGTTTGTGCCTTTCTTCCTTTCTTCCGCCATCTTCCCCATCCTTTCCACTTGGCTCTCGCCCTTTCTCTACACCCTGGACAGATGTGCAAACACTCCCATGGATTGAGGGAGAGCTATAAGAACACACTGCAGTGAGCCTCATGGTTATTCATATTATGGCCCACAAGTCTCATGCCATTTGTCCAGCATTTTCTAAATACAGCTGTGGGAGTGGTCTGGACAACGAGTGTTAGAAAATAGAGCATATTCACGCATGTATGTTTAAATGCATAAAGCATTAATTAATGTTACTGTCACTGTGTCCCTAACCAACCTCTAACATTTTAATTACATTACAATTTTTGTCGTGGACATGTTAAAAATGGACGTTTCCAAAAATAGAATCAAAGAGTGAGCTTAAATAGAAATGTACAAAGTCTGTTAAAAGTATCACTTACAGTAAGAGGTAGTTTTGCTTTGGCATTACATTTTTATATTCAACTTGACGAAAACTGGAGTAATTCGGTCTTTCTTTGCTTTGCCATCAAACTGCTCTATATGCTCCATATTAACAAAAGCCATCTTTTTGTCTCTCTTCTTGCATCAGTTCTGGTTATGGTATCTCTTTGTCAATTTAATTTGTTTAATCGTCTGACGATGCCTCAAACACTCTAATTTTCATATACACACTGTATATATTATTTCCCCCAATCGTAATAGGTTTTGCCATGGATACATGAGGCCAGTAAGCAACAACCCAGAACATCATGGCAACCAGCAAGCAATGCCCTAGCAACTGCCTAGAACACCCTAAACACCACCTAGAAATTCCATAGAAACCATCCAACACAATAGATATATGCTAAAACAACTTTGCAGAACACCCTAGCATTGTGTTGTAAAATTACAGGATTCCAGAAATAATGACTTCAGACAGGTTTCCCAAATACTCGCATTGTCTGCTATTGGTGAATCAGGTACTCCTGCCCTAAATTCTTGCCATTGGTTGAGCCAATGCTGCCACGTTGGGCTGCTTAAACAGAGCAAGTTTTGATTAAGCTACAGCTTTTAAACTTTTTGTGTCTGCGCATTAAACTAGGAGAAAGTAATCACATTTCATCACATTTAAACATGCAGTCATCATATGAATTATTCATTTTTATTGGTAAATGTAAATATGGTCTTTGGAATATGAACTCTTGTCTATTTAACTAAGCTCTTCTTTTGACAAATGTGGCGCTCACACATTCCAAACAGAGCAGTTTCTTATTAATTTAACTTTCTATAAATCCAAGTCCATTTGTTTAATTTCATGGTTTCTAAATATTTCCTCTCTCAAATTGATTGGCTTCCCTATTGGTGGATATAATTTGATACATTTAAATTTTCTCTCCACTCCAAGAAAACTGTTCTGGAAGTCATAATTCCACTAACAAATGCATAAATGTATTCATCCATTTGGTAGAGCCCATTTCTATAGTCATGTCTATTCAAAATGTGTGTGTGATTTTAATTTGACACATTCTTAAGGTTCACTAAGCATTTCTCATTTAAAACCGTATACGTAAATGAATAGTACTGTATTGACTCAGGAGCTTGAGATGAACCCAGGAGCTTATTATAATCGACACATGAAAAGCAAGCAAGTATTCAGGTACAGTGCAAAGTCTTTGGAGACAGTTGATGATCAAACAGTGAACCATAAATGGTAACTTCCAAATTAACAGGTGCCCAAACAGGTAACTTCAACTTCAGACGGGGGTCACAGGTGATTCACTTTCATAAACAGAGGAGCAGGTTAGTATATCAAAATCAAAGTATTTTTGAAAGTACACAAAGTCACATTCCTTGAGCATTCAGAGAGGCTTGAAGTATCACAGGTAAGTTTCAAACAGGTAAGTAGACATGCAGTTAACGCAGGTTTATCTTGCAAGTCTGGAGCAGACCGTAGACAAACAGTTGAGTAGATATGCCGTATTCATGAAATTCTCAGAGTAACTTAACTTGTAACTCCAGAACAGGTCGTTGACAATCAGGTAAGTAAAACGCAGAGAAGCTGTATACCACTGCAGCAGAACAAGAGGGAAGTCAAAGGTACCTTTCAACTAGGCCAGGCACTGAATGAGTGTGAGTGTGGGGTTTAAGTGCAGGTCCACATGAGATGATAATGAGCTGCAGGTGTGGAGTGAGAGCGGGTGACTGACGGTGAGGCAGATCCCAGTGCGCTCGTGACAAGCACTTAGAATTTGTTTTAAAAAATGTACACTCACGTGAAATGAAGACCCCTAATAACAGATATCCTAATGCTGGCCTACATATTAAGATCACATGACCGACCGAATTCTCACTTTATAGCTCTTTAACCTCCCATGAATTGAACACTTTTACTTGTAGCAAATTCTTTTATTTTTTTCACAGAGTTTGATTATGTATTTCTGGTTTAATTAAACAGGGTAAATCTAGCAAATTATTCAACACTACTGTGGAGTTTACCAATTCACCAGTTATCAATTCTTTAATGAGGAATATCTCTTCAATTACAAATGTGTGTGGTATTTTTATTTATTTATTTATTTTATATTTATGTTGCTTCCTGAATTAATGAACCAGCGGTCATTTTTCATATTGTGTGAGAAATGTGATATGCTAATTGTGACATTCATTTGTTTACTAGTGTTGACAAGAATTAACTGCACCGTAAAAATGGCTTCATACCTTTCAAATATTCTGCCTTGATACACAGTTCCCCTTCTGTCGCTCTCTCCACGTTGTGTCAGAGAAGCGACACTAGGGGTCTCTCTTGAGCGCCGATATTCACCTCTGAACTATGAAAAAAGGGCAATGAGAGAGGGTCGGCACCTAACACCTAACACTTTTGCGAGATTCTACAATCTCCGAGTTGAGTTGGTATCGTCCCGTGTCTTCTCAGGTACCGAGCCCGTAGAACTCGGTAGCACGCTGACGATCTGAACCGTGGTGCTTGCACCTAGTGCCCTTCCCCCTAACCAGGGGAAACAGTGCGCCATCATTCCCAGGAGATCCCAGGTTTGGGACACTGGTTGATTCCTCCCTAGCCCTCGTGGGTCGCAGTTCAGCGGAGGAACTCGCCGACCCAAGCCACTGCGGGTACCGCAAGCTACTCTGTTCTAGTATAGGTGCTCCACAGTTAAGGACTCCTTCGGACTCCCCCTGTGTGTAACACCACGGTTCTGTCCCCTCTGGCGAGCGGACTCCCGTGTTTCCCTTAGGCAGTCGCGGCTGCCTCGGTTGCCGTGCTGTATGTTCCCCCCTCTATGAGGCTGGATCCACCACCGCACCAACTTTCCCACATAGGCCCTAAGTCAGGCCTCTGATGGTTTTGCCACTTAAACGTGCCTCCCCTCTCGGGTAGGCGTGGCCTCCGCAGGGTCTTCTCCGCCCTGAATAAGGGCTAAGACCCCCTTCCCTCAATGCGTGTAAGGGCCCCAGCCTTAGTTGCTCTATGCGAGAAACATAGAGAGAAAAGAGGCCTGGCCAGGCTTGGCCCGTTCCCATGTTGGTGGCCAGCACCTTGTTCCCCCCTCCAGGGTAACGATAAGGAATCCTGATGGCTTAAATGGGGCATTGGGGAAGGGTACGTGCAGCCTGATACAGTTGGTCGTCCTGCACGTAAGAATACCTGCTCGCTCCTGTATCAGCAGTTCACGTACACGGCTCAGCGCATGGCACTTTTATAAGTGGACCCCTAGTGTTGCTTCTCTGACACAACGTGGACAGAGCGACAGAAGGGGAACGTCTAGGTTACATATGTAACCTCCATTCCCCGATGGAGGGGAACGAGACGTTGTGTCTCCCCTGCCACGTCGCTGAGCCGAGCCACTGTTGTGGCCGGACCATTTCCCGGCTCCTCAGAAAAATCCTGAATGAACTCCCGTATTTGCGCCTCTTAAATACCCGTATGTCCGGGGGCGGGACATGCAAATACTGGTTGCCAACTCTCATTGGCCTTTTTTCATAGTTCAGGGATGAATATCAGCGCTCAAGAGAGACCCCTAGTGTCGTTCTCTGAAACAACGTCTCGTTCCCTCCATCGGGGAACGGAGGTTACATACATAACCTAGACGTTTCTGCTGAGGGAGTGACAATGAATTTGGAAATTAATCCAACTCTCATTTCAATTTTCCTCTTTTTGATAGCCATCATAATAATAGATTTTGCCTTTTGCTGTTGGAGCAAATGGGAATGCAAAAATAATATTTGCTATTATCTCCCATTTTACCTCTATAATTCAGCAGCACTTTACCCTGCCATTTCTGTGTTCCATGCCTGGAAATGTGAAAAGGCTCCTCTGGCCAGTGCAACATAAACACATCACTGAGTGCACCTTAAAGCCCGTGTGTATGGCTTAGCATATCACCTCTCATTGTCCCCAATGGGACAGGGAATGTAATTTTAGTGGAATGGAGCCCACAGCCTGGTTCTGTCTGATAGATTTCAAGACTCTTATTCTCCATTCGTGTGGAAGGGTCAGATCTCTGAGTATAAAAGGGAGGAACAGATGCTTATAGCCCCAGTGTGCCATGGAAACCGAAGAAAGCTTGGGCAGAGGAGGACACTGCTACCCTGGAGAACAGAAAGGAAGAAGACTCCATTTCCCCTAGACCTTCCTCAGGGCACTTTAGATTATTCTCACAATGACAATTCATACATATTGACTGCTACAATTTTAGCTTCCATCTGTTTGCAACCACCATTGCTGGAGGGTTATGAAAACTTTATGTTCTTATTTGTGATCCAAGTAACCGTATAATTTGATGGCTTAAAATTCTAAATCTAAATGTCAAATTCTTATCTAATCTCATGGTGATTGAAATCTGGGCCAAGTTCAGTAAACAGTTGCAAGACTTTTGCATCTGGTAATACAGCACGTCTTATTCACTAACCAGCCACAATCCAGTTTCACCAGGTTCTAAATGCACTGAAAAAGTGCTGTGCACTTGAGAATGTAAATTAAGTCACTGTCATTCTTTTCAGTGCAAACATGCCTCTTTTCTATATAACTTATATAATTATTACATTATTATAGAATGAGCCTAAATAACAATAGTCAGCGCTATTTGGCTGGCACATTTAAAGGGATGTTCCAGGTTTCCAGGTAAAATCATTAACTAACCATTTCTAAGTAAAGTTATATATAATATTACAACTTTGTCCTCATGACAACATAATGCCATTAAACCATTTAATAGATGTTTTTTGTTTCACAATATAATCATGTTGAATAGATGTACATGTTGAATCATGTACTGCTCCCATTCACTTCCACTGAAAGTGCAATATTGTAACAAGTTTTGCTTTTCATTTTTCTTTTTTTTAACTAATGGACAAGTTAAATTGTTTGTAATAATCAGCATTTTGCTACAAAAGCCCCCATTGAGCTTAACTTGTATACAACCAGGAACACTCCTTAGATGCTGTGCAATTACCACCCTACGGAAAGAAGACCAAAAAAAACAATCTGTTGTTTAAAAGAGACATTTGCAGTACTTTTGATAATTAAAGCAAATGCATCAAAGGACGATCAAATCTTGGAGAAAATCAGTATAATAGCTGTGATTCTGAATATACCCAAGTGTACAATGAAGTGGAGTACTATTTTATCATTTTAAAGAGCAGATTAAGGTGTCTGCATCACAATGGTGGAGTGATGCTGTAAAGATCCTGTAAAGTGTGCCAGATTGCACTAGTCCACTGCATCCTCCACAACCTATCACCTAAAACCCACCTGGAAGATCTGGAATTCCATGACACAAATTGCATCCAGCACTCAATGTTTGATAGTTTATATCACTATTAAATCAAGTGCTAAAACAATGCAGACAGTGTGTGCAAATAAGCAATGAAATCAGTGGCCACAATTAATTCTTAGTAAATTACCCTGTTTATGATAAGCTATTGGTGTAGGATGTTTTTCACAAAACATGGCATTTACAGAAATATATACGAGTGCTTACAAGGCAGCAAAAGAATAGTGTTACAATTTTAGATAAAATTGTATTTTTCATATTTAAAAAATACATTATAGATAAAGGGAGAGAGATCAAACATAATATACAATGTGGAATGATTAACTGATGCTTTAAAAAATATATCTATCAAATTTCAGTATGAATATAGATGCATGAGAGAAGACCGATAACAATTCAGTATGCACATTTTACTATGAAGACTTCACTCTTGTTTTAATTTTGAATGACAATCATTGAAATAGTGTCATTAAATAGAAGATTTTCAAATTTCAATCTTAGATTTCTTGAAATATGTCTATTAATGTTTTTAGATAACAAAAACAGCATGCCTACAGCTAAAATTATTAATAATCAATTAAGAATTTAGTATATCTGTTAAGGAGTTCGGGATTTAATTGCATACATTTAATACTTTGGATAAAGGATTTAGAAAAACCCATAACCAGAATGTTTGAGGAATTTTAACATATAAATTTAAATTAAAAATAAGCTAAATAAATACAATTAAAAAAATTTATATAACATTTAATTTCCATTAAAAGTGATAGGAAGTTCTCTTACCGTCTTCCCGGGATTTTTGGATAAAGGCGTCCACGCCACTCTCTCCATAATTCCCCTCAGATGCCACAGTGGAAACATAGTTCCATCGCATGGCCCGAACAATATCCACCATTGCCTGTGCCTGGTAGGTGTCTGGAGGCACCACACGGGAGAAGAAGTCATAACGTGTGTTGTCACTCAGCTCGGGCGCAGTGGAGGCATAACTCACCTGAGGAATCTGTAGGAGGAGACAGAAACATAAATCCCATTCAAGCATTGAAGCACACAATTCCCCAAACCCCCTGCTGCTTCTCAGCTAACCACTGAGAGATTATAACACAGTCCATCATCCCAGGCTACATCCCCTACCAAGCTCTCTCTTTCACAGCCACATGAGGCACACTAAGGACAGCAGGGATGTGGACAATCCATTCAGAGATAAGCTGTGTGTGGAAGCCAACAACCAAACTGGTCAACAACTGTCACAGTTTAGCAGACAGTTTACAGGAGCCCCAATGAGATATGAGTCTATTTAGAGCAGAGTAACCCAAACTAGAAGACCTTTGATTTGTCAAGATTTAAAACAAAAAAATGCCTTTGACACAGCTTTTCATTGCAGATTTAGCAGATTGCTTTTTATAATTTTTTTTGTATAATGAAATTATAAAGGAGGTGAACCAACTTTGAAACCAACCTAAGGTCAATCAGATATTTGTAAGTGTTAGAGTGATAACATTTACATTTATGCATTTGGCAGACGCTTTTATCCAAAGCGACTTACAGTGCACTTATTACAGGGACAATCCCCCTGAAGCAACCTGGAGTTAAGTGCCTTGCTCAAGGACACAATGGTGGTGGCTGTGGGGCTCGAACCAGCGACCTTCTGATTACCAGATTACCGGTTATGTGCTTAGACCACTACACCACCACTCCGTGATAACAAAATGTGTGCTTTTTTATGGCAGCGTTATAGTGATAGAAAATGTGTTTTCTCTCTCTCTCTCTCTCTCTTTATTTTTTATTTATTTGTATTTATTTCCAGATGGGAATTAAGGTTTCTGAAGGACAGAATCTTTGGGGACCGGACTGAAAAATTTGTGCAGACCACTACCCACTATCTGTGGGCTTACGGATAGACAAAAAAAATCATAATACTTAAATTTAGCTTATAATGACAAATCACAAAATAAAAAACTGCTCTGACTGTCCCTGTTAATGTGCATTCACATTCTCGAGTAAACAAACTATATCAATGTAGTAAATAATAATATTAACAAAAATAGCATCTGGATGTGTTAAATAGCCTTGATGTTAAATTAAATGCTATTAATGATACAATAATAATTTTACAGAACATTAACCACTTCATATATCTGACTAATGTTCATTGTTTTATTAAATGTTCAATTGTATTTATAGTTTATTTTTTTCTGTTCAGAGTTCAATAGCTTTTGCTTGCACATCCACAATATTTCTCATAGTAATGACGCAGACTTGTGTATGTTCATTATGCATGAGACTTTAGCAATGGATGTTTTGCCATTGATTGATGTTTTTCATGAGGGTATCCAAATAAATGCTGACCACTGTTGACCTTCAAAGGTGGTTTGAATGTCTCTCCCTCTCTCTCTCTCTCTCTCTCTCTCTCTCTCTCACTCTCTCTCTACAGACTGCAAAAAACAAACTGATTGAAGTTAAATAGACACAAAAAAAATCATAATACATACATTTGGCTTATAATGACAAATCACAAAACAAAAAATTGTTCTGACTGTCCCTGTCAATGTGCATCCACATTCTCGAGTAAACAAACTATATCAAAAAGTCCAGTCTAGTCTCATATAATGAACGTTACTATAACTACACTTTTTGCAAACAGACATATTTAAATGTAATATTTGCCTTGAAAACCTTGTCTTACGGCATAATTTCACTCGCTTTTGGTGTCCCCCTGCAGCCAAACATGTAGTAAGCCACGTCATTTTGTTTAGCTATAATTTTGCCACAGTCATGTTATGTTAATGAGACCAGGCTGAAAAAGTTAATTGGCTTTTTTAACAAAAAGGTTGGACTTACATTCCAACAGCCTCCAAATTAAGCATTATGTTTCCTCCTATTAATTTTTATATGAGTGGTCCATCTTATCGCCCTTTAATGTATCTGAAAGTGTGAAACCTATGGCTCTGCTGTGCTATAAAAAATATATATTCTTTTGTATTTTTATATTTTTAGCATCAACAACCTGTCATACATAGCAACTTTATCTCAATCAATGGTGTGACAAAATCTTTTTTCAAAATCTGTAAGTTGGGACAAGTCCTCTGGAAAAAACTTTGAAAAAACTTTTTGTTATTTCATTTGGTGATGCAAGTGGCATGGAAATTGCTCACTTCAGCCTTAAGGGTCTCCCTCATTTCAGCTAGACTGAACAACAGACATACAAATCAGTCGTGCTTTGAAACTTAAGCAATCACCATAAAATGGATCGCTGGTGAAGCTCGGAATACATTAAGCTAATGTCTGACATAACATAATGGATGGCATGCACCAACAAGAATGTAATTTATACAAGTTTATTAACTTGTCTATTGTCTACATACTCTTCTAGGCCGACACTCAGCAGACATAATACCAGCAGTATAGCTCTATTAAAGAGGATCATAAATTCATCTACATATCTGTCAAACCAATGAATGAATAAGAGGCTCTCTACTATCCTAAACAGCCACCCTTGATAAGGGCCACTACTATTAAAAAGTAATTGATCCAAAACTGAAAATACTGTCTTCATTTCCTCACCCTCTTGTTGTGCCAAACCTGTGTGAACACATAATCAAAGTTTATTTCAATAGCACATTTAAAAACAACAAATGCTGACAAAAGTACTGTACAAAACTGACCAACATGTAATAAATAATATAAATAAAATAAAATATCACCATAAAATGATCCTGCACAATATGTTAAAATAAGCAAGGGAGAACAGGTGGGTCTTTAGATTAGACTTAAAATGATCTATGGTTGGACAAGACCTAATCAATAGTGGCAAAGCATTCCACAAGCGAGGGCCCATGACAGAAAAAGAATGATCACCCATAGTTTTAAGACGAGTTCTTGGACACACAACAGTAAACACTGAGACGATATTAAAGACCTTGGAGTCTGATATTAATGGAGAACTTCAGAAATATAAAGTGGTGCCAGCCCATGGAGGCCCTTATAAAAACATTAAAACCTTAAACTGAATCCTGTATGAGACAGTTAACCAGTGCAGAGAAGCCAGTCAGGAGCCTTGCAGCTGCATTTTGCTGAAGTCTGAAGATGAGATAGTGATGCTTGAGATACACCTAAATACAGTGCATTATAATAATCAAGTCTAGACAAGATAAAAGCATGGATAACAATCTCCAGATCCTTTAAAGACAAAAAAAGGTTTTAATTTTGATATTAGCCAGAGTTGGAAAAAAACACCTCTAACCACTAATTAATACATTAGATTTGTTTATCAAATTTTAAATGAAAGTCAGAAATGACACCAAGGTTGTGTGCCTCTATATGAAGATTAGAGGCAAAAGGCCCTAGATGTTTAGTCCAAATATTAAAAGGATCAATTTTGCCAAAAAATAAACTTCTGTCTTAGACTCATTTACTTGAAGAAAATTAGCCGCCATCCATCTTTTAATATCTTTGGGACAACCCATCAAAGATTCTATTGCAGAATTATCAGTGGATTTCAAAGGAAGATAGCACTGAATATCAACTGCATAACAATGATAATCGATTTTGTAGTTCCAAAAGATAGACTGTAATGTTAATATGTATAATAAGAATAATATTGGTCCCAAAATCGAGCCTTTAGGAACTCCACAAAGGGATTGGTGGTTTTACAAGGGGGATGCTTTTTGGTATTTCTTGCAGCATGGGGGATGGCAACCCTTTGCATCCCCCCCTCAACCCAATCCCTGCTAATATTCCCTTGTTAGTATTGTTAATGTGCATATTGCTAATGCCCCTGGGCAGCTAGAAGGTTTGCTCTTCTTGGGAAAATGTTTCCGCCTGGATTTGGTAAGAGGAATAGAGAGAGGCTGAGTGAATCGCTCTAAAGCAGCTCTTACTGTCTAGGTTACTCAATGAAGATATTTCACACAGGTCCACTGTCACCGTTTAAAGTATGAGCATGATGGCTGCTGTCTGTCCTTCTTGCTGCATATGAACAGCTAATTGATTAAACTTTACAAGTGACTGTTGATGCCAACAAGGTACTGTAAATATTACATTTAGATTTAACATGTATTTTAAGGATTTAAATTGTGTTATGAGATTATGAGATTGGTTAACTGTTAGATTAAGCATTATTTTAAATCCTTGTTTAGCTAAATCTGGCATCATGGCATTTTCTTACTTATCTTTTTGAAATATTTCTCAAGACATGATCTCCTAAATAAGCACTGACTACACTATGTTACAGAAAAGTAAATTCAACTCAAATAATGTTTACTTTTACACAACCAAATTACTGTGACGTTCTGCTGTCTACAAGGGTTTTTAACTTTTGTAAGTAGTTTAAAATGTATATACATTTACTTGAGTACATTTTAAGTGCTGTTACTGTGCTTTTACTGTGCTACTTTCCCACCGTCTGTGTTCGCTACTTCCCTGTCCTGATTTTATTTTTTATCTATCAACATGATTGGCTAGGGAGAGTCTTGTGACTCCAGTCAAATCAAATCACACGTAAAAAACTTGAACGGCAGCTGCAGATCTGGTGCCAACTGTGAAGGGTGCCTCAAGCACAGTTTACAACTGATCATAACCGGCCGCACCTGAAAGGGATTTTCGCAGTGAAAAAGGCCAATTGCTTTATCGTATCATGTGAGTTTAACTTGCTCAAGCCATATATCAGCAGTAATCCTGCCTCTAATTTGAAGAAACATATTGAGGTAAATTTCATATTTCTGATTACTAGATTCTGTGTGTTTATAACGTAGCCTGTAATTGAACTGTCACTGAGATTATTTGGCTGCTATGAGAGATTAATGTAATGTTATCAATAGGACTGGGCAACAAATGATCTAGATGTTTATCGTAAAAAAGGGAGATGTCCTCGATCAAATTTTGAGTAGTTTTTTATATTAAGCATACTGTATGTTCTATATCTATAACAGGGGTGTTCATTACATCAATCGTGATAGCAAGAGCACCACTGGTTGGTTGATCTAAATTAAATATCAAAGATTGACTTTTTATTTCCTGACGTCTGTACCGTAGCTGTTCACTGATTGATTGACAGGTGGCTAATGTTTGTGCACTATTGCGGGTTTGCGCCTAAATGATCAAATACACTTCATAATTCCGCCAATGCCTGTCTTGGTGAGGATTTAATGTAAACGCAGTCGTTTATGTCTAAAGTGAATTTAAACAGTGGGACCAAAAAGTATTTGCATCAAAATGTCAGACTTGAAGTGCACATGTATCTGAATTGAGCACTGTCTAGTAGGCTATGTCATCTAAAGGCTATTAATCAAACAAAATTAACAAAGAAATTAGAAAACCACTCACTACTTTTGGCAGAATAACTTGAGTAGCTTTAGAAGTTTTAATGTAATAGAATAAAACAGCGACATTTTTAATAATACAATTGTTTTTTTATATTGTTCGTTTTATGATAATAGTTACCCCTGATGTGGAGAATGTGTTAATTGTTATAATACATTACCAGGAAAGTAGAGGTGATAAAAGTATTTACAATTATGCTTAGTCTTTATAAATGTAGAATTAAAGGAATTAAATATTGATCTGTTTCTCACCACATCTGTCATATCGCTTCTTAAGACATGGATTAAACCACTGGAGGCACATGGATTAGACTACTTTTATGCTGATTTATGTGATCTGTGAAGCTTTAATATTTTAGCACCTGCTTATTTAGCATTTGCATTTTTTTGCATTCCTTGCATTGTTTGAACATGTTTAATGCTCTGTCGGCATTAATGGATATTTAGACAAACTAAATTATTAAGTTATTTAGTCTAACACCAGAAAACTGAAATAAAAATATGAATGTGATCCTTTTTCATTGTTTGATTATTTGTCTCTATTGAAAAATGTATTGGATAAAAGTGGAGTGGAGTGGTGTGGTATAGTGGTCGAAACCACATAACTGGTAAACTGGTAATCAGAAGGTTGCTGGTTCGAGCCCCACAGCCACCACCATTGTGTCCTTGAGCAAAGCACTTAACTCCAGGTTGCTCCGGGGGGATTGTCCCTGTAATAACGGCTCTATAAGTCGCTTTGGATAAAAGCGTCTGCCAAATGCATAAATGTAAATGGATAAAAACACCCACACCTGCATGTCAGCAAAAGGTGTATGACTTCAGTGAAGACCACACAAGTGAGTTGAGGAATGAACAAGTGGCTAAAATCTAAGTTCAGGCCTATTCCCATCGTCGAATAATTCTATTTGTGACCTATTTTTCATTGTACAGTTATAACAAATGTGCTAATATTAATACATTAGCATTTTTACTACAAAGGAAGTTCTGCAACCTTACTATGTTTGTAGGAGCACATGTTTAGTTTTTCACCCAGGGATATGGTAAAATATATGGATACAAATTCTGTCAGGGCCAATAAGTTAATGCATTACTCAACAGGGAAGAAGCCAACTCAGGAGACATTGGATGTGACAATTGCAGATGGATGTGTGCACACACAGTAATGAAAACTCAAAATATTGAAGCGGCATTCTGACTGTCAATCCTCTCAGAGACACACAGAAATATTATAGAATGTTAAATTCCGCAACTAAATAAACAGCTTTAAAACTGGTAATTTATATTTCATGTACATTCATTTGTACTTGACAGGTTTCATGTAAATTTAAATACATGAAATTCACTATATGACAGTACAAAATAATTTGTGGGATAATCAACATTCTATCAGGAAGTCTTGCAGACTTGAGGGAAAGTTAAGATGACATTTATTTGATGAATATAAAACTGAAATGTAATGTCTCTCTTTGGTGTAGGCCCCGTTTGGCAGTCCGAATAAGTTGTACTTGGAACCATCATATCCTGCCAGAGATAGGAGGCAGGGGCGAGGAGCCTACCCCCGTGCAGGACGGGACTCAACCTGAGGTGGTGGGGTGGTGGAGGTTGCTGTGTTAGCACACTGAAACAGCAATGTGATAGATTGTGAGCAGACTTATAAAGCAATGGCTTTATAATAATGCTGCACTTACATTTATGGCACAAATTATGTTGATTGAGTTTAACTTGCATTGAACCTGGAATAATCCTTTAAGATTTTGCATTGCAATATTATTTTCAGAACAATTAAAATAAATAAATAAAATTTAAATTGTATTAATGTAATGTGAAAATATAACAATGATGGAGTAGAATTTAAATCACAATTTTCTTTCAACTTATACTAAAAATCAATAAAGAAATTCTATACATTAATTATACATTATGGTAGTATTTGTTGTAAAGCCTTTAATGTATTTAAATCAATATATTGTATTAAACAGCAAATTTGTCCTAATGAGAATTTTAGAATAATGGTATGATAATGGTATGATAAAAGATAAAGTAAAAGTAAAATGTTCAGATGCATTACATTAATGAGAAATGGGGGAGATGTACTTACTACTTAATTCTCAAAAAACATTGTCATAATGTAGACAATCAGATCCTAAAATAGGCTTCATTTTATTTATGCTACAAATTATTTATTCTTTTTTTTTTATCTTGGGGTGAAATGACATGGAAATGCAATTCAAATGCAATTTTCATTTTGGCTTACATATTGAAGGAATATTGATAACATAAAATCTGCCAAACCCTGAATTATCAACAACTGTCAATGAATTAGCTCAAATGAGCCTGCTGATTTCTCTTAAAATTATTTATTTAATATTATGTAAAGAACAGGGGACATAAAGCATTTTGTGATGAATTTATTTTCTTTGTGTCCAAACCTCTGGGGACTTTTTGAGTAGAGAACCAAAGGTTACAGCTGTTGCTTCTTCTAACATATGTATGTCACATGTAATTTCAAATAAGATTTATTAAACAGACATTCCAGGTGAAGGCCGCCTAATAATAGGTAGCAGCTTTATTTGAAATTAATGTGTCTGTCCATATGCACTGCTCTGAGCACTGTGCACATGCATACATGTTTGCATAATTATATTTGACTGGTGCATTCAAGGGTCACATAGCCATATATGATGGGTATTTAAAGTAGTCCTTTCACTCAAGCACATGCAATGCACTGATTTTATTATTACTGTCAAAATGTACCATGAATGACAGCCACACATTATGGCCACCCACTGTAAAATGCATTAATCACAATACTTACAGTAAACATTACAGATCCATGTTTTACTCAGTAGGATAATAAAAGGTAATATGCTATTCGCATCTGGTGCTGGTGGCACCCGGAAAACCAGAAAAGGTTTGTGGAGAAACTAATTTGAAACAAATATCCTTCTTCCATATCTAACAGCTTCTCAGGATTCAGCTGTTGTTTACATTGATAGTCAATGAAATTTTCACACCTTTTACTGTCAAGCTGAGCGGGGCAGTAAATGGCTGAGCTGTAAGAACAGAATGATAAAAAAATGCTGTGTAATTATTGAACAAAACAGATTGGTCCTGCGCTACGAGCATATTCTAGCTAGGCAAATGGTGTTACAGTCAGCCACTGAGACAATTTCACAAGCCTGACAACATTTTGTGTGAATATTTGCCTGAATAATTAGAAATAATTAGATTCTAACTATAGAGTGCATTCTTTGTCACTGTATATTAACTTGAGTACAAATGGTTTAAGGAAGGCGTTCTCAAAATTTTCAGGCTAGTTACTGAACCATCAAGTCACTACAATGTTCCTTGTACTTTTTAAAGTGCATAGATGTCTTTGAACGACAACCACATATTTCAATTTTAAGTAATATTAATATTCTTGTTAAGATCAGGTGTGTAGGAATATAATATTTAACTTAGTATACCAATGTTATTTTAGCTGTTGTTTTGTAAACTCATTTAATATTGACATGGATACACAATAATGGAGACCAGGGCTAGCTTTCAATCGTGAATCTTATTACAAGGGCTATTTAAGGTGTTCTAAGGCATTGGACCACTACATAGACTTTATTTCTTCATAATTGGATCCTAAATGTTGGAAGTGCTTTTGGATCAGGTGAAATCAATGGGACTGTAGCTACGCTGCAAGACCAGACAAGGCCATTCAAAGAACTGCTGATCTCCATGGTGCTCACAGATGCATTCAGAGCCTCAATAACCATCTTTAAGCTGGGAGCTAATTGAGAAATCTGTTGGTGCATTGGCTGTGCATCTCAAATGCCATACAGTGAGACAATCTGCTCTGCCATCAGTGGCATTCCACTTTAGTGACTTCCATTCATGCCTAGACTGTATGAACGGGAAAAACTGATTGCTTTGCCAGCAAACGTAGAGCAGTGACTCTCAACTGGTTTTGCTTGGGAATTCCTATTGATTGAACTTTTGACTCTGTCCTTGATAGTGGCATGGTCTACTAGATGACAGTTCACATTTTCTTTTACCTTGCATGGTTTTGTTTGTGGTTTCTGAGGTTGTGTCACAGAACCTCTCCACATTGGTATCTGCATAATTTGGCTAGCTTCTACCAAGTGGGAGATGTATTTGCACCAAAAAGTTCAATTGTACACACAACCTTCAATTTCGACGACAAAAGATACGAGATGTTGATAAGTTGATAAGCCCATGTATTTTGCTATGTGCACAATTAAACTGTTGATTTCATTTCATTTTAAATTAATTGGAGTTTCAGTAAGCACAGACTTATTTCAGCAGCAAAACATTTGACCTACTATTGCCGTATTCACAAGTATGATCGGTTTGACTTGTTGTGACCCACCAGCTGTGGACTATTTGTCTAGACAAACAAATTCGCCTAATTTAGAAAAACAGCTCCCTCAGGGATCCAAACTCTATATTAAACATGAATGAGAGTGTGTGAGAGCTAAAATGTGTTTAATTATTCAGGCACATCTTCATCACACATGTGTCAAAGCAAAAGTTCATTAATGTGCAGATATTGTACTGTGGTAGCTTTATTGTTGGAAAAACTGACTCACTTTGAATAATATATCGCAGCATGCCTTAGATCTTTATTTAATACCTTCATTACTCAGTCTTGACCTTTGTAGTTTTAGTGCTCCTTTGCACACTGGAAAATGGCATCTTGTCATACTTATCTCCTTTGGCATCTTCTGTCTTCCTTGTGCTTTTGTCTTGGTCAATCAAATTATTATAGGAATGATTTTCGGACTGAACTCCCGATGCTTGCCTGAGCAGATTTTTCTATATATATATATATATATATATATATATATATATATATATATATATATATATATATATATATATATACATATATATATATATATATATATATATATATATATATATATATATATATATATCTTCAGTAATGAGGCTTTCAGGTAGCAAAGAACTTGCTCTTTCAATGGATGTAGAGATGAATGAGAAATTGGGAATATAATTTTGAAAGGTCAAACTACTGATCTGAGGTAAAAATGTATGAGTTATGCAAGGAGACTAGGAGAAGTTAAGGCTTTGTCAGTTCATTATCGCTTTCAGTGAGATCAACATGTCACTTGTTAAAGATGAAAGCATGAGAGGAGCTTATCTAGGTGAAGGCTCAAAGAACGGTTCAGATATAAACACCACAGGGGAGCCAAAATCAAACAATCTAATAAGAATTGGCTCCAGATATTAGCCTGTTTGTTATGCTGGAGAGCAAAACAGCCAAAAGTCTGTACTTGACAGAAATTCAGAAATACCTATTTGGGAACATTATGATGTAATCCTTAGAGCAAATATTTAAGGTATTATGAGTATGTTTTCTTGTATTGTCTGTCTTACATTTGGAATAAAAAGCCATGTACAGCACCTTAAGACTTAATATGGTAGAAAAGCTGCCTTGCGGTTTAATTGCCTTAAAAATGGTGCACCTTTGCACCGTTTGTACACTAAACAAACGTTGTCCCAAAACACCACTTTCACTTTTCCCTCCCTCTGTCACACTTTGTTTAAAGAACAGTAATCAAGAAATTAGAAACTCGTTCAGAGAATGTGTTAATCAGCACTGTCAGAGAAACAGAGACAAGAATTTAGAGTTAATTTTTGAGTGATGGTTTTACAGACAGCTGCACTGAATTCATTAACAAGGTCCTTGTGAAACAGCTGACATGAGTACTTCTAAACTGATTTTGCTTCAGGATGCAAATGTTACAGAGGATATCAAGTGGTGAACAAATTGTTTGTCATTCAAAAATAAACAAAAACGTCCTGAAAATCAAACACTGATTATTACACAGTAATATTACCATTAACTACATAGGCCCAACAATATGCTAAATTAATGACAGGTTGAATTGGAATATTGACTATTATGTAAACAACAAGTGTGATTTTCCAGCCAAACACATGGAACAAACAATGGGCCAAATATTGTATTAGCATTATCCATATTTTCACATGAGTTTACACCAAAATACCATACTGTAACAAATTTGTTTAGAGGCCCGGCCATTTACATTAACGAAAAAATATATGGGAAGCGTTTTCTCATGCCATTTAAAAGTTTATAAGCCTATTCATTTTACTTTCCTAATGATACATGATTACATGGTTAGCTTATTTTTATTAGTTGCATTATTAGCATTATGGGTCTTTGTTCACCGAGGATGCATTCAATTGTTTGAAAATAATAGAAAAATTACAGTAACACATTATAATGTTACAATAGACTATTTAATTTCAAATAAATGTTGTATTCTTCAAACTTTCTGTTCATCAAGAATCCTCTACTTGCAGCAATGCAACTGTTTGGCATTTACTGTTAATTAAAGCTGCTGGTTTTAAGACCTGTGAGGAATATTTTTTCTCAAATTAGAGACTCTGATGTACTTGTATTCTTGTTGTTGTCCATCTTGGTTATCAATTTCTCTCTCTGTCCCAGTTATATCATGTTTGTTTTATTCTTTCAATACAGAAGTTCATGGAACATCCTTCATCTCTCAAAAGAACACTGAATATGAGGGAGAATTATTATTATTATTATTTTTTTTTTTTTTGTGGTTATTATTAAAATTGAAATTTTCCTTAAAATTAGCTTATTGAACAGTAACTAAAAAATGCAATAGCTCAGCCTCAAAAATACACTACATTGTGATTTTCACACATTCCTTAATTACCAAAACCATTTTAACCATTCTAACAAAAATAAATGTTACTTTAGTACATTTATTGTTAACATATTAAAGAATTTCTTAAGGATTATGTGGCATTATTTTCTTAGAAGACTGGAATAATGGTAGCTGAAAATGGGGCTTTGCCATCATGGATAAAAATTTAATTTTACTATAAATAAACAAATAAAACATATTTCTGAATATAGAGATTACATCTCTGTAATCTATAACCACATTACACTTGAGAAATGAAAATTCTTGGTCGAACATTCTGAAACAAATTTTTTTTCCAATTATTTAAAAAAAATATATAATAATAATAGCATTGGAATTTGCTGTCAGCCACACTAAACCACGCCACTAGCATTGGAACCTGGAAGTTTCACATAGACAATGGTATGGTATGATTTGGAAGTTGCATTTTAACTCTAAAATGACATTTTTACATTACAGACGGTGAGGTTTATGGTTGTGGTTTAGTTTGGGGGGCAGAGTTAAGAAAAAATACTGAACTTTCCACAAACAACAGTTTGAGAACCACTGGCATATATGATTGCACCCTATAGGTTCTATAGATTCCCTTATAGTGGCTTCCAGAAACAATTGTTAGCTCCTCTTATTTGCTTTCCCTGCAATGTCTGTTTTTATTTAAGAATAATCTCATTAAGATTTATTAAATCAATAACAAATGACGGAAAACAGTCACCACTAAACTAGGCTCAAATGAAACAACGCACCCAAAGGAATATGATTTCACATGCTTAATTGGAATTGACATTTTGCTGTATGGTGTAGTGAGCTTTGCTAAAGCTTAATGGTGGTGCAAGATGTTGCTGCAGCAGAAACCCTTCAATAAAAATGGTGGCCGTGGTGGCAATAACAACTGCCATTAACAAAACGTGCAGGATAATGCTAAATAATTCCTCAACAACACACATTCCTCGAATGGATAAAGGCGTAAATAATAAATGCCCACAAGCAGCATCAATTATTCAGGGTTGCCTCGATGCTTCACGGCTAACTGTGGCTGATGTTGGTGAAATATAGGCAAAAGAAAATACCACCTTCTTAATTATGGTGATTAGCTTTGGGGTGCATCTCAGCTAAACCATACATTCTTACTTATCTATTTGACTGCATATTGAACCACTCCAGATGAGTCATTAATAGCATGATGGTCGATGATCTATTGGTTGCCGGTTTAAATCTTCCCTCTGAAATTACTTAATGTTGGTGTAATAGCATGTTATTGAGATATTTAAAAATCCATAAACAGACAAATCTAATAAAATACATATCTCACTATTAGAAGACCTCTAATCTATGAAATGCGGTTGAACTAGTTACAGCATGATTAAAATTTAAATATTGATAAAGCAATATTTATCCCGCTCTCGTACACAAGAGCAATGTTCAAAGTAGCATACTACTCTCACTATTCCTGCATTAAATAGTATGTATACTGTGCATAGTATGCAATTTTACATTTTAATACATGGAATACCCCCATGACTTACAACTAGATTTGGCAAAAATGTGTAGAATACAACAAAGAAAACTGTGCTGGGTAATGTATTCCACAATGCAATGTGTTCAACTTGGCCAAACTTTTTCCTTTGTGAGGAATGAGTTGGAAGAATTATCAGCCACAAACACATTTTTCTTGATTCATTAGTTGGCCATACTGCCAGAAGTGAAGACATTTTTATACACAGTGGTGGTATTTTCGAAGTCGAAGTTCTCGGGAGACACTGATGTAAATACAGAGAGGGTGCTCAACGGCAAAACCTGTCTGTGTTGAGCATGATCATTGAGTGAAAACATTCCACTCTACCACCCAACCCCCCATTCTGATGACTGACAGGGGCCCAGCGAATCAATAAGCCCTGGGGCCCAGGACCACCTTAATGCGGCCCTGGTCATTGACACAAATCATATGAGTGGGAAGAATGCCACTGCAGAAGTACTTCAGCCATCCAGTTGCCCTCCAGAGTCCCGAAGTCATATTTCCTATACATTTTTTACATGCCACCTCCACATTCTCGACCTCGGGATTGATGACTCCACAGCTACACATTCCCCCTAGTTTCAACACCTCAGTTGAACAGATATTATCATTCATGGAAGGTCAGGCCACCCTAGACATTTCCCAAGCAAAATGGCAAAAGACTGACCGTTGTGCTGAATTCATCATTGTTTTTATTGTTTCCTTTGTCTCGGTCCTTTTGGACTGTAATAAGCCTTTGTCAGGCTGCCATGCTCTCTCTCTGTGGGCCCCCATCAGTTCAACCTGCTGTGATTTTCGCCAATCTATACAGATGCAAAATGTCGAGTCCAAAGAGGCCTCTCCAGCATTTCCAGTGCCATTCAATGTTGCAGTTATTTGCATTGGTAAAATATTAATAATAAAACATGTCGCGAGAATCAAAATGAGCCAAGATCACAGACAGATCAGATTCTAGAAATTAAATATGTAAAAGCCCTTTTGCTCTGCCAACTGAGACATTTTTAGATCTCAGCATGGCACCGAGCATCCCTCTAAATGTCAACAACAGCATAAATACATGCACATTTACAAACACAACCACATTGTTTTCAGTTTTGTCATGAATTTTTCTGAGAGCTGGTCTGCAGTGTTTTCTCCAGGTGTTCATTAGGGTCAGAAACTAAACAGAGTCTGGGGCAGAAAATGACATAAAGGTCCACACAAAGGTCTGTTACAATGGGGGGATGTTTGGATAGGATTTCTCTGTTAATTTCTCAGTTTGATTTTCTTTGTTTTTAAATATATCTTTCTTTTTATCCATTTTGTAAATCTGGCATTCCAAATCTAATTAAAACCAACATAAACAGACAATTTTAGAATTTTTAATAATTCAAAACAAAGAACGTTTATGACTAAAGGAAAAAGAAATATTTAAGATTCAACTATTTACACTAATCAAACAAGCAAATTTTAAATATTTAAAGGGATACTTCACCCAAAAATGAAAATGTATTTACTCACCCTCATACCATCCCAGATGTGTATGAATTTCTTTCTTCAGCAGATCACAAAGAAGATTTGTAGAAATAAATATGTCAGCTCTGTTGGTCAATACAATGCAAGTGAATGGTGATAAGACATTTGTAGTTCCAAAAATCACATTAAGGAAACATAAAAGTATTCCATATGACTCCAGTGTTTAAAAAATCATTGATTTCCAAAGCAATATAATAGGTGTCAGAAATAGATCAATATTTAAGTCCTTTTTACTCTAAATAGCCACTTGTGATTTTCAGATGTAAAAGTGAAAGTGGAGATTTAGAGTTAAAAACAGAACTTTTGATCTGTTTTTCACTCACACCTATTATATCACTTCTGAAGGTATAGATTTAACCACTGGAGGTTTACATTTATGTTTCCTTTATGTGACTTTTGGAGCTACAAATGTCTGTTCACCATTTACTTGCATTGTATAGAGCTAGAGAGCTGAGATATTGTTTGTGTTCTGCTGAAGAAAGAAAATTATCATCAGCGTCAGTCAACATTCACTTCCTTTTCATCTTTTTTTTCTATAGAATTAAAATGTATGGTGACTGATGCTGTCAGTCCATTACATAATATCACTTGTTGTGTTCTAATGTAGAACCAAATTCATATGGGTTTTGAACAACTTTAGGATGAGTAAATTATGCCAGAATTTTCATTTTGAGTTAAAAACAGAAAATGTATATTTAGCAAGCTGGCAATTGTCTTGGAGTCAGCAGTTCAGCGTTGCGTTTATCACCACAGAGAGGGCAGCTGCCCATTACAACGAGAGACCATGTCACAGATCACTCTGAGCCTCCATGCCACATTAATCTGCCCCTGATTCAGAGGCACTCAAACTACCACATACAAAGAAATGATAGGTGGCAGCTTGCAGAAAGAAAGCTAAACTGTTGGCTTATTTGTTCTTGTGACAGCGAAAATGAATATAGGAGCTTAGAAAAGTCAAGGCTCTTATGCATTTCATAACAAGAGTACCGTGAAGCCGAATGTGTAATTTGTTATGGATTAACAGTACCCTTTTATCGCTCTGAAAGTCTTATCACTGTTATCACAAAAAGTTCTCTCTCATTGACGGGTGCAATGTTCAGACACTGGAGATGATAAATGGCCTTTGTTATGCCAATATTACGAGAACCACTAACCGCACACAGGGGACTGGGACCATGCAAGTATCTATTTTAGCTCTTATGAAGAATGTATCAAGTGCAGAGGAATATGTGTTAGCACACTTTTTTATTTTGAATCATATTTCAGCTCTGAGTATATTCATAAAAAACTGAAGGCAATTTTTACCTGGAACTTATATTTCCATAAGCTCATTAGTAATATTGTTCCAGGGCCAGACAAAATCACCAATGAGATGCTCCTACATCTAGGCACAAGGGCAAAAACACAGTTACTGAAAATCTTCAACAACAGCTGGAAGACTGGCCATGTTCAACAAATCTGGCGAGAAGCTGATATGGTCCCGATCCACAAGAAGGGCAAAGACCGAGCAAAGGTGAACAGCTACAGACCCATCAGTCTCACCAGCTGTGCGGGCAAGCTCATGCAAAGGCTGATCAACAACAGACTCACTTGGCATTTGGAGAAGAATAACATGATTTCTCCAGAGCAGGTTGGCTTCAGGCAACATCGTTTGACTGGGGACCAGATAGCGTACGTCACCCAGAAGATCTAAAATGGCTTCCAGGACAAGAAACACACCCTGACGATCTGGATTGACGTGGAGAAGGCCTTTGACAAGATCTGGAAGGAAGGGCTGAAGCTGAAGCTCCAGATGAGTGGTGTGGCTGGCCATATGTTCCAGAGGATCTGCCAGTACTTGAACAGCAGGAAAGCAAGAGTCCATGTAAACAGGCAATACAGCCAAAAGAAAACACTAAAAGAAGGAGTCCCGCAAGGCAGAGTCCTCAGTCCCACCCTATTCCTAGTCTTCATCAATGACATCATCAAGAACCTTCCTCAAAATGTCCATGGGACCATCTATGCGGACGATCTTGCACTCTGGTGCTCAGAAGAGCATATCACAACAGCAAACTACAGGATGCAAGAGACACTAAAGGTTCTTGAGGACTGGACAAAGAAGTGGCTTGTCACCTTCAATTCCAGAAAGACCAACTACACGATCTTTAGTCTCTCCTCAAAAGAACTGAAGGCTAACGTCAAGCTCTGCGGACAGATGCTGCAGGCTGACAATACCTCCACGTACCTTGGTGTGACCTTCAACAGGCAGCTTACCTTTAAAAAGCAGACAGAGAAAGTTGAAGCCAGTGCTAAGCTGCAGTTAGCACATATACAGATACAGCGGTCCTCAAGAAGATGTACATGGGCAGCGTAAGACCAGTACTTGAGTATGGAGTGATGGCATGGGGCACAGCAGCCAAGTCAAACTTTGACAGAGTCAGCAAGGTGCAGAACCAGGCGGCAAGAATCATCACTGGTGTCATGTGGTCAACCCCTTTCCAAGAGCTGGAAACCACCCATGGAAGACAGAAGGGACACCAAACTCCTCATTCAGGCAGCCAAATTCAAAAGACTACCAAATCACCCCATGAAAGACCGTTTGTCCCAACCAAAAAAAGGAAGACTGAAGAGAGGAAGTTTCATCCACCAGACAAGAGACTTGGACAGGTCTTAGAGACTACCAGAGACAAAGAACTGAACGACCTGTCATCTGCCTTGACCACCATGTGCTGAGCCCACACAGTCGTGCTGCAATGGGTTCCCTCTCACTGCAACATACAAGGCAACGAAGCTGCAGACACTCTGGTAAAGGAAGGCACTACAAAGGAACAGAGTGACAGGTAAACCACCTACAAAGAAGCCAAGACCATCATCAAGGCAAAGCAACACAAAAAGTGGCTGCAACAGTACCCACTATACAACCGAAATGACCCCTACCATCTGCTCTAAAGGGCAGAGCAGGTTCTCATATTCAGGACAGACCACAACCGAATGAACTACAACCTATTCACCAAGTTCAGAATTGGCCAGTCAAACCAGTGTCCCTGTCAGACAGGCAGCATGACAACAGAACATCTACTGCAGTCCTGCCCACTACATGATGGCCTCAGATGTCAGATCTGGGTGGAGGAGACAACGGTGCAAAGAAAGCTCTTTGGCAGTCTGGAGGACATGCAGCACATGGCAACTTTTGCGTAGAGAAGATCAGCAGGGCTGGGTGGGGAAAGTCATTATTATGAAAAAGCAAGGCCATGCTGTTTAAAGAAGACTATTTTAATTAATAATGTTTTTGTGTGTGGAGTTGGGGGCGTGGTGTAGCATTCGTTTGGAGAGAAAGGGGTAAGGGTGTAAGTAAGGGTGCACACACCTGAGCACAAAATGTCTAACATCTGTTTCTGATTCCAGTGAGCAATGGGGAGAGCAATATAAGGAGGAACCATGCCAGAGACAGGGAGAGAGATTTGCACCAAGCTATGTTTAATGCTGGGAAGCTAATTCGATTTATTATTAAATAATGACCTATTTCTTTTTTTATTTTTTTATTTATTTTTTTTTTATTTAGTTTGACAGGGACATTGTACATTAATAAAACATTCCTGTAAATGTACCAGAATTAGCCAAAGGCTATTTTTCATCCGTAGTCCCTGGACAAGATGTTATAAGTCAACCTAAAGGAAAAATTAATTAAGAATACATAATAGAAATTTCAATCAATCAATCAATCAATCAATCAATTTATTATTTATAGAGCACTATTAAAAACAACACCCATTGAACAATGTGCTGTACAATAAAACATAAAATACCATCAGCACAAAGTCACGTATAATACAAGAACAGAGCAAATACAGTGAAGCATCACGTCATAAATTGTAGGCCAAATCAAATAAAAATATTTTTAGTTTAGATTTAAAAATAGGCAGTGTGGGGGCAGATCTAATTTGACTTGGTAGGCTGCTCCAAAGTTTGAGAGCTGCTACTGCAAATGCCCGATCGCCCCTAGTCTTTAACTTTTGAGTTGAAGCCACGTTTTCCGTTTCCTCCTTTACACCACAAATTATCTTTGAAATGAAATGTTACACTGGTGCCAAAACCCAGGAGTTTGGAGGACATATACGTCGGCATGGAGTCCTGTCCTTTGGCGGAAGTTATCCAGTCCCTCGCCAGCAGGCCCTGCTTGTGCTGCGCCAGGACCAGGATCTGCAATTCCAGGAGGTTCTACGGGCTCAAGCAGAGCACCGGCAGGCTATCCAGAGCTTACTGCATCTGGAGAAAGCCCCGGCCCTGACCAGCCCCCATGCCTCCAGTCACCTTCATAAAAATGGGGGTAGAAGATGATCCAGAGGCATTCCTAGACCTTTTCGAGAGGACGGCCAAGATCTGGAGCTGGCTATGTGTTCAGCTGGTATCATACCTCATACCAGCAGAGGAAGCACAGGTCGCGGTGTGACAATACTGTACACCAGGATACTACTGGCGGTGAGTATCCTGGTGTACAACGACTTGAAGAAGTCCATCTTGCAGCGGGTCGGTCGCAACCCCGAACAGCACCGACAACTCTTCTGTTCAATGAGGTTGGGCTCATGCGGCTACCGTTTGACTTCATACAACAGCTCCGTGATGCCTGCCGGAAGTGGCTGCTGGCTGAGGACCATGATGCCGTGGGATTCATCGATCTTGTGGTGCTGGAACAGCTGATCCATCGTCTGCCGAAAGGAATGGCAGAGCGGGTCCAGTGCCACCGCTCGGCATCGCTGGAGTATCCGAGGGTGGAGCACTTCCTCTCTCTCTCCCTTCCCTCTTGTTTTCCCCAAGGAAAGGTACTGCTGAAGCTGGCTCCCTATTCCTGGCGGGTTTCCCTGTTGCTGGTGACCCTGATTCCTTCACACATTTTCTGACCATGCACCATTCCAGTGGCTCCACCGCATGAAGGATACTAATACGCGGATCACCCATTGGGATCTGGCTTTTCAGTTCAAGGTGGTCCACAGACCAGGGGCACGGATGGCTGTTCTCTCTAGAAATGTGCGGGGGGGTAGTGGGGGACAGGCCATATGGCTGGTATGTGGAGGTAGAGGAGTGGTGGAGTGTTCATTAGGAGACAGAGAAAGAAGTAAGGGTGCACAAACCTGAGTACAATATGTCTAACACCTGTTTCTGATTGAAGTAAGCAATGGGGAGAGCAATATAAGGAGGAACCATGCTAGAGACTGAGAGGGAGAGAGTCACACCAAGCTTTTTGTGTGTTAAATGGTGGAAAGCTAAACTTTTTGAGTTGAAGCCACGTTTCCCATTTCCTCCTTTACCCGAAAAATGAACCCTGTTACAGTGTGAAAACTCATTAAAAATCGAAATCTTCTTATATGCAGAATGAGAGTAGAAGAAAAATCAGTTATGGACGAACCTTGCCTTTCCCTATAATGTGAATATTTAAAATTGCTGACACACCCATGCATTGCTTATGGTCTGCACTCTACCCAATAAATATTTTATGCAAAAATGCATTTAAATTTGAAAGACCTGGGTGTGCAGGTCTGGGCTTCAATTAATAAATAAAATCACACTGCATTATATAAAATAAAATAAAAAATCATGGTGAAACATAATGGATTTCATCATGTTCCAAATATTTTAAGAAACAGACCTTATGCCACCTCCACCTTATAAATACCTTAATACTTTATAGAGCTCAAGAATGTAAGAAAACAAATATAGAGCATGACATCGTATTATTTATGGATTTTCCCAGAAGGAAGATGCAACATCTTAGCAATGCTGTTGTCATTGCATTGGTACTGATCACAGATTTAGTCTTTAATTAATGTTAAGCATGTAAATGTCCCTCTCTATTTTGCAATTGCTCACAGAGGCAGTGTGATATCTAGGCACACATAAAATTTTGAATCTATATATTTTTCATTAGATATGTTTCTTCAAACCATCAACGGCCTCTCAATACTTGTACTATCATGCTATCAATCATAAGGGTCATTAAATAAGTAAAAGCTAGATTGAGGCTGGTTGCAATTTCAGATGCAATTCAGGAGTCAATTACAGTTCAAATTCATCCCATGATGGAGTTGATCACAAATTTGAACCGCCAGGTTTCTAAATCACTAAAATCAATATTGAACAGAAATTTTGACATTCGAAATCGGAGCTCTCAGTAGGCAAGTCAGTTGGCATGCCTCAGTCTCCTAAAAAGAATACATAGACATAGATAAATGTTGGACTTGGAGCCATTATGCTGCAACTTTGCTCAATGGCACTATGACAGCAGGATATACAGAACCCCAGGTAGTAATATGACTGCACACTGAATGTATTGCCACCAGAAAATAACCTAATTGGAACCAACTCGGGTGAGATTTTACACAACAGAGCTGGAATCAATGTGGACTACATTTGCTGAGGAGTCTAATTGAACTGGCAATAGATTTGTAGAACTATATATAATTTGAGATGAATGTGATTAGTTGACCCCAATTCTGGCTAAAGCTTTAACCATAATCTACCAATTTGTAAATTTGCAAAGATGAGGCCATATGACACTGGCCTATGTTAGAGTGATACTCAGGAAATAGTGTATAATGTGAGTCCAAAAGGAATGCAGACCTTATTTTGTTGTAATGCTCTTTTCATTTAATTCACTCTTTTGCTTAAAGGTCTGCCAAGTTGATCCAGAAATCACAAGGCAAAACAAACCCACAGGCTTTAGACACATAAGAGCATAGTTATACAATGAGAGCCATGTTGTATCTTTTTAGAACTCAGAATTTGATGCAGTAGGGGTTATTTAATTATGTGGTGAAAAATAACAGAGTTCATAATGTTTTGAAACTCAAATATTGTTGGTAGGGTGAATTCATTGGACCACATTTTGACACTGAGTTGTCTGCCCAAAACTGGCCCATAAAACTGAATTAAATCTATTTAAAACCTTTATAATTCCAAGAAGTAATTGTTATGTTTTTAACAAAAAAATATATATAATTTGTCCATACTTGAGTTTTTAATGCCAGTCTGGATGCTCTATTAGGGAAAGCTGTCTTGTCCAGTACAATATGTGTGCACTGTGTACACTTGCAGCTCAAAGCTTTGACAACACTGCCTCCAGAATATAGCAGCTTTAAAGGCAAATAGAACCATCAAAAATCAAGAGGTTATCAGATTGTGAAGCAACCTAATAATAATCTCAACACCCAATGGCCAGTATTTTCTGTTACACTGCCTGCAACCATTGATTTGTCTCTCAGGTTGCCATTTCAATTAGATACAGTATAGACTCCCGCTCCCTGGGCACTGGATTCAGTATTGCTCTCATTGTGTCTTACTCACTCAACTGAATTATGCTGCTCTGTGCAGAAAATTGTTTTTCCAGAAGTCCTAAAGCACAGCTGATTTGTCTTCAAAGTGATTAAGTCAAAAGTATGTGGCAAACATATAGACATTCTCATTTGGCTGCTGTAGCTACACCTGAATAATTACACAAATATATATTTATATTGATCTTGATCCTACATCCTAGTATGAAAACAACTGGCCACACTTGTAAAACATTGGCCAGATATTTCCATGTCATATCTTTCACTGTCATAATGGTGGGTCGAATTAACGTTTGAAGTTCTTGAAACTGTTGTGTTACAGCTTCCATCTGAATCTGACTGCAGGTGAATTGATGTACATAATCCATACTCAATTTGGCTGTCTGATGGTTTCACATGCAGTGGATCAGTCACAAACTGGTGGTTGTAATATAATTTTCTCTAATGCTCTGATCTGATTTCTTGTATGGATATCTTAACTGAAAAACAGTACACAAGTGTAATGGATAAAGATTTTGTTGCACTCTTGTTGCTGATGTTACACCTGACCTCCTTTAAAGTTTAGTTATGGTCTGTGAGATAAGGTAAATACTATAATCAGTGTACGGATAAATGTACAACCCAAAAGAGTAAATAAAAACAAATCAGAGTGGACCATAATAAGAAAAATGTATTTGCATAACCCCGTCTTTCAACATATTTACCTCCCTTAAGATATGAATGATTAAAATAAATGATACAAATGCAAACTCAATGGCCCTGAGAACATTAGATAAGTTATGTGTAAGATGTTGTGTTGCCTTGAATACCCTGCAACATCAGTGGAGAATGTTTATTTAGTTTTATCTTTAAGCATTCCATCATTTAAATAATTGAAAACCTGGAAATTTTACAATAAAAACACTATACAATAAGGTTGTATTTCTTAACTAAGGTTGTGAATTTGTTAAATAAGGTTGTAAATGCATTTGTTTGTTAAATAGCTAACATGAACTAAAAATGAGCAATACTTTTACAGCACTTATTAATCTTGGTTAATGGTAATTTCAACTTGTACAAAATACTAATACATTTGTAAAACTAAAGAGTTATATACAGTACATTAACATTAGCTAATGCATTATGAACTAACATAAACATAAAATTAATACATCATAAAATAGGTTATCTTTAACCAATATTAAAAAATGCTGTAAAATATATTTCTTATAGTTACACTTATATATATTCAACATCAAAAGTTTTTAATGCATTATGAACTAACACAACTTAAAATATGTTTTTTTCCCTTATCCAGTAATCATGAACAAAGGGAAAATTAATGAAAATGTCATGGAAAAGTAAAATAAAATCAAATTAAAATAATAATATTTATTATAATAATAATTATAATAATATATATATTGATTAAAAGGTTTGGAGAACTCTGAGAGTTTACAATAAAAATTAGTTTAGGTTTTATACACATTAAGACACTTCTCCATGTATAATCACTTACAGTTTGTCCCTTTCATTGGTGCATTGGAAATGCCATAAAATATTAATTTAATCAAGCGAGACATCACAGGACGAGAGAGAAAATAATTTGGGAAGCGTTGTCATAAAAAGCTTGAGTAATTCACTATGGGTAAAATTAGGCATTACTTCTTCACTTGACTGCCCCGCTGAGTCCCTGAGCAGGTCCCTACAATGATTAAGTCCCTATAAAGGGAACATGGATCTATTAATCCTTTGTTAAGCATTTTCCAAGCTCAATTAGCAATTTATGCTAGAAAACCAGTTTTGCATGTAGTCAAACGACTCGGTTACTAACGTAACCTCGGTTCCCTGAGAGGAGGGAACGAGTATTGCGTAAGTAGCTTATGCTATGGGAAAACTCCGTTTCTCGAGAAATATTGAAGTCTTTATGTAAAACGCATTGCAGCTGCACAGCAGACAGCAATGGGCGAGGCAGCTCGGTCATTGGCTGTGCTGCGGCAACTTGCTCGAACCGATGACGGGGCGACTCTGAACGCGCGACCAATGGTCGCGCGCTCAGAGCCCGCCAAGACGGCCGTGGCTTAGGGCTATATATTAGGCGCCCCGTCATGAGAGTTCTTTAGGTTCAATCGACTGAAGCGTACTGTCCAAGCACAAGCACGCCAGCTTACGCAATACTCGTTCCCTCCTCTCAGGGAACCGAGGTTACGTTAATAACTGAGTCGTTCCCTCTCGAGAGGTCTCTCCTATTGCGTAAGTAGCTTACGCTATGGGAACACCATGCAAAACGCCGTGCGTGCTGACTTCGCTCTATAAAGCCAGAGGCAGATGCCTGAGCCTTAAAGCAAAGTGATTATTCAACAAGCCGGCCAACGGCGAGCTATATAATGGAGTAATACAGAGCGCCTTTGCCCCAAGGTGGTCCATGGTGGGGCGCTCGTTGTAAAACCACAAGTACATATCTTATGTACTGATTTTTCTATGTACTGATATGCATGAAAAATCCTCTAAGTCAGTCAGAGACGGACCTTATAAGGGAGGAGATAATGCTCAGCATATACATACCCTAGTCCATTCTATAGTCAGGCTGATAGAATGTTGGAATGCAATGAGGGGACCTGTAGGTTATAAAACCTGATAAATGTCGAAGGCGAGGCCCAGCCTGCCGCCGTACAAATATCTTCAATGGGCATCCCACTCGACCACGCCCACGAGGAGGCCATGCTCCTCGTAGAGTGAGCTCTGACGCCTAAGGGGCATTGAAGGCCCTTGGCTTCATAAGCCAGCGCTATAGCATCCACTATCCAGCGCGATATTCTTTGCTTTGAAACTGCGAGACCTTTAGTGCGGCCACCAAAGCATACGAATAATTGTTCCGTCTGTCTGAACGGGGCAGAACGTTCCAAATATACTCTGAGCGCCCTGACCGGGCAGAGTAAATTAGCGTCGCTTTCGTCTGCTGGAGACGATAGCGCTGCCAGAGATATAACCTGTACTCTGAAGGGTGTAGAGATCACTTTAGGAATATACCCGTGCTTTGGCCTAAGGACAACTCTGCAGTCGTTAGGTCCAAATTCCAGGCAAGCAGCGCTTGATGACAGCGCGTGCAGGTCGCCCACTCTCTTGACTGAGGCGAGCGCCAGCAAGAGCACAGTTTTGAGCGAGAGCTGTTTAAGGTGCACGGTTCGGAGAGGTTCGAACGGGGCACTCTTGAGTGCGTCCAGGACCGTGGCCAGGTCCCAGATCGGCACCGAGGGGGGGCGAGGAGGGTTCATCCTCCTAGCGCCTCTTAGGAAACGAATGATTAGGTCGTTTTTCAATAATGAGCGTCCCTTGTCAGGATTGTGTGACGCCGCTATGGCAGCCACATAGACTTTGAGCGTGGAGGGTGTGCGGCCAGCCTCCAGCAGCTCTTGCAAGAAGGCGAGTACACTTGGTATCTCGCACGATTTGGGGTTCAAGCTCTTGGTATCACACCAGTCACTGAACACTTTCCACTTTTGGGCATATAAGCGCCTCGTAGAGGGCGCTCGCGCCTCAGTGATGGTTCTCAAAACTCCACTGGGGAGGTTCTCGGGAACCCGTTGAGGGGCCATGCATGGAGGGCCCACAGATCGGGGTGGGGATGAAGAATCATCCCGTTGGCCTGCCTGAGGAGGTCTAGCCTCAACGGAATCGGCCATGGGGCAGATTGCATCATCTGCATTAGTTCTGGAAACCACGTCTGGTTTTTCCAGAGTGGGGCTACCAGGAGCACTGCACATTTCACTTCCCTGATCCGACTGATGACCTGAGGTAGCATCACGATCGGGGGAAAAGCATACAAGGGGCGACTCGGCCAGATTTGGGCGAGCGCTTCTGTGCTATTTGAGAAGAAAAGGGGGCAGTGCGCATTTTCCCTGGAGGCGAAGAGGTCGACCTCTGCCTTGCCAAAGGTTTGCCATAACCACTGAACCGTCAGGGGGTGGAGAGACCATTCTCCTGGGAGAACCATGTCTCTGGACAGTATGTCCGCTCCCTGGTTCAGGGCGCCTGGCACATGCGCTGCTCTCAGCGAGCGCAGGTGGTGCTGTGACCATAAGATGAGCTCCCTGGCCATAGAGTGCAGGGAGCTCGACCTGAGTCCACCCTGGCGATTTATATACGAATCTACCGTCATGTTGTCCGTTCGGACCAGGACGTGTTCGTTTTTCAGGTACGGAAGCAGGGCTCTGAGAGCCAAGGCGACCGCTTTCATTTCCAGACAGTTTATATGTAGGCGCTTTTCCGGGTTTGACCAAAAGCCGGAGACAGGCCTGCCCTCGTAAAGGGCCCCCCATCCTATTTTGGAGGCATCTGTCGTGATCATTTTTCTCCACGTATTCACGCCCAGACTCACGCCGGTTTGATACCAGTTGACGGCTTTCCAGGGTGTCAGGGCTTTTATACAGCTGTGATTCGCTCTGATCAAAAAGTGGCCCGAGCGCCACGCGTGAGTGGGGACACGGCTCTTGAGCCAGCGCTGGAGAGGACGCATGTGCAACAATCCTAGCTGGAGTACAGCTGATGCCGAGGCCATGAGACCGAGCATTCTTTGAAATCGTTTGACGCGTGCCCGTTCTGAATGATGTTGCAAGGCGTTGAATAGAGAGCGCGCGCTGTCATCTGCACTGAGTCTAGCACTATTCCCAGAAAAGAGATATTCTGGCTGGGGGATAGCACGCTCTTTGCAAAATTGATTCTCAGACCCAGGCATTCTAGATGGCTGATAATCCAAGATCTGTCTGTTGTTAACTGACCCTCTGATTGTGCTATGATTAGCCAATCGTCGAGGTAATTCAGTATTCGCACTCCCCGCTGTCTCAGGGGGGAAAGTGCCGCGTCCATACATTTCGTGAATGTACGGGGGGCCAATGATAGGCCGAATGGTAGTACTGTGTACTGGTATGACTGTCCCTCGAAAGCGAATCTCAGAAAAGGCCTGTGATGAGGCGCTATCGGAATGTGAACGTAAGCGTCTTTCAAATCCACTGATAGAAACCAATCCCCGGGGCGAACTTGCGCGAGGATATGTTTGGTTGTTAACATCTGAACGAGTGAATCATTAAAGCTCTTTTTCGGGACGAGAAAATAACGGCTGTAAAAACCCGCCTCGCTCATAGAGGGAGGAACAGTTTCTATAGCGCCCTTCTCTATCAGTTTGAGCACCTCGGTGCGTAGAACATGTGACAAATCTTTCCTCACTTTCGTCTCGACCACCGCTGAAAAGCGGGGTGGTCTGCGAGGGAATTGAAGTGAGTAACCGTGTTTTATTATGTTCAAAACCCATTTCGGCATGTCGGGATTTTTTTCCCAGGCTTTTGCTCGCACAGATATGGGCTAAATGCCGGCTGGGGGCGTGTCGCAGTGACGTATGGGCCCCACCGGCAAATTGCCTTATGCTAACACTGAGTTTACAGCTCTCAGAGGCGCAGGTGCGCGCTGAGCAGCCGTGTTGAGTGCCGAGTGCAGGGGTGCGTGTGAGAGTACAGGCACGCGCGCTATCTCCGAAATGCTTGCAGCATGAGTCGGAGAAATGCTTGAAACTGTATGGACAGAGTTTTCGGGTGGGGGTGCATACATCGTAATAGGCACGCGCGCCACATTCATAAAGCTTCCCGCTCTTAGCGGGGAGTCTCTTGGCTCGTGCATCGCATCTGTGATGCTTGCGGCATGAGACAGAGAGCTGTTTGAAACTGTATGGGCAGCGCTTATGGGTGGGGGTGCATATACTGTAGTAGGCACGCGCACCACTTTCATAAAGTCTTCCGCTCGCGGCGGGGGTTTTTTGGCTATGCATACAGTGTTTGTGTGTAGGGGTGCATGCAGGACAGCAGGCACGCGCGCTACATTTATAGTATTTCCCGCTTTTACTGGGGAAGTGTTTATAACTGTGGGAACAGTGCTTGTGTGTAGTGGTGCATACATGACAATAGGCACACGATCTACATTTATGGGACGTCCAGCTTGAGCTGGGGAAGTATTTGGCACTGTTTGGACAGTATTGATATGTGGGAATGCACACTTTAGTGTGGACATGTGAACCCTTAGTGACACAGGCAGAAAATGACACTTTTCGTGATTTCTGTGTGTCGCCGTTAAAATGGCGTTTGATTGCAGGTGAGCGAGTTCTGTGACTGGCCCATTGACTGCTGTACAGACATTTCCAGCCGCCTGTAAGGGGACTGGGTAATGTTTTACATGTTTTAGAGAGAGTGGTCCGGCCTTTGCGAGACACGTACTCTCTCTTTTTCTTCATATTGCTAGGAAGACTTACGAGGCTCCGGGTTCAGCACGATCTTAGGACGAGGACCTCGTTGCTCAGGCGGCTTTCTTCGGCCAGCGGAATGCGAGCGGCGTCGAGCATCCGTTTCAGGTCTGCTCTTTGGCTGGGAGACGGGAGGCGCCGCCCTGGCTCGCTGTTGCTGAGGCGGTCTCTGGTGAGACGAGCTGGAGCGCTTGGGCAGGAAGTGACGCATAGCCTGCGAATCCTTCCAGGCCTCAGTAAAGCGTTCAGCGAATTCTTTTACCGCCGGTCCGAACAGGCCGCTTGGAGCGATAGGCGCGTCAAGGAATGGCGCCTTATCCGCGTCCTTCATCTCCGTTAGCGTCAGCCACAGATGGCGCTCAAGGACAGTCAAGTTAGCCATGGCCCGGCCGATGGATTGGGCGGTGGCCTTCGTGGCTCGCAGGGCTACGTCAGTGGCGCTGCGCAGGTCCTTGAAAGCCTCAGGTTCAGGTCCAGACTCGTCCATGGTGCGGAGAAGTTTGGCCTGATAAACTTGTAAAACCGCCATTGAATGAAGCGCTGACGCAGCTTGGCCGGCGGCGGCGTATGCGCGACCGGCGAGAGCTGAGGTGGATCTGCAGGGCTTCGAGGGATGAGAAGCTTTGGCTTTCCATCCAGCGGTGGAGGGTGGGCACAGATGGTTGGCCACAGCCTCCTCGAGGGGCGGAGTTCCCTCGTAGCCTCTTTCTCTTGCGCCGTCCACTGAGGAGAGCGAGGAAGAAAAAGAAGGCTTCAGGCGAGCAGAGTGCGGGGCTTTCCACGACTTCGTGAGTTCGTCGTGAACTTCGGGGAAGAAAGGAGAGGGTCTCTGTCGAGGGGCCTGCCGGCGCCCCTGCAGGAACCACTCGTCCAGCCGGCGGTGGGCGGGTTCTTCCGGAGAAGACCAGTCGAGCCCGAGGTCTTCCACAGCCTTGGACAGGATGCGGACGATCTCAGAGTCCATGCTGGTGCCCGTGCTTGTGTCCGCTGATGTCGATGGCGCGGGGTCGAAAGCCGAGCCCGGCCAGTCGTCGGATGCAGCGTCAATAGAGAGGCTGTCATCTTTTTCATCGTCGTCCCCTGACGCGCCGAACGAGACGAGACCCACCGCTCTGTTGGAGGGGTGCTGGTCCACCTTCGTGAAATGGACTGGCGGCGGGGAGATCTCTGGTAGCGGTGAAGCACGCGGGGACTGGGCCGGCGTGACGTCCCTGAAGTCTACGTGCTCTGGCAGCCTCTGTGAGCGGTGCTTTTTCTTGCGCGGCTCGAACAGAGGCGGCAGCATGGTGGAAGCAGGCTCGTTTGCGGCGAAAGCGGCAAAGCGAGCGCGCAGCTCAGCGAGGCCCAGGGAGTCACATTCGGGGCATCCGCCCTGAATGAGAACAGCTTCTGCGTGGTCCGGTCCCAGGCAGCGAGTGCAAATGATGTGACGATCCCCGTCAGGAAGAGGGCCTCTGCACGAGGCGCAGGCTGAAGGCATTTGCAACAACGCCTTGAAAATTGCTCTTTCACTTAATCAAAAAAGCGTCGCAGAAGAGAGCGCTTGCAGTAAAAGGATATAGCGATGCGCGCCGGATGGCGTAGCAGAAGGCTTCGAAGGCGGCTGAAGGCACCGGCGTCCTCTTAGCGGTCCTGCTGTAGGCTTTTCGATGGCGGGCGAAAGACTCCAACAATCCGGAGGATCCAGCAAAGAGAAGGTCTTTGCTGAAGGAGATTAAATCTAAAGAACTCTCATGACGGGGCGCCTAATATATAGCCCTAAGCCACGCCCGTCTTGGCGGGCTCTGAGCGCGCGAGCGCGAAGCAGAGTCGCCCCGTCATTGGTTCGAGCAAGTTGCCGCAGCACAGCCAATGACCGAGCTGCCTCGCTCATTGCTGTCTGCTGTGCAGCTGCAATGCGTTTTACATAAAGACTTCAATATTTCTAGAGAAACGGAGTTTTCCCATAGCGTAAGCTACTTACGCAATAGGAGAGTCCTCTCGAGAGGGAACTGTAAGTTTAAGCATGTAAAACAGACAGGAGAGATAGAACATCAACTATTGATGGTTTTTGCAAAGCTCCTTGAATAACACAAATGCCGACACCAATTAGCCTATCATAAACTACTTTGTACCTAAAAGTACATTGTCTCCTCCCTTTCCTACAACTTTAGTCACCCACATTTTCATTTCTGCAATAGTCTTGGATAACAATGAATGTTTTTTTGGTTAAAATCTATAAGAATGTTTTAGGGTATAGTATAGTGTTGACAAACTGTCTGGGGAAAGTTGTCACAATAAAACTAGCAATTGCTGTAAATAGCCTTTCATAGGCTTATCAGCTCAATTTAAACCCTAAAACAAACATGGAACACAAATCAATACGTGAAACAGCATAAATATAAAAGTTAATATACTGGGAAATAAATTTGGTAAATATCTATAGATATTAAAGGAATAAGTCATAAGAGGCAGTGTAATAAATCAATTTTACCACAGGTAAGAGGTGTTCTTAGGAACAATGTAAGAATATAAAAGACACCAATTATCAATAAATACATATTTTATTCTCTCGTTATACTACAGCAATTCTCACAAGTAATTTATTTATTTAAAATGCATTTAAAAAAGATTAAAGTTGCATACATATCAAGTTACAAAACATACGTAATAGACATTTTTGTTTTACTGTTTAATCAACATCTAGATTTAAGGTTAAATCTATATTAATGCATAGGGGGTATAGTATAGTGTTGACAAACTAAATGGGGCAAGTTGTCATAATGGAACCTGCAATTACTGGAAATAGCCTGTGGTTTAATTGTGGTCACTTGCTTACCCAAAAACTACTGCACAAAATATTATGATACTGAAATATTAGTTTTTTCGAGGATACAATTCTAATTTAATATATTCTTTGAACTAGATGTTTGAAACCAACATATAAAATCATTGCTCGAGAAAACACACATTTGTGTAATTGAACTTTGGTTACCAAGATATAGTCCTTGTGACAGCTTCTCCATGTAACAACTAGCCTCGGTCTCCCCTAAATTTGTAAATTTTGTTGCACACAACTGTGAGCTGCCGCGTGCATTTGTGAAAGGATTTGATACTGTTTTAACTCCATAATTGATCAAATATAATTGTCTGGACCTCAAACTATGTAATTTCATACATTGCTTTAATGGGGGATTCATAATACTTTAAATGTCTGTCCTGCTAAAGTTGTACAAAATTATAACATATAGCACGTCTAGGCTACATTTCTCCACCCACGGATGTCCTGCCAGTTAACATTTGTGCAGATATGCACTTGAGAAAAATATGAAAGCCAACCCATTAACATTAGAGAGGTGTTGTGCAAACGTAATTTAACCAAATTTAATTTCTTCCAAATCTGGGGATCAAATGGAGAGTAAAGTGGAGGCCTTGTTAGGGGACGGCCTTTTTATCCTGCAACATAATCTGCCGTGATGCATGGAAAGGCTCCAGTTGACCATTTCTCTTGAGAATATTTGAAAGCAAACAAACATTTGCTTCAGCAGTGCATTGTGGGGTGTGCTTCAACGGTATATAGCAACACACCTCAAGTCCATTCAAAAGCGCTGCAAGATTCTTATAGACCCCTCAAGGATCCAGGAAGCAGATAGGAGCTGTTACATGAACAGATCTGAGCGGAAACCTTCTTTAATCTTAATCTCGATAGCATTGTTTGACAGATTACTCCAACTGCTAGTGCAAGGCAGCTATGTGTGACTGAGTTCCATTTCAGCAGCTCAAGAAGGGGGAAGCATATGGACCAGTGGTTTTGTTGTGTCTGAGTTACGGGCAGCTGCCCAACACCTGTTTGTTTGTCTTTTTTGCTTAAGTTTATTATTAAATTATTATTCATATTGTTAAGATGGTTCTCGCCTCCTCCTTTCCATTTAACTGTCTTACACTGGTGACGCAACCCGGAAAGAGGGATGCACTGTAGTAGAGTCCTCACCACTACCATCCACCCAAACGGAGCAGCCGCGGCCATCCGCCTGGGGACGGAGGAGCCCAGCCGCCTGAGAGCAGAGGAATGGCCGCTGACCAAAGAGGAGGAGGAGACCCCTACCAGCAATTAAAACACAGTGGGGTCAGAGAACTGCTAACCACGAGTGGGAGGGGCTCCTGGTCAACCGCCTGGAGCAGGAGGACCACTGAAACGCGCCGGTGTGTTCTGTCCGCCAGGGGCTGGAGGACTGCCTCCAATCCACCTGGGGAGGCGTGGCTGTCGTCCACTAGAGGGTGGAGGAGTGGCCGAGGACCAGGCAACGGCGAATCAGAGAACCGGTGAGTAAATTATAAAAAAAAATTCTCTCTCTCCCGCTGCCGCTCAGCGTTGGCATTTCCCTCTCTTTTTAAATATTATTATTGTATTTTTGGTTGGTATTATCACTGTTACAGTGTGTAAGTATTTATTTGTTATTATTATTATTGTTTTTAGGTTTAGGTATTCTTTCCACTCCCAGATCCAGGAAAATGGGGATGACCTACCGACAGATGGGATGGCATCTGCCACACACCCCCAACCCCTTTTCCGGATGATGTCATGCCAGGTGATCCCCGTGATTCAGCACACCCGGCCCCTAATTAGGCTGATTAAGCCCGAGAGGGATAAAGGTGACCGGAGATGGCAGTGTGACAGAAAGAGAGTTACGGGCAGCTGCCCAACACCTGTGTGTGTCGCACTGCCGTCTCCGGTCGCATTTATGGTGTGGTGGCCTGGTGTGTGGAATCACGGCCCAGCCCCACCCTCCATCCCTGCCACAGTCTGAAATTAATGTTCTGATTTGTGGGTCAGCCAAGTCGGACTGTCTGTCTTGCAGTGCCATCAGTTGGGCTCCCGCAGCTCCGTGTGTGTTTAGAGAGAATATCTCTATGCTTATAGATACACAATTCACTCACCAGTGCTGCGGCATCACGTTAGTAGATTACAACTACTCGTTGTACTGGCGGCCATACAAAATCAATTATTTCAGGTGGGCATTCGCAAATTCTAAGAAAGATAGGTGGGCATACTGCGTATACCTTTGTATGCCCTTTACTACACTACTGATCACAAGTTCAGCCAAGTACATTCCTCCCTATGGAAGTCTCATGCATTTTTCATGCCTTTGAAAAACCCAACACAATAATTTCCAGCACTCTGTTCTTCTGTAGCAATGTATATGTTGTTTGGCTTCAACAAGATTGCATTCCCACTCTCGATAGAGCTGTGGCTGAACCCAGATGGCTGAATAAGAGGACAAAATTAGGTTCTTATTTTAAAACACATTTCATTCATTTTAAGAGCTAGCCAATGTGGATGAATAACAACTGAATTGATGCATATTGAAGATAACTCTTAAATAATCCTTAGGCATTGGTTGAGAGAAACAGTATAAGAAATTTATTTTGTAAATATCTGTGCATATTAAAGCAATATGCCACAATACGCAGTTCAATCATTACAGTGATTTTGCCACGGGTATTTGAGAAAATAAATACAATTATTTATTGAAATTTGGTGCCATTTATCCTTTTTTTTTTTTTTTTTTTTGCATTGTGCCAAAGAACATTACTGACTACAGTAATCCATACATCAATGCAGAACCAATTGAATAATTGAAATAAAATTAGTTTTACAAATTGCTTTTTTTGTGACATTTACACACAAATATAACTGGTCTAATCTGGTACCACACATGAATGTTGTTTGTATGCCAACATTTGTGGAGTAAGAAACATTTTAAGTGCCTTTTTTTATTTCACTCAGAAACAGGCAAATAGTGAGTAAAACACACACAAATAAAATCATATCAGTTTTCATATTTTGATGCATAACAGCATTTAAGTGCATTAAAGCAACTTTATCAAAAAGTTTATTCTACTCAAATGCACAAGAATAAGGTTTGAAGTAATTGAAAAATAATCCAAAAGGAATCAGATTAGATTACTTTAAAACTTTAATCCAAGTGTTTACTGGCAACAATTATAGTCATGTAATTTGTAATCAGTACCAGATTACTATTCAGAAGTAATCTACCCAGCACTGAACATCACAGACTAGAATGTTCAACCCAAATGAAAATAACAATGAGAATTCTTCCATTGTTTAATGTAGTTCATTACCCTAACTGAAGGCTGTTTATGGTTGCCAAGCAACGTAGCAACTTGACAAATTAATTTAGAATATGCTTTCCCACATGTCCATCAATCAGCATTTTTCAACATTTCTTTAATAACTTTTAAGTCGAATCTGGATTATAAAATATTTACAGTGAAATAAGGGTCATTTTTGGATGATTATGTTACAAGAAATTTGCTTTGCTCAAAGATTGCTCTTTCATTGCACTTGGAATTTGAATGGTTCATATTGAAATATGTGACTTTTTTTTGGAGATTTCTCAGCTACGGAAGCGTATTGCATTCACTTGAGAAAAAAAAAATCTACTCTGTTTTTCTGAATTAACGAGTTAATTATCTCAGAATTACGAGATAATTTTTCATGGAAAAAAGTTTTTGCTCTGTTTTTCTGAATTAACGAGTTAATTATCTCAGAATTATGAGATAATTTTTCATTAAAAAAAATATTTTGTTCTGTTTTTCTGAATTAATGAGATCCCTCAAAATCCTGCCAGGAGCTCTATTTTAGCTGGATTGCATGGAAGTAAACATGTCCCGCCTTTCAAGTTTAATCTGGTTTTATTTTACATTGGGTCTGAGACATTGGGAGATACTACGGAGCCCCCGAAGTGACCTGTGCAAAAAAAAATTCTAAAAGACTTTCGCGTGCGCACGAGATACTTTTGGGTGCGCACGAGAAACTATCGCGTGCGCACGAGATAAACTTAGCCTTCAATACAAAGACATTACTGTCTATGACATTTGTAATACTGTCATGGCTGAGACACGCTTTGATCTTCTAAAGGACACTAATCAAGCAATAGACTTGTACTTCAATTTAACACTAGAACTACCTAGTAGTTCATACTAGACTGTGCCAAAATGTCATGTCATATTTACATTCGAAACTTCTATTGAGGTTTTAGAATGAAGCTTCTAATGTCTGTCGTCATATTTTATGGCGTCATCACCCTAAAAATGTATTGAATAAAATAGATTAATATGGATTAATTGGAGCGCCAAGCGAACGCAGATAGTCCTACATAATACGATCTTTTTTTGTAATATATAATAGTGCTAGACTATACAAATACATAGGCATATATATATATTATATATTAGCTGCTAGACTGCCCCGGAAGGTGCATGCCTCGCTTTGTGTACAGCAAGTTTTTTCCACCACAGTGAAAAGGGTTTTGAAAGTCTAAACGCCAACAAACATGGAATGAGGCGGAATATTTCGTTAGATAAAAACATGTTGTGAATTTTGGAAATTATTACAGCCATCGTTTTTCAAAACATGTTGACTTTTGGACTTTACAACGCTCTGGAGTTATTGGAAATCAGAAACAATCCTATGCAGCCGCCACTGGAATCAAAATCCATGAATAAATGAATCTGTTATATTAATAATAAACACCAGGACACGAAATTTTAATTCTAATGAATGTGAAAATGTATTAGTTCATCGACAACCACAGAACTTGCTATTGTAGCTAATTACAGATACAAATTTGATTATTTATATTAAATTATTCTCCTAAAAGGGGGCCCCCTTTTTTGTCACTTCGGGGGCTCCGTAGTATCTCCCAATGTCTCAGACCCAAAGTAAAATAAAACCGGATTAAACTTGAAAGGCGGGACATGTTTACTTCCATGCAATCCAGCTAAAATAGAGCTCATGGCAGGATTTTGAGGGCTCTCATTAATTCAGAAAAACAGAACAAAATATTTTTTTTAATGAAAAATGATCTCATAATTCTGAGATAATTAACTCGTTAATTCAGAAAAACAGAGCAAAAACTTTTTTTTCCATGAAAAATTATCTTGTGATTCTGAGATAATTAACTCGTTAATTCAGAAAAAAAAAATGTTCTCAAGTGAATGCAATACGCTTCCGTACTCAGCAAATCTGAGCACAGTTGCTAAGATATTTTTCGAAACTTTAAAGAAATACAGAATATGTGAGATTACTGAGAACTAGGAGATTTCGGCAAGTCTCTGCGCTCCATTTAATCTTTTTGCTGTTTAGAAGAAACAATTGAGATATTTAAAGAGGTGTAGGCCTATTTGGGATTTAAAAAAATAAATTAATTAAGCATGGAAATTACTTATTTTAGCTTCTAGAGACAGACATACAGAGTAAACCCCATTAGTATGGCAAAGATAAATTTGTTTTGAAAAACATCTAACAAATATAAGATGAAGTTAAAGAATTAAGAGACTAAAAGGATGATTGATTTGCTAAATTAGGTCTTAATATTCAGTCCTGAAAATTGAAAACTACTCCTGCTGTCAACATTAGGAGGGGGTGTAAGAAGAAAAAAATTTTAGTTAAAATTTAAATATTTAGGCTCTTCAACTTGACAACTGAATTTTTCATCTGGTATCATAAACATACACCAACAAAATAATCCTAAATAGGCACCCATCAAAAACTCCCCTCACTGACATTCAATAATTACTATACACACCCATCTTTGCTTAAAGCACCCCGTTATATGCAACATATTATCATTATCATGTATATGTACAGTGTGGTATTTAAGTAAATTCATTCAGGAATAAAAATAATAATAATAAAATAAAAAATACATAAAAAAAAGTGCCTAAAAGTACCTATACATAGTTATAGGTACATGTATATAGTATGTATACATATGTGGAGCGGAGGGGGTGGGGCGCGCAATATTCCGACCCGGCCCCACCCCCTCCGCTCCACAACATAGTTACAGGGTTTGAAGTGTGTGCTGAGGCTGAGTTATTTTGAACAGAAAGGGATCTGCTCAGATCTTGATCAGCTCAGAGTCCAATCAGGTTACATTCAAAATAACTTTCTGCGAGGAAGGTTTCCTTCCGAGGGGTCTCCGCTCACCCCCATAATTCGCACCCTGTATGTATATATATATATATATATATATATATATATATATATATATATATATATATATATATATATATATATAATGTTGGGGTACTTGAGTTTGGACTCGAACTTCAGTCCAACTCACAAGTCCAATTTTAATGGACTTGGATTTGTCACAGACTCGGATGCATTTTTACTCGTACTTGACTCAGACTCGAGCCTTTGGGACTCGGGATTATTTTCTGAGTCCAGCCGAGTCCATGACATTTTTGATGCAATGAAATAAATAAATAAATAAATAAATAACAAAACAAAACACATGTAGTTGTATTAGCCACTGACGTCATAGAAGTAGCCAGAGTTGTTTCACTGTGTTTAAGCAAACACAAGCGCACACACATTCACACGCGTATAGGCACACTCATCAGTCAATCAGTTTGCTTGAATGTTAATACAGAGAATACTGTATGACACTGACATTGATCGAGGTGGCTGGCATGATTAAAACATTAAGAAGGGTATGTATCAATATAATAGAAACTAAACAAGGCAGTTTCACATGACACTGGACCTGACAACTGGTCAAATTGCATGTGGTGTTTGTGCAGCCAAGACGGTGCTCATATAGCGGTTTCATTGTGGTTAAAACTTAAAATCAAGAACTTCATTGAGTCAAGTCACCCACATCATGTCTCACAGTTTACTAAAAACAGAATATATATAATAAAAATACATCAAAATAGTATTAATATTGGATATTAAGCCTTTTTAGACATAATGTATCTACACATGTAGGCTTCTGTAGTCTCTTGTGATCCACACAGTGTTGTCAGCTTGAACTGGTCCATAATAGCTTGATGAATTGTCTGTGTAACATTTTAAATAGCCAGGGTAAAAGCGTTGTTGCTAAAGCAGAGAGCAACTCTAAACAGATAAAAAAAGCACCTATTTATCATTGACTGACTGTTTTCAAAGCATTGACGAGCTGCTTAAAATACTTTCTTTTACAGCATTTGTCCACCATTAACAAAATTCAACCATGCTCAATAAAATATTAGGATATTTTGGGCAGTGAAATGATTTGTTTATAATTTAATTATAGACTATAAAATGAATGTATTATTCGATGTCAGAGTTTGTGTATGAATCTAATCTTCATGATACGAGATTAATTTAGTTGGTTATAACGTTTTTATTTTAAATATTTATTTTAATTGTATTTTTATTGTAAACCACCAAGTAACATATGCACATGTTTTTAGCCTAAATCTCTGACACTTTTGAAGGACAATTCTGTTAAATTTATGACTCAAAATTATTACTAATATTCATCCTTTTGCGGTTAAAGAAAAGGTCAATGAAGCTTTTTTTGTTGGTATTTAAAGATTTCAGACTGATTTCAGATCATCGCGGCTGCCGCTCAAGCAAATATAATTTAAAAAATTTTTTTAATCTTCTGTGGCAGCTACTGCAAGATGCACACAGACGCATCAAGGATTTAGATACACAAGCAGCACGCAGAACTGTCCTGCATTGTGTGGTTTCCCACAAATTAACTAGAAAGTCATGTCCATGTGTTGAAGGACAGTTTTGTCTTCATACACCTAAAGCATAAGCTTTCATTCTGAAACCACATTGAAGTCTGTTTAGCAGGATACAAATCATAAAATGTGTACGTGAAATGCAACAGAGGTCTTTTTGTTACATTAATATTAACAAACTTTTTCTTAGTTGTGAAGTTTAAAATAAGCTGAGAATATTTATGTTGAGTTTATGGTTACAATTTTAATTCAAATTCATGAACAGATTCATTCAGACTCGATTCGGACTAGGCCTGTTGTGAACTTGGCCTGGAGTCCAACTCTTATTGCACTCAGACTCAATTTGAACTCGATTTTTTAAAGACTCGACTCGGACTCAAACCCAACTCTAGTATATATTACTTTTTTGTATGGTTTGTTTTTCATTCTGAATAAATTTACTTCCATGTATGATACTGTTAGATACTTGAAAACCCTAAAGCACTCTTTGAATAACTTATCTTTGTTCTGTTGTTTGTATTTTATTTTTGTCAGAGGCAAGGGTTGAGACAGAGAGACCCAATCACAGCGGAAAACAGTTCAATAATGTATTAACAATAGCAATGTTAATGAGCAGGCAATGGCAGGCGAACCGGCACCGGCTGCAGTGCCGGGAGGAGTCTTAGAAGAGAGGTAGCCACATAGTGGGCTATGGGAGGTGTGTGTTCGTAGGATAAGTGCGTGCATTGTGGAAGTCAGGAGCAGATCCATAGGATGAGTCACTTGAAGCTGGTGTAGTGTGGAACAAAGCCCAGGCAATGGAGGGCAGGCGTCCCCCGACACCCGGGCTGAGATGAGAAATCCTCCTCAAGCGATAGTGGGCGGCGAAAACAGGCTAAGGCAAACTGGAAGGTAATCAAACTTCCTGATAAGCGGGCAGAGACCAACAACCAACAGACACACAAGAGAACTCCAAATAGACAAGAGAGCAAGGTTAATGCTTGACAAGTCAAATGATAAACTAGCAAAGAAAGAGAGGAAAAACAATGAATAAGTAGGGAACGCAATCAGAGTGAACCAGGTGTAGCAAGCATGTTAATCATTGGCACGATCAATGCGTCACCGGCAGGGGCGGAGCCAAGAGTTTTTCAAAGTGGTGGGCAGGCAGGGGCAAGAGATCAGTCTGTAGTGGTACAGAAATGTTCAGGCTGCATTTTTATAAACATTGTCTTGTTTACATTTGGTAATATTTACATTAATAATTAACTTTGCAAATAAAGAGTGATATTAGCTAATTTTTGCTGATTATCAAGACATGGAGTTTCATTGGTGTTGATTCTGACTATAGAAATTGTGGTATGGTAACAGTCCTACTCTGTTAAACCCCAAGCTAGAGCTTGGTTTGTGTGCCTCATATTGACTCTTTCCATCTTTACTTCTCTGTGATTTGTTGGTATGGAGGCTATGGGGGATATAACACATGCAGTGGCTCCTGCAGATAGCGTTGACAGTAGAAGGACGGATAAGACGGGAATATCACTCAGTGGTACAACTGGCCAGCCTGAGTGCTGTGATCACACAGCGAGTGAACATGTGGGATTGATGTCTGCACCATATCAATGGGCTTCGCAATGTAATTCTATATGCTACCAGAATTCTTAATGAATACTTACATCATTGTTGAGAAGCATTCTTAATCAAGGGGCAGAATATTACACTGCAGTGAATGGGCTTCATGCAGCCACTCTGCTCCATTAGCTGAGTGTGGAGCAGTGATGCCAGACCTCGCCAGAATAAAAACAACCTGGTCTGACAAACAAACCCAAAATAGTCAATTTACCAACATTAACATATTTTTAAGAAGTATATGCTTTTACAAAAGTCATTGAACCGTTTCATATATAAATCTGTCCCTCTCTCGAACATTATGTGGGGATATTTGGCAACTGCTATTGGCGGTCATCCATCTGAGTTATTTGTACAATGGGGTCAAGCACTGATAAGCCCAAATACTTGACATGGGGAATTCGTAGGATTCCGGGCCCCCTGACAACTTTCTATTCTGAGACCCCTATTATGGACCCCTATTATGGTTATTAATAAACGTACGTAAAAATATTATGACATATTCAATAAGAAATAATAAAGACCAAATTTAATTTCAAACCATATACCGCAGAAAGATGGTTAAAATTAAACTGATGCTTTCCATCAGTTTCATTGAAAAATGTGTTTTTTTCTTTCTTGTTTTAAAATTCTAAAATTCTACAGGTCCTTCTCAAAAAATTAGCATATTGTGATAAAGGTCATTATTTTCCATAATGTAATGATAGAAATTAAACTTTCATATATTTTAGATTCATTGCACACCAACTGAAATATTTCAGGTCTTTTATTGTTTTAATACTGATGATTTTGGCATACAGCTCATGAAAACCCAAAATTCCTATCTCAAAAAATTAGCATATCATGAAAAGGGTCTCTAAACGAGCTATTAACCTAATCATCTGAATCAACTAATTAACTCTAAACACCTGCAAAAGATTCCTGAGGCTTTTAAAAACTCCCAGCCTGTTTCATTACTCAAAACCGCAATCATGGGTAAGACTGCCGACCTGACTGCTGTCCAGAAGGCCATCATTGACACCCTCAAGCAAGAGGGTAAGACACAGAAAGAAATTTCTTAACAAATAGGCTGTTCCCAGAGTGCTGTATCAAGGCACCTCAGTGGGAAGTCTGTGGGAAGGAAAAAGTGTGGCAAAAAACGCTGCACAACGAGAAGAGGTGACCGGACCCTGAGGAAGATTGTGGAGAAGGACCGATTCCAGACCTTGGGGACCTGCGGAAGCAGTGGACTGAGTCTGGAGTAGAAACATCCCCGCATTCCCCAGGTCAAGCCACTTTTGAACCAGAAACAGCGGCAGAAGCGCCTGACCTGGGCTACAGAGAAGCAGCACTGGACTGTTGCTCAGTGGTCCAAAGTACTTTTTCGGATGAAAGCAAATTTTGCATGTCATTCGGAAATCAAGGTGCCAGAGTCTGGAGGAAGACTGGGGAGAAGGAAATGCCAAAATGCCTGAAGTCCAGTGTCAAGTACCCACAGTCAGTGATGGTCTGGGGTGCCATGTCAGCTGCTGGTGTTGGTCCACTGTGTTTTATCAAGGGCAGGGTCAATGCAGCTAGCTATCAGGAGATTTTGGAGCACTTCATGCTTCCATCTGCTGAAAAGCTTTATGGAGATGAAGATTTCATTTTTCAGCACGACCTGGCACCTGCTCACAGTGCCAAAACCACTGGTAAATGGTTTACTGACCATGGTATTACTGTGCTCAATTGGCCTGCCAACTCTCCTGACCTGAACCCCATAGAGAATCTGTGGGATATTGTGAAGAGAAAGTTGAGAGACGCAAGACCCAACACTCTGGATGAGCTTAAGGCCGCTATCGAAGCATCCTGGGCCTCCATAACACCTCAGCAGTGCCACAGGCTGATTGCCTCCATGCCACGCCGCATTGAAGCAGTCATTTCTGCAAAAGGATTCCCGACCAAGTATTGAGTGCATAACTGAACATAATTATTTTAAGGTTGACTTTTTTGGGGTATTAAAAACACTTCTTTTATTGGTCGGATGAAATATGCTAATTTTTTGAGATAGGAATTTTGGGTTTTCATGAGCTGTATGCCAAAATCATCAGTATTAAAACAATAAAAGACCTGAAATATTTCAGTTGGTGTGCAATGAATCTAAAATATATGAAAGTTTAATTTTTATCATTACATTATGGAAAATAATGACCTTTATCACAATATGCAAATTTTTTGAGAAGGACCTGTATGGTTATAAAATGTGATAATTGACAGATTTTTTGGCAATAAATAATGTTCCACGTTCAATGCGAGACAAAAGCTCAAAGTCACTTAGAATAAGTTGACATGGCAACAGTGGTGTGGGGGTGACTGGAGAAGCTCTGTGGATGGCTGAGAGTAAAAGCTGGTGGAGAGAATGTGGCACAGGAGAATCATTTACAAGCTCCTCATCACTCACACTGCTCCACACTCCACACATGAAATGGTCCCTCCGCTCCATCCCCTCCCCGTCTTCAGTGCTAGGATAACTCCACGCGGAATTAGACAGTGCTCTAAAGGGACCGGCTAGCACCGTGGCTAGCACAGGCCTGAAGAGCTCTTACAGTATGCATTTCCCCTAAGGCACTGTGCTTTACTTTGTGATGCAGTTTTTGTTTATAAGTGCTGACAGTGTTAACCTTCTGAGGGCACCTGCAGAATGGCTCTCATGATCTTACAATAAAACAATATCTCACCTTTAAATCAAACAGATTATATATATATATATATATATATATATATATATATATATATATATATATATATATATATCACGTGTGAAATTAGAACCATTACACTCCTAATTTAAACCATCAGTAGCGGTTCTAGCTTATATGGCGCCCTGGGCAAATATATATATATATATATATATATATATATATATATATATATATATAGTGTGGGGGGTACTGAAGGGGGTTTTGCCCAGGGCGCCATACAAGCTAGAACCGCTACTGACGGTTTAAATTAGGAGTGTAATGGTTCTAATTTCACACGGTTCGGTTTGTATCACGGTTTTAGAAATCAAACATGAACACCCCAAAGCTTTAGTTATTGTTTCATGTCTGTCCGTGTTAGCACCACAAAAAGGAGTGTGTGCTGTTTTGTTTCACCTGCGGCTCTTTCCCTGTGTGATGTCTGGGTAAAAGATTAATCATGCATCAATATATTACTATAACGGCATCTTAATGCCATTAATCAAAGCGTATCAAAACAGTGATGTCACCAAGTTGACCCATGTGAAACAGGTGGAGCGTATCCATCTACAGATCCATTTAGGTGCATTAGCGGAGCTTGTAATTGTGTCTGTTTAATGCTTTGTTTTCTTGGCCAAAACTTGTGCTCCAGATGCATTATTAAACTTGAGGTGAACCAACTGTGGTGCCAATGCTTCCCGAACCATGGGTTGTGAACCATACAGTTAGTTTTTTTACAGAGAACCATTAGACTCCTTAAATCGTCTTGCTTCACCTTGCGGGACACTGAAAGGTGCATTTAATATGGTCTTAATTTCCTTCTCTCACCCTCCGTGCAAAACAAGCTGAATTCGATTATATTTTCTATGCTGATTTAAGTGGTTAGGAAATGTTTTCAGTTGCTATCCACCTTTGTCCTACGTCCCGTGATGCTTAGCTTGAAATGTGGGCGTTACTTCAGTTGTCACATAAACACAGCTGTTGTTGCAGCGTACATCCATTCATTCTTTCGCTGTGGTGTTGGGATTTGAGTAGAGTGTTTATGATTTCATGATGACATACATCAATCACTATACCAGTGTGTTACTGAACGATAATAAACAACGAAAAAGTAATGAAGACAAAGAAAGCGCAAACATAACCACATAACCAGAGTAGCCTACCTCTGTTAGTTCAGCTTCAGATATGTGTGCTTTTCATCTTGTAACCCTGCAGGTTCAAATCAGGCAGACACACAGAGGAAGAGCCATGAAGTTCGCATCCTTGAGTATGTAATCGCTTTTTCAAGATTTCTGATCAGACGGTTATTTTCTTTAAATTCCTCACGTTTGTTCGGTGGGTGATTGAAAGGTGAGAGGTGGCACTTCGCTGCCATCCGGGACGCATCAGGATGGCATTTTAAATCTCAAATATGATGTGTTTTTTTTGTGATCCAATCAGTAAGACCCCCAGGAAAATGTGGATAGCTCATTCTGCTTTCTCTGTAATGCTATGCTGCTTTGGTTACAAACAGTGCATTAATATCGAACAGTGATTCAAACTGAGCAGAACTACCTGAAAATAAACTTATTTTGCAATAATAACCAATTGACTGTACTTTTTCCCACATATTACATGGCTACAAACCAAATAAATAAATAAATACATGGACATACAATATTGATTTGTGCTGAAATTATGTAATTTGAGAAGAAATCACTGTACAGCTTGAATCAATCTCCAGTTTGCATTGGAGTTCAGTTGGGCTTTATATTGTGAAAATGACCATCTGACTCCTCAATAATCAGCCTATTACAAGACTGCTTGCCAAATATATAAATAAATGTACATAAACCATTGATTTAAATGTAAATAATTGTATTAGCTTACTTGTGGAGATTACACAATGAGCCAAGAGAGACGGCTTGCAGAACCCGGATGAGCGGTCTGATACGTCTAAATCCCCGTATGTTCGGTAGTTACAGAGCAATATCTAACCACTGGATGGCTCCATTGACCAATCAGAAACAATTATTCCAGTGAGCCGTGTAATAATAGGCTATAAAATATACAGTATATTCTTAAAGTACAAACTAAGGCATTCATACACAATGTATTAAGGCATGAAAATGTACTGCATAGAAAATATATAATATAATATAATAAGTATGAACTAATCATTACAACGTCATAAACAAAGCATTTCTGTTAAACCACAAGGATATAAATGTCGAATTTGTGCTGATTAAATTTCATTTCAGGCTCACAGAAGGCTTATCTCACCTTAAAGCACCTTAGCTGGTTTTATGAGCGATGAAGGTGAGATACAAAAGTGTGTTTGGTGTGGAAAATATTGATTCGATGTTGAAACGCTGCCTTATTTCAAACTGTAGGAGAAAAAGTAAGAACATCATTCAATAGGGATTTTTTGGAAAACACTTATCTGTGCTTTAACATTTGTTTCTAGGTTATGTAGGCCTCCTTTCATTTCTATCTGAATTCTGTTCTCTACTCGTCCACTCTCAGACCTATTAATGCTCCTACAAAGCAACCTCATCCTTCTCTGCCATTGGCATATAGAGTGAGCAGCAACGAAACCATCTCCAAGTGCAATCGATCTGTGCATTTCAGTGTCTCATTTACCTTAAATGCATTTCTAACATCCAGAATGAAGGTCCCCTCAGTTCAATGGTGCATATGAAAAATGCTGAACATCAGCAGAAGAGAAACAAAACCGTCCAGACAAAACTAATCATTTAAGCTAGCCAGAACGGGGGTTCTAGTATTCTGAAAACTGTCTACTGTACTTCTGGAAACAAAAACAATGGAGCAGTAAACAAAAAAGACATTAAATACACTAACCATAATTAACTTATTGTATGTAACAGACTTATTTTAAACAGAAGAAACTGAGGCATGTCATCACACAGTTCTCTCCAGTAAATATTTCTCAGGATAGGAGAATATTATTTTTGAAAGTCAGATTTTACACTCAAAATGATTTAAAGTTTACGCATTTCAATTTCATAAAAATGTTCCATTAAATGAAATTGAGTCATCTTTAACTAAATTGAATAAAAGCATTGAATATTTAAAGTTTTAATAATTAAATTTTACTAAAGATTACAAAATAAAATTTGATTAACATTTTCTATAAAATTAAAATGCATAAATCTTAAAAATAGATTAGGCCGCAACGTTGGATGCCTGGTGCTGAATCAGCCCAATCAGCCAGGAAAGGGATAAAGAGGAGCCAGGGATGCCAGTTCAATAGAGAGAGAGAGAGAGAGAGAGAGAGAGAGAGAATGGCCGCTGTGTGTGTGCATGTCTGTGTGTTTTATGTTGTGTTTAAGGTCCTTTGAGTCATTAAAAGTTTACGTTGATTGCTCTGCCGGGTCCCACCTCCTCCTTTCCCATCCTTAAACCATGTTACATTAGTACTGAAACCCAGGAGGGAGGGTCTGATGCTGATGGAGGGTCACACGCCGAGGAGGTATGGTCCGGTGGTACTAGAGCGGTTCGCCAGAAGGCAGAGGAGCCCTCTGCCATCCGCCAGGAGAGCAAGGTGACATTTCCGTCTGCCAGGAAGCGGAGGAGCTGCTGCCGGCTGCCAGGAGGCAGAAGAGGTTTCCCAGGCCTGAATTGGGCTTTAGGGGTATGTGACGAGGAGGAGGTAGCCGGGCCGTAACGATGGACGCTCGGTGCTGAATCAGTCAAATCAGCCAGGAGAGGGATAAAGAGGAGCCGGGGACACCAGTTAGAGTGAGAGAGATGCACGCGGCTGCTATGTGTGTGTGTGTGTGTGTGTGGTTTATGTTATGTGTAAGTTCCTTTGAGTCATTAAAATTGGTGACAATTTATATTAGGTGGCCTTATCTACTAATTACTAACATTAAATACATACAAGACTATATATTTACTGTGTAACTACATGTTGTTGTGCATAATTCACACATTTGCTGCTACTGATGTTGAGGTATGGGTAGGTTTTAGTGTAAGGGTTGGGTTAGGGGTAAAGTTAACAGTGTAACTACAAATGTAATTAAATGCAAGTACTTTAAATGTAATTACAATGCAACAACATTTATGTACATAATAAGTACATAGTAGTTAACCTGTTGATACGCAATTCCCCCGGACGCGGTGGTGACACCACTCTGCTTACATTTAATATATAATTTACCATCTATAAATGTAATTAATGTTAACAAATTATACCCATTTTCAAAGGTCTAAGGGATCAACATTGATATCCGATCTCTATTTCACGATAGCAATGCTCCAGAAACAGCAATTTAGTTATTTGTTCCAGGAGTACAAATGAAAACATGCAATATCAAAACAGGACTTCTTGTCAATAAAAGTGATGAATCTTAGAAATATTGATATATTCTCCATTGTTTAAATGAGATCTCACCTGAAAGAATTACCCATCGTCATCGTTCTTCAACAAACTGCAATCTGAGCAGCAGTCATGTTGTAAAACTGTATATTATCTTATATATTAAGAGTCTCATAAACAAAATAAGCCTGTCTCCAAAGTCTATTTTTAAAAATGCGGCATAGTTTTATTCATTATAGCCAAGTCAGATTTTGTGTCATCTTTAAAGTTGGAACCTTAATTTTACTCTGAACACTTAAAGCGATTTTACAGAGAAAAAAGCTTGCAGGAACCTCATCTTCAAATTTGAAACATAACTTCTTTAGCCTTGTGGCTCTGAGAACATTGTATTTCTGGGTTGTCTTGGTACATTTATTATTGGTTTTTTAGATTATAATAACATGTTCAGCACAAAATATTTCCATTACTATAAACTTCAGCTTCTCTAAATTTAAAAAATAACAATATATATTAATTCTGAAACTTGAGAAATAAATCCCAAAGTGTCTTCTTTCAAAAGATACTACAACTGTAATTAAACAATAATTAAAGCACCAAAAAAGCAACAGCCTGGAAGGGATGCGCAGTCTTAGCGTGTGACTTAACATTCCACATTATATTGTACCTATGATATTCAGGATTTAGGTGAACTGTGTAAGTTTTTCCAATGCTAAAATATTTATACAGATTAATATGCAGAGATAATCATTAAGTCATAAGTAGGTTGATTTCAAAAAGTGTTTTAAGTGTAACACGGTGGCGCTTTCAAAACATCACTTGTTTGATTGAGCATCCTGACCAGGGGTACGTTTCCCATACAACTCATTGCTAAACAAACACATTACGATGCATCAATGGAGATATTAACTCTACATCAGATTTCGGGGTAGCTACACCTGATGCACTTGAGCGCATATGCATATGCACACTCTTCAAAAACACATAAGACCACCACTTATGCATTAACATGGACAAATAAGCCGTGTTTTTTGAGAGAAACTTTAATCCCATAAACAGCGTTTGCATGACGACACCGTTTTATGCCAAACCCTGGAGTAAAGGCTTGTCTTAAGGGCTTGTAAACATGGTCAATGTGTTGACAGAATGAAAGGTATATATGGGATAAATGACAGGAACTATGGAACTATGCCTCTAACTACAGGTGAAGAACTGTAGTTACAACCACAATACTTTACAATGCTTTTTGCGAATGTTCATTGGAACTAGAGTTTCAGGAAGCGCCAAATCACTGAACTATGTTGGTAACATTGGAACTTGCAACCATAGTTCTCTAACGATGCTTTTGGGATATGCAAGCCAGCCAGACATATCAACATTGGCTCAACCAATGGTGTGATCTTGGGGTGGAACTATCTGTTTGTCCAACCACTGGCTGATGGGGATAATGTTTAGGAAACCTGCTTGAAATTAGTCATTTTGTTTTATTGGTGATACTAGTTGTGTATATGTCACACGCTGTATCTTTTATATGAAGGTATTTATAAAACTAACAGATAGATTTTCTTATTTACACCAATTTATCGGACTCATTATGAGCATACATCAAATATTCCCCGAATAATGCCATAGCCTTGTTCCATATTTCAAGTTTGGAAGCAATGAGAAACTACATTCATATTTTACCCATGCTACCCACCAGCATGCTGCTATTATATACTTCAATGGTCCATATGCCTAACAGCAAAGTATTAAATCAGACCTGACTGAGGCCAGCTGGAATCAATATCTCTAGGTTTTGCATCCTCAAACTCACCAACATAATATGTGATTATATGGCCACCGGCATAATGATGACATTTCATTCTCTTGCTTTGTGTTGAGACTGATGTGATTTATGACAATGATTTACACACTGCTCATGATATCCCTGTTTTTCTGCAACACGACATCATTTGTGGTACAACGTGTATGCAGAAATGCTACAGAAATGAGATGCTTAAAAATAATCAATTCAAATGTACAATAGCACTGGCATATGGGGGAATGCAGGGGGCCTCACCATATGCATGGTCCCCCTCATGGCGTAATGAGCCAATTATATTATGGTTAAACTTGCCTATCACTATGTTTTTACACTACATAAAAGACACATCTAAGCAGCATACACTATATAGTATATAGAGGCAGAATACATTTATTTACAAGAAATTGCTATCGTCAAAAACAATATACAGTATTGCACTCGAATTTTACATGCACAGTGTATAGAAAACATCTGTTGTAGCTTGGCAGTGTAAAGATACTGGAAGAGCTTGTACTAGGTAAACAGTTTTTTTGTGAAGTTAAGATTTTAGAAAGAAGCTCCATTTTAGAATCATTGTTGCAGAATGTATGTATGTAACTGATTTGATTGGATGAAAATGTAAATATCTAGTGATAACTTGTAGTAGACTTGTTATGACAGAAATCTAAAAATTATCATATAAAGATACCCCAAAAAATGGTAAAAGTAAAGAAATAAATATAACAATGAAATAATGCTAAAATTATTTTCAAAAATGGCAAAATTGCCCTAAATAACATGGGGCTAGATTTCAAACTTAATGAATTTCTCCAATTAATATTTCTCGGGGATTGATTTTTGACAACAATTCTGCATTGCTCTGCATTGATTAATCTTCTATAATAATTTGTTGATTAAGCTTATCGATCGGCGATTAATTAATTTCAGGACAAATGTGTTCAGAAATAATGACAGCTGACATTGATAAGGCTGTCTAAACAGTCACCCACCACTAGAGGGTGCTTGGGCGCTGCATGTCACGCTTTCTTTGCATAGAAGAAGACGCACAGGAGAAGGCTGCGTTCAAAACCAAAGGTAGCTGTCTTGTTGCCTCACTGCCCTATCAGTCAATGACTCAACAGACAGCGTTCGTGTACAAAGGTACCTCCAGAAACTGGTTTCGGACAGGCGACTGAGGCAGCATAATGTCACATCATTGTAGGATACCAGTAGCTGCTAATCGCCATATGGTGTCCACTAAAGGTAACGATCTGCTTCATTGTAGTTCATTGGACTGAATAGTCTAATAATCTAGAACAAAATCAGGAGAGTTTTGGTGATAACCAAGTCTCTATTTAATAACTACAATACTACTTTCTCACTAGAAAGGGAATCAAATTTGGAAAAAGTAAATAAAAACATACATTTATACACAAATTGGCTATCAACTGCCTCTTCTGCCACCATTTTTTTCCTTTATCTCAACCTCTGTGGATCCATGCACACAAGATTATGGGATTTTATAGGCAGCAAAGGATACATCTATGCTGCCTTCAAAAATTGATCAGATGAAGGTATTTCAGTAGACAGGATGTGACATAAACATTGGATTCAGCTGTGCCTTGGTCCTTTCCTACCTCCATATACAGCCTCCAGAGGCAGTATTTTCCTGGATAAGGATGCAGCCGAAGATAATGCAGGCTCAATGTAATCAGTGTTGGAGCATTTCTCTATATATGAACATTATGTTTTCTGCATACACCATTATAGTGTGTTAAAGTACAACATAAAAACATGCACAGTTGATCTGCTGGTCTCCTTGATTCATCCCAAACCTACAATTATATCAGAAAAACCTGAAAAACACATTTAGCTGAAATCTCACCATCAGAGAAACAGTATGTTATGTAGGCTACTGTGACGATTGATAAGCTTAATCGACAAATTATTATAGAAGATTAATGGCATAACAATGGCAACGTGTTATGATTTGATTTGACTTATTTTCAACTGTAAAGGTCAGAAATATCCCACAATCCACAACGTGAAATTTGAATGAACTCAAACATGTATACAAGTAATACAGTTTATCTTGTTAGTTGTTACTAACAGTAATCATTAACAGTAATTAAATAATTCTCAACTTCATAAACATAGTCTAAATGTATTAAAATACACTGAAATAAGAATATTTTACATGGAAAATACCAATACTTTAATTTTTTAAGTGTAATAATTTTAATTATATTTAAAGTGTAGTCTACATGGGGGGCCAGGGTGTGCTAGGTGACTCCAGCCAGGTCTCCTAAGCAACCAAATTGGCCCACTTGCTAGGGAGTGTAGAGTCACATGGGGTAACCTCCTCGTGGTTGTGTTTAGTGGTTGTCGCTCTCAATGGGGCACATGGTAAGTTATGTGTGGATTGGGGAGAGTAGCATGTGCCTCCACATGCGCAGTCTCTGCGGTGTCATGCACAATGAGCCATGTGATAAGATGCACGGATTGACGGTCTCAGAAGCAGAGGCAACTGAGACTTGTCCTCTACCACTGAGATTGAGGTGAGTAACCTCCCCACCACCACGACCTACCAAGTAGTGGGAATTGGGCATTCCAAATTTGGATATAAGTGATTTGCGGTATTAACGTTAATGATTAATCGATTAATTGATCGTTAATTTCCATGACGATCGATTATGAAAATGTTTGAAAACTGACAGACCTATAAGTTATGGTTCATTGAAGACATGTCCACCTTATGTGATAACATGCCCCAATAGCGGGGCATACTGTCACACTAATTGTGGAAAACTTTCACAATGGAACTTGCCACTAAACACGTGACATAGATTTATTTTGAACAATGGCGAGTGATAGAGGAACATGTCTTTAGAACTACGCCTTTATATATAAAAAAACTATTATTGGCTTTTCTGCTAATTTAAAAAGTATAAAAATTACGAAGCACAAAACAAAAAATTTACAAAAGGTAATATTTTTAAATATCAATAAATATCAATACATTGTTTTTTGCAATAAATATTGTAATTAATACATTTTATGACATTTAAAACATGTGACAACATGCCTGATCTGAATTTCATGAAAAAAAAAAATACCTCCTAAGGACACATTTAAACATTTCAATAAAAATCTAGCTTCATGAAATAGTTAACCACTTTGGGTTTGAGACTCAAGTTCGAGGAGTTCCTTCCTGTACAAACCAATGGATAAAAATGACTAGGGGTGAAAAAATTGTTGTAAGGCTTGAAGCAGCTGTTTTTGGCATTCAGCATTGCGATTGGCAGGTTGGAGTTTCATTTGGAACTACATAAAAGCAGAGTCAATAAATATCAATAGCCTCAATAAACTTTAGCCACAATAGCTGCAGCTATAAAGTGAAGCATGGAGTCCATGTGATGCCAGAAGCGTGCTGCAGGTTAGGCACCTAACAGAATGTTCAATCTATGGATCAACCACCAGGAAATAGGATACCGTTATGTTCTGGTGGTTGATCCATAGATTGAACAGAATGTTCATTGTCACCCTAAAGACATTTCACAGGGTTCATGTCCTGCAAACAAGGGTACCAGGTTTCTGAATACCTGGTCCATCATTGACCTTTACAAGGTTGTATTTTCCTGTTGAAAGGACACTAGGGAGAATGATGGACATGAATGGGTGCAGACCAATATTACCTGGAAAGAGTTATCCATTGACATTTCCATTCATCTTAAAGGGATAGTTAAAAAAAAAAAAACATAATGTTGTAGTTACAGCATCTTATAGCAGGGGCTAACTAGCCCATGCTAACCAGCCAAACCTTGACTCCTTAGACGGTCAGCAAAGTAGCTAAATGAAATCAAGCCTCCAACAGTATCCCAAATGAAAAACAGCTCAATCCATTGCAGCACAGGTCTCCAGAGTCCTGAACAATTTCCAGCTTATGTCTGATGATGATTTTTCCCATGAAAAGAATATAGGCTGGTGATGCAGTAATGGCATTAGTAGCTATAGTAGTTTTAAGTAGCTTCTGAAACGTACATTACATAGTGAACACTACTCAGTGTCAATGTATTATAAGGTGCTTATGGAACGCATTATGTGTATCACAATAGCTATCTCTCTTCTTCCTGGAACACTCTGGACATGTTGGAACAAACTAATTCCATCATGTTCAACTCATTTGAGATGAAGCAGCCAACCTGTTTCTCTGTTTCTGTTCTAATTTGTTCTAAATTTATTAAGAGCTGTCTGAAAGTCTTAGACCATATAAAAAAATCTGGGATTCAAAATCTAATTTAAACCTCTAAATAAACAAAGTTTTAGGATTTTAACATTTAAAACAAAGAAACATTTTGATGTAAAATGAAGAATTATTTAAGATTTTGCACTGTTTGTGACGTGTATACGCAAACTACAGTGATTATGCATAATAAGCTGACAACATGTGGCCAGGTAAACTGCTTTCCTTTAAGGTCACATACCGAAAGACACAAGTACACTTTTGTCCATTACCCTGATTTTGCTTTGCATGTAGACACCTTCACCGGCGTTCTTACCAATGTGTGCAAGTGTTGTGTATATGTGTGTAGTTTATATATATATATATATATATATATGTGTGTGTGTGTGTGAGTGTTATTTGACAACACATCATCATGTTCTTGAGGATATATGACTTTACTAGGTCACCCGTCTACTCAGGAAGCCAAGAAAATGGCTCACATTGTTACATTTCTCATTACGGAACCCCTTTAAGTCTTCTGGTCAGTCTGTCCAGTTTGAAAGCTTCACTGATCTTGCTCTCAGTTAGATAAGTGAGCAGACAGGTAATGCTCTGAGTGAATCAGTGCCCGAGTCCCTTTTTGGATGTTATTAGAGCTTTAAGGCTTTGTTGTAGAGCACGCTAATGCTCAAAGACAAAAGAGCCCATTGTCAAGATCTATCTAGTAAATGAACTCTTCCCACTCAGGGAGCACCTTTAAGAGGCGCTCTACATAAAAGCAATAACACACACAGTTGTTGTCTCTCTCATGGTCTGACTGCATGGTTTGTTGATTTGTGAGTTTTGATTTACCCCTGAGACTGCAACTACCTGTTTTTTGGTCTCTCTTTCAGTTTTTCTTGTTCATTTCAACAAGCTATATTGGACAGTGGTGATGTGCAGTTGGTCTCTATTTGTAATTTTTTTGTAATTAGAATTTTTTATTGATTCCTACAAAACATATATACAAGAGCAAAACATATATATATATACATATATATATACATCTATATATATATATATATATATATATACACAACCACCCCTACCCCTCCCAATCCCCAACCCCGCCCTGACCCCCAACAAACATCCCTGTGGTCACATAAAAGTATATACATATGATTATAGACACATGCAAAAATAAAAAGATCAAAATAATAATAATAATAATAATTACATGTCCAGCAATGTCAGGTATCCACCCCATTTCTCCATACACAAACAAAATTTTCCCAGTCTTCTAAACAACCCTTTTTCAAAGGCCGCCACCTTCCCAATCTCCAAGCACCACTCGTGAAATTAGCTCCAGCCGACCTCCAACACCTTAAAAGAACCTGTCTGCTGATCATGACACTTATGTGTATATTATCAACATCGATGACACCCCATCGCCCAAAATACAGAGTCAGGGTCAAAATGAAAGCCGAGTGCACAATACATCACACACAACTCTGAGCCTTCAACCAAAACTCCTGGATCTTAACACACATCGCTAGCAGGTGGGAGTGTCTTTAAGACCAAGACAAGAAAATCTAGATGGGGTCCAATAAAATCTATGTAAATTCTTGAATTGCATAAGGTGCACCCTTGCATCTCTAGATGCAGACTTGATGTTTTTTAGAATTCTAGCCCACTCTTCCTCCTCCAATACCAAGTTTAAATCTTTTTCCCATAACCTCTTGAAAGAAGTTGAAGCTCCGTCCCCTAGATTCTGAATTAGCAGGGAGTAATACATTGATGCCTCATGACCTTTTCCAAAAGCAGTAATAACCACTCCCAGAGTATCTGCCGCTTTAGGGGGGTGTATGCTACTCCCAAAAATAGTACAGAGCAGGTGTCGCAGCTGTAAATATCTAAAAAACTGAGATTTGGGAATCCCAAAATGTTGAACCAGATTTTCAAAGGATCTCAACACTCCACTCTCATATAGGTCACCGAGTGTAGTCCACATGCCCACATCACACAAAAACCTTTTTATTAAAAGGTCAAAATTAACTAAATCACACAAATTTGCTGAGAATAAAATACCCAAATACTTAATGCCCTGTTTGGTCCACTGGAAGGTGCCTGGCTGAAAAGACATCAGGCAGTATGCTGTCCCAATATGAACTGCCACAACTAGCTGAACTATTTTACATTGTTTGGTTGTTACATGGTCTTACCGAGATTTGTAAGGCAGTGTTGCATGTGGAGAAGTCCCCATGGTAGGTCATATTCAACAGGTAAATCTCTCGTGGAAGATACATCACACGGGTTACATACAGGCAATCAGTGCATGTGAAGCACCTACCCCAGTACAAGGCCTATTAGCTCACGTACTGTGCTGGCATCGAGTTTCTCCGCAAACTCGCCTGCCAAAGGGCTAAGTAGGAAGGACATCCAGGGGCCACGACTTTGTGAACATGGCTGAGGGGTAAAAAGCACACATCTCCACCTCCAGGAGGGGCAAGTGGTACACCTGGCCAGTTGTCCCAAAAACGTACCTGTTCGTACCTGACAACACACAGGGCTCAAACGGCTCAACCTGGAGATTGTAGAACATTGCAAATGTGTTGGATGTTGCCCAGCCCGCTGATCCGCAGATGTCTGCTAAAGAGGCACCATTGTTCAGGGCCCAGGAAGCCGGCACATTCCTTGTAGAATGTGCTCGTAGCCCCAAGGGGGGGCGGCACGACATGGGTGTGATATGCCACAGTGATGGCATCAATGACCAAGTGGGCGATCCTCTGTTTGGAGAAATCCAAATAGATGCACAAAGCACCCACAGGACACAGCAACGGCAAGGCTTTGTCTACATCCTCCTGGGGCAGCATTTGCAGGTTTACCACCTGATCCTGAAATGGGGTCTTGGGAACCTTGGGCATATAGCCCAGTCGGGGTCTCAGGACCACATGAGAATATTCCGGACCAAACTCCAGGCACGTGTCGCTGACAGAACGCATGCAGGTACCCTACCCTCTTGATAGTCGTGAGCGCTGTTGGGAGGGCAGTCTTCAAATAGACTGTCTTTAGCTCAACCGACTCCAGGGGATCAAATAGGGCTCCCCGCAGGTTCTGCAGGGCCACGGAGAGATCCCATGAGGGAATGAGGCGCGGTCTGGGAGGATTCAACCCCCTTGCACCTCTAAGCACCTCTCTGCTTCCAGAGAGACTGTCAACTGCAACGTGGTCACGTACACCTTCAAGGTGGAGGGGGACAGCCGCCGCTCCAGCCTCTCCAGCAGGTAGGAAAGCACCAACTCGACTGCGCATCTCTGGGGGTTAAAGCATCGGGGAGAACACAACTTATCGAACAGATGCCACTTCAAGGCATACAGGCGCCTCATAGAGGGTGCCCTAGCCTGAGTGATAGTGTCTACCACTGCCGGTGGACCTGGAGATTCCAGAGGTCTGGTCCTGCATTAAACCTGGGTCAGAACTACCCTCATATAGATCTCTTAGTTCCTTGGCTTGGTGCATCTGCAGGAGTGCCATTGTGTGCAGGTCCTGTCCAGTGGCACTGTATGCTGATGTAAGCTTACAGGCCCTGGATGGGAGTCTCGGACAGTTCCGCCAGATGCTGCATTTTGCGGGCACAGGTGCACTGCAACCGCCTTATCCACCTGGGGAATCGCCGAGTACACCCTGGCAGCCCCACCATCAAGGGGAGTGAGAGGGGAGGAGCTCAGAGATCGGGTCCGGGCAGTAAAAGGTGCCTGCCACAACCTTGTAAGCTCCTCATGCACCTCTAGGAAGAGACCGGGGTGGGCGCAGCTGTGAGTAGCACACTGAGCCAAGGAACCAGGGAAGGGTGGAGGGTTCCACTCCAGCCCGACACTCGCAGACGCCACAAGCTGGCCACGAGCGAAAATAAATGGGGAGTGGTGGTGGCGTAGTGGACTAAAGCATTAAACTGTTAAGCAGAAGGTTGTCGGTTCAAGCACCACAGTCACTTGAGCAAGGCACTTAAATCCAGGTGGCTCTGTAACTTCTAATGGTTCCACAAAGTTTTGAATATCTTCATCGGTAGATGAAGATGTTGAAGTATAAATATCAAGATAGAATCCTTTAAAAGCATTATTAATATCAATGGCTGAGGTAAATATTTCACCATCAGCAGATTTCACTGAGAGAATGGTAGAAAAAGACTCTCTGCTTTGTAAATATAGCCAAAAGCTTCCTTGCTATGTCCTCTGACTCAAAGTATGACTGTCTTGCCCTGAATAGCCAAAACTCCTTCTTCCATGACAAAATAGTATTTATCTGTATTTCAATCGGGTAAATTCTCTGAGGCCATCAGACAACATTCGGTGCTTCAGCTCTGCCTCTGCATTTTTTATATTCCCTTCCACTCCACGAGTTCTCATGCTTTGGATTTTTTTATGAATTAGGTATTCTGTATGATCTGGCCCCTAACAAAAACATTGATTTTAGCCTTAAACATTTGTTGGAAATCAAGATTTTTGCAAAAGTGATACATTAAAGCGCCAACTATATTATGTATATTTCTCCATATGTGGCAATATCTCTAAACTCACTAGGGCATGATCTGAGACAAAGGTGTTTCCAACTGAACAATCAACAACAGATGAAATGAGGGACTTAGATATATAAAAAAGAAATAAAATCTATTCTAGAATAAATATTATGACTAATGAAAAATATATAGTCCCTCCCAGTTTGGTTTAAAAGTCTCCAAATATCTGTAAGACTAACTAACATTTCTGTAAAGTTAAATACATTTTTACAACTTTGTTGCCATGAGAACATAATGCTGTAAACCCTAAACTGCAAAGACAACAATTAAAACAACTTCACTGTTTAAATAACACACACGTTTTAACAACAACAACAACACAAATCAGAGCTTTTCTAAAAACAGAATAAAAATAAAAAATACACTTCAAAATTTGCCCCTTTCACTTCCAAATGGAGTTTCTCACTGTATTATTAAAGTTTCCTTATTTATTTATTTTTTAAGAAAAAGGAGGGACGAGATTAATATAGCAGTGTATATTTAATCATTTGAGCTTTTATATCTTGAGAATGGTACAAGAGACATTATATTCATTTTCACCAGATTTCTCTTCATACCCAAACAAATGTTTACATACTAAACATGAATTTTTTTTATGGATGTTATACGTGTAGGTATTAAAACATGAAAATCTGTGGTAACAAAATCATATTGGTTTTACACATCATTGCATTTCTCAAGTTAAACCTTATAGTTACCATTCTTAGTAGAATGAGATAAATCATACAGAATTAAAGATTATATTTATCAGTTATGGGTTATTGCACATCGCTACACACATTTTTAAGAGGTACATCAGGCTATAATCATTAATTTGTCAGGTACGAACGTTACCATAGTTCAAAGTGATTTTCAGCATTATCTAGCAAGGCTAGATTAAGATGAAATGTCTTAGAGTTGTGCAAATCTGATGGTCCTGGTAAACTTACACAGAGAAGTCTAGTTTACTCTGGGTGGGTTTTCTTGTTGAAGGCCGGTAATTTATGACGTGGAACATTCCAAACTGAAAGGCTGGGTTTTTTCTAGTTTCAAATTATGTTGGTGGAATTCTTCTGCATATATAATCGAACACACACACACACACACACACATATACATATATATATATATATATATATATATATATATATATATATGGTAATCATCATTATGCAACAAATGCTGTCAATCGACCTTAACTTGTATTGAACCCAGAATATTAAGGACAATGTGCTTGATTACAGCCTCAGCTTACTCAGTTATAAGGATGCTTGCACAATTTGTAACATTAAAAACAGATGATTTGTCAACCCAAACCACTATATACTGGAAACTTAGCATGTGACTGGAACAGCTTCACTATTTTGAACAGACTTTGAAATCAGTTTACTGTCATGCCACTACATTTAAATAGTTACTCACAAACACTGCTGCCAAAGCCCAGGATGATGGCATGGTCTTAATTTAGACACTCGCACAAATAGATGGTCTGATTCTGTGGAGAAAAGCATACAGAGATAAACCCTGAACTTTGCCCTTGGTCATTTGTCTCCAAAGAGATTGGAGAGAGGGAGAGTGTGAGGCGAAGAGAGCAGTCTCTCAAGGCCCTTGTTGACAGAATAAAAAAAGGCAGTGAAGAAAGTCTCTATAATAATGCCAGTACTACCTTATTTAGTGACCTCCAACCACTCTAGAAGAAAAGACTTTGATGAAGGTTTTAAGTTCAGATAAGCCCAGATTCAAAGAAAAACCAAAGATGAAGGTTTCGAGAAATTGCCTCAAGGTGAACATCAAGGGGAGAATTCACTAAACACCTGTGCCACTTTTGCACACAGATTTACACGAAAATGTGACACGATTTTTGTTGTTTGTCAAGCAAATGTAAGCAAATGTGACATGAAATACGCAATAGCTGAAGCAATCACATCATGTTGTGGTGCTTCTATGACAATTTCTATGACACTTCTATGACAAGTCGATGCATGCGTGTCCTCTTATTCTTGTTTGATACACAAAATATGAACAAATCAGTTTGGAGAAGACAGAAAAATATACAGCAAAAAACCTCTCTTGTTACCCTCTGTCCCTGTTATAGGTGCCTTAGAAACAACATTTTGCCTAAAAGAAAGAAAGAAAGAAACCAAACAAAAATTGAAAAATAAAATTCTGTAAAATTCTGTTCTAACAATCTAAACACACAGTACACTAATAGATGTACATTAGAAAATATCAAAATATTGTCTGTAATATAGGAAAACGGTTGCTAAAATAGGAGTGGTCAGTTACACTTTTAAGGAAAGGCTTGAAGAAGGGTCAATTGGGTCGGTACACTGTACTATCGATAATGTAGAAAGACTAAATTAGTCAATTGTTATTCTTAAGCATTGGACTTGGTACCAAAGTACCTCTACATTTGACATCCCTACCAACCTCTGCCAATACTTTCCTGCACAGCTCCATTTGGCCAAGTGCCCCACCACTATAGCAGACCATTAAGTGGTGTGCAGAAAGACAACTACCCTGACGTATGGCTATACACACACAATAGAGAATAGTCACAAAGAAACACCTCTGCACGGAGGTTATCCATCAACATCTGCTCACTGAGAAAATGAAAAGCTTTCATATGGCGGCCCATTGCTGCTGCTATATTTGCCATTGAGTGCGCTTGACAGTGTAAACAGATTTGTTGGACAGCTCGGCAAGCACCCCTCAACTAATGGGGTTGAAGACGAATGAGCACACCATGCAGATATTGAACAAGAGTGTTAATCTTGATTCAGCTGTCATTCCCCCAATGAGGTGTTAAATCAATACAGATATGGCTCCCCAGTCCTTAGCTTTACTTCTCAGGTTCTCACTCAAGATGAAAGCTAAGACTTTAATGAGGAGCATGTAAACCATTTGCCAAGACTCTCTAAGCAAAGACAAATTCTTTTGGCGCCGTAGTCTATCAGCTCAATCATGGGGAGTTGTCAGGAAAAAATCGGATCTACCAACTACACAAATAATGTAAGCTGTCGTCTTTCCTCCGCAGTGTGTTCTGCTAGCGAACCCAGACAATCCAGAGAGCACACAATACCAATCGGCTCAGAGAAATGGCAGCACTGATAAAGGTTGACTTGTTCAGAAAATGAGTGCTGACAAGCAAAAACTAAACTAACAAATGAACAAACACACTGAACAAGAGCAATGCATGCAATAAACTTGTATTGTCAGGAATTATGTACATCTGGGTTGCCTGGTGCTTTTCAATTGAGAAGAAGACTATGTCTGTTATCAGTGGCCAAAAGTGTACTCGTCTATCAGACTACAGCATTGCAAAAAAATAAAAGTTTTTACATAAAAAATATCTAATATTTTGTAACGGGGTTCAGGATGGGCAACGAGGAGGAGGGAATCGGCAGAACAGTCAACATAACTTTAATGACATAAATCAACTTAAACAAACATAAACACACTGACACACACATTTTCAGGCATTTAATATGGGTGTTTTCTGAAACAGACAGCCAAAATATCAAAACAGCATCACGATACCAGTTTAAAAATTGTATACTCACAGTGAAAACATGCTGATCAGGCGCGATTATACGATGCAGACAGCCAAGTCTGTTTACATTAGTGCTTCACACACACACACACACACACACACAATATCTGAGATGATAAAGAGTGCACAGGCAAACCAGACTGCTGATATTATTTGTTCATTTGATTTTTACAGCAATTAAAACTAAATAAATAAAACAAAAAAGTACAGCAGACATAACCAATTTGTTCACATGTTTGCTATATTATATACAGTATTTGTTTATTACAAGAAATCTAAAAATTAAATAAAAACAAAAATACTTGTTTAGACTCAACACTTTTCATTAAAATTTATAATAATGTAGATTATTTAAAGATTATTCATTTCAGTTTGATGAAATTTTAAATGCTTAAATCTTAAAAATATATTAAAATATTTAGCATAAATATATTTTGTGTGTGTGATTTATGCCTAAAACAAGATAAATAAAATCAAAATTGCCAATAAGATAAGAAAAGAATATACTGATATAAATATACATGTCAAATGTCATATACAGTAATCTTACACAATTGTGCTTCTCATGTAACTTTTATACTTTTTAGTCAAGGATTGCAAAGTAAGAACTGTTAATGATTTGATTGATTTATGCATGTATTTACTTGCAGGGAAATTGTATTGATTTGGAATTGTGTACATACAGTACATCCAACAGAGCCCAGATCTCAACATGAACTCTGGGATTACATAAAGAGACAGAAGCAATTTAGAGAGCCTAAATACATTGAAGAAATTTGGAAAGTTGTCCAAGATGCTTGGAACAACATACTGACAACAGCCTTGAAAATATATGCACAAGTGTACCTAGGATTCCTTTATTGTGTTTACTTCACATTGTTAATTGTGTAATAAACATAAAAACAAGTTAACTGATAAATAAAAAATGTCTATGACATTATTTTTGTTTTAAAACATCCTCTCTTTACTGTACTTTTCACAAGCGCCTAAACTTTTGCCCAGTGCTGTTTATATATTGTAAAGCAGTTCAATGGAAAGGAGGAGGCAAGAACCGACTTGACAACATAAATAATAGTTTAATGAAGAAATAAATGAAAAACACATGAACTAAACACACACTGCCTGTCATTCTCTCTCTCCTTTATCCCTTGCGCGCCCCCATCAGAGTGATTGGGGACTGGGCGTGCCCAGAGCCCGGACCCGCCCTCTTCCACTCTACATATATCAACTCAATTTCTGCTGAGAAACCACCTATAGTCTTTTGCCACCTATGGCCTTGGCATTTCTGAGGTTTTCACTGACTCCTCTGCCTACGATTAACATAACCTGAGATGTTTTTACATAATATATATTTGTTTCTGTTTCCTGCTTTGTATTTTCTATTTATTTATTTTACCGAAGGCTATATATTAATTGAAACAGAGAATTAAAAAGGGCTCGTGAGCAGAGCAATTTAAAGGATTGTTATTTCAAATGAAATTTCAATGAATCACTCAGAGCTATGTCTCATCTTGACTCCTGTAAACCCTGTAATCTGGTAAACACCGTGATCAGCAAATCCCTTATTTTATCACACTAAAATCATGTTGACATTTACAATGTTTACATCTTGTGGCTATACTTTTGAAACTGTTTAAATGTACTTTAATGTTTAAAGGCTGGTCTCATTCACATTAATTATGTGCTTTATATATATTGGTAGAGCGGGTTAGCCACTAATCGCAGGATTGGTGATTCAAATCCCAGCCCATGACTCCACATGCTGAAGTGTTCTTGGGCAAGACACTGAACCCCAAGTTGCTCCCAAAGGCAGGCTAGCACCTTGCATGGTAGCTCTGCTGTCATTGGTGTGTGAATGTGAGTGTGAATGGGTGAATGAGATGCAGTGTAAAGACTAGTGCTTTGAATACTGCTAAGGTTAAAAAGGCGCTATATAAGTGCAGACCATTTACAAGTCAAATACTTTTTGAGGTCACAAATGTTCTCGATTAAGCTTAACATTTATTGAGCCTGTAACAGCCCTTTAAATACACTGTAATTTGCTTACATTAATGTAATACAATATTAAAGTAAGACTTATTTTCTTTATTTTTAATTCTATTTTACAGTGACCAGGAGGGGACATGTTTGATTCACTTAGTTTTGTCATAGCATATGGTTACAGTGACTGATGTTGTACCCTCAATGTGAGATCTGGAGGCCACAACTTCACACAACTTAAGTATGTCGTTACCTCAACATAAGATCTTGAGGACATGACATAAGGATGTCGTTACCTCGACAAAATTATATCGTGGCCACGACTTATCATCACGTTCACACGAGTTAATATGACGTTCCCATGAATTAATATCTCATGCCCACTGCATATGATCACGTTCCCATGAGTTAATATGTCGTGGCCACGACAAAACCAAGTGAACTGAACATGTCCCCTCCTGGTCACCATACTATCTGTATTTCTAAATGTTGTTAACATCTTGCACTGATAATAACTCACTTTGGTCTTGTAATGGTGGATGATTCACAGATTCTGATGTAGATCTGAAGTCTGATATTTCAGTTCTAGCAGAAATTACAAATTATTATAGACATAATGATAATGATGAGAACACTACTTAATGCGACTTGTGGAACTTGATTTTACCCATTGGGAATTAATTGGATTGGTGAAAATCTCTATTACTGACAGGTGTTTGGAGGGAAGGGGCTGAAAAATAAACCTTGGTGATATCAAAGTCGATTCAGAGGCAGAGCAAGTATTACAGTTTGATGATAAACTTTGTTTTATATGGTAACATTTTAATCAAAGAATAATTTGCAATGTCAACAGAAACATGTACTAAATGTGGCCAACTTCAAGTACAAAAAGACACAAGTTAAACTGACATCAGTGATGGGGTAATATTCTATCACGCTGAAAGGAAATAAGTTGCCACAATCTGTTCAATCTTATTCCACTGACATGCATATCAAGAAAACGGTTTAAAATAGGCACTCTAGATGTATTGATTTATGATTGAATGTAGATATCTCCAGGATGATTGAAATTATTTGATATGAGGTGTAGATAGAACCAAAAGCCCATAGCCTTAGTGATATTATTTGTGTTGCTGTGTATTTTTAAAAGAAAAAAAGGACAGAGTAATAGGATGGAGGAAGGGCCGCTGTGCTTTGAGGGAATTGACCACCTTGACAAGTGAGGGGGAATGGAAGTCGAAGTTAATCTTCGAGCAGCCTCGCCGCCATGACAAGAATACTGGAGAAATCCCTGAAGGGAAGGGCACTCCAATGAGTTTCCCCAAGTTTGGTGCCAGCTCCTACTAAACAGATGTGGAGAGCAGCCTACAAAACCCCACATATTAATTTGACTGTGTAGTGTTACTCCCAAGGAGAATATTAGCACTTTAAAGCCTATTAGAGCAAGTAGCTTTAGTCAGCGCTCATTGCATTCTGAGACTCCAGTGGGGATGTGCAAAATTAGATTTTTTCAGAATCAACTGTGAATTTCCATTCTGGACCAAGCTGGTTTTTGCTGGTTTTATGTTGGTCTAGCTGGTGGACCAGCATAGTCCTGTTGTAAACCTCCAACAAATGGCTGGTCAACCAGCACATTCTTTCTGATGATGCTAGTTATCCAAGCTTGCTGGTTAGGCAAAACATAGAAGCATTTGGAACACAACATAAACTGGTTTTCAAAAAAAGGTAGCCATTTATTTTTAGGCAGATTTTTTGGGTCATGTCCACCACACAGTTCACACACCACACTTTTCTTAAGAGGCATTCCCACAAGGCACGTTCTTGTGTTCAAAAACAGGTGGATGGACAGCAAGAGAATGGGACAGAACATAGGCATTTCAAGGTGCGTTTACAAACACCGGATTTGTTTTTCAGTGATGGATTAATTGACAGCTGCTGTCAGACTCTATGTTATTATTATTCCTCACACGGTCGCAAGACGACATGTACATGAATCTGGCGTGGTGAGCTGGAACCTGCTTACGTCAGCTGTCACCGCTTACGTCACGAAGTACCGCAACAGCCAATAGGAAAATTCAACTGCAGTAGCCACCGTTCAACCTGAAGAGGGCAGCACTCAGACGTTTTTACACCATATATTGTAGAATTAAAACACTTTATACACAAATGTCAAAAAAATTACTTGAATCAATGACCAGTACTAATAAAGCCCCATGCTTACAGATCATTAACTAAAAAAAGTTGATTTAGGGTTTAGTTACCCTTTAAATCTAATAAACTAGTCAAAATCTAATAATAAAGTAATAAAGTAAAATAAAGTAATCTAATAATATAAAATCTTAAATACATAATTAGAAACAAATCTAGATAAACTAGTCACTAGGCAGTGATCTAAAAATTTTGAAAAATCAAGTGTAGATAAATAAGTCTTTATAGATAATGTGATCTCAAAATATTGAAGCTAAAAATTTTACTAAAACAATTCTAGGTAAACAAGTCACTAGATAGTGATCTGAAATATTTAAACTAAATCGAAAAATAAAAAAAAAACGAAAAAAGACAATCTAGATCAGGGATGGGCAACTTTGAAGGGGGCGTGGGCCAACATTTTTTCTCCATTCTACCAAGGGGCTGGATTACAAATCCACACTCTAACAATGTTCCCCCTTTTCTCAATGTCCTCATAATTGTGGGTAATCTATGCACAAGTAATGCAATGTTCTTTAACGATTGTGTTACCTATATTAACATTTTTATTTAACAATATTTATATACACTAATATAATTATTTTGTAACTTGTGTTTTTACTAAAACATGCCATTCGCACGACAAGCTATACACTTTAGACTTACATTTTCAAGAAAATTTCATTTGCATTGTCTGCATTTGCAACACACAAACACAAAAACGAACAGACAACATTTTCAACCTCATGAATCAGCTTGTAGGTTTTAATTAAAATCTAAATATTATTATCAATAACAATACCTGGATACAAGAACATAACATTTCAGTGCATTAATACAAAACAACAATGAATACAAATCAGCACCACAACACACACGCACTGACTGAACATTCCCGTAAGTCAGAGAACATTCTTTCTATTCACACGACTTTTCATCAATCAGTCAGGCATCTCAATCGTGCATTTCTTTAAAGTTTCTTCCTCTTATAACAACTTTAAAATTTTGCAGAAGAAAAAATTTCTTTGGTGATTCACGCACTGTCACGGATTTTGTAAAAACGTTTGATGCTTTTTATCCATGTAGGCCTATTTTATTTACCCTTTACATCTGTGAGGAGAGCAGCTCTGGTGTATATATCTCTCATACTGTATGCCTCTTTGATCGCTTGATCAGTGGTGTGTTTGTGAATCAAATTGAAATTACAGATTTCATATCAGGCAAACAAAAAACATGGGTTCCACCTGCGTCAATTAAAAATAGCACGCACTGTCTAGAGGCGGAGCCAGGAGTTTTTCAAAGGGGAGGCCAGGCAGGGGCAAGCGATCAGTCTGTGGTGGCACAGAAATGTTCGGGCAGCACTTTTATATCATGGGACTGTGGGGAGGAGGGGGTGTTGAGTGGATACAATGACACCCGGGATGGAGAGGTTGGGCGACCTTGGTGTGCGCACATGTTAAGTTGATGATTTCATTACTTTACAGAGATGATTTCACCTCTAAAGAACTAAATTATGCCAAAAAATTACCACAAAAAAAACCTAAAATGGCAATTGCGAGTGGGGTGGCCAATGGGGTGGACAGGCTTCGGTCCATGGTTGCCACGGCTACCCCTGCCCACCCCCTAGTTTCAACACTGAATATGTCGCTGACAAGCTGAGGCAAAATTTACCTTATAAATGATGAGCAAGTATAAGATGTTGCATGCTAGAATCCTAGAGTGATCAGCAGGTCTGTTAAGAACTTCTGGTCAGTAGTTGTAATAACATCATAACCTGAATGCAATCTTTACATACTCCCTTTTTCAAATAAATAAAATCAATCCTCAGTCTTGCCTGACAGGCCGTATTCAACAATACAGAGGGCCATATACAGGTCCTTCTCAAAAAATTAGCATATTGTGATAAAGGTCATTATTTTCCATAATGTAATGATAAAAATTAAACTTTCATATATTTTAGATTCATTGCACACCAACTGAAATATTTCAGGTCTTTTATTGTTTTAATACTGATGAAAAATTAGCATATTTCATCCGACCAATAAAAGAAGTGTTTTTAATACAAAAAAAAAATAAAAAATCAACCTTCAAATTATGTTCAGTTATGCACTCAATACTTGGTCGGGAATCCTTTTGCAGAAATGACTGCTTCAATGCGGCGTGGCATGGAGGCAATCAGCCTGTGGCACTGCTGAGGTGTTATGGAGGCCCAGGATGCTTCGATAGCGGCCTTAAGCTCATCCAGAGTGTTGGGTCTTATGTCTCTCAACTTTCTCTTCACAATATCCCACAGATTCTCTATGGGGTTCAGGTTAGGAGAGTTGGCAGGCCAATTGAGCACAGAAATACCATGGTCAGTAAACCATTTACCAGTGGTTTTGGCACTGTGAGCAGGTGCCAGGTCGTGCTGAAAAATGAAATCTTCATCTCCATAAAGCTTTTCAGCAGATGGAAGCATGAAGTGCTCCAAAATCTCCTGATAGCTAACTGCATTGACCCTGCCCTTGATAAAACACAGTGGACCAACACCAGCAGCTGACATGGCACCCCAGACCATCACTGACTGTGGGTACTTGACACTGGACTTCAGGCATTTTGGCATTTCCTTCTCCCCAGTCTTCCTCCAGGCTCTGGCACCTTGATTTCGAATGACATGCAAAATTTGCTTTCATCCGAAAAAAGTACTTTGGACCACTGAGCAACAGTCCAGTGCTGCTTCTCTGTAGCCACTGGTTCAAAAGTGGCTTGACCTGGTGAATGTGGCACCTGTAGCCCATTTCCTGCACACGCCTGTGCACGGTGGCTCTGGATGTTTCTACTCCAGACTCAGTCCACTGCTTCCGCGAGGTCCCCAAGGTCTGGAATCGGGTCCTTCTCCACAATCTTCCTCAGGGTCCGGTCACCTCTTCTCGTTGTGCAGCGTTTTTTGCCACACTTTTTCCTTCCCACAGACTTCCCACTGAGGTGCCTTGATACAGCACTCTGGGAACAGCCTATTTGTTCAGAAATTTCTTTCTGTGTCTTACCCTCTTGCTTGAGGGTGTCAATGATGGCCTTCTGGACAGCAGTCAGGTCGGCAGTCTTACCCATGATTGCGGTTTTGAGTAATGAAACAGGCTGGGAGTTTTTAAAAGCCTCAGGAATCTTTTGCAGGTGTTTAGAGTTAATTAGTTGATTCAGATGATTAGGTTAATAGCTCGTTTAGAGACCCTTTTCATGATATGCTAATTTTTTGAGATAGGAATTTTGGGTTTTCATGAGCTGTATGCCAAAATCATCAGTATTAAAACAATAAAAGACCTGAAATATTTCAGTTGGTGTGCAATGAATCTAAAATATATGAAAGTTTAATTTTTATCATTACATTATGGAAAATAATGAACTTTATCACAATATGCTAATTTTTTGAGAAGGACCTGTACAGCCCACGGGCTGCCAGTTGCCTATCCCTGATCTAGATAATCTAGTCATTACATAAAGTGATCTAAAATATTAAACCTAAAACCAAAAATAATTGAAAAAAAATCTAGATAAAGTAGTCACTATTCAACTAGTTGGTTTGGTGGACAGCTATTTATATAGGGCTTTTCACAATATCTATAAAGTTCCATGACATCTTAAAAAAAGTGGTAAGGACAAAATTCAAAAGTAATAAGTAAATGAGGAACAATTCATGGCTGGGGATGACAAATTTGCACCGATATATACAAAGCAGATGTACATGCAGAAACACATGTTAATTTGAACAGATGTTATTTAGCCACACAGTATAAATATAATATTTACAAATTATTTAATTGAATTTAATTATAATGACTAGTTGACTATTCCATCTGTGCCAATATCTAAACCAGCAACAATAATTATCAGCACATTATATATAGCAGGTAAACAAATCGTGCACAAAAAAAAGGAAAAAGCCTTGTGCACACAAGATTCAAAAGAGGTAGCTGACTGCCATTACGCACAATCACACTCTAAGATGTGCTCCCTACCGAACAAAATGGCCACATCCTGCATTCATTCAACATGACAGGGACTACGGGCAGATCAGTCTGTTTTGTTTTAAGAAGACATGATTCAGTCCTTGAATTAGCTAAATCACCTCAAGCAGATTTAGTCTAATTCACTTTTACAGAGATGCACTGGAGACTGTGTGCAACCATCAACAAAAGCACTGCAACCAGCTTCAATATCAGAGCAACTGTGTATGCAGCCTACGATTCCACCTAATGCATTTCATACCTCATTAATTCTACAAGCACACTGTTATTCTGGGCTTTTCCTTCATGCATCAAAATGTTGACTACCAAAGCATCAGCGAACAGTCCAGAGGAAAAGCTTAACTCTCCAAGGTGGCTCTGTTGTTAAAAGGAGTTCTTAAAGGAGTTACATTTTCTCCCAAACAGATGAGGTTTTTAAGACCTCGACCTACCTATACTAAAACATAAGGCAAAAACTAAACAATAGTTTCATAAAAGCAAATCTGGGATAAAAAAAAAAAAAAAAAAAATCACATGATTTTTTTACAATTATTATTTTAAAGGTTAGTTATTTCAAATGAAATTTCAATGAATCACTCAGAGCTATGTCTCATCTTGACTCCAGTAAACCCTGTAATATTCAATGACATTCTCGGCTCACTTGTCTATTCGCATGCTCTTCAGGATTCGTATCCCGGTGTTTCGCATCAAAATGCAACACTCTATCAGTTGAGCTACTGCACAAATGGATCAAGCAAGTAACTGTAGTTGATTATGTAATGCAAAAATGTAAATGTAGTAAAAGTGTTTAGATGTCATAGAAAACATTTTGTGAAGAGCAGGATGAAAAGTAAATGATAACCTGCCGTTTTACTTGTGATTTGTGAGAAAGTGAATAAAGTAGTTATAGTAGTTATAGCGCCTCTAGTGTTCATTTCACCAGGAAACTGCTGTGATACATAAATGTGTAATTTGAGGCCTAAAATGGCTTATAGTTGGCTCTGCAATTGGGCTGTCATAATGGAAAGTATTTTAACTTTGAAAAAAAGATACACTTTTAATCATCCAGATAGTCCAACGAATTATATCATAATATATTATATGAGATATCATTAGTGACATTTTATCAAATGTTTATTGAACATATATGGCACCAGTAGCTTCTTCCATGGACAGGTTTTTTTGTTTTTACATTTTTATTGATTCTTATGTGAAATATGGTATAAACAGAACATATACACACAGAATCAACTTAACTCCCATTATATCCCCCATGTATATATATATATATATATATATATATATATATATAAAGATTTATTGAAATCTTTCTCCCATAATCTCTTGGTAGAGGTTAAAGCTCCGTCTCCCTGACACTGAATTAGCAGGGAGTAATACACTGATGCCTCATGACCTTTTCTAAAATCAGTAATCATCACTCCCTGAGTATCTGCCGCTTTAGGGGAGTGTATGCTACTACCAAAAATAATACAGAGTAGGTGGTGCAGTTTTACATATCTATAAAACTGAGACCTGGGGATTCCAAACTGTTGAACCAAATTTTCAAAGACTGTAGTAGATAATTTAATTTTGGGATACAATACATTTTTATAATATTGACATTCCCTGCCATAGATAGATGTAGTGAAGCCCACCTATCCACATCACATGAGAACCTTTTCATTAATGTGTCAAAAGGAACTCTAACTAAATCTCTCAAATTTGCTGGAAAAAAAATGCCTAAATACCTAATTCCTTGCTTGGGCCATTGAAAGGTGCCAGGTTGGAAAGCCGTGGCAGGGCAATATGCTGTCAGAGCAAGAGTGTCAGTTTTAGACCAATTTACCCTATATACTGAAAATTTGGAGAAAGAATTATTAATTCTATGAATGCTAGGCATAGCCTATATTAATAATAATATATAATATGCATAGAGTAGATGTTTATGTACCACACCTGCTACAATGCTAGGAAAATCATCCTGTTTTCTTATTGCGGCTTTTCATGGTTCCAGGGCAACACAGAATAATAAAGGGGAGAGAGGACAGCCATGCTGGGTTCCCCAGAGAAAAACACTAAATTAATTTGCACTGCCGCTACCGGTTGTTTGTAAAGTAAGATTATACGTGGTCTTTGTAAAGACCATGTATAATCACCACTTGATCAATATGTATAATCAATGTAATTACTCTGCTTAAACGATTAGCCAGAAATTTAGACAATATTTTTACATCTAACTGGATAAGGGAAATTGGATGATAATTTTTATATTAATTTTGGTCTTGTGGAGCAGGATGTTGTCATGTGTCTGTCAGTGGGGGAAATTAAGTGGTAAGAACCATCACCTGGTGATTATTGATGCTAAACTGTGTCTCATTTCAGTGATGGCAGAGATAGGCTTTAAAAAGGCCAGTGGAACACAGAGAGACTTAGAGAGTCCGAGACACACACACCCTGAATTTGGATGCTGAAAAGTTTTAACTATTTGATTTGAATTGTACTGCCTGTTAGCATTGAAGCTGTGTGCAAAGAAAAAGAGACTTTCTGGAAAGCATATTTTGAGTTAAAATTTTGAGAATAAAATCTGATTTATGTGGACTGCAACCCCATTCTTTTTAAGAATGAGAATGATCAGGGCTTGCACCATGGTTGGCAGTAGTTCACCTTTCTTTATTGACTCGGTGTAAATTTCTAACATAAGTGGAACCATTTCTGTGACATAAGATTTACAAACTTCTGCCACAAAACCATCTGACCACGGTGCCTTTCCTGTAGGCAAGGCTTTAACTACCTCAACAAGCTCCTCCAAAGTAATATCTGAGTCAAGAAAGTCTTTTTTATCATTCGTCAATTTAGAAAGTTCTAATGGCTCTAAGAAGTTGCTAATATCCTTATCGGAAGGATTTGGACTTGAAACTATAAATATCTAAATAAAATACTTTAAAGGCTTTATTAATGTCTGTCGGAGAAGTAAATATTGTCTCCAGAAGACTTCACGGAGGTAATGGTGGAAAAAACTATTTTCCCCGAGTCAAAATATGTCTTGCCCCGAATAACCAAAACTCTACCTTCTGTGACAAAACAGTTTTGTACTTATATTTTAGCTGAGTCAACTCTCTAAGACCATTGGATGACATTCGGCACTTCTGCACTGTTTTAGCACTTTTAATACTCTTTTCCAATTCTATGAACTCCTGTGCTTTTTACTTTTTAATGAATGAGGTATATTGTATTATCCGCCCCTAAGAACTGTCTTAAGTGCCTCCCATGCCATGCCCACAGAGGACTCTGAGGACCAATTGATTTCTACATAAGCATTGACCTCTATCTTTAACATTTGTTGAAATGCTGGGTGCTGTAGAAGGGATATATTAAAGCACCATCTATAAGATTTTCTTTTCTCTATATGTGGCAACATCTTTAAACACACCAAAGCATGATCTGAAACGAAAATGTTCCCAATTGAGCAGTCAGTGGCAGATGCAGTTAATGCATTAGATATACAAAAAAAGGAGTCCCTCCCAGATGGGTTCAGAAATCCCCAAATGTCTGTAAGACCAAGATTTTTACACATTCTCACCACAAACATTTCTAATTGTTCCCACATTCATGCAAAAAACCCTCTGACAAGAAACAAGTAGGAATCTTTGAATAGGAAATTATATTAAATATGTCACTCCAATCCCTTGCAGTAGCGCATTAGTTTGTGAGGTGATCACATGCTGGGTAGGTGTACTTGAAAAATGGAGTCTCTCTTAGACAGAGAGCTATTACCATGTTACCCTCTTTCAGATGGAAGGCAATGTCAAATTCAACCTCTAAGCAAGATATACAAATGATGGCATGTTTGCCTCACAAATCAGAAAGGCGCAGTGTGGTATTTTTTTGCTAATAGGTAAAAGCCACATCTGTCATATAGAAAGAGAGACCATTTATTTGCCATAACGTATACTGAAAAGAAAGCAAATTAATGTAAATGGAGAGCTGTCAAGAGCATTTATATTTCAAACTGTCAAAGTTCATATATGATGCATTGCAGTGGTTAAAATGTTCAACACTCTAACCAAATAGTTAAAAGATAATAATAAGGAAATGATAAGATGATGTTAAAAGGTTTGTTTACACTTACATTATTAACTCACCCTCATGTCGTTTCAAACTCATTTGGCTTTCTTTCATCTCTGGATTCATTTTAAAGAATGTAAAACTTTTCATGCAATTCCTGGGAACATATTTAAAGCTTAAAGGCAAAAAAAAGCACATGAGTCATATGGACCACATTTATTATACTTTTATGGGGCTTTAGCATTCTTTTTGAAGCTTCGGACCTCATTCATTGTAATTAAGTGAAAAAGACCAGCCAGGACTGTCTTCAAACTGTCTTTCTTTGTATTCCACAGAAGAAAGTCTATCCCTCTAATTTCAGTCTCTGAAATTCAGCACAAACCTCATTTAGACCTAAAACTGTATGTAAAGGTCCAATGCTTCAGTTAAGAAAACAATGTGGATCAATTGCAATTTTTCTGGTGTATGGAGCTGAACAATTGCCATTTTCTGGGGTAAATTCAATGATTAATTTTAAACATCAACATTGTGTGTGTGTTACATGGATAGTACAACAAAAGCTGTAACACCAATGAGTGATTGATATGCTATGCATCATTTCTTGCACAGTTTTGCACATGTGATTTTACTGAATAGGAATTATTTTTCCAAACTGTAAATATAAAGCAACACAGTTGTATGGATTTCTTTTGGAATGCACTGATCCATTGTTAGCATTGTAAGAATGATCATATATGTCAAGGTGAACTCAGTATTTTTTTGTTATCGTCCAGTTGGTCGTGAACTTTATTTTGACACCTATATGCATGGATTCAGTACAAGCAAAAGCAAATTTTTCTGTTGCATAGATCATTTTAGAAAAGTGGTCAGCCTTATTTACTGTCAGCGATGATTAATTATTTCCATCAGTGAAAGTGTCTAAAAGCAGGAGGGTAACAGAGCTATTGTGATTAGTATTTGGCTGGTCATAGGATCATAATATATTGGCTCCCATGAGGCAACCCGCTCCATGCAGAATACATTTATTTATTTCTCTTATTTTGTCTAATAATTTAAAATATATTTTATTTATCTTTTGTGTAAAACCTTTGAAAGAGGAAAAGATATTAAGCGCAGCTTTAAAGGTCAGGTGTTTCCTTTCTGCACCACTAGCGTCAAAATTAATCACAAAAATAATGATCAAGCAGGTTTTAGAACACTCCCCCATCTGCCATTGGTCGATCAAACAGGTAGTCCAATCCCAAACTCACACCACTGGTTGAATCAATAATGCTGTGTCTGGATGGTTGGAATGCTCAAACTAAAAGAGCTAGTATGTGTTGATACTGTATAACCGCCGATCTGCAGTGTTTATGATTTTCAAGAGAAGACTTATGAATTATTTGAATCTGCATATTAATTTGGGACAGGACAAGGTATTTTAACTGAAGGAATTACACCTTCAAGGTTTATATGTAAAAAATAAATTAAAAAAAAGCTATTTCCTAACTGACATAGTTAAGAACAAACAGCTGAACCATTCTTAACCTCTTCCCAATCCTGTAAAATTAGCCTAAAACGCCTAATCAAGGCATACCCAAAGTAAATTTAAAGCTGTTCTTGAACCGTTTGGAGTACATGCATGGTTTTGGTCACATTTGAAAGGGGACACTCTGAAGTTTTTTCAGAATTACTGTAAGTGCTACTGATTTTGAGTAATAGAAGTTTGAACACAATGAAATAGAGTTTTTTGCATACAGATGCCTGCAGATGACTATAACTTGTAGCTATTAGCTTGAGAACACAATGGGATCACAGCATGAATCCTTACCTAGTCCAGGTTCAAATGTTATAACAATATCATGAAAAATGAATATTTTACACATGTTTTTCTAAGGGTACACCCAGGCGTTTTACAAAAGTGCCTTTTGGATACTCCAAAAGGACACTTTGGAAACCTAGGACAAAAAGGCTGCAACTTTTGAACGCTTCAACGTACAGTCATAATTTTGGGCTCTAATGAAAGATGACACTTAGAGCTATCATATTCCATATCCAGATCCACTATTAGTTTTGCTGACACAGAGTAACTGATGCATAAACACATTAGAGAGCCTTTTCCCTTCTTGAAACTAAATGTTGTGCATATAAAAGAGTCAAAACTAGTGCTATGGTGGACAATTTGTTTATATAAAAAATACACAACAAACTATTTACATAAATTTTTACATAAAGTATTTACAAACCATTATAAAATTGTACATGTTTCTAGCAACATGCCAGTCATTGTAGCAGTCACATTTGTGTACAAAGCACATAGGCACAACACAGGAGAGTACTTCACTGGTGTCTTTGCATGACACTGCCTGCACTTCAGACGACCAGCGGTGCAAGATTTGGTGATGTGCAACGGCCTGTGATGTGCTCTTCGTGGAGCAGGAGATACGGGTCTGGCTGTGGATTGAGACCCCAACTCTGCCATGCTCCTCAGCAAGGGTCTCTCTGAAAGCCCTCCTCTCTTGATGAGGTGCTGTCCTGCTGCTCCACTTTATGTGGCCGCTTGCTGAGTGGGGAGAATAAATAAATGTAATTTACAAAGCTAGACACAACTTTTCCATCTTTTCTGTATTCTATATATATATATATATATATATATATATATATATATATATATATTAGTTTTTCTTTTCGAGTGTGTAAAAATGTATTATTGTATGTATATTTACTGTAAATACTGTATACTTTGCCAATGTACTATGGAACAAAGAGATGGGCCTACACCTACCCCATGAATTCAGCATTGTAACAAATAGATGGCCCTACACCTCCCCCACCTCCCCGCATTGTAACAAATAGACTCTCAAACACAACATATATTCTTATTTTCAACTTATATTTATTGATTTATTTACTATATATATATATATATATATATATATATATATATATATATATATTTACAGTAAATATACAAAACATCTATATAGCATGTCAATAGATCTGAAACAAACAATGAACTAAAAACACGCACAAACGGTTCAAACACTCACTGAGGAAACACACGACAAAGGGTAATTACAAAATGTGTATTCATTATTCAAACTAAAGCTTATTTATGCGGAATATACAGTAATATATGTTATAAACACAAGAAAACACTTACTTGTCCAGAGCCATGTCTCATCTCTCCATCTGCCTCTGAATCATCTGTATTGTTTTCAGAAATTTCATCTCCAAACTCAGAATTTTGACAATGAATGCCTTCTTATATCACATCCTGGGGTGAAAATCCTGTTTTTCAGCGTCCGTTTCACCATATTTAAATCGCCAAATGTGTAAACAGTTCCAAAGCAGCTCTGCATGCATTTACGCTGAGGCGCACAGCAGTGGGTAAACTCGAGGAAACTTTGCGCACACACACAACAGAGCCGTCCTCTAATCGTTCCACTAAAGCCGCATATCACTGTTTTCAGAATTTCATTGGCTATACGATGCGTCAGTCATTTCCACTCTTCAATGTAATTGGTTTGATCAGTAAACAAAGGAAAGTGGGTATGCCCTTACACTCGACACAGATGGTGGTTGGGTATTGAAGGCTGTGGACAGGACATGGAAGCTCCTATTGGGTCAAATGAGGTGTCAATCGAAAGGTCAGAGTGCGTGCTTCCATTTTGATACCGGATATAGGAAATGTTTACATCTGAACTGAAGTTATTACCGGTAATATGTGAAAGATTAGGCACAGCTGCCAGGTGCTTTGAAATTATGCAACAAGAGTCTGTGGATATTTATTGATGTAATACTGTGATTTGGACTAAACATTTTACTTGATTTGATCATTTGGACATTTGACAATGAAACAACACCGTTTTTGTCGGGAAGTTATGGCTCAGTGTACAACTATGAGGCATCATAGGTGAGTTGCCTAAATTTTGTTATTGGTTGTTTATATGTTGGTGGTCTGACAAAGATATAGATTGTACCTGCTGTTGTGATTGTATCTTAAAATGGTTTATATCAATAGAAAATCAAGAAATGTAGCTTTCCAAAGATATGTGGCATGTGTACCAATGTAACACACAGCTGTTTTGTTTATTGCATACTTTTATTTTGTACATTTAAGGGCCCGTCCGCGGGCCTAGATTTCCATGGCGTTAAAGACCTAATTGCTTTTCTCACTTTTTCTTTGAAAACCGTAATTTTTGCTTTCTCTTCCAACACCACATGAAATACAGCCATCAGCAGTGTTTTTTTACTAGTTACAGGGTGACCAGGAGTTCAGTCTCCTGGATAGTGAGAAACGGGAAGAAAAAGAAACAATAACAAAGAGTAAAAGAGAGTAATATGTCAGACATTTGAGAGAAAACAGACTGTGAGACAGCAGGGTAAACAGGCCAATTTAAGAGTGAGTGTTAACAATTGTTATAGTGAATCTTCCCTGGCATTGTAGCTCTCTGAAACACTTTATATTTCACAGCAGCTAAAATTATCAAACATCCAGACAGACAAAACAAGAGTGAGTTTATATCATGGATCGACTGTCCTCTTCAAAGTATCTGGGCAGAAGACAGGAATAGAGGTTTAAAAGGGGGTGTAAAAATATTAAATTTAATTTGAGGACCTGGGTTTAACTGAGCTTGAGATGTGTGTGCTTCTCATCTGTGTCCTTGCATGTAAATATCAGGCACACTGAAGAAGTTCTGCATGTTCTGAAATTTTCTTGACATTTGACTAGTTTGAACAGAATCTTGCTGAGAATATTCGATTTTGTAAACATGTTTTTGGCCAGCTACCTGAGTAACACGTAATCACGGTTTAATTGCACAACTTTCAAGGGAACTTTACTGCACCCTTGAGTATTGAGGGTTGTTAATGCCATAGTAATGCTATAATGGATGTTAAGTGGACAGGACTGCACACTGGTCCTTCATATTTGTGTGTTGGCCTAACACTCCGAAAATCAGAAAGATAGACTGCGCTATGTTCTGAGATAATGATGTATACATAAATTCGGTAAATGCACAACCAAACTAAAAAATGAACAGTCATCCTAGTCGTCCATTATTACTGAAATAAAGGCTGCCATTGTTTAATAAAGAAACTTCAAACCCAAGGCAATTCTATGATCCATTATAGCTATTCTGATGGCCTGCTAGAACATTCTTTTTACAATTTTAACAGTATGTTTGCCTTATTTCTAAGAACTAGTGTAGTTTTGATTTATAGTCATGAAAGTGGGAGACAATTATAGCTAGAACATTATCATTTGTGGTAGACAAGTAATGGATCCAAAATACATTTAAACACTTTTTGCCATTGAAAAATCAGTGATCCAAAACAAGCTTGCATTTAATTTTAACAATAAGACATGGCAAGAGGAAATGGCTGTTAAGTTTATTACAGCTGTGTATTTGACTGAGCTGCTCCATTGTTAGATAAGTTATGCTGGCAAACATAAAAAAACTCCAAACAATAGTTAAAACCAGGTTGTCAGATTTTAACAATACCTATACAAGGAAATGAAATGTGCTGCTTCTACAGTAACTGCCGTTATGTAATGCTGATGTGAAATATTAACAGTGGTGGAAAGAGTTCTGCTATTTTTTTTTTTTACTTAAGTAAAAGTACTTCTACTGAAGAAATAATTCACTAGAGTACATGTAGAAATACTGAGAAATATTATGACTCAATTAAGAGTAAACAAGTAGTTTGCTGAAAAACTACTAAAGAAATTATGTTAAAAGTTACTTTATGAAAATTATATTATATATAGTATATATACACTTCCACTTTTAGAACACGATGACATTTTTGTTCTTGATAGAAAAGTATGGTTCCTTTCATCAAGGATGCATTAAATTGATAAAAAATACTACCAAAATCATTAATTGCAAATTATTATTACAAGGGATGTGCCCAAAGCCAAATACCTTATTCGGAAAGGCATGAATAATGACTTCAAAATGAATAATGGATTTATCCGAATACTATATTAAATATTTGTATGACTGATTATCCAAAAAGGATAAAGTGACATTTTAAATAAACATATCCAAAATTACAACAAATTTATGAATCTGCGCAGCCAATATTTCTAAAGTGCAAACCTAATGAATGAAAATGCTTACGGTGTGATTTCTGATCACTGCAGAGGGAAACAACACAAACCCCAGGGAAGTTTCTCTCCCGACATGTGGGCAGAGATAAAGGGAATCCTCCTCCACAGAAACTGGACACAGAACTGGCAAAGGCGCCAGCCAACGAGAAGGTTACCACAACTCTACAGACAGGCAACCTACAGACACATAAGCACACTCCAACTACACAAGCGAGCACAGTTAACTCTTCAGTAAACAGTACTTCACATTGACTATAACAATCAATGATCCGACATCAGATATGACACACGAGGAGATTTAAATAAGCATGGAACAAACAAGAGACAGGTGCCGCTAGCAGCTGACGGTTGACATGATCAGCGTTCCCATGGAAACAAATAAGGGTGAAACGTAAACACGCTTTGACAAAAAACAGACAGGGAACGATGATGCCACGGCCCTCGTCAGACAAAAACCCAACCTGGCAAGTTAACAGGACCATGAAATCACAAGAGAGGGCTCGGCGGTAACACGCACACGGTGGTCCCAAACAACCGGACCTGTGCGCTTACACAACTGGGTACACAAAACACTGAGAAAGGCCGATACTACCATGGTCCCGTCAGGCACAACCCCATCCTGACATGATGACCGGACCATGACAAAAATGTGCGCATGAAATTTCACATTTTGCTTTACACCTCCTGCCTTACAGAATAATGTTGTTATACATGCACAGACAAATGAAAATTCAGTTTCATGCTGATATTAATATCAGAAATACCAGGAGAAACCACAATTAACATATTCCACTGTTAATGTAGCCTACAAATTCAGCTTCATCTGGTAAAAAAAATATATATATATATATATATATATATATATAATAAGAATTATTATTAGGCTATTATTATGAAAAGACACATTTTATTAATTGAAACTATAAATGTAAGTGTAATACTTAAAAATTGGCATTTCATTTAGATTTGCACAACCGGTTCTATCCGGATCTATCTCTATCTCTATACAGAGACAGATACAGATAATTTTGTCATATGAACTAATACAGATACAAATACAGATAATGGCTTTGCTGCACAACCCTCATTATAATGTTTTTTAACTAATTGTTTTAAGTGGTATTTATTCCAACTTTTCTTAACCTGTGATGGCAAATGTATACTGTGTCACCTATTCCTTACAAAAAGCATTCTAAAGTGCTAATTTGGTATTCAAGAAACTTTTCTTATTGTTAGAACAATTGAAAATGGTTGCACTACCATCTGGAAATCACAATACAGTGGGTTTTCCCCATTTGGTGAGGTATTGAGTTCTTACAAGTTACTTTACACTTGCAATTAAAATTTTGGTTTTAAAAATAGGCAAAAAGAAACACATTTCTCCTGAAATTCTATTGTCTCCTAAAGTCTATTTTTTTAGAGAGATGATGCCCATCCCATGAATTACTGTTTTTAAAAAATAATCTACTGTATAACAAGGATAGAGAGGGAAATGGATGGCCAGATACACAACAAAAATACAAGTACATCACAGCCAAAGGCCTGCATTGCTGCAAGAGGATTCTTGGACAAACAGAACATTTTAAGAATACAACAATTTTTTTACATAGAACTCATAGATCTCTAAATCGTTTCTAAACTACGTAATTTGCATTGTGACTGAAACACATTCCTATTTCAAGTTTATTCTCATTCACATATGTCCAAGTATTTTGGCTGTTAAGTTAACATACTGTACTAAACTAATATAATGCAATATCATAGAGGAGGAAACTGATCCTCTATGATATTGCGGCAATTATTCAGATATGGAATGTGATTATTAAGCAAACTTTTATCAACTCCTACATGCCAAATGAATAAAATAAGGCAAAAATAAACATTTCGCACAGTGTTTATTTAGTGAGAGATTGAGTGAGTGATTCAAATACTAAAAGTGGTTGTTTTGTATATGTACTATTCAATTAAATTCAAAGGGGCTTTATTGGCATGAATGTAAACAATACAATATTGCCAAAGCAGAGGTTGTGTAAAAACAGAACTACAACTTAATCTACAATAAAATTTAGTTTAACAAATGTAACAAATATAAAGTTAGTTCAGAACTGCTGAAGACCACTATTGTATTGTGATACACAGTTGTGTATGCACAACTGATGCACAGTTGTAATAATAAAGTATTAATTAACATTATGGTTATTTAACATATTGACATATTAAGTAAAATGTAGTATTTAGTTACTGTGGCAGGGCGGAGGACGGGGCCGGGTCGTGATCCTACGCACCCGGTCCCGTATTAGGCTAATCAAGCCTCCGAGGTATAAAGGTCGACTGCAGGGTGTCGTGCGGGGGGAGAGAGATCGTTAGCGGACATGTCCGTCATGTGTGTGTTTATGTGGTCTTTTGAGTTTATCATTAAAACTATTATTTATATTGAAAAGCCGGTTCTCGCCTCCTCCCTTCCATTGATCCCTTTACAGTTACATTATGTTTTGTGATTTCTCATACCTTCTTTATATGTGATCCATCACTTGTGCACTTTTGGCCTCTAGCAGGTGAGGCTTTTCAGACAGATAAACAGCAGCACAGGGCAGTGAAGTACAGTACATCACCATGAGTGAGAGTTGTACCAACTAGGACCGTTTATTTTGAAGAGATGGGTGAACGGTTACGGAACTGATGCGGATTAATAGAAGCGGAGAGCCCATCTGTGCACGTGATGGAGCAAGGAACAGCACGGCAGGAAAAAAAGTAAAAAGAAGATTACAATGTATGTCATTGTAACTATATCAGATATTATTAATAAAACACAGGAACTCGTTCCGTGGGCAATTTTCACCCCCCATATTTTTAATTTCTGGGATATTTTTTTCAATTTCCTACACTATTGGCATTGTGTCTTTCTATATTTAAAGCATTTAAAAAGTTTGTTTAAAGGGGTCATATAATGGTACATGCACTTTTTCAAGTTGATTGTACTGAAATGTGTGTTGGCTGTGCCTGTACACAACCATCCTATTATGATAAAAATCCATCCAGTGTTTTTGTTTTAATGTCCTTATATATTTTCCCCTGCCTCAAATCGAGCCGTTCGACCGTGTGACGTCACACGGTTGGACGCCCCTCCCAGGATTGTTGATCGACAGCAGTGTTTCAACACAGACCCGCCCTCGCTCGTGAGCGAGCTGTCAATCATAGTCCGTCATCATTGTTGATACACTGGAGCAGAATGGCACCTAAGCGATTGTGGTTTTCTGTTCTTCGGTGTAATAACGAACACAGCAGTCATTTTGATGTTCCTAAATCTGAACCGCTGAAGACGCAGTGGCTGAGTTTTGTTTACGATGGGAATATTCCCCACGAGCAACGTCAATGCGTTCATGTTTGCGCGAATCATTTTTCACCAGACTGCTTTATAAACGAGGGTCAGTATAAAGCTGGTTTTGCTAAGAAGCTGCTGCTGAAAAAAGATTCGGTACCAACTATTTATATTCCCTCTGCACCTCCAGAAGAAGTAAGTGTAACGCTTTATTAACCTTTATATTAATCTTTGCAAATCGCTTGCACGCTTCACAATGAATGTGGCTAATGTTTACACTCAGGGTACATTACGGCATGTTTTACATAACGTTACGACGTTCTCAATATAATTCATAATCCCACGTTTATAATGAACAACGCGTTATGGTTATTGTGTTATTAAAAACTGTGTACGCAGGTGTTACAGTTAACATGGTAACACTAAGTTACACCTGGTTTACTTGTATGTTACTGATTAAGAAGTAATGTCAAAAAACAGTTATACGGAGAATAACTCCAGAACGGAGGGGCGGGGTGACCAAAGCTCATTATCATTTAAAGTCATATGCTCTGAAACGGCGTGCAGAAAATAGAGCTGTTTTTGAGCAGGTAAAATTAGTGTTTTCTTAAAATACTAATGAGAATTTTTAATAAAAGTATATTACAAAGTTTTCATTTAGACCCTAAAGATTCATATTAACTTGTACAAAAATGGCATTATATGACCCCTTTAAGACATATTTTTACGATCCCTGGTTGTCTGCCCCGTGTTTTCCGTGTCGCCGTCACCCCGATTCCCGTCCTTCATCACTATGTCATTGTTCGCACCTGATTGTCATCTGTTATCATCATGTCTCTGTGTATTTAATCCCCGCTGTTCCTCCATTCCCTTGTCGTTCGTTGTTCTGACTGTTTTGATGTCTCTGAAGGTTCCGATGTTTACTCTGTTTCCTGTCTTGCCGTGTTCATCCTGCCATGTTTACCCAGTCCGTGTTCCTTCGTTGTTTTCATGTTTTAGTTTCAGTTTTCCCATCGTGGTTGTTTCATTTGCTCCTGTCTGTTTATTTCCACTATTGTTCAATAAATCCGCTTATAGATCCTCACTCCCTGCCTCCTCCGTCTTGTCATAACAGAACGAACGACCAGGGAATGGAAGAACAGCGGGGTTTAAATACACAGAGACATGATGATAACAAACGACAATCAGGTGCGAACAATGACATAGTGATGAAGGACGGGAATCGGGGTGACGGCGACACGGAAAACACGGGGCAGACAACCAGGGATAGTAACATAACCCCTCCTCAAAGGATCGGATTCCAGACGATCCTAAACAAAACATACACAAAAAAATAAATAAATAAAAATCGTCCAAGGAATGAGGGGGGGACTGGCAGACCACGGAGAGCACACGGGGCAGACAACCAGGGATCGTACCACATATATTAGCAAGTAAACAAGATATACCCATATATATATGTCAAACTACATTATGTTAATGTTTGACACAGTTAAAACATTACCTTAAAAACAATTAAGTTTGATCAGTGGTTAAACGTGTTCAGACAGTTTCCCTGTACCTGAATGAACAGCCCCTTTCCAGAATAAAATGCAATATACAGAAAATCACAGCATTACTGTTCTTGTATAGTGACAGGGCAGAAGCTAGAGAAGAGAGGACACCGGCAGCAGTTTATGCAAGCTGCTGTGCTCACGATGCTGTGCCCCACGGGCTTCCGTTGAGCAGCACACAGAGCATTTTAGTTTGAACACAGATGTAGTGCTTATAACTTGCTGATTTATTCTTCTCAAAAAACTTCCCAAAAAATCTGATATATTATGTTTGTTTTGTTTTTTTGTACTTTGTAATTGTGATGAAAAACAACTGTAGCAAAGTTGAATACTTCATTTTAATCAACTCAAGTAAAAGTTATTTTATTTATTTATACTTAATAAAATAAAAAGTGCATAAAAAAAAAATGCACACAAGTACTGTAAAAAATATTAATCATCAAAAGCTCAGGACTGCAAATCTATTCTGGGGAAAGTGTTTTTTAACCTCCTAAACTGCACAAAGATGGCAGACCTTCCATCTTTAGCTGGGTGTTCTTGCAAGAGTATGCAGTTTTCTTTCTCCCTAGTGCGTATGTGTGTGTGTTTGGCGTGGGGGCTGATGTTGCGTGTGTATGTATGTTCCTTTGCATATGCAAGCATGCAATTATCCTTTTCCCTCCTGCTTCAAATTCCATAATTGAAAACTAGTGAAAAACACGCAAGCAAGGGCCAATAGCTGTGTCCGGTCAGAGAGCCTGTTAAATTCACTGACTGACTGGAGCAAAAAATACATTTAGCTGATCCACAAATGTTGTAACTGCCTTGGGTAAGCATACATCGGTTCTTTAAGCATATATGGTAGATATTTAAAGTTTATAATCTGTAATGCACAAAGAGGCCCTCTTACACTTGCTGTGGCTGTACCACAGTACGGAGATGTACTTTAATATATACCATGATCAGGGTTTAAATTTGGATTTGGGAGGTAAGGGAACCCTAAAATCAGGTGATTGCTATTGTACCATCCCTTCAATTAAAAATATGGGTGTCTAAATATAAATTTATTCAAAGGCCTGTATGGTATACAAATCATAGATTTTTTTTTTTTTTTCTTTTTCAGATTAATCTCTTTGACTGGGATTCTGTTGTGTGATTTGTCTGTAATTATTTATGTATTGTATGTCATTATTTAGCTTATTTGAAAATATATCATTATATAGAATATTTGGTTTAGTATTTTACATTAAATGACAAAAATACATTATTAATAATGAGATCAGATGTACAGTATTTTATGTATTTTATAAAAATCAGATGCAAGCACTTTTCTTAAGGGGGCATATTCCCCAACACTTCACACAACTACTTTTAACACAAATTGTTTAGCTGAAAATAAAATGTCAAACAGAAACATTTTCACTCATCTTACTATATATTTATTTAGAAAACAAACAAACTTTTCCAAAATAAAACACACACACACACACACACACACACATACACACATCCCTCGATCCTGTCTAAACTCCCAGTCCCTGCCACTGAAAAACATCCCCACAGCATGAAGCTGCCACCACCATACTTCACTGTAGGGATGGTATTGGCCAGGTGATGAGCGGTGCCTGGCTTCCTCCAGACATGATGCTTGCCATTCAGACTAAAGAGTTCAATCTTTGTTTCATCAGACCAGAGAATTTTGTTTCTCATGGTGTAAGAGTCCTTCAGGTGCCTTTTGGCAAAATCCAGGTGGGCTGTCTTGTGTCTTTTACTGAGGAGTGGCTTCCTTCTGGCCACTCTACCATACAGACCTGATTGGTGGAGTGCTGCAGAGATAGTTGTTCTTCTGGAAGGTTCTCCTCTCTCCACAGAGAAACGCTGGAGCTCTGTCAGAGTGACCATCGGTTCTTGGTCACCTCCCTGACTAAGGCCCTTCTCCCCCGATCGCTCAGTTTGGCCGGGCGGCCAGCTCTAGGAAGAGTCCTGGTGGTTCCAAACTTCTTCCATTTACGGATGATGGAGGCCACTGTGCTCATTGGGACCTTCAATGCTGCAGAAATGTTTCTGTACCCTTCCCCAGATCTGTGCCTCAATACAATCCTGTCTCAGAGGTCTACAGACAATTCCTTGGACTTCATGGCTTGGTTTGTGTTCTCACATGCACTGTTAACTGTGGGACCTTATATAGACAGGTGTGTGCCTTTCCAAATCATGTCCAATCAACTGTATTTACCACAGGTGGACTCAAATCAAGTTGTAGAAACATCTCAAGGATGATCAGTGGAAACAGGATGCACCTGAGCTCAATTTTGAGTGTCATGGCAAAGGCTGTGAATACTTACGTATGTACATGTGATCTTTTCGTTTTTTTATTTTTAATAAATTTGGAAAGATTTGAAACAAACTTCTTTCACGTCATTATGGGGTATTGTTTGTAGAATTTTTAGGAAAATAATGAATTTAATCCATTTTGGAATAAGGCTGTAACATAACAAAATGTGGAAAAAGTGAAGCGCTGTGAATACTTTCTAGATTCACTGTATATGTATAGGTAATATAATGTTATTTCTGGTGGGAACTAAAATGACAGGTGTTCAATTCACGTGGGGCACTTATCACTGATGCACACTGTATTATAATTGGGTGTGGGAGTTGCGTCAGCCTCAGACCACTGGCATATGCTGAGGAGGCAAGATGCATGTATTCAGTTCAAAGTTAATGAATAAGTAAACAAAGTATGTTTTGAGTGTTTGTATTTTCAAATCGTTTTGAATTGGTTACAATTGTATGAGTTTTGGATTAATCACTAGACGCACGTTGTACTAACTAATTACCATTTTGTGTTTAGTGTAGTGTATGGGGAGAGACTGATGTTTACCGATCATTTCTTTTGATAAAGTGGCCCATGTTTTCCAGGTATTTTCTGTTTAAATTTTGCGCATACAAAAATACATAAATGGGATCTAGTTTACTTAAAATTCAGTTTATGATGTGAATACAGAGTTTATGCTAAATACATGTATAGGTTATCTATATATAAGATATGCTATATATATGTATATATATTTGATATATATTGTTGAATGTGATGTTATATGGGAATGACAGAGGAGGGAGGAAGTCACACATGTTCAAGTCACAAGCAAGTCTCAAGTCTTAACCATCAAGTCTCGAGTCAAGTCTCAAGTGCAGTGCAGACAAATCAAGCAAGTCAAGTCAGGAGACTCACCTCAAGCAAGTAAATTCGAGTCCTGATGAGTTTCAAGTCAAGTCGAGTCAAGCCACAGTACTAAAATAAAATACATATCTTTACATTCATTTTTTTACATAAATTGTATAATGGTAATGTGTTATGTATATATATATAGTGAATGTAATGAATTGCTGTATTTTTATTGTGGGCACTTAAAAATACTGTGAATACTTCTAGATACCTTATTATCTGAATTATTTCGATTTTTAGAATTAACCAGTTAAAATGTATAACTCTGTGTGTATGCTGTGAAAAAATGCCGATTTTCAGATTTTCACATTGTTCTAACAAAAAGGCAGACGATCTGAATGAAAATGCAAATTCGCTCTCTGACAGTAGGTGGCATTTATGCAGCATTGACAGAACGCCCCTCCACGTTCCCGGCGACTCGTGGGGACACTCCTCCGCCCCTGGCAGCGGCCCTACCACTCCAGGTGGTCAGGGAGTCACTTCCCTCCTCCCCTCGTGGACGGTGGTCTTTTTCGACCCCTCCGTGTTTCAGGGGGATGGCAGGGTACTCCTGATGTGCACCAATCAAGTATCTCCTGTATTCCCTATACACGCATGACTGTGTGGCAACACATAGCTCCAATACCATCATTAAGTTTGCTGACGATACGATGGTGGTAGGTCTGATCACTGACAATGATGAAAGAGCCTACAGAGAGGAGGTGCACACTCTGACACGCTGGTGTCAGGAGCACAACCTCTCCCTCAACGTCAGTAAAACCAAGGAGCTTGTAGTGGACTTCAGGAAGAAAGACAGAGAACACAGCCCCATCACCATTATTGGAGCACCGGTGGAGAGAGTCAGCAGTTTCAAGTTCCTCGGTGTCCACATTACTGAGGAACTCACATGGTCCGTCCACACTGAGGCCGTTGTGAAGAAGGCTCACCAGCGCCTCTTCTTCCTGAGACGGCTGAGAAAGTTTGGAATGAACCACCATATCCTCACACGGTTCTAGACCAGTACTGTAGAGAGCATCCTGACTGGCTGCATCACCGCCTGGTACGGCAATAGCACCGGCCACAACTGCAAAGCCCTGCAAAGGGTGGTGCGAACTGCCAGAAACATCATCGGAGGTGAGCTTCCCTCCCTCCAGGACATATACACAAGGCGGTATGTGAAAAAAGCTCGGAGCATCATCAGAGACTCCAGCCACCCGAGTCATGGTCTGTTCTCACTGCTACCATCAGGCAGGCGGTATCGCAGCATCAGGACCCGCACCAGCCGACTACATGACAGCTTCTTCCCCCAAGCAATCAGACTGTTGAACACTTGATCTATCAGGATCAATAATTAGCACTGCACTTTATTAACCTATAATCTCACACTGGACTGTCAACATATTCTCCTAAATTCAACTACTTATATATATTTCATATACTCCCACTTATTGTATATTGTGTATTCTATATTGTGTGTATTGTCTACTGTACATTGTATAAAATTATTGTGTTGTGTAAGTATGTGTTCATTTCATATGTAAATTGTGTTGTGTAAGTATGTTGTTTATTGTAATTGGTATATGTCTCATCACTGTCATGACTGCTATGTTGCTCGGAACTGCACACAAGAATTTCACCTACTGTTGCACTTGTGTACATGGTAGTGTGACAATAAAGTGATTTGATTTGAAGTGTCCCATGTTTTCAAGTCTTCTAGATCAAATTAAAAAGAGGAGCTGATCCCAATCTGTTGTCTCTGGCTTGGAATTTCTTGGAAGGTAATATCAAGTCTGCTACACACACATAAATATACAAAAAACAGAGTCATATTTTACAGTATGTTGGTCGAGAGGCCTTTTGATCTGGAGTGGTAAGCATTTGATATTTTGATCCTATGATGTTGCTTTTGATGTTAGTGATCCATGTATACAGCTTTGTAACAAACTAAGCAAAATTGCTTCTGCATTTCAGTGGATCTCAGAAATGGATATGCAGATGATTCAGTAATTTGCAATTTCTATTAATCAAAGATTGGATCATGGAGCAATACAGAAGCGGAACGCATATCTGTATGTAGATGTGCACAGTCATGTGCCATTCTCAGATTATGCCACCTATAATAGCAACCGCAACTGACTAGAGAAAAGCATAATGAACTTCAAAGGTTTTCAAGCAAGTGCACTAGCTAAATGGAGCTGGAATGTGTCAAATGGATTAAACTAAAAACATGTCAGAGCACACAAATGGAATGGATTGACAATCCATTTTCTTTCTTTTTTAAATCAAAGTTGCTGGAACACTGTTTCTGGCCCAATTTAATCCATGCCCATGATATTGAATAACTACCATATTCATATACCATGGCATTTACATGGTACTCCAAGGTACCCCTGTTGAAAAGACTAGCATTCTGGTCTCCAGCAACTTTAGTGATTTGAATGCTGGTCCTCTGCATGACTGGTGTCTTCTTCCAGGGTACTAAACTAGCTTAACCAGAGAGATTTCCTTGGTCAACCAGCTTCAATAGAAAGGCAATGAAGGTTGACCAGCACTTACTGTAGTTACTAGAAAATGCCCAAAATTCTGTGGTCTTACCATGATACATACCCAAAATACCATGTTACTACCATGAAGAAAAATGCAGCAAGGACAGTATAATTCCCGGTACATTTTTCAGTCAAAGTAAACATGCCTTACACCAGGCCCTTTTTTACACATTGTACTTTGATGTTCAAAGCTAAAGCCATTATCTAAGTGGATTATAAAAAGATTACATCAGCTCCAACTGAAACCTTTACAGGCTTCCGGTAAAATGACTTTGAACATTGTGGAAGGAAAGAGTGAATGTTGAAGATGAGCAGAGGAAATTGCGAATGACTGGGAGGAATTAAGGCATTCATGGCTAGAGTGCAGAACAGAGAGGTTTATGGGCAAGGTGCATTTTCATTAACCGCAACTGAGGTGGGGATGGCTAAGGTAGATCAAACAACAATAGCTGTATTTTGAACATCTAAAAGAGAATGTGTGGTAAAACTGGTGATATGAAGACTCTAATAATACCAAGAACACACAACAATAATGAAGCCCTACAGACATTTACAGACAAGTCACACAGTGACTCACATTTCTGTCATGTTGGTGTACAGTTTACACAACTAAATCCAGACCAGGCGTGTCAATTACAAGATCATTCTCCAACCCGAATATAGCTACTATCCCTACAGCTACAGAGAGTTTAATCTTGGCAACTAGTTGCAGACTTAACATCAAATGACGACAAGCTTAAATATTGTAGTGAGCGCTTGGCTGAAGAATTTGCACCACTGGGCCGCAAATGATGTCTAATAGTTATTCCCAATGAGAACAAATGGTGTCCTCCTTGTTTACCAGCCTGAAAAGCCGAATCGTCCATTGGTAAAATGATACTTGTTTAAATCTATTAAATCCAAAGATTCGTACCTAAGACAAAAATGGCCATACACCCCTGTAATCTCTAGAAAATTCTGAAATAAAATGCACAATCCTGTAATCACGATAGTGATTGGTCTATCCGGTCCATTGCTGCCAGCACTGAGAAAAGTAACACGTGACCACATGCTCGTACATATTAACTTGTGGTCTGAGTGAAAACAGCTTGCACTGAGAAAGTTTAATTATTCTGGCTCGACAAAACCAACATACTCTTATTCTACAAAGATGGTTTAGGGTTTTTCCAAAATCCTGAAACCAAAATCAAAATGATTATGTGTACAGGTCCTTCTCAAAAAATTAGCATATTGTGATAAAGGTCATTATTTTCCATAATGTAATGATAAAAATTAAACTTTCATATATTTTAGATTCATTGCACACCAACTGAAATATTTCAGGTCTTTTATTGTTTTAATACTGATGATTTTGGCATACAGCTCATGAAAACCAAAAATTCCTATCTCAGAAAATTAGCATATTTCATCCGACCAATAAAAGAAGTGTTTTTAATACCAAAAAAAGGTCAACCTTCAAATAATTATGTTCAGTTATGCACTTAATACTTGGTCGGGAATCCTTTTGCAGAAATGACTGCTTCAATGCGGCGTGGCATGGAGGCAATCAGCCTGTGGCACTGCTGAGGTGTTATGGAGGCCCAGGATGCTTCGATAGCGGCCTTAAGCTCATCCAGAGTGTTTGGTCTTGCGTCTCAACTTTCTCTTCACAATATCCCACAGATTCTCTATGGGGTTCAGGTCAGGAGAGTTGGCAGGCCAATTGAGCACAGTAATACCATGGTCAGTAAACCATTTACCAGTGGTTTTGGCACTGTGAGCAGGTGCCAGGTCGTGCTGAAAAATGAAATCTTCATCTCCATAAAGCTTTTCAGCAGATGGAAGCATTAAGTGCTCCAAAATCTCCTGATAGCTAGCTGCATTGACCCTGCCCTTGATAAAACACAGTGGACCAACACCAGCAGCTGACATGGCACCCCAGACCATCACTGACTGTGGGTACTTGACACTGGACTTCAGGCATTTTGGCATTTCCTTCTCCCCAGTCTTCCTCTAGTCTCTGGCACCTTGATTTCCAAATGACATGCAAAATTTGCTTTCATCCGAAAAAGTACTTTGGACCACTGAGCAACAGTCCAGTGCTGCTTCTCTGAAGCCCAGGTCAGGCGCTTCTGCAGCTGTTTCTGGTTCAAAAGTGGCTTGACCTGGGGAATCGCGGGGATGTTTCTACTCCAGACTCAGTCCACTGCTTCCGTAGGTCCCCAAGGTCTGGAATCGGTCCTTCTCCACAATCTTCCTCAGGGTCCGGTCACCTCTTCTCGTTGTGCAGCGTTTTTGCCACACTTTTGCCTTCCCACAGACTTCCCACTGAGGTGCCTTGATACAGCACTCTGGGAACAGCCTATTTGTTCAGAAATTTCTTTCTGTGTCTTACCCTCTTGCTTGAGGGTGTCAATGATGGCCTTCTGGACAGCAGTCAGGTCGGCAGTCTTACCCATGATTGCGTTTTTGAGTAATGAAACAGGCTGGGAGTTTTTAAAAGCCTCAGGAATCTTTTGCAGGTGTTTAGAGTTAATTAGTTGATTCAGATGATTAGGTTAATAGCTTGTTAAGAGACCCTTTTCATGATATGCTAATTTTTTGAGATAGGAATTTTGGGTTTTCATGAGCTGTATGCCAAAATCATCAGTATTAAAACAATAAAAGACCTGAAATTTTTCAGTTGGTGTGCAATGAATCTAAAATATATGAAAGTTTAATTTTTATCATTACATTATGGAAAATAATGACCTTTATCACAATATGCTAATTTTTTGAGAAGGACCTGTAACTAGCTTTCAAGCTATACACACCAAACTTCATACAGACCTTTATGCTGTTCTCACTTCATGTGCCATATCTTTAAAAATGTATTGGACTAACAGACTAATCTCACAGTGAAACTGAAAACAATAGGTTGACTTTTAGGTTGACTTAGCTAAAATCAGTGTGAGCTCCATGAATGGGTGTACTGTCCATGACGTGGTGTTTTCAGCTGTACAGACTTTAATGAAATAAAAATGAAAGTGGAATGCATCTTTTATAAACTGTAACCCCCCAACCTAAACCCCGAAAATTAATCTATCTATCTATCAATGAAGTAAAAACATAATGTTAAATGGAAAAAGGCAACCTCCGAACAGTGCTTGTCACTGTTTATGTGAACGTAATTAGATGCAATGTGCTTATGGTTGTGGCACAAGGGAAGCTATATTACATTGAAGCCGATGCAAAAATGTCTAATACAAGATGGCATTATATGACTGATCTAGGGTACTGGAACTTTTGGAAACAACATGCATGTTAAACAACTTCCCATGTGATCCATAGCAGACGATCCAAAAATATGTTTGTGTCTGTCTGTATGTCTATCTCTGACTGTTTATTTGACTGACTATGTGACAGTGTCTGATTATCTTTCAAACAGTCTGTCTGACTAGCTAACTGGCAGTTTGTCTTTCTGTAATGTCTATAACCAACAAACTTTATAAGCTATTTTAAACTTTCAGAAAAGTCTTTGTCATTCCAACATCAAAGTTTGACTTTAAAAACATTACAAATCTAGTTTTCATTTTAACTGTCCAATCAGAAAAAAAAATCATCCAGACTGATGCAACAGACCCCCATTTCTTGTTATCCGCCATTCAACAGCTTTTTCCTGTTTCTATGCTTAGCACAAAACTGCTATGTGAATTTATGAGTGTGCATGCTCCACCCGCAGCGAGGACTCCCCACATGCCCTGCCGCCCGCTGCACCTGCTGCCTCTTTTCTCTCAATAATGCCAATGTTTTAGTTGCAAGCTTTATATCAGCACTCATGCTCAAAGCCTGTCATCTGCACGCGCTGCTGCAAAGTTTCCTCCGCCTGCGATCTGTCTTTGATCACAACACGCTGGCTGATGAATGGCACAGTGTAGTCAGCATTTCAGAGGGTAAATATCCATTAAACGTTGGGCATCTGTGTCTAGGCGGCCTGGCAGTGGAATTAATGAGAATTGGCCTCACTGACACCAAGTCAGTGCTATTCTGAGCTAAACATGAAGTCCTGCATTATTCATACACCTGTGCTATGAACAGATGCAAATCTGATCTCCAAACTCAAAATTTGGCTTACATAACCATCGGCCCCTGGAAAGGGCAGTGTTGGGATGTTATATGAAACTAGTGCTTAACAAGCCATGAGATAAATAGAATTTAAAGTAACTAAACTACAGGAAAATACTCCAAACTATATTGAAGCTATTTAAGGGGGGATATCTTAGATCTGGATGACATGAGCAGAAGCATTTACACCTAATACAATTAGTAAAACAAGAAAACATCCGTATTTATATAACTGGGTCAAAAACATTAATGAACCGCAGCATTAATGGGATGGTTCACCAAAAATGAAAATTCTCTCATCATTTACTCACCCTCATGCCATGCCATATATGTTTGACTTTCTGTATTCTGCAGAACACAAACAAAGATTTTTAGAAGTATATTTCAGCTCTGTAGGTCTATTCAATGCAAGTTAAGGTGACCAGAACTCAAAAGGTCCAAAAATGGCCAAAAGGCAGCATGAAAGATTTTATAAGACTCCAGTGGTTAAATCTATATTTTCAGAAGAGATATGATGTGTGGTTGAAAAACAGATCAATATTTAAGTATTTTTTTTACTATAAACCTCCACCTTTGACCAGTCCCAACCAGTATGTGGCTGAATGTGAAAGTGAAAGTCACTTCCCCACCAGAATGTGGAATCAAAAGTGAAAGTGTAGATTTACAATAAAAAAAGGACCTAAATATTGTTCTGTTTCTCACCCACAGACTTCATCTTATTGAATCAATTTGTTTGAACGATTTAGAAAAATAACCAGGTTTATAATAAATTTGATGATATGGGAAATTAGCTTGGATGTAAATGTGATAAAAATTAGCAATGTAGCATTTTGCACGCTATGCCAAAATGATCATACGGGACGTCTGCATGTTGTTTCCAAGGGTTCCAGTATCCTAGGACCGGACACATTGTGCCGAATCACTCACAACCAGCATCTCCCCAACAACATTACATTTCTACACCACTGAATGTAAAGTTTAGGTTTGGGATATGGGTTGGGGGGGATTTGGGGCGATGGGGGGGCAGATTTCAGTTAATAAAATATGCAGTCCTCTTCTCTGTATTACATCCTGTACAGATGAAAACAACTACATTTTGGTGCCCCTCCATGGACATTTCACACAGAAAATGGGGCTCACACATGCTCATACGGCCAACAATACTTACTGTTTTGGGCACAGGGGGCAGTGTTTCGAATTTCAGAAAGCACAGACAAATATTAGTTAATAAACGTCAAACAAGTATTTCTGATTTTAGAGGTCAGTCTGGCTATGCTGCTAATCACTGTAAAAAGTAGATTGACACTGGCAAAGTCACACTGTTTTAAAAACAGATGAGTTGCTGTCATGCAACTGAAAAATATAGTGTAGATAGTAATGTTGTTACTTACTCCCAAACACAAATAATGTAAAGGAATACAATATTAGTTGTTTTCCCTGAGATCAGAGGTGGGGCCAGAAGGGTGGCACGGGGTGGCAGCTGCCACCCTAAAAATGAGCTTTGCCATCCCGCCTGCCACCCCAACTTGGACCCCACTCACGTCCTGGAGACTGGGTGCGCAATGGCTTAACCCTTCCATGTTGCACATGGTCCATAACCCAGACGAACTTACTGGATCCCACCCCTGGCCAAAAATCCTGGTCATGCCCCTGTTTGAGATCTGCTAGCTTCATATTGTCAGGTTGATATTCACAATGCACAGATTAAATTAACAACTCATACATTACTTATACGTTATTAAGCATGCTACTATATATAACGTTAACCACACAATCCAGATTTATTATCCATGTCCATTATTGCATGTTAACCGAATCTGCTCTCAGATGCAAAGCTACCTTATTTGCATATTCAGATTCTTCCCCTGAGGTGCTCATCAAAGTGTGCAGTTAAACATACATCAAGATGACAAATTACCCACCGTAACAATGTGAAAAGCATGAGATTTTGAAACTACAAGAGCTGAATCCTAATTCAAAAATCTCTTTTGCTTGGCTTCATGCTTGTATTATAAAATCCTTTTGTGTGTGTGTGTGTGTGTGTGTGTGTGTGTGTGTGTGTGTGTGTGTGTGTAGACCATGTTTACGTTATCACAAAGGAGCCTTGCACAGAGAGTGAGTCAATGAATGCTACCGACTTTGTGTGGTCACTGCTCAGTGAATGTGCAAACCCTCAGACTGCACTGTTATCAATTATACATACACTGGGACACTGCTATCCACTCTGTTTACCAAAGAAGAAGACCAAACAGTGACGAAAGAAAGATACTGATGGAGCAGCCCCAGAATCCAATCTCAGACATCAGATTGTTCCTTTCAACCCTTTGCAAAAAAAAAAAAAAACAGCTAGTGTGCTGGTTTCCCAAACAGGCTTCTTAACTTGTTTAATCAGCATGATCCATGGTCTACCAGCTCCAATAGCTAAATGTTGCTGGTCAACAGCATGGCATTGCTGATTGACCCACTAGACCAGCACTAAACCAGTAAAGCCAGTATGGAAATTAGACTAAGCAGGGAAGCAGCCCATAGCATAGGAAATACAAATAAGATCAAAAAAAATTCTCAGATACAGCGAGGCTGACAACTTAAAGCTTTTGTTTAAGTCTCCTTTTTTTGCAGATGTTTCTCCTGAGAAAAATAACTCAGTATGATGTTTAGATGAAAACTCAACAATGTGCCAAATGGGTAATTCTCATAAAAACTGTCAAGAAAATCTCCTGGTCATATTTTACTACAAAATCAAAATAAACATACTGTATATAAAATTGTTATTTATTATTTTTATATTGCTACATTATTTTCATTTCATTTAAATTCTCAATTCTGCAATATGACAAAATGGTCATTATGATATTCTCATTACAACATAATTAATTGTATTATTTTTTTTTATTGTAAAGTACATCATAGATATACTCTCTTGGTACTGCCTTTCATTTTTGCTGATTTACAAAACAAAATGGATACACTTATGGAAATGAGAAGGGGGAACACAGAAAAATTGTATTAAGTGTCCTGAAAATAATGTCACAATGCAAAAAATCTTAATGGTCCCAAATCTCCTTGACATGTTTTGTGAGAATCACCCAACTGTGCTTTGATGTACAGAGATACCAAAGCCTGCAAAGTTAGAATTTAATATGAACTCAAACATTTCTTATCAGCTTCACAATGCCAACTTATAGCTATGAGAAATACCCAAGACAAAGTTGATACTTAAAATAAACATTACAGTAACCGAACCATTAAGTCTCATGAGCTATAAAAGAGCAACCTAAGCAACACAACTTTTCTTTGAGAAGGAACTGAATCCTTCATAACGAAGTTAAATCTAAAGAAATCCTTACCTTAAACAAGCGGAGGATGTTTGCCACCATGATGGACACGGAACTGGATGAAGCTCCAATGACACCCACCACTCTTTCAGGCTTGGTAATGATGGGCGATCCACCACCTTGACACTTGACATCCGTCCCATCCTTTTCAATAAGGGCCTGGACAAAAGTGAGTGACTGCTCCAAAGCATGGGTATCCCGCGAGCACGTGTCCAGAATGCGGGCTCCCAGAGTGATATTTGGAAGCAGTTCATGGTCATTATTGATGCGGTCCAGAGCAAAGAGCATTGCTTCCAGACGATGGATCCCCTTTTCCTTTTTTAGCTCACCGCAGGGCTTGCCCTCGTGGCCACGAGCGTGAACTGGAAACAGGCCACCCAAGGAGATGTCCCCATCAATCCGAATGGAGTTCAGATGTGTGTGTCCTGGACCTTTGGGCCTTGCAGCCAATGCAATTAGAAAGAGGTAGAAAAGAACCAACATTGAGGCCTGATTGTGATGGCTGGTCCATCCAACACTTTTGCTCATGGATGGAGACATTGCAGCAATCTGGTTGTGTGTCTTTTTTTTATCTGAGATGTGTCACTTGAGTTGATGGGTCAATGGAGGAGTATTTTAAAGTTCATAGTTATGTCACTTGAGATGTGTATATAATTGAATGTAATGCTCATCAGGTTCTTTAGGGAGCAATCCTGTGTCAATCCGTTTTATCTCCTGTCACAGAACTTCCTCTGGCTCTTTTGATGAGATTAAAGGTTAACCGTAAATCTTTGGTCATTTGCTTTCTCTGGGTTTCCAATCTCCCTATCTTCTGGTGGTTGTGGCTGGGGAACTGTTTTACTCTGAACACAAAGCTTCACTCCCCTGTGAGCGCCTTCCTGGAACAAAGGGAGGAAGAAAGGAATGAGTAAACACCACAAGAAGGTAAGAATGCAGTCAGATGTTCCTGTACCAGTATGGGCATTGCAGGTTTTCTGCTCCATTTCTTCAACTGTCTTTTGTGGCATCTCACTGAAACCCACTTTCTTACTGAAACCTGCACACCCTCCCTCTATATAGATTGAATTTGAAACGTTGCTATGGCCTCCCAAGGTCGAGAAATATGTGTTCGCTCCCATATGCCTCTTTTCAACACTCTGAATGAAGGTGCTGCATTCCAATGAGGAACTACTACCCAGTGAGAAGGAATGCTTTTTTATGTAATGCTGTCCCCCGACAAACTCTGAAATTAAGTGAGTTTGGTTCATAAAAATGGTTCCGCATGATGCATGCTGACATACAGCAAACCTATTTATCTTTTGCAATACTGGTCAACGCAGGACATTCAAAGTTCTCATGATGAATCATTGCTTTGGTAACCTCATGGTCATTAATTACTTGAAAAAATTGGATTTAATTTGTTTGACACTGATAACAACATTGAGTTACTGCCTGCAACTTTGACAGACACCATTATCATTACTTCATTAATCAATGCCTAATTGGTTTAAAATTAACATAATGGAATAATTCTGCAGATTTGTTCATGTTCTGCATGCAACATGGGCATATTTGGGGTTCGTTTGTGCTTTGAAGCTAATAGAAAATTTGCTGTGGAAAACGAATGGAAAAACGGTGCAGGTAAGTGTAAAAAAATAAAAAACCTTGCATTATTTTTAATGCTTACAAAATACTTTATCACACACCATCATGATTCACTGCCTGACCTGTTTTTAACTCCTACAGCACATTGGAGACATATGTCTTATATACAGTAGATTCAAACTGTTGCTGTATCTCCCATTTTATTGCTCTTGTTTAATATTTTTTATTTATCATCATAAAACATATATTTTCAACACTTAATCTCGAAAATATTTCTACATTTCTTACACCTCCATTTCGTTCAGCTTACTTGTTTACGAGGTGACTGTGCGGAACCAACCTTATTATGTTGGCCAATCAAATTGTACCTGTATTGGCAGTGGGATTTATGCAGTTCACTGAAATGTGCAGCTCATGCAGTATGTTCAATAAATGCATGGTTGTTAAATAACGTTGTGACTGTGACAGAAAAACAAAAATAAATAGCTTTAATGGCTTTGTAAGTCTATCTGACCTGTTCTTATTCCATCTACAGTCATTTTTGTTCTCTTATCTCTGTCTTCTTTTTCCAACTCTTTCCTATTAGTACACTATGAGCTGGCTCCACACTTCTCTAGTCAACAGGCACTTCAAAGAATTACAACAGGGCCTCTGAAGTTACTGTGAAATGTTTTTTCAATGTTGGAAAATGTGCTTTGATATTAAAGAGTTAACTGGGGAATCCTTCCTTTGGGAAAAGCGTTCGTGTGAGTGTCCACGGTGAAGCTAGGAGCACATGTTCCACTCTCCCACGCTCACGACTAAGAGAAACATTGCCAAACACGTGAGAGATGAAGCTCAGCCTACAGTACATTCTAAGGTGTTTTTCTTCAATGACTTACTGTTTATTGTGCCAGATAGATATTGCTCTGATTCCAATCTAATTTTAGGACAATATTTTAAAAATGTTATATAATATCTTAGCGTATTATATTATATTGTTATAGTTACAGTATGTATTTAAAAACATACTACCCCCACTAAATACATTTTCAAAAGGGACTGTAAGGGAGCTTGTAGCTTAACACATTAAATTATGAAGAGCTGGTAGCTTAGCTAGCAACAGTTACTAAGTATATTTCCTAAAACTGATCGTTAGTAAAGTCCATGTGATTGTATGTAGAGCGCAAGCTTGTTAGGTAGCTTGTTGACCCATATGAAGCTGTCAGTATGATCTGCGATCATTGCTGTGATTTGTAGGGAGTGTCAGCCCTACCACACAAGTTAATTTAATTCATTAGTCAAAGTTAATTGACACTGCATGGCTGTCGGAGGATGTAATGGAGATATAATAAGCACTGAGAGTTTCTATCAGCAATAGGCTTGGAACTGATGGTGGATAATGGCAATTACATATTTACTCTATTTGGTGTAATATTCTGTGATTTCAGGAAGTGCTCAAAATGTTGTATTGTTTTTTATTATAATTATTGGAATATTTTTATTCAATGCCATTTTGAGGCTTGATGTTTAAACCTGAAATTAAATGGAGGTGAATTGAATGTGGTAAAATAAACACCCAATTTTTAACACCTGTTATATGTTTAGGTAAAAAAGATATATTTGAGCATTTGAGTTACTGAAATCTTTTGGGACTAGCATCATATGAACACCCCTCACTGGTTTTTCTCTTAAATATCGTTAAAATGTATCATGGTTACCACAGTTTCTACCAAAATATCATAATTACATAGTATAGTTATTGTTACTATGGTAAAAGTTTGGTTGATTTGGGGCAGTAACAAATACTAAATGCTAAAAACCACTCAGAACACTTTAGCATCCGCATAGCAATGCCTTGGCAACCTCCCATAACAACCTAGAATTTTGCACAGGCTAGCACCACTCACTTCTTTTTTGGTGATTTAAAATATGGATAAAGGCAACCAAATCTATATTTTATTTATTAAACATTTTTAACTTTTAAGATTACATCATAATCCACCATTTTCGAGGGTACCCACCTCTCTCTTGATAAAATTAGGCTAAATGTAAGGTTTTAAAAATTATAGTCGGCCTATAGCCTACGTATAACTAACGAACCATGATTCATTTTGGTGATGATTTGGGCCATTTCAAGCCCTTAAATTAATTCATTTATGGCATTCTGAAAGATCTGTATGAGTCTATGCTTTCCCAAATTGCCTCCTGTAATGGGTCATAGCGCTTAGCTTGACTGCTAACCAAGGGCACATTAGAGCCTGTGAGTAAGCGATCGTTAAATAGGGCTGAAGCAGACAGTGTTTTAGCCAATAAGGCAAAAATGTACCTTTTATTTGACATTTATAAGATGAGAAGACTGTCAAAACAATATCCACATAGGCCACTAGCACATGTTAGCACTCAAAACATAAATAAGAGATTACAAAAATACACAAATTAGACAATAATACAATGCAACAGCCAGGCGAATACTGGATAATTTTGTCATCTGGTACATCTCTCAAAACACAGACACAATAGCAATGTGGTCGATAAGGAAATGAATCATAAAAACTATAGCCCACCGCAGTGTTCCTTGGAATATTTACATAGTAGTTTGCTGAGAGATTACAGCTTTTGTGTAACTGCCTATAATATTTTTTATTATTTTTTTTTTACGTGCTTATGAAAAGTTATTTACATTTTAAGTAACCCTGGACCATTCTACTCACAATGTGTTTGTGTGAAAGCTCTAGTATGCATACTGTTGAATACCAACCCTAGACTGCAAGCAGCCCAAGGGAGCCTCCACTTAGCAACAGGTTAATAAATCTTTGTTGGTGCAATGCGCCGCAGAGAAATTACATTGTTCTTCATATCTGATCTGATTTCAAACTCAAGTATGTGCTCAAGGAAATATTAGATATGGCAATTATAAATAGTGCTAATGAGATTGTTATCTGTTTCACATAATGCTTTACATACTGTAACTCTTGTATCAAGACTCCACCTCCAAACTCTAAATGCAATGCCATTACTGTTGTGAAAGGACAATTACTTAGTGTGCATTGCGAAATTAAAAGCACAAATTGCTGTCTCACAGGGAGATGATTTTCCACCGCATAAATATACTTGATGAAATTAAGCCATCCTAGCAGTCTCAGAAACTCACATGCTGCAGCAAGCAGCAGAATTTGGATCACACCACGCCCACATGTGTCATTCACAGGTTTCTTTTTTAAAACACCTCCTTGTCTCGGTTTCTTTAAGCGTGTTGGGCTGACACCATTCAGTCAGTTAGAGCTGTAATTGATCTTAAAGGAATAATCTCTTTCCATCTCTTCTAGAATCAGGAGAGACGTGGGCCAGAATGGGATGAGGCTCGCAGGCAAAGCTCTTTTTCTGGAGCAGATCCTTTGTAAGAAGACTAAAGGTGACATGGTCGGTTTAATGCACACCTTGTTGAGTGGATAAGTAATTTGGACCTGATCATTCACAGCAAATTCAGTTTAATCAATGTAGAGTGAATCAGGCATACTCAGGTCAGACCTATTTTCCAATTCACAGCCAAACTATGGCCTCGCTGTGAGTCTCAGGTCATTTAAGGGGCTTAGACAAATAAAGTATGTGTTATTAGGAAAGAGCAGAAAATGGAGACATTGAAATACACAGTAGATGGATGGTGAAGACAAAAACAATTTTTTTAAAAAAATTTTTTTTACCTTGTGTTTTCCATTAGTGTCTCATCAATACTAACCATATTCTACTTCTATTTCAGAAGCTAGTCATAAAAGAAATTACACTGGCAGAGTTTACATAAGGAGAACCAGTGAAACTTGGGTAACCCTTTAATTAATAAATCTATTTTTTGTTTTGTAACTTTTAGTTGCTTACAACATTTGGCAAAATTGAATCTACTACTAAAATATTAATACCAAAAATGTGGGCTATTTAGAAAGAAAATGTATATCTGTTCATGTTTATGAACATTCATATCCTGAATGTTTCAGGTTTAATACAAGTTAAGCTCAATTTAGCTTTGTTTGTGGCATAATGTTGATTACCACAAAAATTACTTTCGACTCGTTCCTCCTTTTCTGTAAAAAAAGCAAAAAGCAAGTTTACAGTGAGCCACTTAAAATGGAAGTGAATGGGGCCAATTTTTGAACATTAAAATACTCTCTGTTTCAAAAGTATAGCCACAAGACGTGAATGTAAACATAATTTTAGTGTGATCAAATCAATTACTAACCTTCTGTATTGCCAGTTTTACAACTTTGTAACCATGACGATGTAATGTCAACAAAACCTAAAATGACTGTAAGTCTGTGTGTCCACCAAAGCGTTTTTTGCTAGCTGAAAACACCGAGCTGGGAGCGTTTGAAAGCGCTTTGAAGATGCAACATTTTTTTCAGCAGAGACGCTTTGGTTGCTATGATACGGAATATACGTGGAAGTAATGTGCTGCAAGTACCTAATTTCACAGATAGTTTGTGTTATTAACATGTACTGAATGTAAAAATATCAGCACAAGATAGAGTACTTGCTCTGGATGAAGGGAAAGCTGAAGCACATAGAGAGAGAGGACGGGCCCGCCGGTCTATGTGGGTTCATGAGATTCTGCGGGCAAGGAAACATCTCGGTGAGTAACATCGTTTGGTCCGAGAACTGAAGTTGGACAGATCCCGGTTCAAGGTGTACTTTTATACGAACAGGACACAGTTTGAAATGTTGCTCCAGAAAATCGTTCTTTACATATCAAGGAGAAACACATATTACCGGGAGGCCATCAGCTCAGAGGAACATCTCCCATTTGTCTGAGGTAGCCTATGTGCAGAGGTGGAAGAAGTATTCAGATCTTGTACTTACTTTGCAGTAGCAATACCACAGTGTATAAATACAAGTAAAAGTCATGGATTTAAAATTTTACTTAAGTAAATGTACAAAAGTATTGACATCAAAATATAGGCTACTTTCACGTCTTTCACGTTACAAATTTAACTCCATTAAATCTCCTGAGCTATGAAAGAGCAAGCTCTGAGCAATACAATTTTCCTCTAGGTGAACACACTACAAGTTGACATGACATTCAAAAGTTATCATGTAGGTCAAATGTTTGTTCAGGATTCGTTGATATTAGTTTAGATGTTTACTCAGTGGCTGAGACATAAATAATTCAGTTAGGGAATTTGGAGCCGCATAATACAATGCATGTTAAACATCAGTTATCTGTATCTGACAATCACCTGCCCTAAAGAGACTGAAACTAATTGAAACACCAACGAGATAAACACAACATGACAATTCACAAAGCTTTGTCAACTTTTCCATCACATTAGTGGAATAACAGAGCATGTTATCACATCCAGATAATGGTAGAGCCTACAACAGAAATTAGCTTTGGGATCAAGAGAGCACGTCAGGAAATATTGTTAGTTTGAGAGTTCCCTGAGGCTCTCTTGCTGATTTAGGCAAATATCACTCTAAGATTTTGGCCTGAGCATTAAAATATTGCAGTGATAAGCATTTTTAGTTTGTTATTTTTTTTTACTCATTGACCTTAAGGGCGGTTATTGTTGTCTTGTGATTGTCTGAAAGGTCTTTTGTCCATGCAGATCTCTTTGTTCACTCTTTCAAGAGTACAATGGAATCCTAGCCACACATTGTACAAAGATACAAAGCGGTTCACATTTTACCAGCTGGAAGCTAGTGAGTATCGGGGGGCTTGCACCCAGTCAAAAGACAAAGATAGAACTTAAATGTGGGATGTCACAGTCTGCAAAAGACTGCATGGCAAGCAAAAACAAAACACACACACATACACTCAACTCTACAATCAGAACAGAAGTAGGCAAATTCAGACGTGAATACTTGGCCAATGCACTGCAAGCAAGCTTTTCCTTTGTACGTTGTTTAAGAGACACTTAAACAGAAAATTTATATTTACTCAATATGATGCTGGTACAAACCTGTATAACTTTCTTTCTTATGCAGAACACAAAAAGAGATGTTGTAAAGAAGATATATCCCTCTGTTTTTTAATACAATGACAATAGGGACAGAAATTATAAGGAATTTAACAATTCCGGTTGCGAATCCTCTTAATGGTTCCAGTTCTTTAACTGTTCCATTAATCATTCTTTTAGTATTATTGAGGAAGAAATATTTGGAAATAAGTAATTGTAAGCTTTTGATTAACTAAACAGAACGAGCTGAGTAATTAGTTTGGTAAGAAGCACTGAAGGCCTATGTTTTGCAGTGTGGATTAAAAAACAACTGACTCGTAAGAGATTTATTCAGGAATTGGGCTACCAGAGTTGCAATGTATCCTTCACACTGTAGATTCAAATGAACCTACTAAAGTGTCAGTTGATCGTGAATCGGACTACACTGGTCGTGATGCTAATTCAATAGTGATGTTGCAGAGCCACTGAGTGGTACAGACTGAACTCTGTAGAAAACTGTAAGTTGACTTTTCTTTAGTTAACATTTTTGCTTATGGAAATATGAAACCCTTCCCCTGGTGGCCAAAGCGGTAAGTGCTGTTTGACATATGGGCATGTCTAAGATCCATTTTCCAAATGCAATGTCCATGGAGGGGAGCCAAAAGCGAGTTGTGAACCAAGTTGTTTTCAGCTGTACAAGCTGTAATACAGGGAAGAAGAATGCATATTTTAGAAACTGTATCCCCGACTGAAACCCCAAACCTAAACCTAACCATCAGTGAAGTAAACATTTTTTGTTTTGTTTTGTTTCAAGGTGGGTTCCAAACCCAGGTCTCTCATGCTACTCATGCAACGGGCTTCCAGTCAAAGCAATATAAACAATATAAATATGTCTGAGCCGATGCAAAAATGTCTGATAGAAGATGGCCCTTGTCATTGAGTCGGTATAATGTGGCTGATTCTAGGGTACTGGAACTGTTGAGAACAACATGCAGATCATGTTTGGTCATGTTAGAGTATTAGCAGAAAACACTGTCCAAGTATTTTAGCATGGTATCCCTGTCCACAACTGCAGAATTCACAACAAAGCAACATTGAGAACTGTTAACAAAACTGAAAGTCATAAAAACTTCTCGGTTACGGACATAAACTTGGTTCTCTGAGAAGGAACAAGACGATCCGTAATGACACAATCGGGACTACATCAGTGAGACATGTGGTCTGAAGGCTGTATACAATCACTCTAATTCATTGGCTGATAGGAAGATAGGAACGCCCATAGGAAGACGCGTCACGGAACACAAATATGCAGCTGCTATGGTGTCATTTTGCAAGAACAGGCATGAGCGTATGCATCAACTTGGGAGTAATGCCAGATTACAGAAACGCCCATTTTCCCTGCATTAGAAACGGGAAGAATGTGTGAACATGGGAAAGAATTTAACATAAATTTTACTTTATTTCTTTTTTTACTCACATCCCAGCATAAGTCATGGGGGAAATCTGAGCCAAAACCTACCATTGATAGGCAAATTCTGATACCAGTTGGCCTCAATTTTGATACCAATTGGCCTCCATTGGAGAATTTTGATACCAATATTTCTCCATATAAAAAGTATGGCCCAATGGTTTCTTAATAAATTATAATTCAGTTTGTTCCTCTATACACAAATCATGACCTACTCAATCATCCATACATGCTAAATTTCGAGTGTCCGATGTGTATCAAACAGAGGACTCGCACGTGACCTATGGAGAACGTCTAGGTTACGTATGTAACCTCCGTTCCCCGATGGAGGGAACGAGACGTTGTGTCAGAGAAGCGACACTAGGGGTCTCTCTTGAGCGCCGATATTCACCTCTGAACTATGAAAAAAGGCCAATGAGAGTTGGCACCCAGTATTTGCATGTCCCGCCCCCGGACATACAGGTATTTAAGCGGCGCAAATACGGGAGTTCATTCAGGATTTTTCTGAGGAGCCGGAAATGGTCCGGCCACAACAGTGGCTCGGCTCAGCGACGTGGCAGGGGAGATACAACCTCTCGTTCCCTCCATCGGGAGCGGAGGTTACATACGTAACCTAGACGTTCCCCTTCTGTCACTGTCTCCACGTTGTGTCAGAGAAGCGACACTAAGGGTCCACTTATAAAAGTGCCATGCGCTGAGCCGTGTACGTGAACTGCTGATACAGGAGCGAGCAGGTATTCTTACGTGCAGGACGACCAACTGTATCAGGCTGCACGTACCCTTCCCCAATGCCCCATTTAAGCCATCAGGATTCCTTATCGTTACCCTGGAGGGGGGAACAAGGTGCTGGCCGCCAACCTGGGAACGGGCCAAGCCTGGCCGGGACTCTTTTCTCTCTATGTTTCTCGCATAGAGCAACTAAGGCCAGGGCCCTTACACGCATTGAGGGAAGGGGGTCTTAGCCCTTATTCAGGGCGGAGAAGACCCTGCGGAGGCCACGCCTACCCGAGAGGGGAGGCAAGTTTAAGTGGCAAAACCATCAGAGGCCTGACTTAGGGCCTATGTGGAAAAGTTGGTGCGGTGGTGGATCCAGCCTCATAGAGGGGGGAACATACAGCACGGCAACCGAGGCAGCCGTGACTGCCTAAGGGAAACACGGGAGTCCGCTCGCCAGAGGGGACAGAACCGTGGTGTTACACACAGGGGGAGTCCGAAGGAGGCCTTACCTGTGGAGCACCTATACCAGTATAGGGTAGCTTGCAGTACCCGCAGTGGCTTGGGTCGGCGAGTTCCTCCGCTGAACTGTGACCCACGAGGGCTAGGGAGGAATCAACCTGTGTCCCAAACCTGGGATCTCCTGGGAATGAAGGCGCACTGTTTACCCTGGTTAGGGGGAAGGGCGCTAGGTGCAAGCGATTCACCCGGTCAGATCGTGGGTGTGCTACCGAGTTCTAAGGGCTCGGTACCTGAGAAAACACGGGACGATACGGACTCAACTCGGAGATTGTAGAATCTCGCAAAAGTGTTAGGTGTTGCCCAGCCTGCTGCCCTACAAATGTCTGCTAGGGCAGTGCCCCTAGCCAGTGCCCATGAGGACGCAACACTCCTGGTGGAGTGGGCTTGGACCCGCAAAGGGGGGGGGCACGGCCTGGGTGTGATAAGCCAGGGAAATGGCGTCAACAACCCAGTGGGCGAGTCTCTGCTTGGAGACAGCGTTCCCTTTCTGCTGTCCCCCAAAGCAGACAAAGAGCTGCTCAGAGCATCTGGTGCTCTGTGTGCGGTCCAGATAAATACGCAAAGCGCATACTGGACACAGCAGTGAAAGGGCTGGGTCTGCCTCCTCCCGGTACAGCGCTTGCAGGTTCACCACCTGATCCCTGAAGGGTGTGGTAGGAACCTTGGGCACGTAGCCCGGTCGCGGTCTTAGGATCACGAAAGTGTCTGCCAGACCGAACTCCAGGCAAGCGTCGCTAACAGAGAATGCATGCAGGTCCCAGACCCTCTTGATGGAAGCAAGCACGATCAGCAGGGCGGTCTTAAGAGAGAGGGCCCTGAGTCCAACTGAGTCAAGCGGCTCGAAGGGGGGTCTCTGGAGTCCCGTAAGGACGACCGAGAGATCCCAGGAGGGGAACAGGTTAGGCTGGGAGGGAGTTATCCTCTGGGAACCTTTTAGGAACCTGACGATTAAGTCGTGCTTACCAAGAGACTTGCCGTCTACCGTGTCGTGGTGGGCCACGATAGCGGCGACATACACCTTGAGGGTGGAGGGGGACAGCCTCCTCTCCAGCCTCTCCTGAAGAAACACGAGCATTGACCTAACTGTGCACTTCTGCGGGTCTTCGGCTTGGGAAGAACACCAGTTCGCGAACAGACGCCACTTTAGAGCGTAAAGATGCCTGGTAGAGGGGGCTCTGGCTTGATTGATTGTATCTATGACGGTCGATGGTAGGCCGGCTAGATCTTCCGCATCCCGTCCAAGGGCCAGACGTGGAGGTTCCAGAGGTCTGGGTGCGGGTGCCAGAGCGTGCCCTGTCCCTGAGAAAGAAGGTCCTTCCTCAGGGGAATTCGCCAGGGAGGGGCTGTCGTGAGGAGCGTGAGGTCCGAAAACCAAGTCCGGGTGGGCCAGTAAGGGGCTACAAGAATGACTTGCTCCTCATCCTCCCTGACCTTGCATAGCACCTGTGCAAGAAGGCTCACTGGGGGAAATGCGTACTTGCGCAGCCACGCAGGCCAGCTGTGTGCCAACGCGTCTGCCCCGAGGGGAGCCTCTGTCCAGGCATACCAGAGCGGGCAGTGGGAGGTTTCTTGGGAGGTAAACAGGTCTACCTGAGCCTTGCCGAACCGGTCCCAAATCAGCTGGACCGACTGGGGGTGGAGCCTCCACTCTCCGCCAGGCAAGCCTTGTCTTGACAGCGCGTCCGCTATCACATTGAGGTTGCTGGGGATGTGAGTGGCGCGCAGTGACTTGAGTCGCTGCTGACTCCAAAGGAGGAGACGACGGGCGAGCTATGACATGTGGAGGGAGTGTACTCCGCCTTGGCAGTTTATGTAGGCTACGACTGTGGTGCTGTCTGTCCTGACTAGGACGTGTTTGTTCCGAATTAACGGGAGAAACTTCTGCAGGGCCAGAAAAACAGCCAGCAGCTCTTGGCAGTTGATGTGCCAGCGCAGCGGGCCTCGGTTCCACCGGCCTGCGGCTGCGCGGCCGTTGCACACGCGCCCCAACCCAATTTGGAGGCGTCGGTTGTGACCAGAACACGTCGGGACACCTGCTGCAAGGGTACTCCTGCCCTTAGAAAGCAGAGGTCTGTCCAGGGTTTGAAGGTATGGCGGCAGGCAGAGGTAACATTTACATTGTGCGTGCCGTGGCACCATGCTCGTTTCGGGACTCGAGTCCGTAGCCAGTGCTGAAGTGGTCTCATATGCATCAACCCCAGCGGCGCAGCCGCCGCGGAGGATGCCAAATGCCCCAGGAGCTGTTGGAAACGTTTTAGCAGGACCACGGCGCCTGGCTTGAAGGAAGTGAGGCATTTCAGCACTGACTGAGCATGCTCGTTGGAGAGACGTGCTGTCATTGAGACTGAGTCTAACTCCAGACCAAGAAAAGAGATGCTCTGGACCGGGGAGAGCTTGCTCTTTTCCCAGTTGACCTGAAGCCCCAAACGGCTGAGGTGGCTGAGCACCTGGTCTCTGTGTGCGCATAGTAACTCTCGGGAGTGGGCCAGTATGAGCCAGTCGTCAAGGTAATTGAGTATGCGTATGCCGGCTTCTCGGAGCGGGGCAAGAGCTGCCTCTGCGACTTTCGTGAAGATGCGAGGGGACAGAGACAGGCCGAAGGGGAGGACTTTGTACTGATACGCCTGGCCGTTGAACGCGAACCGTAGGAAGGGTCGATGTCGAGGGTGAATTGAGACGTGGAAATACGCGTCTTTCAGGTCTACCGCTGCGAACCAATCTAGATGCCGGAGGCCAGATAGAATTTGTTTCTGCGTGAGCATTTTGAACGGGAGTTTGGACAAGGTCCGATTGAAAACTCGCAGGTCCAAGATCGGTCGTAAGCCGCCGCCTTTCTTGGGTACAACGAAGTAAGGACTGTAGAAACCCTTCTTCGTTTTGGTTGGAGGGACAGGCTCTATCGCGTCCTTTAATAGAAGGGAGGCGATTTCTTCGCGCAGGGAATGGAAAGACTGAAAAATCAGTGAATACAGAACAAACTCATTTTTAAAGGAGTGAAGAGTGCAGTAAGTGCCACCATTGAACAGGGAAAAAGATAGCATTTGTGTCTCTTCAACGTCAAAGAAAAGACGGCTGCGCAACCATTTGAGTTTCACACACTTGCCATCTCCTGATGGGACCCGGGGAGAATAGTGATGTTGACAAAGCACCTCGTACATCCGTTCACACTGTTGTAATGAAGAAAAATGCACCTTTTTTGTTTTTAAGTTCTTGGCTTGAGCACCAATCACACAGGAGCTCGGCCGCCACGCAACAGCGTTCTAAAAAGGGAGAGAAAGAAAGTCAGGGGTCGTGCCCTGTGCCTAATTATGTTTCTCTGAAATCTTTAGGGAGAAAAAATAGAAGAAATTAGGTATTTTTAAACAAGTTCCTGGATTTTCCCTCGTTCCCATGATGAAACACCTCCAAACCAGCGTTTCGTTGATGGAAAACCACCTGCATAATGCATAATGGTGCCGATCTAGGCCGTGCAGCAGATAAAGGAGCAAGTCTAGATGGTGAGAAAGGTACATTCGTTAAGCGGGAGAGAGAAACACAAGGAAAAGTCCGGTGTCCATCCTCAATCCTTCTGCTTATGACAAGAGCCTCAAGGCTCATATGGATACTTTCAAAGGCCGCTTGGTTTGACAGAGCCTCGATGAAGCGCCATCATGCCTATTTAACAATGCGATTGAATCCGCACACTAACTGATCATTTTCAACAATGTCCTCACTTGTTGCCACTCAAAAGGGAGAACATAGTCCTCACTTCGGCATGAGTAGCTGAAGTAAGAAAATCTGGTGAAATGGCACCAAAACAGCCATTTTAAGCACCATCAGCTAATCAGTTGGCATGATTGTATACAGCCTTCAGACTACATGGCTCACTGACGTAGTCCCAATTGCGTCATTACCCGATGTCTGTGTTTCTTTCTAATCTAAATGGTAGTGAATTGTTCCAGCAACTATTTCAACAGAGACAGGCCACTTGTATTAAAATGAATGGAAGAAATTGGAATGCCTAACCAGAGAGCTCTAGTGCCCAACAGTCAACGGATGTAGAAAGGAAGTCCCGCCTTACAGGTAAAAGAGCCAATCACCTTTTAGACACAGACATCACCTGTCAATTATCCTGAGAACGTGTATGCACATTAGCTATATGGTTCTAATAAAGTGCCAGAAGTGGTCTTCTGCTCGTTTGTTTCATTCATCTCAAGATTTGACATGTTGTGCATTCTGAGATGCTACTCTGTTCACTACAATTATACAGAGGGGTTATCGGAGTTACCATACCTTTTCTGTCAGCTTGAACCAGTATGGCCATTATCCGTTGACCTCTTTCATCAACAAAGTCTTTCTGTCTGCAGAACAGCCGCTTTTTTCTTTTTGGCAACATTCTGAGTTAGCAGTGAATGAAAATCCCTGGAGATCAGCAGTTACAGAAATACTCAAGCCAGCCCTTCTGGCACCAACAATCAGGCCATGGTCGAAATCAGAGATCACATTTTTTCCCAATTCTGATGGAGGATATGAACGTTATACTGAAGCTCCTGACCCATATCTGCATGCTTTTAAGCATTACACTACTGTCACGTGATTGGATTATCAGATAATCGCATGAATAAGTTGGTGTACATGTGTTTCAATTAAAGTGCTCGTTGAGTGTATGTTCTTTGATCGTAATCTTGACTAACCGTTTTGGAGATTTCCGTCTTTCCCCATGTCATGACAAGAAATAAATTCCAGAGTGCATTCCAAAGATGGCTGCCAGTGGACAGACTTACTAGAAAGACTTTGATAGTGCCTCACTTTAAAGCTTAAAAAAGTTCCCAAAAGTATCATAAAAGTAGTCCATGCGACTTGTGTGCTATATTGCAAATCTTCTGAAGAAAAACATTAGATTTTAATAAGAAACAAACTACAATTTAGGTAATTTTTTAAAGAAAATCTTGACATTTGCTGCACATGAGCACTATGAGAGAAGCTAGTACATGGTGGAATGTATGTGAACATATGCATGTTCACGTAACAACTTCCATTGTTTAGAGGTAAAAACAACGCAAGAAAATGATTGCGTTGTCAGTAGAAAATTGACTGTAGAAGAAGACAGTTTATGCTAATACCTGATATAGCACCCCTTGTGGCAATGCTGATAATGCAACACGCACGACAAAGTGCACAATGGACATATTAGAATCAAGTCAAGTTAACTTTATTTATAAAACACATTTAAAATGAACAAAAGTTGAACCAAAGTGCTATGCATTTAGATATTAAATTGTAAGAGAGTACACAAATATATAAGATAATCAAACACAAACTAAACACCAATAATCAACATGCAACCTTGATCTTAAATAATATCAAATGATACAGAGTAAAAATAGGTTTTAGGAGATGATTTAAAAATGGCTACAGATGGGGTGAACCTTATGTGTAAAGGGAGAATGTTCCAGAGTTTTGGAGTGACAACAGACTAGCAACAACAGCAAGGAACTGATAAAATAAGCTCCTTACAAGATCTAAGCATTCTAAGAGGCGAATATGGGTGCAGAAGTTCTGTGATATATTGAGGAAGAAGACCAGACAGGGCCTTGTACACATAATAAGGATTTTAAAATGAAGCTAATGAAGGGCAGACAATACAGGTGTAAAGTGAACTCTTTCTTTAAGACACAGTTAAAAATCAGGCTGTAGCATTTTAAACCTTCTGCAAATGATATAAAGCAGACTGAGGCAGACCAGCATACATAGAGTTACAGTAATCCAGCCGTGAAGTAATAAGAGCATGGATTACAGTTTCAAGGTCTTTACCAGAAAGAAAATGCTTTAATTTATCAATAAACCTTAATTGAAAGAAAATTCCATTAGTAATAGCACTAATCTCTTTTAATCTAAATTAATGATTTGTCAAAAATACCCCAAGATTTTTGACATGCATGTGTACATTGGAGGAGAGCAGACCTAACTGGGCTTCAATGACAGATGAAGTCCTGGCAGAGCTTAAAATCAATGCTTCAGTTTTGCTTTCATTTAATTAGAAAAAATGATTTGCCATCCAGCCTTTAATTTCCTCAAAACACATCAGAAGAGAATCAACAGAGCAGCAGCTATCAGGCTTAACTGGTAAATAAAATTGTGAGTCATCTGCGTAACATTGATAGGAGACATTATATTTTTGAAAAATGGAGCACAGGGGAAGCGTATAAAGAGTAAACGATAATGGTCCCAGAATAAAACCCTGGGGCACACCGCAAGATAAAGGGGCTGTTGTAGAGGAAAAATGACCCATATTTACAGAGAAAGTCCTCTCTCTCAGATAGGGGGTAAATGTCTGCAGAGCCAGACCCTGAATACCCACCTTACACACCAACCGGTTTAAAGTATTTTGTGATCAATTGTGTCAAATGCTGCGCTCAGATCCAATCAAATAAAAACTTGATCCTGAGTCAAGTGAGAGCAAAATGTCATTAGTGACCTTCAGAAGAGCAGATTCAGTACTATGTTAGGTTATAAAACCAGACTGGTACTTATCAAAGAGATTAAAAGAAGTATGAGTATAACTGTGAATAAACAACATTCTCCAAAAGCTTTGAGATGAATGGCAACTTGGAGATAGGCCTGTAATTTATACAGTGGTATCAAGGTGGATTTTTTTTTTTAAGCAGAGGCAACTGCATGTTTAAAACTAGCTGGGACTACCCCATTTGCTAGAGAGCTGATAATAATTGCAGTCACATCAGAGCTCAAAGACATCTTTGAAAAGACGAGCAGAGGCAGTATATCCATTTTACTATTTTAACACTTCATCTTAGAAACTAAATCAACAAGGTGGGCTGAGGAGACTAGTTGAAAGCAAGATGGAGAGCTGAGAGGCTGGAATACCAGTGATGAACAGAGGCCTTGAATTCTTGGACTTTCTGAGTGAAAAATTTAAGAAACTTCTAACAGGTTTCAGTGGACGCATTAGGACAGGCAACAGAAGCAGGGTGTAACACAGTCGATGGTCCTAAACAGCACTTCAGGCCTAGAATGACGCAGAAATTTAGCTTGCATAGTTAGAAGTGTAAACACCGGGCCAATTGCTTCCACATTGAAAGTTTGAACTATGAGGTCATAAATCTGATGCGCTATGATAACTGTTTGACATTTTATAAGAAGAGGGGAGTCCTACCATGTTTTAATTAAATATTTTGATCTTTTTGCTCAACACAAATGGAAAAAAAATATTTGTGGTCAACCCACAAAATTAAAGGTGTAAATATCTATCAGAGCACATTTGGACTGGAGTGAATAACCGGATATCTTAGAGCAGCGAAATGTCAATGACAGCTGTGGGACCTGCACACGGCATAAACACACAGCAATATCTCCACATGTTTGCAGAGGCTGGTCATGGCTGAGAATAAACAGATATCTAAAGGTTGGGTGTGGAGAATAAACAGATATCTAAAGGTTGGGTGTGAGATCCTAAAGGGAACTGGATAAATGTCATTTCACATTCCCTAAACCTTTGGACTGATAGCACCACCTGCCTGGGTTGGAATCGCGAAAATGCTGACTTTGCATGCTCAGGACAAATATCCATCCATTTCTCAAATTTTACTGTCTAATAGTGCTTTGACAACACTACCTAGCTATAGAATTCTTACTGCCTCTGACTAACAAATATTGTTTCTGACACTGAACAGACTGCGATGGACTGGCGACCTGTCCAGGGTGTCCCCCGCCTTTCGCCCAATGTTAGCTGGGATAGGCTCCAGCCCCCCGCGACCCTGTACACAGGATAAGTGGTTGACGATGGATGGATGGATGGATGGACACTGAACAGAAAAAAAGGACATTTTGCGGTTAGATCATGAAGTAGTTCATGGGGTAGTACTTGCAAGGCGAGAACTGTACATTGATATTCCTCATATTTCTTTGTCCGTCACCATTTTCTAGTGACAAGCAATTTGTCTAAACTAAACGCAAAAGTGCTGTGTGACGTGACATGATCACAGTCAATCAGCCGTCTTGGTTCCAGAAGTGTTCTTCCTATTCATTTTTCCCAACATAATATAATTTATAAAAGGGTTCTAAGCCATGAACCAAACCAGCCAGCTCCGAGGTAAATAACAAGATAACCGTGTACATCCCCCCACAAGCCGACACAGACCGGGCACTCAAGGAACTGTATGGGAGTATAAGTGAGCAGGAAACCATGCACCCTGAGGCCGCGTTCATTGTTACCGGGGACTTTAACAAAGCCAATTTTAAAACAATCGCACCAAAATACCACCAACACATCAGCTTCAACACATGAGGGGACCGGGTTTTGGATCATTGCTATATTTTCCAGGATGGCTACAAATCCCTCCCCTGCCCACCATTTGGCAAATCAGACCACTCTTCTGTTCTGCTTCTGCACGCTTACAGGCAGAAACTGAAACAGGAAGCACCCACCCTCAGAACGATCCAGTGCTGGTCGGACCAATCAGAATCTATGCTACAAGACTGTTTTGATCACGTGGACTGGGAGATGATCCGGTCCGCCTCTGATGACGACATCGAGGTTTACCCTGATAGCGTAACGTGTTTCATCAGGAAGTCAATAGAGGACGTTGTTCCGACCAAAACAATATGAATCTACACCAACCAGAAACCGTGGGTTAACGGCAAAGTTCGCGCGGCACTTAATGCGTGGACCTCCACTTTTAATTCCGGGAATGGAATTAACATCATCACGGACTAGAAAGGGAATAAAAACTCCGCCGTGAACACCGCTGCCTCTCTCCCTTATGAGCTTAATACATTTTATGCTCGTTTCGAGGAAATAACTTCACCCTCGCGGAGAGAGCACTCGCTGGCCGACACTACAGAGGATGGTTCTCTCTCCGTCTCTATTGTGTATGTAACCCGATCCTTCTGACGGGTCCAGACGGCATTCCCGGGCCGCGTCATCAGAGCATGCGCGAACCAACTGGCTGGTGTTTTTACAGACATTTTCAACCTGTCCCTCTCCCTGTCTGTAGTCCCCACATGCTTCAAAACGTCTACTATTGTACCTGTACAAAAGCAATCAAAAATCACTTGTTTAAATGACTGGCGTCCTGTTGCTCTGACCCCCATCATCAGCAAATGTTTTGAGAGGCTAATCAGAGATCACATCTGCTCTGTGCTGCCCACCTCTTTGGACCCATTGCAGTTTGCCTACCGCAACAACCGCTCCACCGATGATGCCATTGCATCTACAATACACACTGCTCTCTCCCACCTGGAAAAAAGGAACACATATGTGAGAATGCTGTTTGTAGACTACAGCTCAGCATTCAACACCAGAGTGCCCTCCAAGCTTGATGTGAAACTCCGGGCTCTGGGCTTAAACAGCTCACTGTGCAGCTGGATCGTGGACTTCCTGTCAGGCAGACGTCAGGCGGTTAGAATGGGCAGCAACATCTCATCAACACTTGAGCCCTGCAGGGCTGTGTTCTGAGCCCACTCCTCTATTCCCTATACACACATGACTGTGTGGCAACACATAGCTCCAATGCCATCATTAAGTTTGCTGACGATACGATGGTGGTAGGTCTGATCACTGACAACGATGAAACAGCCTACAGAGAGGAGGTGCACACTCTGACATGCTGGTGTCAGGAGCACAACCTCTCCCTCAACGTAAGTAAGACCAAGGAGCTTGTAGTGGACTTCAGGAGGAAAGACAGAGAACACAGCCCCATCACCATTAATGGAGCACCGGTGGAGAGAGTCAGCAGCTTCAAGCTCCTTAGTGTCCACATCACTGAGGAACTCACATGGTCCGTCCACTCTGAGGCCGTTGGGAAGAAGGCTCACCAGCTCTTCTTCCTGAGATGGCTGAGGAAGTTTGGAATGGACCGCTGGTGTATATTGATCATCTCTCATGATCAATATACACCAGCACTGCACTTTATTAACCTATTATCTCATAATGGACTGTCATAATTATATTCTCCACAATACAACTACAGCATATATATTATTTTTATATACGTTTTATTTTAAATTTTAGTGTATGTGCATTCTATATTGTGTGTATTGTTTACTGTACATTGTATATTATTATTGTGTTGTGTGATTATGTGTACATTTGATATGTAAATTGTGTTATTTATTGTAAATTGGTATATGTCTCGTCACTGTCATGACTGCTATGTTGCTCGGAACTGCACACAAGACTTTCACCTACTGTTGCACAAGTGTATATGGTCATGTGACAATAAAGTTGATTGAGTGATTGATTTAAAGTGGAAATAACGTGGACTAATGGCTTCTGCAGCTTAACCACACTGAAGGGTAGGTCTGTCTTTAATGGTTTATAAGTTATTGTTAAAAAAAAATTACCCAATGGATAAATGAATGGGATTTTTACTTCCAGAACTAAACTGTTGTGCACTATAATGTGTGTTGCCTAGTGGATACATTTTATTTAATTTAACTCAAGTCTGAAAATTGGACATGGCCCCTTTTATAACCAGAGTTTTACAACACTGGAGTTTTGTGACACCTGGTTTCCGGCACTCTCTCATTTTAGAGACGTGAGAGCATATCGTTGTGCAAGAGAGCTCCGGTTTTGATCATCATTTGAAAATTCTTTGGGTCAATATAAAATTTCACACAAGATGCTTATAAATTGAATTAAATATGTGTTCAGAAGAGTCATATGTTCAAACTGAATTTTTCAGTTATATATTACTTATTTTTCAAGGATGCATATGGATTGCATGTGTGGTTTTGACCACGTTTTACACACATGTGAGGACTGGGTATGTAAATTTTTTATTAATCATATCTTATTTAATGATTTATAGCCCAGAGTGTTTTCCAGTTTAGTGAATAACTGTAATAAATTGTTTTGTGAAAATATGTGTAATGAGAATTGTATTGTTTTAAATTGCAATACATGTCCTTAAAGCCTGGTTAAAATGCATAAAATACTGTGAGAGTTTAAGCATTCCTTTTTTTTCCTTTTTATATAATACAGCACCATCAACCGCAGTTTTTATTCCTTTTTAATAAACAGCTGTCAGAATAAAACCCCAAAAGATCCTTGTTTATCACGTGTTGTTTATTCACAACCCACCAGCTACATGTGGAACAGGATTTTGGACTAATCAGATTTCACGGTGGGTGGAAAACAATCGCAAGAAATGTTTGGTCGTTCGTCAGACAAAAACTCTTACACGTAAGAGAGCTTTTATTATTTATCGCTATATCTTGTTGTGCCTGGTTAGGGAATGGTGATAGGTGTGCTATCTGTCTTTTGTAAAATGTATAATTAAAAAAAAGATTAAAGTTGATTAAAGTAGATTCATGTTCAGCATTCAAAACATAAATGACAATGATGTATGTGGTTATTTGCATACTTAATTGTGATTGTTCTTCCTTTCCTGCATCTATTTAAACATTTATTGATTTACACTGGTGTCGCATAATGTGTTGATTCAGAAAACATGTTTTTGCACAGAATCAAAGCCTTATATCTCAGCTTACCTGAAACATAAAACATTATTCTTTTGCTGCCATGAAAGCACTGGTATTTCCTTTAGGAAATAAAAATCGAGTTGTCTTTGCTGGATTGCAGCAAACATTTTCTTAACATCTTTTAAGATTTAGCCTTAAAAAGAGAACAAAAAAAATGCTTTCAAGCTGAATATCAAGTTGTTGTTTTTGTTTTGTTTTGTGTTGTTGTTGTTGTTGCTTTTTTCATGAGAGTGGGTAGGAATTACATTCAAAGCACATTTAGCACACGCAGTATAGACAAACCCTCACATTAATATTTTCAATCAGCCGTGCAGCCCATTTCTTTCCTAGTGGTTTATGATGGAGGCAGTACATGAACACTGAGGTGCACACTGGCAGCAATAAAATTGGGAAAACACCAACCGTCTATTTAAACTTCAAAAGGAAGCCGTGTGAGCTCTCTGATCCCAACACGTTGGCACAACATTTGGCAAAAACTAGCAAATGAGGACAAGAGGCAAAATCAAGCAGATGTCTTTTTCTGACATGCTCTCTCTCTCTCTCTCTCTCTCTCTCTCTCTCTCTCTCTCTCTCCAACTGTTCTGCAGGGAGAAAGAGGCGGAGTTCTGTAATTCACATTGCAGAGGAACGGTGCACAGTAGGAAAGTATAGTGAAGGGAGGGAGAGAGGAAGAGACCTCTAGACACGCTACTAATTTACTCCGCAGCTGCCTCTTCGTCTGCAGGTATGCCGCAGTGAGTTTACAACAAAGGTGTAAGGCAGTGGTTCCAAGCAGGTTTTTCTTCAGGAATCAGCTTATACATTCGACATCAGGTGGTGAGCCAACCCAATACCTAAATTATCATCAAATTTCCTTTTTTTGTTTACTTAAAAATGAAAATTCTGTCATAATTTAGTCGCCCTCATGTTGCTCCAAACCTGTATGGTGTTATTTTTTTGAATCATCAAGCTGCTCTTTCCATACAAAAACAGTCAGTGACCACAGCTGTCAAGCTTCAAAAATTACAAAAGAGTGGCCTGTACGGCTTGTATGCAATATATTCCAAGGATTCTGAAGTCATACGATAGCTTTAAGTGAGAAAGAGTTAGAAATGTAAGTCGTTATTCACTGATAATCTTCCCCTCCTCCAAAGTTTCCATCTCGCCCTCATCCATGGCCAGAATTCAATTTTGGTGCATGACATTCACTTATTTGAAATATAATGTCACTTTGGCTTCAATAACAGCAACATAGTATTTTTGAATATGGACGCAGATAGACGCAAGCTTCAGCTGAGGTGAAGATTATCACTGAATAACAACCTAATTTTTGGTTGTTTCTTTCTTGGAGTTTAAAATAGAGGCCAAAGTGTTTTATTGGATGCACAGCATTTCACGTCAAGATATGGTAAGTATTTTCACCTACATTTTAAATGTTAAAGCTGCACCACTAGTGTCACCAAATGGAGCTGCAAAAAATAATAATTGTTTCTAAAAACAGTATTTCTACAAGCAGATTCTGGAAAACTCCTGTCTTCCATTGGATGTAAAACAGACAGCCCCATCCCAAACTCACACCACTGGTCGAGCCAAGGTTGCTGTGTCGGGTTGGACAGGCTGCTAAACTCTGTTTTAATACTACCACAGAGCCACAGTTTTTCACTTTGAGGTGAAATCGACCTACAAATGGCTTACTTATAGTTGACTCTGCAATTAAGGTGGCATACAAGAAAGAGTTTTAACATTGAAAAAATTGCATTATTTTTTTTTTTTTGCTATGCTAATTATGCATGATTATATGATTAGTTGTAATTTATTAAGTGCATGATGTGTTGTCTTAGTGGATTGTACACACACAAATACACACATAAACTTGCACTATGGCCTGAAAAGTGTTTCACATTTTTCTCAGTATTTAAATTGAAGTGCTCAAATGTAATTCATTGAGAGCCTCTTGATATGCCACATGCTCATTACATAATCCAATCTCCAGTTCAGTTTGTATAGGGATAATTTTATTTTGATGATGCAGTTATATGATTATAATTTTCATCTCCAAAAAGCTACACATGTTTAATCCTTTCAAAAAACCTTATTTGGATGAGGCTGATGAAATAAATAGGCCAAGTACACTCATTACTTACTAAAACAAATATCTCCAGCTAACAAAATTGTAATTCAGCAAATGATCTGGTAACTAACAGTATTTGTTTCATCTGACTCGCTATGCTCTGTAATGGTGATGTGTGTTTATGTTAAAATACTTTCTCCTATCCCAATGTAATATGTAGAGTGAACTATGAGTAACACACTCATTGGTTGATTCCCCTGAAAAGATTAAATCTATAAAGAGATTTAAAATAAATACAATTCTTTCATTTGCCCACCCTCATGCCATCCCAGATATGTATAACTTTCTTTCTTCTGCTGAACACAAACAAAGATTTTTAGAAGAATATCTCAGCTCTGTAGGTCCATTGAATGCAAGTGAATGGTGGGCAGAACTTTGAAGCTCCAAAAAGCATATAAAGGCAGCATAAAAGTGACCCATATGACGCCTTAGTTAAATCCATGTCTTTAGAACAAATATGATAAGTGTGGGAGTGAAACAGATCAATATTGAAGTCCTTTTATACTATAAATGCTCATCCTTGCCTAGTAGGTGGCGATGTGCACGAAGAATGCAAATCACCAAAAAGAAATGAAGAAGAACTCTTAGAAGGTTTGAAAATGGATATATAGTAAAAAAAGGACTTAAATATTTATCTGGTATTTCACCCACACCATATTACTGAAAACATGGATTTAACCACTGAAGTCATATTTCAGCAGAAGCAAGAAATTCATACAATTCTGGGATGGCATGAGGGTGAGTAAACTACAAGACCAATTTCATTCTTGGGTGAACTACTCCTTTAAACACTGGCCCTCTGGGGTGCTATTAAAACATTGCTGTTTGTTTAAGAAACTGACCAGCACAATATAACATCTTTGTCTCAACCAATAGCGTAAATTTGTTATGGGACTATCTGTTTTTGCCCGATCAATGGCAGAGTGTTAGGGAAATCTGTTAGGGATAAATAGTCATTATTTTTGATATTCTGTTCAGTGTCGCCATAGTGGCACAGTAATCACACACTTCAACTTTTAGAAAGACTGTTAAACAAACAGCAATATTTTCTCAGCTGTAATCAAAGTGCACTACTGCTATGATCAAAGCATATTGATTTGTCTGTCAAATGTCTCCAAGGTATGTGATGCAAAGCAATGCCCCTGAATCAATAATGCAACATGCAAGCTGCAGCATGTATATTGATGAACGTGATAAGAATGATCAATTATGCAGTGATTCAATCGTTGCATTATTTTGTCTACATTTTTTCTTTAAGAAGTGCTAGGCGCTATGTGCACTCTGTACCAATTGTTTTGATTGAATTGTCAGTTTCATGTCACACTGTAAGACTACACAACAGTTTCAATACCTGAGTGTCACCATTTTCACTTCAAGATTGACAGCATTTCTATATGCACCTACAGCAGCTGTGGCCCTCTAGATAGAAGAGTATGTTAATATGTTAGTATTAATATTAAAATATATAATATTAAAATGTAAAAAATTATTTCCTAACCCATATGCTTTCGGATTATTATTATTTATTTATATTTTGTTTTTAATTTAATTGCATAAGAAGTATTTTGATGAATCTTCACACAGGACATTGCAACATAACGATAAATCATAGTGACCACGGCTGTTTTTTTTTCACTCATCAATCTGGTCGCAGCATTTTGTTTTTTAGTTAACAGTTCACTGGAGGGACAATTATAATAGATAATGGCTTAAATTTCGGTCTGTTCCTCAGACAACCCTATCCTATGGCTTCAGAAAACTTAGAATGTAGCGCACAAGTTGTATGGACTACATTTATGATGCTTTTTTGGTGATTTATTTTATTAGATTTTAGTTTTTTTACATTTTAACTTAACAGTTGTGGTCACAATGAACAGTGTAAAATACCTGCATGAATCTTTAAAATGTCAACTTTTTGTTTCACAGAAGAAAGAAAGTGAATAATAACACTCTTGGGTGAGTCACTCTTTAGACTTCACCTGATAAAACAACTCTCCTATTCTTAGGAGTCTCCAGATAAAGTTTGGTACTTTGGAACATGCCGACATATCTACATTGAAGGATAAGGGAGCACTGTTATTTTTCTGAAGGCATTTTTTGTTGCACTACCAACATCCTGCAAGGGGGGAGTGCAGATTGTGTCTTTAAGATGTGCAAATTACTGTGAATCTCTGCATTGGAATAAAGAGGAATGCTCTCATTAAAGCGAAAGGCTACTAATGAAGGAATGATGCAAAGAGGGAGCATCAAAGGTAATAGAATGGGTCTAATGAGAGCAAAAGAGCAAGGCGAGGTGAATATTTTACCATAACAGTCTAATTGAATGCCCAAGTAATCACCCTAAAATTAATTAACCTAATTATGTAAGAGGAGAGAGTTCGTTTGTTTTCGTGTGCCTCTTTTTTCTGTTGGAAGAAAAAAGACTCTTGTGGCCATAGACAATGCCAATGTTGTTAGAAGTGTATATGATAATGTACTGTATTCTAAGGTATCTATTAAAGGGGTTATAAAATAAATCAAAATGTCCTTGCTGTTCTGAAATAAAAGAGTTCACTGTACTAAACATACCCTAACTTACAAATCTAAAACTCCTTCCCCATCACACATCTATACACTGATCTCACTGTAAACTTAGCAGGTCAAAATTTCTTCTGAAAATGGTCTGTATTTTTAACTCAATTTAAACCACTGCCCTCTATGGTCAAAGCTGGAAGTTTTGTTGAACATATTGGCATGCGTGAGCCCCATTTTCTGGGTAAGATGTCCAAAGAGTGGCACCAAAGCAAGTTGTTTTTTAGTTGTAAAATATATAATAGAGTCAACAAGAAATGCATATTTTACTAACCATATGCCCTAACCCAAACCCCAACTCTAAACATCAGTGAAGTACAAATTGAATCTCAGAGGAAAAATGCAACCTCTGAATGATGTTCATCATTGTTTATGAGAAAGCGAATACTTCCTGGTTTCCATGGAACCAGAGCCCGTGTCTCTGAAGCTGATCGCGCAACACACTATCACCAGGGCTGGACTGGTATTCTGGCATTTTCCCGGTGGGCCGACGCACTTTGGGGCCAATCACGGGAGGACTGGCTATCGGGAGAACCAAGGGGTCTGGTGGGTCGGCCGCGAAACGGGCTGCATAGGCCGGGATAAGCTAAAATGACAAAGCACAAAACGTCGCGATATGCAGAAAAGGTCAAAAGGACAGACACATTAAAAATATTGTGATATCCGATTATATGGTCAACCCTCAAGTTTGGTTAATATATTTGCTTTATTGATTTTGCTTTAAAAATTAAATAAATGTATTAAAACACGAAAACTTAAACAAAAGACATTTCTAAATTCAAATTGCACTTTAAACGAAATGGAAAAAGCAATTAAAATAAGGAAGTGATTAAAGCATCTTATATATAATCACCTCCCTAAATCCAAACATTTACCATCTCCATTGGCCCCATTTGCCATCACGCAAGTATCAGTATGTGGCAACAGGTGCAAATTAAGAACTAAAGACAAATATAAATGTAACGATTATTATAATATTCATCATAATAAATAAGCCTATTAAATTCCCTTGTGTTCCCAATAAATGCTGCCAAATGTGTGTTCTTATCTAATGTGTTTGTTTTGCGTTTGTTAATACAGTTAATGCTGCCTAAAGAAAATAAAATAGAACTCAATTTTAGGTTCAAGGTGAACGTGTCTTGTATTACTTTATGATTTAATAACTTTTGTCTTTGTTTCTTTAATACAAAGATACCTGTATATATTACTGAACCTGCAGAGTTGCATTCTCAATGTGTATGAGCGAACTGCTCCGTCACAGCACCTCACGAGATGATTGGAGATCATTTGCAGCATTCTCATAGACTACATTATTCTTGCAAACAGTTTTCAGTTGAATGAAATGGATAAAAAGGAGTGTTAACTCTTTACACGCGCTTATTTCACGAGACAGGGTCCCGTTGCAAGCCTCTGAACAAACACGATCAGACACGAGCATCGATGGCTTTTCTTTTGTCTGTTATTAAAAATATAATAAAGAGTGTTTCTTCAAGCACATATTTTTGACTAACAGCATTTCTTGTCACGTGTCACTCGAGACATCTTACAGGTCGGCCGCCTGTTGTGGGCAGATGAGCAAAATTACTCGCGCATGAAATACATTTTGAGGAGCTCGAACTGGATTGAGCCTTGTCACATTTTGCATGTGGCGGGTGCTATTTCACATCCTGGGAGCAAATAAAAACAATGAACGTTCATAAAATCGCTCCTCTGTATGAAAAATGCCAGCCCAAGGAGAGTTTGTCATAAAAATGTAATCTTTAGGGAAGTAGGCTACACCTGACCACAGCAGGACAGAAAAGTGTGAAGTGTAGAATAATTTTTTTTTTTAATGGTGTCTGATTTTTTTTTATACTGTTGTATTTTATTTTATGGCCATTATTAACTGTATTAATGTTACTATTCATTAAATGTATTTAATTAATACATTAATTAATAACTGCCATTAGTGTATATTTTGATATTAATATTATTGGTTTGATAGTAACATAAAAAAAAAATATTGCCTCATTATGAAGCTTTAATGTAGCTAGCTACTTTTTGATAGTAACTTGTAGTGTAGCTAACTACTTTTTCAAAAGAGTAGCTTGACTGTAGCTTAACTACTTAAAATTATGAGTAGCTTGTAGCTTGTCAAACTACAGATTCAAAGTAGCTTCCTCAACACTGCTTATGGGGTATGCCGCGTGCCAGTATCTCAGATGAATGGGGTCGATTTCAGGGTATGGGAACATGCTGTAGTAACATATTGAATTTATGTGTGATCATGTTGCATTTACGTTGTTTTTAAGGTCTTAAAAGGTACAGTAACAAAAACAACCTGTTTGATTTCAAGGGCCGGAGATAGGATGGAAAATGCTCATGTTAAATAAAATTATCATACTTCTGGTGCAAGAAACCTTGATTAACATTTTAAGTAAACTTACTGTGTATAAGATAAGATCCCAATAAATTAATGAGTAGTTGCTAAGTAACAATGAATGAATAGATGAGTGTACTAAAAACAATGATGGCCAACTCTCTAGTATTCTCTAGGAGAATTTTTCTGTGAATAAAGAGGATATGTCTCTCTGCAGCTATTTGATTTCCCCTGGCTCTGAACTCAGAGAAACACTGGTGCAATTTGTCAACATAAAATGCAGCCTGAAAGACATTTACACCAGTGAGAGACTCCAAGTCACTATGCCGCCTTGCTGAGATGTCGTTCTCCCAAGGAGCTCAGTGAAATTAATGCAACACTTATGAAAATAGAACTCTCAACTGTGCTACATGTCAGACAGTAAGCCAGTTTATTTTGGGTGAGATGGATCCATTCAGCTCATCCTAGAATATTCCCAAGACATAAAAACAGGGCTGACAACAAACTACCTCAGGCCTGTCTGCTAATTAGGCCCTCTTAACAAAAAAACAAATAAAAAAAGGTTGTGATCTTTTCACACGGCTAACTTGTATTTTAGTGGCACACTTCAAAACCCCAGATACTAAGAGAATCAGTTAAGACTGTGTGCAGTACAGAGGACATGAGATGAAACGCGAGGAGAGCCCTGACCCAGTTTCAGGTACTCTGTTGCAGAGATGAGCATCTTTAGAGGCCTGAGGGAAAATAAAAGGGTGCAAATGTAAGCCAAGTTTGAAGCTAGCAGGTCCGGGGGTGGTTGCACTCTTCTGTTAGCGCTTTCAATAGTCTTACCAGTCTGGCATCTTTCCTGACTCTTTGAACTGTTGGTGGAGTGGCAATTTACTCATTTCACAGAAGAAGTCACTTGGGTGTCCAGCAGTGTGCTATATTATATATATATATATATAAAAGGTTTGATCTGCTTGCATTAGTCTTCTAAGTCCTTTAAGTGTTGTGAAAGTGGCTGTTCATAAAAATGGTGACTCTCAACCTATTTGCAAAGATGTCTGCTATAGTGGTTCTATGATGGTTTTGCTGAAAGACTCAACATTTCACAGTGGACATCAAGGGGTGACACAATACAGTACTGACATTTTTATTGTACAAAATGAAATAAAATGTCCTTAAAATCATACATTTTTATGTGTATGATCATACAGTGCATTTAAATGTGCTGTTGTAATCTAAGTACAGCAGGTATTTGCATAGTCGAGTTACAGTCTTCATTTGTCAGTCCAAGTATCATGGAGTAATGGTGTAGTGGGCTAAAGCACATATCTGTTAATCATAAAGTTGCTGGTTCAAGTCCCATGGCCACCACCATTGTGTCCTTGAGCAAGTCACTTAACTCCAGGTTGCTCCCTGTAATAAGTGCACTGTAAGTCACTTTGGATAAAAGCGTCTGCCAAATGCATTAATGTAAATGTAAGTATATAAAAACACAATGTGTACCCTTATAAAAATTGAGAGTTCATAGCAAATGTGCCACAAACCTCCCGCAAATTCGCCATTGATATTTTCACATGCAAATGAGCTTTGCCGCAAACTTGCGACAAATTGTCCATTGTTGCCAAAGGTTTGCTGCAGGTTAACCACTACTGGTGAAAAGCTTACAAATTCTGGCAAACATTTGGGATGAATCAAAAGCTTATTTTCATGTGAAAATAATGCAGCAAGTTTGTGGCTAATTAAGATTTTTTGTTTACTTTTTTGAGTAAACAAATATTCGAAAGAAAGATGTCAGCCACAGAAGTGTTAAATGCAAATTAGAATTTTACAGTGGACAAAGGATGAAGCCGAGCTAGTATCAATTTATGTACGTGTGACAGGGCGGAGGCCTGGGCCAGGTCGTGATTATACCCGCCTGGTCCCTTATCAGACTAATTAAGCCTCTGAGAGGGATAAAGGTTGACTGCGGAAGGTGGTACGACGAGAGAGAGATCGTTTACGGTCAGATTACCGCCATTTTGGGTCTGTGTCGTTTGTTTAAGTTTTTCATTAAACTATTATTTATATTGTCAAGCCGGTTCTCGGCTCCTTGCCCATCTATATCTCTTTACACTGGTACCGAAGACCAGGGAAGGAGGAGGGATACGCCGAGTAGAGTTCTCGCCACTACCATCCACCCCAACGGAACAGCCGCAAGGGGAGAAGGGGCTCCTAACCGACCGCCTGGAGCGGTCAGGGCCGCTGCTGGGGCGGAGGAGTCCCCTACCAGCCCATGAAACATGGTGTGGTCTGAAACCGGCGTCCGCGAGTGGGGAAGGGCTCACTGCCAACCGCCTGGAGCAGGAGAACCGCTGCCAGGGGCGGGGGAGACCCCTTCTGTTCCCCGAGAACACAGCGGGGCGTTCCGTCCGCCAGGGGATGGAGAACTGCCTCCGATCCGCCCAAGGAGGCGCGGCTGTCATCCGTTAGAGGGTGGAGGAGTGGCCGAGAACCAAGCTACGCGTATCGGAGAACTGCCGAGTAAATGTTAATCTACAGGAGAATAATGATTTTAAACCTATTGCTTTAACCTCTGTTGTTATGAAGTGTATGGAGAAGCTCATAGTGAGCAAACTACAGCTGGATGTAGGCCCACAGCTAGATCTTTACCAGATGAATGTCAACCCCATTATTATAAAGTGACACCACTCATTTCACCAATGAATTCCCATCCAGCACTGTTAACAATTACATAATTAATTTATCTGAACACAGCTATCCTGGGTCTCACATCAGATACATCAGAAACAGTTGTATACAAACATGAGATTCTGAACTTTGTCCAGTGGTACGACAAACACTTTCTTACCCTTAACATAAAAAAAACAAAGGAGATGGTGTTTGACCCCAAATCAATTGGAGACTACTCACCAGTGGTTATCCATGACCAGAACATAGCCCAGGTTGACTCTTACAGATATCTGGGCATACACATTGACAATAAACTTACATATAATGTTCAGGTAGAAAATATCTGTACTAGGGTCCAACAGCAGCTACACTTCCTTCGTAGGCTGAGGGCCTTTGGTGTCAACCAGAAAATGTTGCTCCTCTTCTACCATGCCGTATTTGAAAGCATCCTGCAGTATGGTATCTCAGCCTGGTTTGGCAATCTCAGTGTACAGTTGAAAGCCCACGGCTAACACAGAGAGCCATGAAAATCATGGGAGTCAAGCAACATCCCACACTCCAGGCTGTCTTTGAAGAAACAATCATCAGACAGGCCCAAAAAATTATTTCAGACCCTACCCATGTTCTCCACCCTGAGTATCAGCTTCTTCCCTCAGGCAGCTGTTTCAGATCCCCCAGTGTAGGCTCAACCATTTTAAGAACTCCTTTGTCCCCCTGTCCATCAAAGCCCTAAATAGCAATTCAGCCAGAGGTTTACCCCTATAATTGTAACTATAAACTTTTACACCTTATGATGTTTTTATTACTTTTTATATTTCTATTTTTTTATGATGATTTTTACGATTATGATGACTACAGGTGTGTTGTACGATGGGCAGTGTGCAATTGGTTGGTTGAGGGCAGTCTGTGCATGTCCTGTAGGTATTGTGTGTATGCATGTGTATGGGTGATAGCCTGTGTATGTACTGTATGTATGCACTATGGTATTTGTTTTAAAACAGCAGATACTGTACTGTATGTGTCCAAGACAAATTTATCGTATCTTACAATGTTTGTACTGTTTTTTAAAAAAAGCTGCTTCATGTGCCTGGATCATAGTGGTGAATCGATGCTGTAAAATAAAATACTTAGTAAAGTGTGCCAGATCGTGGTAGTCTACTGCATCTCCCACAGCCTGTAATACTCAGATTTGTGCCATTCAATTGCATTCAGCAATAAATTATGGACGGTTTGTGCCATTTCCTGGTCTGCATAATTCCTTGCAGAAAGTGTATGCAATTAAACAACAATGCAGAAAGTGTGTGCAAATAAACAGCATGATCAGTGGCCGAAATTCATTCTTAGCGACTTCCCCCTAAATGTTTATTCAAAGAAAGTCCTATCTATGGCAAAATATAAAAGCCCAGATTGCAAATCTTCCAAAGAAGAAAGGTCATGAACCATAATTCTACCCGATTAGAGTATTGTTAGTCACTTAGCATGAAAAGCATTTGCTAAATGGCAAGTGACTGATTTGCATGATAATACCCTGATTCTGCTTGATAATTATGCTTTTTTGCAAACAATACCAATTCGGTTAGTTCCATTCAAGTGATCAGAAAAAAGAGCATCCATAGACATCTATTTCTAGAAAGTATGGATATAGATGACATCAAGACAAGCTATTCAGAACATATGATTCGAAACATTAATCTTTGGCAGTCAGTTCAAACCCAAGGAACATAGCAATATTTTCCAGCTGTCTAGCTCCCTGTTTATTGCACAAACATCCTCTCAGTGCCTTACCATTTTAAAAGTGGCTTTATGTGATTGAAAGCTGTTGGTTAATGAGCCCGTAAGGGGATGGAGGACTGATCACAACAGCATGTCTATGCTGCTGGTTTCTCGATAATGGCATCGACACCAGCGGCTTTGGTAATGATCTTGGACAAGGTGAATGAAAGAAAATCTCGCTTAGCCACTCAAGGTCCGGCCGAACCTCAGAGTGACTCAGATATTTATCCTGCACTATAGATTTATTTCATTTCCTTCATTTCATTCAATATGCAAGCCACACATGAGAACTGTGCAAAAAAAGAAAGCAGCAGAAGACAAAAACAGTCTTCAGAACTACAATGGCCCCACAAATTATTTGAATACTTCAACCACACTTAAAATGATACACGTGTCTTTCCATTAGATAACAAAATATAGATAGATAGCTCAAGCACACTTTTCATGCAAAAGGTAAAAAAGGAGTATGTCAGGTTTTAAAGGGGTCATATAATGCCATTTTTGTACAAGTTAATATGAATCTTTAGGGTCTAAATGAAAACTTTGTAATATACTTTTATTAAAAATTCTCATTAGTATTTTAAGAAAACACTAATTTTACCTGCTCAAAAACAGCTCTGTTTTCAGCACGCCGTTTCAGAGCATATGACTTTAAATGATAATGAGCTTTGGTCACCCCGCCCCTCTGATCTGGAGTTATTCCCCGTATAACTGTTTTTTTGACATTACTTCTTAATCAGTAACATAAGTAAACCAGGTGTAACTTAGTGTTACCATGTTAACTGCAACACCTGCGTTCACAGTTTTTAATAACACAATAACCATAACGCGTTGTTCATTATAAACGTGGGACGTTATGAAAAACATGCCGTAATGTACCCTGAGTGTAAACATTAGTCACATTCATTGTGAAGCGTGCAAGCGATTTGCAAAGATTAATATAAAGGTTAATAAAACGTTACACTTACTTCTTCTGGAGGTGCAGAGGGAATATAAATAGTTGGTACCGAATCTTTTTTCAGCAGCATCTTCTTAGCAAAACCAGCTTTATACTGACCCTCGTTTATAAAGCAGTCTGGTGAAAAAGGATTTGCGCAAACATGAACGCATTGACGTTGCTCGTGGGGAATATTCCCATCAGTAAACAAAACTCAGCCACTGCGTCTTCAGCGGTTCAGATTTAGGAACATCAAAATGACTGCTGTGTTCGTTATTACACCGAAGAACAGAAAACCACAATCGCTTAGAGCCATTCTGCTCCAGTGTATCAACAATGATGACGGACTATGATTGACAGCTCGCTCACAAGCGAGGAGGGTCTGTGTTGAAACACTGCTGTCAATCAACAATCCTGGGAGGGGCGTCCGACCGTGTGACGTCACACGGTCGAACGGCTCGATTTGAGGCAGGGGAAAATTTATAAGGAGATTAAAACAAAAACACTGGATGGATTTTTATCATAATAGGATGGTTGTGTACAGGCACAGCCAACACACATTTCAGTACAATCAACTTGAAAAAGTGCATGTACCATTATATGACCCCTTTAAAAGATAATACAACAGATATATTATTTACATTTGAGACAAAAGTATTTGGATGCTTTCTGGTTGTCAAACATTAGTTGAACATGTCCATTGTTAATGTGATGAGCTACACCTGTGGTTACTCTGACTGACTTACATACTTTACATCCCCCAATAATATCTATTAGTCACCATTAGCTGTGGTTCAGGTGGTAGAGAGGGTTACACACTAATCGCAGCGTTAGTGATTCGAGTCCCGGTCCACATGACTCCACATGCTGAAGTGTCCTTGGGCAAGACACTGAACCACAAGTTGCTCCCAATAGCAGGCTAGCACCTTGCATGGCAGCTCTGCTGTCATTGGTGTGTGAATGTGAGTGTGAATGGGTGAATGAGATGCAGTGTAAAGTACTTTGAATACTGCTAAGGTTAAAAAGGCACTATATAAGTGCAGAACATATACTCCAGATTAGCGGACTGCAGTATAGTTCAGACCCAAGATTGGTTCCACACAGACCAAAAATAATTTCTTATAAACTAATTAAAATATTAATATAAATATATAATACAAATATAAACATTATCCACACTGAGCTTTTCTTGCTTTACTCTGTAAAGGTACCAAGTTATTAGATTATTTTATATTATAAAAAGATAGTTCCGGTTCTAATTGCTGATAGTACCTGTCATTCTATGGAAGTGAGCAGTTTGGACATTCTTTAAAGTATCTCCTTTTGTGCTCCACAAAAGAAAAACAACATGATTACACAGGTAATCAACCATCTGATACCGAATGTTCCGATACCATGAAATCTGCCATGTTAATGATAACGGTATTTCCCATCAGACATTTTTGCAAATGTATCTATGTTTTTCCAAAGTGGTACTGATGGTGAGTTGGACAAGTAATCTCAGAGACATAGGAGCTAGTCCCATGGAAACCAGGAAGTAATCAAGTTCACATTATCAGTGATGATTGTGATTCAGTGCTTGCATTTTCAGTTAGGGCGCATGGTTAATAAAATATGCATTCCTGTTGACAGTATAAAATTATTCACAACTAAAAAACAACTCAATTTTGGTGCCAGTCTGTTGACATTTCACCCGAAAATGGAGCTTGCATTTGTCCATTCTTTCAACAACACTTCCGGCTTCAGCCACTGGGGGCAGTGGTTTGAATTTCAGTAAGCACAGACCGATTTCTGACCTGCCACCAAATTCACAGCGAGATCCATCTGAGAAAAAAAAAGGTCACATACAGATTTTAAATGACATAAGGGTTAATAAATGATTAGTTATATCTGATATATTCTTATTTATTTGCTGTAAACCATTGTTTTGGAATTTATGATTTAAAATGCATCTTAGCAGCTGCCTCTGAATATAAAAGAAGCTGTCAACGTCATGTGCGCCATCACAGTTATGTTGCCTATATATAGATGAGCTAACACTGCCTGTCAGGTTCACAGATCATATCAGCCCTATGAAAGAGTCTTCAGACTGCATTTCTTTGTTGAAAACAGTTAAAGCAGAGTAGCAGGACAAACAGAGCACAAATCCAACAGCATCATCAGCATGTTTCTATTATTAAAGTTCAAGTAAAATGGCTTGATCATGCAGAACAACAGAGTGAGTCAACTTTAATGAAAAAGGGATAATTTGGAGGTCAGGCACGTTTCAGACAATCTTTCAAGGTTGCTCAGAACAAAATGGCCAACAACAAAGAGAGGGACAAGAAAGCTTTCAGTGTTGTTGCCAGTCTGATTGCCTCAATCATGGTGCTTCCACAACCTAATCAGCCTGCCTCTCAAGTCCCCCAACCAAAATATTTGTTCTTCTTAACAAGACATTCCATTTGCTAGGACGGGCCTTGATTTTGTCCCTTCTCTAACATTTAACAACTCATTGTGTAATCCTGATGTAAAACCTTTGATTTGGTAGCATTTTTGTGCGTGGATACCACTCCATGGTCAGTTTAGCAGCTCCATGCATAACTAGGGGGGTAACTAGGAGGAGAAGACATTGGAGGCTTAGCCCACAGAAACAACCAAAGCAAGATTATAAATTGAGTGCACTTTGATATGAAAAAACCTAAATAAGTTCAACTATAGTTTTTTTAAAGGGATAGTTCACTCCCTAATTTTGTTCCAAACCTGACATATTATTAGAGATTGACAGCCTAGTAACTATTTACTTTTGTTGCATCTTTTTTTAACATGAATAATGACTGAGGCTGTCAAGCTGTTACATTTTGCCTAACATCTTATTTTGTGTTCTAAGGAACAAAGCAAATCATGCCGGTTTGGAACCCCCAATCGCGCTCTCGGAGCACACACGCATGTAAAGCCTGTCAATCAAACAGTGCGCAGTTACAGACGTCAGGAAATAAAAAGTAAATATTTTATATATCATCTAGATTCTAGATCAACCAACCAGTTGCAATATCACGATTGGTTGGTCACGATCGATCTCATGAATGCATATTTTCATATAGAAATTCTGCCACAACACATGAAGTTCCTGAGGTTTGCTTTCGGGGCGAAGCTTTCCAATATCGGGTTCTTCTATTCGGCTAAGCCCTATTACCCCGCACATTCACAAAATGCATGGATGCAGCACTGGCTCCTTTGCGACACCGGGGCATCCACATTCTGAATTACATAGACTTCTGGCTGATACTAGCACAGTCACAAGAACTGGCAGTTCAGCACAGGGATATCGTCTTAGCTCATCTGGTTTCTCTAGGTCTGATACTCAACGTCAAAAAGAGTGTTCTCTCCCCCACTCAGGAAATTACCTAACTGGGCGTTGTATGGAATTTGATCACGGCTCACCTTGAGCGATTCCAGACAGGAGGGGGACCTTCTGTCCCATGTGCCGGGGACAGCATGGGACAGAAGGTCCCCCTCCTGTCCGGAATCGCTCAAGGTGAGCCGTAGAGGAGAGACATTATTCCGAGAACTATACCCTGTTTGGCCAACGCGACGCTATCAGTAAGAGGCAAGACCCTTGCTGGCGAACTCTGGCCAAGACTCCAGGGAGCAGAGAAACCGGAGGGCTCCCTCTACTAGAAGAAGTTACGCAAATAAACGGGGTGTCTTTGAAAGATGGTGCAGTGCACAAAATGCAGATCCAGTTAACGCTGGAGCAAGAAAGACTTCACAGACTTTGTCCAGTCTGTGCCCTTCAGACTTATGTCCACCGCACTAGCCAGTGGCATAAGTCAGGGCGAGGGATGCTATTGCCCTGGCCTACGAGGCGTGTGGTCAAGCTTCGCCAGTAGGTATCAGGGCTCACTGTACCAGAGGGATCGCCTCCTCTAAAGCCTTGGCTAGAGGTGTCCCTCTGCAGCATGTTTGTGATGCGGCAGGCTGGTCCTCTCCGCACACATTCATAAGATTTTATAGCTTGGATGTTCATGCCACTCAGGGCTCTTATGTCCTTGAGTCAACATCACAAGCTCATGTCTGAGGCCGGCGGCATGGGTATTCTCGTTACCAAAGCACTAAATCTGTGCAGCATCAAAGTGTAGCTTTTTGATAGGAAACGTCTCGGGTTACTTAACTGTAACCCCTGTTCCCTGATAAAAGCGGAATTAGATGCTGCACTTCATTGCCACACTGGGATGCCCCAGGACAGCTCTTCAGACGAAATACCTGATGATGCACCTGTGATGCATCTGTTTATAGCCCTGCTACAGGTGCATCCAATGATGTCATCAGCAGAGGCTATAAATTCTAGTCAATTTCATTGCACACATATTCACAGCTGGTCACACCTAAAGTTGTTCCCAAAGCGCTAAATCAGCGCAGCATCTTGTTCTGCTTTTATCAGGGAACAGGGGTTACAGTTAAGTAACCAGAGAGGTTTCATATGTATTAATAAGCCTGCTGTCCTGCTGCACGAATACGTGGCAAGTCCTCATGGGCAGATCTGGTGTTTAAGACGACTGAACACAATCTGTGGTCCAACCTCAGGATGTGCCGGTGTTGTGCACACAGACTGTGACACACACAGTGGGATTTTTGGAAAACGACCCATTCTAGTTCTGAGACACGTGAATCGCAATGCGCCCATTCAAAATGTTAACTCAGAAACAGATCTTATTGCACATCCCTCCTCAGGACTGATTTGCGTCAACTGATCGGAAGTACTCATACTTCATGTACCAATTGCAGTACGTTACAGGCGGTTTTTAGATTTGTATTCAAGGGAACTGCATATCAATTTAAAGTCCTTCATTTCACTCTGTCTCTGGCTCCCTGCGCGTTCACAAAATGTGAAATTGAAAATGAACGGTGTGTGTGTTTTGAATTACCTCAGCGATTGGTTATTACTAGCCAATTGGAAGTATTACTGAAGTCATTATTAATTCTCAAGATTTATTAAGCTGGCCGCACTACGAACACCTTTTTTGAGGTGCGAGTGAAGCAATCTTTGTCCCTCAGTCAGAAATTTCTGAGGAATGGTGGTTATGCACCCGCTTTTATACCGGACAGCTTCGCACCTAAAAGTGCAGGGCTTACACCATCCAGGTGTTATTGCAGAAATGTTTCAACTAGGATGTATAGAAGGACACTCTGATTGAATCAGCTTCCTGATGCATGTCTTATTCCCTTCATTTCAGAGATGCGAGGTTACAGAGACGTTTTCAGCGTAGCTCTTCATTTTCTGCAAGATGGCAAGAAAAACACCATCTAGAGGGCAAAGACGTAGTACAGTAATACTTTATTTTGGACTCACAATGTATTTAATAGAATCTGGTAGTTTGTATTGCCATGCTAAGCCACATTGTCACCTTGCACTTTCATTTGAGTTTTTACTGAAACATTGTTAATACTGAAATGTCATAATTATAATAAAATTGTGTTCACTTTACCAAGAATTTGGTATTTATAGTATTTTATTTATTTTTATATTTTTTGACTAGTAATCTTGTGATGAGGTATAATTGAGCCTTTAGAGTCAATTTAGTTGTTTACACAGTACCTTTAACACATTCATAAAGATTGCATTAGGCCTATGTGAGTTTTGACTCAGACTCAGACTGATCTTCTGGTCTCTGTCTTGACTCGAACTCGACCCACTTTGGTCTCGGCATAGACTCCTACTCGGATGAGCTTCTCTCGACTACAACACTGCTAAACAGCATGGGTAACACTAAACAGAACTGTAAACACAACTACAAACCTTATTAATTACCAACAAGTGGCCTATCTAATTAATTATTCAGGGTGCAACAGACTATGGTCACTCCACTAAACATAGCCCAGCTGACTTTAAATAATTTACATAAGTTTGTTCAGAGCACAGAGAATACATGTTTAGAACACATTATTATTGAGATAAATGAAAAACATAATTAAAATTATTAAAAAAGAGCAAAACATGAAAACACATAATTTGTTCCAAAGTCATGTTTTGTTTTTTACAAGTAATAAAAAAACGAGGTCAAGTAAATCTTGATTATGTTTTCGTGAGAACTGCCATCTCCAAGTTAATTCCACAAAATAGTAGTGATCTTTTTGTTAATTTATTCTGAAAGACAGTTATCTTGCTTCTTAAAACTAAATTTAGAAAAATTGAATTACAAAATAAACAATATTAGCGGCAATAGCCCAAAAGCCCAAGGTTATCTATACCCCTGTACCTTCTGCCATGAACCTTTACCTCTCATGTCTTTCATTATTTACCCGTAGATGTCATAGTTTTCTAGTTAATCAGTTGCTAATTAAAATGTGTCTCCAGAGCTCCTTAAGGGAATTGTTCCTCTGGAAAATACCCTCAAGGAACCAGATAACATGCCTAATGAATGACTAATCAAGGGAATAAATTGTCAGATAAACCCCATTGGTGTAGTTTAATGTCTGGAATGTCGCCTCTGTGGAAATGGCCTCATATAAAGATAAATTGACTGTGCTCTCGTTTTTATCAGCTGCAAAAGCCTTTTATGAGCCCTGAATAATAAGTGGGTCAGTGCAAAATATTTTAATTAAGTGAAGAAATCTTTGTTTTCTTGACGACACATTTGTTTATCTATGTAACTGTAGCAAAGTCTCTTTAAGGCAAGTTAGTTCACTCGGTAGCCATATTGGTCATATCTCCAGCCAGCTATTTTCTGCCATCCAAGTACAGCTCCATTCTAGTTGAATGGGGAAAGACCAACATTTTCAAAACGGTTGGTTGAGATTCTGTTCCAATAACATAATTCAAGTCAGGAATAAAATCTGACAAGGGTATCATAAACTGTGCTTCTTTATCTCAAATAATGGCAAAAACAGATTGTATATCTTTTTAAAATGCATCTTGAGACACCTGTGATTAGTTCCATTGAATTTTTATCTTTCTAACTTTATTTAGACACATGTGGCAGAGTCCAAATGTGTCCTGCCACTTTAAGGATCTGCCCTCAACAGTAAGGAGCAGGAGAGGAGTAAGTATAAAATGGCCACTCGTTAGGGAGTGAGAGCTAAGCTGAAGATATTCCATATACACCAAGAGTAATACTGCCACTAATTCCTTTGTGGATTCTTCCGCAACTAGCGGTGGATCTAATATTATTGAAGTCCAGACAAAAGAGGGTGAAGATGAACAGGAAGTAACAAGTGTCAAGGAGTATATTTGACTAAAATACAGAAATAATATTCATGTGTTCACAGATGCTTCAAAAAATCCAAATGGAGGACAAGTAGAGGTTGCTGTCACTATTCCAAAATTAAAGATCTCAAAGAAGAACTGACCATGTATCGTATATATATATGAGAATTGATGGCTATTCTGTTAGCAGTACAATGGGTAAAATATCCAAATCAAAAATACAACATGATTATATGCTCAGACTGATGCTCGGCATTAGCAAGACTTGACATACAACATTCAGAAACAAGGCAATATATAATATTGGACATACTTCAAAACTTATACATCTTACAACAAAGTGAAATAGAGTTACAGTTCATGTGGGTACCAGCTCAAGTGGGAGTTAAAGGAAATGAGGGAGCGGACAGATTAGCAACGCAAGCTATGGAAGAAGAGGTGGTAGAAATTGAAATATCACATTGTAGGTCAGAAATCAAATAAATAATAAAACAAAAGATGCTACAGAAATGGAAACAGTGTTGGAATAATGCAATTAAAGGAAGATATTTATATGCAATACAAGCAAAATTTGGGAAGGGAAGAAACTGTGAAAGAAACATACTTAATGCAAGTATGCGAATGCAGAGCACTTGGCAAATGCATGGCCTACGCGTGGTCCCATTGTACATACTTTACGTAGGCTCTGGCGTTGTTCTGGCGGTTACAAACCTCACACCACAAGGGGGCAATATAGTGTTTTTAGGCACCACGAAACCGGATGTAGTGGAAACATGACAGACGTTCTACCTAAAATACACAACTTTCATCATTAGATATGTATTCTTTATAGCACTTCTTGTTCTTTAACCCTGCAGTCAATGCAAATAAAGTGTGTGTGTGTGTGTGTGTGTGTGTGTGTGTGTGTGTGTGTGTGTGTGTGTGTGTGTGTGTGTGTGTGTGTGTGTGTGTGTGTGTGTGTGTGTGTGTGTGTGTGTGTGTGTGTGTGTGATATGTTTACCTAATATCAGGTTGCTCCAATGGGTTTGTTACTACTTCTCTTTCAATAAAAGCATCTGCTAAATTTAGACCTGCACATAATTTTATTTTGCTTATGTTTACATACAGTTTATAGCAGATGGGGGGATTTTGACAGGTATGTGTAGGATTATCCATGAATGAAGTCATCAAATGAACACAACACCACATTCCACAAATCAGAGAGATCCCCCACCGAGCTATTAGAGAGTAATAAAAATGAATCAATGGTGCCTAAATTGCTGAAGGAGACCATCTCTCCCATGCCTGCTTAAGGTCAAACTAGGGTTTATAATGACAGAGCTGACCAATAAAGAAGACCCTTCTTTATTCCACAAAATAAAACCCTCAGCATGACCTTCTGAACTTCTTCACACAGAGCTAAAGCAGGTTTTATTTGAAAGGTTTCCTTGTGAGATCCTCTTGAGATCCTCATTATTCTGCAAACAGCAGCAAAAAAGGAATCCATGAACATTGTACTTCGATATGTTAACTCTATAAAATATTCAAGATGCATTTGGAACCAAAATATACACCATATCTTGTCTTGCTAGACAATTCTGAAAATGATTCTATGACCAGTGATCACTTTTATAACTGACAAATTAATGATTACAGCTGAAGTACCTTTTAAATATGCCTATATGTGTAGTGATTTTTAATCAGTTATAACTGACAAATCAATGATTATAATCTTTAATCGTATATAATTCATCTCATTCTACTAAGAATGGTAACTAATCAGCTTGATAATATAATCAGACAATTAGGTTTCTCATAACATGTAATGTATTATCCATGTTGTAAAACCAATGAATTAACCAGTGTGTTTTGTAACCAGGGATTTTCATGTTTTGTTACTTACACGTGTAATATTCATGAAAGCATGTCACATTTAGTAACTAAATGCTTGCTTGTTTATGTAGAGGATGTTGATGACAACGAATGTCATGTCTCTTGCACTCTTTTCAAGATATAAAAGTTCATGATTAAACATTCACTTTTTTGAGTGGGAAGAATGTAATGATTCTCCACACAAGGGATTGTAAATCAACTTTGAAAGAGACAGACAGTTGACCATGTGACTTTGGAAAGCAACTTCTGATTGGCTCGGGACACCTTTCAGTTCAAATGTTTCCAAAACAGACCTGTTCTTCCTCTTCTGCTCTTATAATCCTCTCTTAGAACTCTCTCTTGGAAGAGTTCGGTGGTGCTCTGTGGCACTTCACTTCCTCTGCAGCTCCTCATCCTCCATGCCATGTAGAGTCCAAGGAAGCTCGGGACTCAAAGTCCTGAGGAAACCTCTCACTCTCTGCTCTACGGTACACACACCCAACGGGAGTCATCCATCAACACAACAGATATCGACGGAACGAACTTTCAACAAAGAGCAAAAGAACCAAGCAACACAAAGAATGCAACACAAGGAAACGCAATGACACACAAGTACATCTCCAGACTTTTGCTCAAAGTGCTGGTGTATTAGTTAAATACCTTGGGTAATCCAATTGCAAATCAATTTAGACTCAAAGAAGGATAAATGGTTATTAAGGCATTGTCAACTGACTCCACATTCTGTCACTTTACTCACTAACCTGTTTCATGTTGTATATGTTAGATAAGTTTTATGTTTAGAATAGCAATAAAGTTTGTCTGTATTCAAAGATAATTTGACTGGTATATTTTGATTAAATACATACCTAAATACAGGGCCGGCGCTACCTATAGGCAAACTAGGCTGTTGCCTAGGGCCTCGGCCTTGGAGGCAGGGCCTCCAAAACATACACATGCTTATCCACCAATCAAGAGCAGCAAAATACTATGCTGTTTGTCCATTGGATATAACAATTATCATTCACCTGTAGTTAAACCAATTAATATCACTGTTTACATGCGAGTCACTCCCAACCTCTGAATTTATGAATGAAGAGATTGTAGATGAATAAAATCCAATTTTTCTGCAAATTTATCTGATGGCTCGAGCGTAACTCATCCTTCAGGGGCTGTTAAGCGTAAGGCTAAGCAGGCACGCAAAGAAAGTGCAGCTCGTGATTCAGGTATCATCTATTTTTGAGTGATTGTAATGTATTGTAAAAATAAACTGATTCTAACGATCAGCGTCATTTTGAGATAGATCATTTGACGGTTATTTCCAGTTCAAAAGAGCGCGAGCACCGTTGATGGACTGAATTCAGCTTCTGATACTTTGAATCCGGCGTATGTAGCTACAATCGATTTCCAGCCCTAGTCACTGACTCATAAAACACTACAGAAAAAGTCAAGTTTGTCAGTCAAAGAGCAAACGCACTATACTAAAGCATTGTTTATTATGTTCTAAAACAGTCTGTATATCTTCTAAAAGCGCAAATGTTTAGCCTACATTAACTGCTCTAGTCTATCATAATAGACTATAGACCATAATAGACTTCATTTTTTCGTTTTCCAATCATAAATACTGTTGCAATATTTATTGAAAATAAGTATGCAATCTTAAGCATATGAATAAGCACACAATTACAGTTGACGAAATTAACTTGTCTTTTCACTTCCACTAGCAGCTGATTTGTGTATCATAAGGTATTTCTCTACAATACATACCTAATATGACTATATTTAGTCTATCAAAAACAAAACTGTTCATTATCCCAAATAGTGGGTTAGTGTGTCACCATAAATAAATTACTGAACAAATTACTGCAAAAAACGTCCTGACTTCTAAAAAAAAAAAAAGATGACTTTTCAGATGATTTTTTTTTGTTTACCTTAATTAAAGTTACATTAATATGCACATTTAAGTAAAAATATAAAAATACTGACTAACAAAGTTCGGGAGGAGCACATTCAGATAATCAACGAGATAAGAGGTATATATACTGCAGACTTAGCTCTGTTCATTGACAGTTTATCAGTATCCCTCCACCACCCCCATCTCCTCACTTTGATTTTTAATAATCTCTTATTGGATGTAAACAACACAATCCAAAATACAATGCAATCCAATGTAATACTGTGTAAATCTGGCCAAAATTTAGAGCCTGGAGCCCTCCCCTGGACAGCATGCCAAATACGCATAATCTTTACTCTATTTAATTTGATGTAAGTGTGAACTCGTGAATTCTGAAAGGTGGAGGGGAGGAGGGCATGGCGGGGGGCCTCCAACATACATTTTGCCTAGGGCCTCCAAATGTCTAGAACCGGCCCTGCCTAAATATGTGTAATATTATTTTCCATAAACCATGAGAATAATATTACTCCAATAAGTGAATTAATCATAATGAAATGATTTCTATTGTAATCATTTCATTACAATAGAAATTGTGAGCGGATACAACAAGACATTGTATTACGAATTTAATGGTGGAGACTTTTATTCAGACAAACTATTTAATTATTTGTAATTTATCTTGCTTATAATGGTTGTCGAACATGACTAATTATATTATAAATGTCATTGTATAATGATGTTGAAGAAGGACAGTTTAAATTAATTCAAAGAGAATTCTCTTTAAATTAAGAGAATTGCACTGTAATCCATACCGTGTACAGTTACATCAACTGAAATGTTCTACATATGCTATGGGTATTCATTGAAGTTTGCTTTTAATAACAATTATAAAACATTCTATTGATCAGTCACATCAAAGCAACATTACTGAATCACAAATATTCGATTTGTGGTCCGGTGTTTTATGAAGTAAAAAATGTCCAAAATGACTGGATATCCATAGCTAGTTGCCTTTCCATTTCTTCATGGCTCAAACAAATCGGTCTTGTAGTAGTTTCCATTTTCGCTTTACAGTGTCGTTTTCAGAATTTAGAGAAGAAGCAATTTCTTGCAAAGCATTTTCAATTGCTGTTTTATTTGAATGGAGAGGGGACGAGGAGTCGTAAATAGGTTTTTATAACTTGCTCGGCAAGACTCTCCTCAAATTGCTGCTCCACCATGACAGTTGTTGACTGAAAATTATGTGTGAAATCGAGCTAGCATAGCAAGGTGCGTCTGCCTTCACGTACTTGTGTGAAGTATGTTTGGGTCTTAAGGCTGGGGCATACAGGTCTAAATAAAACATTGCAGTTAATATCCAAACGTCCGGGCAGTGCAAATGGTGTGGACAGAATGAAACCGTAGAACATGTGATTATTCACTGTAGGAATTATGAAGAACAAAGAGACATTTTATTGGAGGAAATGATGAGGATATATGAACAAGTATTAACACTGAAGAATATATTAAATCCAGAAATAGGAAGGTATACAATTACTGCAATATTATGGTTCCTGGAAAATACGGGTCTAATAAGTAAAATACGAATAAGATATAATCGAATATAAGAGATATATAGATATATGTTTATAGAAAATGTAGGATGATTAAACCCCACTGTCAGACAATATAAAAATGCTGGCCGAACATTTCTGTGCCACCATAGACATCGCTAGATCGCTAGCCCCTGCCTGGCCACCCCTTTGAAAAACTCCTGGCTCCATCCCTGTCCATTTCAGAAGCTAAGGAGATATTCTGAGCAGCCCGGGTCCCTTCTTGTTTGACTCTCCCTTTGCGCTCCTACAGTACTGCCTCACACACATCAAGGTACATGCAAACGGATTCCTGACCAGCACGTCTCAGATTGCCTGAACTCTCTCCCATGCAACCACACACACACATACACCCTAAACATAATCATACACTTTTTGTGAATTAAATGTATTTGATGTTTCATGTAGTAATTGTGTTTGTTTGATTTATTGGATAGTTTATTTTGAGTTGTTGGATTTACCTCTTTCATTGTTTTTTTATGGACAATATATTTCCTACTAAAAAGTGTATCATTTCACTGTGGCCGGTGGCTTTTAAAGTGCTATCCTGGGACTAAAATGTAATTTTTGACAGGCCCAATTTTTTTTAATTAATGTATTTCATTGAATTGAATTAACTGTTTAAATAGCTATCTGAGTTCACCACCGTTACATACAAGAACGCACTATGAGACTGGCCTCTTCAAAGAACTAGAAATGCCATCCAATAATTTAGGTTTATTTTCTCAAACAAGAATATTTAATTCTAAATGTTTATTTTATGCATGGGCATGAAAGGAATGTATAGGGTAGTGAAAAAGGGAAAAAAAAGAAATATGTATGAAACCCACTTTGAAATCTTGCACGAGAAACAATATGCAGGCCAAATTAAAGCTTTAAATTTAGAACAATATGAAAACAAAAAAACCTTACAGTGCAGAGTGAAGATCAAAAATAAGATGAAACCTGTTGCTTGGCTCATTTCTTCCACTATGTTTCTTTATTTCATATCTCTCCCGATGTTGTAATATACTGTATATATTGTATTCATCTCACTTTTCATTGTATACGTTTGGTCCTTATGATCTATTGGATGAATAATTCATTTTATGAGCATTGACCAAGTATATTAGGGTGACCAGACGTCCCCGTTTTCCAGTTTTTGGTGGCCTGTCCCCGTAAATGTCCTTGTTTTTCCCGAGCATTCAAGACATCGTTCATAGTGAAATATTACATTGCAAGTAAGCCCGATCAGCAAAGCCTACCGTGTGCTGTTTATTTTGACCAACAGAGGGGGCTGCTCGCTATAGCAGCTTCAATTCTTTCAAGTCTTCCTTCACTGATTATTATGTTGGGTCAGTTTTGCTATTAAGAACTGGATCAGGCAATTTAAGATAATTACAGTATCATCATTGCTTTAAACTTCAAATTAAGGCACATCCTAGCTATTTATGTTGTAAAGTTAAATTATTATGTATTTTAAACAGGTTCTGAATTTGGAATGTACCGCACAGGGTAAAACATTCTTGAAAGTTTAGCCTTCATAATGCGAAAATTCCTGCACAAATTATAACACGCAGGTAAAATGTAGTCAAATCAGTCCCTGCTGATGAACATAGAAAATCAATTAAATAAGTGTGTGTTGTGTATATCAGCACTATATGCCCACCATCTCCTCTCCTTCCCTCTCGCACAAGTAATATTCACACACTGACTAAAGGAAGCACCTTCTCGCATATTTACTCTTATTTCAATTTTAATTTTTTTATTAAAGGGGACATATTATGCCACTTTTTACACAATGTAATATAAATAAATCTCAGGTGTCCCCAGAATATGTCTGTCAAGTTTCAGCTCAAAATACCTCACAGATCGTTTATTTTACCATGCCTTTATCCCCTGTTTTGTAGCCCTGTTCCGAATGGCCTGTTTTAGTGTCTGTAGCTTTAAATACAAAGGAGCTGCTGCTCCCCACACCCCTTTCTGGAAGTGGACTGTGCCTTTCTTGCTGATGCCATGGATAACCTGGAGACAACAATGCAGGACAACTTAAATAGTTAAAATGTATAAATAACACAGAGAACACACTTTATTGTGCATAACAAAGGTCGAGTTCTGTAATATGAAAAACAGCTAAAGTTGTTGAAAATACCACTATCATTTCATAATCGTTTTTGAAATAATGACCGGATTTATTACGCAGAAAATCTTCATTGCATGACCACTCAAGCGGGACTGTGGAGGACACCAATCAATTTATATTGTAACCGAAACAGAGCTACAACTTCATTGTTATGGAATAATTTAGTTAGGAACTAGTTGCTACGTTACACAAAGCACAATGTTTTCAAAACAAGTGTTTTTCGCACAATGTGCAAACAAGCACATTCAGAAAGCCAAATTGCAAACATTAAAAAAGTATAAAATGCTAAACTTACGACTGGCAAATCTGAAGTTGGGTCACGGAGAGTTGGTATCGATCCATCCTTGATCCTTAGCTTTGAAGCAAATCTGGCCTAGTTAGCACAAGTGGCTCTAGCCAGGAGATAAATATGGCAGACTGTGCACTGTTCGCTCAGGTTTTAATGAGGTGGGATGTAAGCTACTTACTCTTTGCCAGCAGTGGGTGGTACCTTTCCCCTTTTGACGTCATAAGGGGCTGCAAACCTGAACATCTCGTTCGGAGACACAGTTTCTTATTGATGGGGAAAGGAAAGAAATGATGGGATGGTCTTTTACTATATTTTGTGGTTGTCTACACACACTGGAGACATATAATTATGTAAAAAAAAAAAATACATTTGATTTTGCCTAATATGTCCCCTTTAAGGTATACCCCAAATAAATTTAAAATATGAATATGACATTGATAACATGGGAAAAATAAAAAAAATGTATAATAAAATATCTGCAAAGAAATGTACAGTAAGTCAGCACATCACAGCATAGATTACCTTGTGCCTTGCAGGGAAACAAGTGTCTGAAAGGGGGCAACATAATGCATAAGACTTAATCAAAATAAAAGTTGGTAATTAAGAAAAACAGGTCCATGTGAGATATGCAAACAGTTAGTTAAAATAGTATTATGATTTATTATTATTATTATTATTATTATTATTATTATACAATATTGAAAATCTTTGTCATATGATAAAATATGATTTAGATGCTAAATGTTTACATTCTTCACAGTATTCCATTAAATGATTAAGATGCTCAAAGGGCAGGACCCCTGTGCTGTGGAGTCAGATGCAATAGTTCCTCATTGTTTATAATGTAAATGTTTGTTTAGTTCACTTTTATGCCACAATGTCATCTGTACAGCATAGAAAATAATGAACTCATTAAAGATGAAATGGAAGACCAATTATAAACTTTACCACTGTGTTTGAATTTCATTGAGACATAGGCTAGAATTCAATAGAGCATGATATACAACACTGTAAAAAATATTTTATAAATATATATTTTTGCCAGATCAATTTAGATTTACTAATTTGTTCAGATAACATAATAATCTGTTTTTATTTAATAAACTAAAGGCACAATGGCAATGCAATGATATAATGTAAAATAATAATAATAATAAGTTAATTGTTAAGAGTTAATTCCACTAATTGTTAGTTAACTAGACCTTTTTTTATTCAAATTATTATTTATTTTATTATCAAATTTTATTTTAAATAAACTCAACATTTTAAGGCAACCAGGTTACTTACTTTTTAAGTTTAACCAAAACATTCATATTTAACATTACCACATTCACCATGGTCAAAATAAAAAAAAAAAATTCTGATTTGTCGCCTTTTTAATAAGTAACTTGAAATTTCAATGACTTATTGAACACTGAACTTGAAATGTCCCCGTTTTTCATTTCAGAAATCTGGTCTCCTTACAGTATATGGGTATTATATTTCTGAGAAATGAGGGAATATATCCTGGGTGATGGATCACAATGCTAGGCTCAGGTTTCTGGTTGTCATGGAGATGGATATGAATGGAAGGCATGTCAGCATTTCATGGCGGCTTGTCAGAAATGGTGCACAAATCAGTATTATGCTCTCTCATCCACAAACATTTACAGCGAAAATGATGTATGTGCTCAAATCATCTGATGTGAGCGAATATCATTCAGATGTCATTCGAAACATCTCAAAGAATTTTGGTGCAGAAAAGGGCCAATGCAAAAGAACATCAGTGCTTCTTCGAGAAAACAAAATTCCTGAAAGCATACGCAATATTTATCCATTTATTATCAATATTCATTGATGTTCTTAGATCTTATTTTATAGTTACCAACATGTGGAAAGTGTGTAGTCAAATGCACCCTGTACACCTGACACATCTCTTATGCACATAGTGTTTGGATTATATAAAGATATTAGGGATTAGAAGTAAATACAATTTCATTGCATCCCCACATTGCATAATTAATAACTTATGTACTGTACTGGTATGCAGATTTCGAAAACATTTCCGTTTACACCTTCATCGGATCAGAATCTGTCCCTGACCACCTCTGAATGTGTTTTTAATGATCTGATCACAATGCACATGGCATTGTGTGGTCAAGTGCAATCCGATTGTGAAAATGCATGTTGATGTCAGGTGTATAGAGGGCCAAAGTGGGCAAAAAGGGCAAACTACCTCTGTTTAGAGATACGTCGGGTATCTTATGAACATTTAATGTGTCAACTGTCCACAGGAATGTATCGATTTTCTATCAGTTATGATTGATATCCAGAGACTTCAAGTTGCATCAATCTAAAGCATTAGGGAGTATTGGAGGAGAGAGGGGAAAATGAGATCCTGAGAAATCATATTTACACAAGATCCTTCAAGAGTGAAAATATATCTATCACTCAAAAGGATCCTATAAAACCAATTATCTGAATTATTTTCATTTGAAAATCAGCACCAAGAGCATGATAGACGTATGACTCATTTAACAGAATCAATGTTTTATAAAAATTGTTATCAGATGGCAAAATAGAACACATCTAATTTTGTATTTATTTTTTCTATCATATATGACAATTTCAAGCATTACTCAATGGCCTGATATGTTATGTCATTTAAAGATGAAGTGGACTTTTTAGGATGTTAAAATACTGTACTTTCTCCTGTCCCAAGATAATATGCAAAGTCAACGATAAGTAAGCCATTTGTAGGCTGATTTCCAGGAAAAGTGTAAACATAGTGATTTCAAAACATTCCTCCATTTCTTTGAGCATCCTGACCAGCCGAAAACAGCATTATTGGCTCACATAATGGTTTAAGTTTGGGGGCGGGGCTATCTGTTTCTCCAACCAAATGTAAGCTGGTGCAGTGTTTGGGGAAACCTGCCATTAACCAAATGACATTTGGTGTCACTGGAGGCACAGAAATGGCACTCTATACCTTTAAATATAGATTCTAAAAACAGTAAATATACAAAAATTATAGAGCATGAATGCTTCTTACAAGGAAAATAAATTACCATAGGGTAAAAATAGTGTACATGTTAGTAGAAACAAGGTTGCAGTGGAGTTTTATGTGGAGTCATGTGTGTTATACGAGTGGACAATGTAAGTTTGCCCTAAGAGCACTGTGTGTAAATACACTCATGCTGTCAAATGAATTATTTTATGTTTTTACATGTTTTCAAATGATTCTTAGAGAAACAAAGGAATGATACTAAAAACGGATAAGGCAAACAATCCTAACATAATGAAATAATATTTTAATAATTATCTAGTTTTTGTATTCTCCTCATTAAAATATGTATTTAAAAGTATGACAAAAACGTACACCATATGGATGAAAAAAGAATGTATGGTGGAGGTAATAAAGAAAATGGGTACAGAAACCAGTTTGAAGTACTAGTTGAGAAGTAATACTGTATGTAATGAAGTCTCTTTAAATTTAGGACAATGAGAACAAAATCCTTACGCTGCAGAATTAATCAAAGAAAAATAACAGTTGGAAGTAGAACACAAAAATAAATAATAAAATTAAGAGTTTTGTGTCGTTTCTTAAAACTTTGTAAAAGTATTTTGGCACATAGCCAGTGGTGATCCATATATCCATTCAGTGCAGCTTATAAAGCTATATGCTTTTCCAGAACTTAGTAAATTTGCTCGCTGTCTGCCAAAGTGATAGTCCCACCCCAAACTACAACCATTGGTTGAGCCAATGTTGCTATGTCAGTCAGGTTGGACACTCCAAAACAAACAGAGCAATGTTTTTATTTTTATTTGTATTCTTTTGGGGGAGATCAACCCACAAATGCCTTACTTGTAGCTGTCTAATTAAGCTGAGAAAGGTGAAAGAATTAATTGAAAGTATTACACCCTTCACTTGTTGACAACAGTCAACAGGTTTTACCATTAAGCCTTTGGCAGCTAGGCACAGCCACAGGTTTATTCCATACAAATTCACACCTTGCCAAACATGTACTTGGAATTGAACAGGCCTCACACAATATAAATAAGGCAACATGACAAAGGCAAAGTCTCCCCTGCAAGAGCCAGTGTGTCAAAGCCTTGCAATTCTGCTGCCCAATCCTGCCAGTTTATTATAATCTCACAGACTCCCATGCGCTTCTTTCAGAGTAGCACCCCCGAGGAATCCACTAGTCCAGATGAACAGTGAGAGGTGTAACTTGGAACATCATCACCTTTTCAGGGGATATATGCCTTAGATGGCAAAGTCTTTTCTATGAGTCGTCAGGGTGCACTAGAGCTGACCAATGTTCAAGTTAAGGATTTTCTGTGACACCACAAGGGGTTGTGCACATGAGGCAACTAGTCCTGCCACTAGTCAAACACTGGGTCTGTGATAGTCTCATGTTAGTCTCAGCCTCAGACAGCATGCCCACGGACCACTAACTGTTCATCCACCTTCTGATGTATATTGCACAGAAAACTGGAAATCCCTTTCTTGATCTGACATGCTCTTATCAGACTGGCCAACCAGCTCTCACAGAATCACATTACTATACCTGCACTTTTACAAAATAATTTTAAATGGACTTGCTGTACGCGTTGCGGCAGTTTCCTGGCGAAATGAACACTACAGGCATAACACCGACAATGACTTTTATAAACTTGAACACAAATCGTGCTTAGAAGAGCAAATTATCATTTCATAAACACAAAATTTCCACCCTGTTTCTCACACAATGCTATTTTATGACATCTAAACATAGCATAGTGCATGACTTGTATAGTGATACATTTTACATATGCATTACATAACATCTACATTTACAAGCTTGTTTGAGTGCAATCAAAATGTGCAGTAGCTCAACTGATAGAGAGGACCAGGACTGAAAGGACCAGGGTGCGAGTCATGCAGAGCAAGCGAATTGACACATTGGTCGAAAGTGTAAAAAAGCACCACAAAGGAACTTGAATGCTACAACAGTGACATTTTTCATCTCACATTTGCTTTTGTGACAATTTCGGTTAGGTTTAGCTTTAAGGTTTAGTGTAGGAAGGTTTTGTTGATTTAAAATTCAATAGAGCATTCACCTTTCAAACCTCATCTGTTTGGGAGAACAATAACCGTTACGCAGTGGATATATCACCTCTGAACTGCTGCGATACGTGTATTGAACCAGATAATATCAATTTGAAAACTATTTTTACCACAGACTTGTCATTTTCATGAGATCTGTGTGAGATTGGCTGACTTTACTTGAGTAGCGGAACAAGGTCTTTGTTTTTAATCCATCAGAATAAAAGGTGCATTTACAAGGTACAGGGTTGATACAGTGAGCAATTTCGAGGATGAAATAATCATTGGATTTGCAAATGTTTGTCAGGTTGCAAGCATGACCTATAGGTGTTTTGTTTGAGACTCTTAATAACAAATGGATATTGACAAGCAAATCTGTATATTCAGCAGTTGTTACATACTGTACAACGCTGATCCACACAATACAGTATATTAGACCCCGAAGCCGCCGCCAGGCGCCGCCATTTGCGCTATTTAGAATTTCAGCCGCTGCCAGCCAATAATTCCGTAAGCCAAATTGAGCCGCCATCTGATAAAGTTTGGCTGAGCCGGCTAGAATAATTTGCATCAAATAATAATTCTATCACATAGAGACATACATACACGAAATATATAAACAATACACGAGATCTATGTTCCCACTGGATTCATAACAGCACAGTCTTGTGCTCATTGCTACGATACACAGACTCACAGTGAATTGACGACCAATTAAAATTGCTCGTTTTCCGTACAGAAGAAGCGATGCATTTTTTTCTCGCACTGAGGTGAAATGGCGGAAAGAAGCAAGCAAGGTAATTTTGATCTCACTTCTCACATACTTTCCTAATTCCTACTTACTTTTTTTTTTAACTTAGGCCTACCCAGACTTTTGTTAAATCTTCAGGGCACGGTTGCACAAACACCTGAATCAAAGATTGATGTTATGAACCAAATATTCTGGAACGGAGAGATTTATAGCACTGAACGTGATATTACTGCAGTAACAAACCACCGTTTCCACATTGCTAATTCAGGAGGCGTGCTTCAGTGTACATTGAAGTGAAATGTGCAAAACTTTGTCCAAAATAATACTGATAACAGTGTGTGTTTATATTAAGTTGAGACACGGCAGGCAAAAACATTGTTTTTTTTTTACTGGTCAATTTTGAGATTTTTGGATATTTGTCTTCAATAACATGTCTTCTTTCAGACTTGTGGTGAAAAAAAGTCTGAAATACACATTTAGGTCTTTATTTTACTACACTTCGTCTGTTTGCGTCTGTAGATTTCTCATAAATTCAACAAAAGTTTGCGTTCTTAATCAACATAATTCTCCGCGATCTCTGCCGTCACCCTTCAGCCATTTGCAGCTATGAAAAGTTTGGTGGCTGCAGCAGCCATTTAGGTTTTGGCTGAGCCGGCTAGCCAGCCAATAACTTCATCAGCCAGCCATTATTCTCAAAACAAATGGCTTCAGGCTCTACAGTATATACACATTATCAGCTGTTTCGAGTGAATTGGCTAGCTTCACAAGTTGGCGCCTGTGAGCTTTGATCACAGGCGTGTGTGCACTTTTACATCCGGTCGTATGAGCACTCATTGAAACTGTGAGAACACATGTGTGATCGCGGTGAAAGCTTTATTGTTGCTTTGAGAAGAAACTTCCTAAGAGACTTTTCAGAGACTTTGTTGAGACCAGCATGAGCGTGTTTACAAGTAAAGAAAGAAAAGAGAGTGGTTTATCAGCGACATGAGATAATATTCACTTTATATTGTTGTGTGCCTCAACCAGCAGCGATGAGCTGAACAACGGTATGAAGAAAATGGTGTTATAATTGTGGGTAACATTTTATAATAAGGTTCTGTACGTCAATATGCAATAGCTAACAATCATTTTTCAGCATTTATTAATCTTGATTAATGTTCATTTCTATCTATACATTAACATGGGCCATATGAAAAAAAAAATTAACTATAAACAAAAGTATATTTCAATGAAACATTAAATATTACATTAAACATTAAACAACTTTATAAATGTGTTGGTTGTGTTCAACAGAGGAGTCATATGACCTTATTTACCCTGCAGTTGTATATCCAACTACATATTGTATATCTTAATGAATATGTATCCAAGCCTAGCATTATTTATTCATGTTCATAGAAAATTAGATGAGCTACTGTAGTTTCTGATGTTTATTATCGTTTCTTACCTTCATATTCATTTATTTAACTGCATATACTGTCACGTGTTTATGGTCTTATTAATTGTTAAGAGGAATTAATTTTGTTATGCATTTTACTAGGTTGTAATGTCTTGCATTGATCGCTGTTCCTGAATGTTTCATGTCTGTATGTGTGCACGGGGGAGACTGCAGATGGGGTTTACCATTGTTTTAAGTGTGAAACAATTACAGAGTGCATGGCATGGCTGTGCAAGACAACAGCCTTAAATAAACACACTGTTTATGAGATCGACCTCGTGTGTCTTCATTCCGAAGCTACAAAACATTTGAAATCTCTTTTCTGTAAACACCTCATTTAAAACGCCATTTTTAGCTATCTCTGGACCCGCACCCAGCGAAACTGGAAGTGGTTATGCCCATACTCTGTAAACTAGAAATCAAACATGGTGTCTTATGCAACTAGCCAATTCTGTACAACCATTTGCGAGACTGCCACACCATTATATATACAGTGGATACTGTATATGTATGTACTGTATATACTGTCGGGCTGAAACGATTAACAAAGTCGACAATAAAAAATGTAGACAAAAATTTTCATTGTCGAATAGTCGTTTCATCTTATTTAACATAGCATGAAATCACATTAAACTCTAATGATGATGCGCGAGAGCAGCACTGCAGTTCGCGCCTGACTGAGGAGAGGAAGAATTACACAGCTCACAGTCCAGGTGCACTTTAAACTTTCCAAACAACTTCAGGTGATGTAGATCACAAAGTATGAGGGGAATTATAATGCAAAAATACAAAATAAGTAAAAAACACTCCAGCGTTTCATCTTAAATGCAGTTATATTTAATGCTTTATAGCTTTATTAAAGTTTAGACAATATGGAAGTAGATCATGTAAATAACTACAATCTCTGAAATTGGCATTTCTCTGTGTGGTCAGCACCTCTATGACCTCTTCTATGTGAATGTCCCGATCTAAGGGGGAGAGATTTCTTGAGCGCACACGCTTGCTGCAGCTAGAAAATTGGCAATACACAGCTTTATTAAGAAGAGAGAGTTTGTGTTTGTGTGTGTGTGTGTGTGTGTGTGTGTGTGTGTGTGTGTGTGTGTGTGTGTGTGTGTGTGTGTGTGTGTGTGTGTGTGTGTGTGTGTGTGAGTTAAAGATGGATCAAGGTGAACAAAAATATGAGAGGGTAGCCTTAGCCCCATTATACACTGCAACAGAATCCGTTTTTGGAATTGTTTTGGCTAGTTTTTCCAATATAAATATCTAAAACTCCTTTTAAACAACATACATTTTCTTTAGCAGCTATACTACAGAAGGAAAAAATTGCATCTGAGAATTTTGAATATAATATAAAAAAATAAAATTATTTTAAAATATCTAAAAATCCATAAAAAGATCACCTGAGAAGCAGCATATAAGATATTTAGATGTTGAATATAAGTATATTTTGTCTTTAGTGCAGAAGTATAAACAAGTGAAAAAATATACTTGTATACAAAATACATTTATATTTATGATACATTCTTATATTTTTTAAAGATGATTTTGTCCTTTATTGTTAGTAAGCATATTAAATACAACCTAAATCAGGGCACAAGCTGAATAGGTTAAGAGCTAATGATTAATCGTTGCAATAATCGCTGACTAGTCGAATAATCATTCTAATAATCGTTAGATTAATCGATTATCAAAATAATAATTAGTTGCAGCCCTAATATACTGCATATATATATATATACAGGTGAAACTCGAAAAATTAGAATATCGTGCAAAAGTTCATTAATTTCAGTAATTCAACTTAAAAGGTGAAACTAATATATTATATAGACTCATTACAAGCAAAGTAAGATATTTCAAGCCTTTATTTGATATCATTTTGATGATTATGGCTTACAGCTTATGAAAACCCCAAATTCAGAATCTCAGAAAATTAGAATATTACATGAAATCAATAAAAAAAGGATTTTAAATACAGAAATGTCGGCCCTCTGAAAAGTATAATCATGCATATGTACTCAGTACTTGGTTTGGGCCCCTTTTGCATTAATTACTGCCTCAATGCGGCGTGGCATGGATGCTATCAGCCTGTGGCACTGCTGAGGTGTTATGGAAGACCAAGATGCTTCAATAGCGGCCTTCAGCTCTTCTGCATTGTTTGGTCTCATGTCTCTCATCTTTCTCTTAGCAATGCCCCATAGATTCTCTATGGGGTTCAGGTCAGGCGAGTTTGCTGGCTAATCAAGCACAGTAATACCATGGTAATTGAACCAGGTTTTGGTACTTTTGGCAGTGTGGGCAGGTGCCAAATCCTGCTGGAAAATGAAGTCAGCATCTCCATAAAGCTTGTCTGCTGAAGAAAGCATGAAGTGCTCTAAAATGTCCGGTAGACGGCTGCTTTGACTCTGGACTTAATAAAGCACAGTGGACCAACACCAGCCGATGACATGGCTCCCCAAACCAACACAGACTTTGGAAACTTCACACTGGACTTCAAGCATCTTGGATTGTGTGCCTCTCCATTCTTCCTCCAGACTCTGGGACCTTGGTTTCCAAATGAGATGCAAAATTTGCTCTCATCAGAAAAGAGGACTTTGGACCACTGAGCAACAGACCAGTTCTTTTTTTCTATAGCCCAGGTAAGACGTTTGACATTTGAAGCCCATGTCCGGGACCCGTCTGTGTGTGGTGGCTCTTGATGCAGTAACTCCAGCCTCAGTCCACTCCTTGTGAAGCTCTCCCACACATTTGAATGGCCTTTTCCTGATAATCCTCTCCAGGCTACGGTCATCCCTGCTGCTTGTGCACCTTTTTCTTCCACACTTTTCCCTTCCACTTAACTTTCTATTAATGTGCTTTGATACAGCACTTTGAGAACATCCAACTTCTTTTGCAATTACCTTTTGAGGCTTTCCCTCCTTGTGGAGGGTGTCAATGATGGTTTTCTGCACAACTGTCAGGTCAGCAGTCTTCCCCATGATTGTGAATTCAACTGAACCAGACTGAGAGACCATTTAAAGGCTCAGGAACCCTTTGCAGGTGTTTAGCTGATTAGAGTGTGACACTTTGAGCCTACAATACTGAACCTTTTCACAATATTCTAATTTTCTGAGATTCTGAATTTGGGGTTTTCATAAGCTGTAAGCCATAATCATCAAAATGATATCAAATAAAGGCTTGAAATATCTTACTTTGCTTGTAATGAGTCTATGTAATATATTAGTTTCACCTTTTAAGTTGAATTACTGAAATTAATGAACTTTTGCACGATATTCTAATTTTTCGAGTTTCACCTGTATATATATGCATTTTTGCATGAAGAGAGAGAGAGAGAGAGAGAGAGCGAGCGAGCGTGTGCGATCACATTTTGCCACCCCCAAGCAGGGATGCTGTAGTGTGTTAGTTAGATTTCTGTAAATAATGTAATTTTGGTCATATTCATCCTTTTTTCTCAGTGGAAAATTAGCCGCCCATGCGGGGGTATTCCTCCCTATTTCACTGCAGTGGTGCGCAAGAGTCATTCACTGTAGGAACTGCAATCTCCTCCACCATTTTGAACAGTATGTCCTCTCCAATGTGGAAACTTCAGTAAGAGGTAAGCAACTTGAGTTTGTGTAATTAATAAGTCTGTTGTGTCTCTCAGCTGTGATGAGCATTAATGCTGAAGTTGTTAGTTTAAAGCTGTTTAAAGCAGTATTTCCTAGCTTTAGTAGTGTAGTAGTAATACGAGCAATCACACAGTGCTGATGAATGAAAACACTGACTGACGCTGACTCACTTCACAGAGCTTTAGACACTCTGAGCAGCTCTTTGTCTGCTTTGGTGGACAGCGGAAAGGGAACGCTGTCTCCAAACAGAGGCTTTCCCACTGGATCGTGGACACCACTAGCATTGCCCTACCAGACCCAGGCCATGCCCGCCCCCTTGCAGGTTCGAGCACAATGTACAAGGAGTGTGGCATCCTCGTGGGCACTGGCCAATGGCACCTCTCTAGCAGACATCTGCAGAGCGGCGGGCTGGGCAACACCCAATACCTTTGCGAGATTTTACAATCTCCGGGTAGAGCCGGTCTCGTCCTGTGTTTTGACAGGTCCGAACGCGTAGAATTCGGTAATATGGTACAGCTTGCGCATTGCTTCTTTCCCCTCTCCTGAGGTAAAGACGTGCACTTTACTCCTCCAGTCAAGTCCACAAGTCACAGACCCTGAATGTCCCTAGCCCTCTGGCTCCGTATTCAGCAGAGGAAGTTCGCAGCCAGACCCATCGCAGTCACCAACTTGCCTGTACTAGAACAGGTGCTCCACAGGTTCTGATTATTCCAAAATATATATAAAAAATAAATATACATTGAGGGAAAAAAGTATTTGATTCCCTGCATGACAAACAAGTTATCAGTCTATAATAGTGAGAGACAGAATAACAAAAAAAAAAAAGTTATAACTGGTTAATTATGTTCTAGTAATCTTTTCATGAAACTAAAGGCCTAAAGGGTTATATTTTTGGAACTACACCACTTCATGTTGCCCAAAAAAAATTAAACATGTGCTTTAAACCTGAAGGAAATTGCTGCATCACACATTTCTTTGCCATTTCTGTCCACTGTGGATGTCGTATTCTGTGAATGAAGTCCTTTTTAACATCTGTGTAGAATTACTACATATGCATACATGGCTAATTCAGATACAATGAAAACATTATTAGATGTAAAAAGTACTTTTCTCAGTTGTTTGAGCTTGTTTTTCCAGGCCAGATTGCTTGATTTTCTTATGAGATCTGGTAACGCTGCAATTGGTATTTGACCTACCCCTTAGCACAGAGTACTGTCATTTTAAAATGAACGTTATTAACCGTTTTTTATTTTGTTCTAAATGGTTAACATTTGGAAAGGAAAAAACAAAAAAATACAGTTTTTGTTCTGAATGAACAGGAATTAAATGTATTTATTTTTAGTACCAGGTTGTATGTGTAAGTACACGGGTGGCGGAATTCTGAATTTGTTGTAGTTTTTTTTTATATTGATTTTGCGGTAGACCAGAAAAGAATGCATTGCAATAGTCTAGCCAAGAGGTTATAAAGGCATGAGCGTTTCCACATCAGTAAGGGAGAGATAAAACTTAAGTCTAGCAATGTTTCTGAGATGGTTAAAAGCCGTTTAAGAAATACTTCTAATGTGGGCAACAAATGTCAGCTGTGCATCAAAAATAAGGCCATGGATCTGCACTTGATACAAGGGCGATACCAGATTATTATCATCTGGCAGTTTAAAATTATTATATTTGTGTATGCCCTGCGATGGACTGGCGACCTGTCCAGGGTGTCCCCCGCCTTTCGCCCAATGTTAGCTGGGATAGGCTCCAGCCCCCCGCGACCCTGTACACAGGATAAGCGGTTGGCGATGGATGGATATTTGTGTATGGCTGTCAACATACCAATAAGTAAAACATCAGTTTTTGAATCATTAAATTTGAGAAAGATATCTTGCATCCACATTTTTATTTCATCCAAGCAATTAGAAAGAACTGCAGAGGTGGATTTGATATCAGGCTTTGTGCTAATATATACGTATTTGTGTATTGTCAACATAGCAATGATACCCCAAACCATAATTCTTAATTATCTGCCTGAGGGGCAACATATATATGCTGAACAAGGTGGGCCCTAAAACAGACCCTTGTGGGACACCCTGATTTATTACTCACCAGATGGACAAACTGGAAACGATCCATAAGGTAAGATCTGAACCAGTCAATTACAATACCAGAGATACCTAACTACCAATGCAACCTTTCAAGAAGGATGGTGTGACAGACTGGCTCAAATGCAGCACTAAGGTCTAACAAGAAAAAAGAAATGCAGCATGCTCCCGAGCCGGCAACAATGAGAAGGTAATTCAGTCTCAGTAATATATCCTGATTTAAATCCTGATTGAAAAGTTTCCAGTAAATGATTTAGGGACAAATAATTCAGTAGCAACAACCTGTTCAAGGACCTTGGCCAGAAAGGGAAGATTGGGTATAGGCCTGTAGTTTTACAAGTCTGCAGCATCACACCCAGTCTTTTTGGGGACTGATGTGATAGCTGACATCTTAAGGGTCAAAAGGACTAGCCCAGAATTTAGAAGATTATTCACGACTGAAATTATATGTGGGCTAATAAATGTAAAACACCCCTAAAGACCGTTGTTGGCAGAGGGTCAAGAATGCATGTAGATGAACTCATAGTCATTACTAATTTTAAAATAACATCTAAACTAACAGTAGTAAAACTAGAAAATAACTAATAAGATAGGTCTCAACAGGTTGAAAGGAAGAAACGGAGGAGATGGAATTATATATAGAGTATTCTTAACTTTTTCAGTAAAGTTATTATTCAATTTGTTACACATCTCAACAGAAGAACAATTTAAGGATTTTATTTATAATATTTATTTATGGGTTTAAGAGGTTGGTTATTAGGCTTAAAAATCATTCTAGTATAAACAGCACCATAATTCATGATATTTGAGTAGTGCGCTTCTCTAGCAGATTTGAGGGCATGGTGATACTCTGTCTGGTGTTGTTGTAACATAAGCTAATGAACAATGAGACCCACAAGTTTGACCCTGCTGCTCAAACTTCCTTCCCTTGACTTTCAATGCCCCTCACTCAGTTGTATACCAAGGAGATGATTTACTGAAGGAAACAACTTGTTCTCTCATAGGTGCAAACACATCAAAACTGATGATAGAGCAGAGTTATAGAGATCAGTAATGGAGCTGGAGAGCAAATCAAAATCATTGTGCTTGATATTCTTAACAGTAATAAAGCGCTCCTTAGAAGATCTTAAAGATGAGATAGTGAAATCACATGTGAGTAACTTATGGTCACTAATATTCATGTTATTGTTCTCAAGTTGGTCTATAACAACACACGCAAAACAAACCAAATCCAATGTATGGCCAGGAACAGAAATATCCGATCTATGAATTACAGCAAGACCACTGCCTTTCCCAGTAAGTCAAGGTTTTTCAATGTATGTGTATCCTGCTGGAGTGCACATACTGAGATAATAATAGTCATTTGGCTGATGCCATGTTTTGCAGAGACAAGTCAAGTTTTTTTGTCCAAAATGATATCATAAATTAAAGCAGTTTTCTTATTCATTGAGCACACATTCAGCTGAGCGAATCTAATTGTTTTAGAACACGCACTGTCTTTGCACTAGTCGGCAAACTTTTGAGGATAGCATAGTTTGGAGGAGCAGATGCCACAGGGAATGAAATGGTGATCTCAACCCCTGGAATAGGACCAGATAATATTACTGCCAACGCCTGCAGTAAGGGATCTCCGACGACAACCACAGTGTAAATATTTTGGCCGGCACAAGAGTTGGAAGTGAGCACAAAGTTCTTTGAATACAGATGTTGGGAGACAAATGATGATCGAAAGAGAAATGTTTGGAAAATGAGTACCATATCATGTTGAAATTCAAAAAATTTAAATCCAGTCCAATTAAAATGTAGATAAAGATAACAAATGAAGACAGGCAAAGCAGCATGTTGACATCCAATTCAGGCTCAGAAGTGGGCAATTCACAGTATCATGAGTCACATGGAGTGGTGGTGGTGTAGTGGGCTAAAGCACTAAACTGTTAAGCAGTAGGTTGTCGGTTCGATCCCCACAGCCACCACCATTGTGTCCTTGAGGAAGGCACTTAACTCCAGGTTGCTCCAGGGGGATTGTCCATGTAATAAGGGCTCTGTAAGTTGCTTTGGATAAAAGCGTCTGCCAAATGCATAAATGTAAATGAGTCGTGAAGTGTTGTCCAGAGACAGCCAGTCAGGAGCAGTAGCGCCAAGTCGGTAGCCAAACTAGCCACACACACACACACACACACACACACACACTGATTTCAGATCATAAGGGAGACACACTGAGGCCCAGTTTAAAGACCCACAGCGGACATGCCAAACAGCCAGAGCGCCGGAGAAGTCAGGCCAATAGCAGGACAGCCACATGCGCCAATAAGACGTCCTCTCTCACCGAACCAGTGCCCAAAATAATTTCCTAATTAGTATTTTTGTCTCATTTTCCAGTTAAACTATAGAAACATTCTTAAAACAAGATAGATATTTTTTATCTATTTTTTTAAGAAAATATATCTTCAATATCGTTTTTTTTCTTACCCCATTGGAAATCATTTTTGCCAAAGCCATATCTTATTAAACAAAAAATAACAATTAAAAGCTGATTTTTTCAACAGAAACAGCTCAACGCTAAGAGTACAATAAATGAAACAGCAAAATAATTTCTTCTGATTCCTTTTTTTTTTTTTTTTTTTACACTGGCACACAGTTTTATCATTCTGAAAAGTATTTTCTTTAATTTCACAAGCTTAAATGAAAGCTACAACCAAGATGTAGCTGTAGTATTATAGAAATCCACAATGTAATTAAATTTATATGACAAGTTCCAACCCAGTTTCTAGTCAAACGGAAAATCTTTAGTCTCCTCCACGAACAATCCACACGTGAGACAAACCTTCAGCTCCCATCAGCCTTTGTGCTACACATAATTTGAGACAGAGATTTTTCTGTACTACAGAGTGGCCGCCCACACAGGGCCTGTATTTCGAGCCCTCTGAGGCCATCAAAGGTCAAGCCTCTGGAGACAACTGCTCCCACTCTAGTTCTGCCAGTGACTGCCTCCATTTCGCTCCAGTTCAGCTGTCTTGCTCCTACAGGCCCGAATGAGGGAGTTACCATAATGCCAGCTGACATTCTGAAAGGCATGTGATTTTTAGGAGTATGTAGGCAAGGGAAAGGAGGGTGCACTCTCACTCTCTCATTGGGACCTTTACGAGTCTTTTAAAAGCCTACAGAAATGTTTGGTGATGAATGCAAGCTTCAGAAATGGCAGAAAAGTGCTGACTTGGCAGCGCTGGGACAATGCAAGCATGACTGGGTTCCTGGAATGCCACAGCTTCCTAAGTTACAACTGGTGAGTCATAACCTGTTCTTGTTCTAAGCACAGTTCCTGTCATCTGTGTTAATTACAAATCTAAACAATATATTTTCAATAATTTTTAATGATAATTTTCCTCAGATGCGTAACTATAGGAAGGGCGAGGTGGGCAGCCACCCTAGGGCCTGGGGTGAGAGGGGGCCCGCAAAGGATGACCAAAAGAAACCATAAAAATAACCGCGGGCCTGGGGGGGTGATGAAAAACGACCAAGGCCCCTGGACAGTTTGTTTGCACTCAGGCCCGCAAGATCCAAGTAACGCCACTGATTTTGCTCCTCTGTTTGGTATTCCGTAAGGCTAAGTAAAAGTCAAGCATCACCTTTCCAGTTTTTAAATGTGTAAATTGAGAAAGACCTTGTCTGGGTGCAGAAACTGAAGGCTTTGTTATTAAGAGTTGCAGAGATTCCGATAAATACTCTAGGTTGAATAAGGTCTAAACAGTTACATTGCTCTGTATTAGTTTTGCACATTTTCCCCCTTTTTACAGAGCTGAGATTTTTTGAAAAATATCTCAGCTCTGTAGGTCCATACAATGCAAGTGAATGGTGATCAGACAAATGTAGCTCCAAAAATCACATAAAGGAAACATAAAAGTAATCCATAAGACTCCAGTGGTTAAATCCATGTCTTCAAAAGCAATATAATAGGTGTGGTTAGAAACAGATAAAAATGTAAGTCATTTTTTACACTAAATCTCCCCTTTAACTTTTTCACTTTTAGTTGTGAAAGTGAAACAAAACAGGCACGGATGTAAAAGTGAAAGTTAAAGTGGAGATTTTGAGTAAAAAATAATGACTTAAATATTGATCCGTTTCTAACCCACACCTATTATATTGCTTTTGAAGACATGGATTTAACCACTGGCATCTTGTGGATTACTTCTTTTTTCTTAGGTATATTCAAGATTTAATTATATTTGAAGGGACACTATATTCACTCCCTGCGAAAAGTTTAGACACGACTACTCATTCTTCATTATTAGCCCAGTATTTTACACATTTAAGAATAACACTAAATTTATCAAAACTAAGAAGTATCACAAATGGAAGCATGCAAATTAGGAAGTGGCAAAGAAAATCTTGTATTTTAGCTTCTTTGATATAGCCACCCTTTGCCTAGATTATATGAGGTGCAACCTGAGATGCTTTTTAAACAGTACTGAAGGAGTTACCATGTATGCTGAGTACTTGTTGGCTGCTTTACCTTCACTTCCTTTCAAAACAGTTTTTAATTAGAATTATAGTTTTTTTGTACAGAAATGCATACAAATTGTGCCAATTTCAAGCATGTACACTAAGCCATGAAAAAGCATTTTTCATATCATGCAAACAAATTCACTCAAATTTGAAACTGTGCTGGTAAGATCTTTTTTTTGCAGAGTAGTTGAAAAAACTGCAATTGTTGTCAAAAATGGTCTACTTCTCTTAACATTTACAGACACTGAACCACAATACTGTTTATGGACAGTGTTGATAAGTTGACATCTCCTCACTTTGTGCTACTGTTTACTGTAGTTACTTGCAGCCTCTCCTGCCCGCAGGCTCTTGCCTGCTCAACACTACTCTTCTGCTATTGCTCTGTCCATTGTGGCTCGGATCCCAAAAATTAAAGTGTGAGGATTTTAAAATAATCCTATAGTGCAGGACAACTCTGCTAGAATTCAGGACAGCTCTGCTGTTCAAGGCCACATGTGTCCCAAAACCAGTCCTAGTTATGAAACAATATACTGAAATATGGTCATATTTCAGTATATGCAACTGGATTCAATCATAACAGTTACTGTTACATTTTAGCAATCACCAAGAGGCTTATTTAGTGAGGACTAGGTTTGTGTAAAAATATTGATTTTCCAATGCACTGCAATCTTAATTTTAAGGATCTCAATACAATTCTTAAATCCCAAGATCGATCTTTAACTCTATACAATGCAAATAAATCACTCAAATATGCAACTGAATTTTGTAAAAAAAAAAAATGTGTAATTAGCCGTCGGATGGTAAATCTTCAGATTTCACTCACCAGTGTTTGATAGTGGCCAAAGATGACATCCACGCAATATAATGCAAAATTTGTCATTGAACAATGTCTCTTTTAAAATCCTTTGTTTTTAACAGTTAGTTGTTAAGCAAAAACAAAAAATTAAAATGTATTTCTACTCTCCAGTGCTAGTTAGATTACTTTTCAAATGTAATCTGATACTGATTACAAATTACACCATTTAAAATGTAGTCAGTAACGTAATCTTTTAGTTTACACTTTTAAATTAATCTAATCTGACTACTTTTGGATTACTTGTTGCATATTTTGATGTTTGATATTTCTATCAGGAAGACTTGCAGACTTGAGTGAAATTGAAGATGACATTTATTTGATGAATATAAAAAAGAAAAGTAATGTCTCTCTTTGGTGGAGGCCCCATCTGGCGGTCTGAAGTTGTAGTACTCGGGACCGTCATATCCAGCCGGAGCTAGGAGGCAGGGGCGAGGAGCCTACCCCCGTGCAGGACGGGTCTCAACTGGTGCTGGTGCGGTGGTGGAGGTTGCTGCGTCAGCACACTGAAACAGCAATGTGATAGATTGTGAGCAGACTTATAAAGCAATGGCTCACATGTGATTGGCTGGGAATTACCCAGCTAATGGTGCGATGATGTACAGCTGCTAGTCTTCCCGCTAGAACTACGCTGCACTTACATTTTTATCAGGAAGACTCGCAGACTTGAGTGAAATTGAAGATGACATTTATTTGATGAATATAAAACAGAAAAGTAATGTCTCTCTTTGGCGTAGGCCCCGTCTGGCGGTCCGAAGTTGTAGTACTCGGAACCGTCATATCCTGTCGGAGATAGGAGGCAGCGGCAAGGAGCCTACCCCCAAAAGAGATGATCCGATCGGGTACAAGCCAGGTCTTGTGTTCATTCTTTGAAAGAGGAAAAGCCGTGCAATAGGGAAATCTGCGTTTTTTTTTTTTTCTCCTTGAGTTTGATTTTGTCCTTGTGCGTTTTTCTCTTGCGATTTTGGGCACTCTGTCGAGGGCAGAATCTTTGCCAAAGACGAACAACATGTATGCGGCCCTACGTTATGCCGGCGTTACTGTGCAGTGTCTTTGTTGAAAGATAAACAACATTTGATTATGAACACCCTCTGACGAGGGGGAAAGTTGTTTGAGGTATCTTTGCCGAAAGATGAATAACATGCATAAAGCCATACGATTATGGCGACGTTGCGTGCAATCCTCGTTTAAAGAAAACAACATGTGATTATGAAAACCCACCGACGAGGGAAAAGTTGTTTGATGGTTATCTCTGCCGAAAGGTGAACAACGCGTGTAGAGCCATACGATAATGCCGACGTTGCGTGCAATACACTTCATAGAAAGATATTCTGTGAGGCTCAAGCCCTCGAGCAAGTGCGGCCGTTGTTTAATGGTCATCTTTGCCAAGGTGAACTGCATATATAATGCCATACGATAATGGCGATGCTGTCGTGCAATACCTTGTTGAAGATATCTCATTATAGTGAAAGCTTTCCAGAGAAGGCGGCTGGCTGGCTTGTGCAATACCTATGCAAAGGAACCATACTTGAGATTATGGAAGCCCTGGCAAGGGGGGTAGACATAGTTATGCGCTATCCTTGCAAACAGTGGCCGTGCTTGAATTGAATCATTGTGTAGGGAAGGATGTGCTGGGAGAGAGCCACCAACCACCAACAGATATGCATGAGAACTTATGGCTGGTGGGGAGTTGAGCTTGTTTGATGATTTGGGTTAGGTTGACTATTTCAGGTACGATTGGGGAGACCAGAGGCAGAGCATCTTCATTGAGGATTCCAGTATACCTCGAAGGGTGCCAGTAGAAGCTGGTCTGTGTAACTCCTGCAAAATGAGGGAGGGAGTCCCAGGAATGTGTCTGGCTGGGATAATAAAGTTGCAGGAAATGCTCTGCCATGTCAGACGTCTCATAAGGGACATGATGGTTCGAGGAGGACCAGCCTTTATTGATTATAGTGACAACTGCGGAATTGTCGCATAACTACGATGCGTTTGAGTGTCTGAAGGGAACCCATATGACACTGAACGTGACGATGGGTGTGGAATAAATAAAGGCCTCTTTTAAACTTCTCTTATTGATGTAGCTTGCTGTGTCATCACAAAACGCAGCTGCAGTGGTTCTGGGAATGTATTTCCTATTTCTATACTCAAACATATATTTTACCCCATATAGGGTAAAGAACTATTTAATTGGAGGGTATAGGGGAATGTTGTTTTGCTGGACCATATAATGAAGTGCTGTACGAATAAACGTGGAAGGATTTTTAGCTTGGGTCTCTGTGTAATTTCTTTCTTCCCTCAGCTGAGCCGCAACGAGGCAGGGATTGCAGATCAAGAAACATTTATTCAATACATTAAATGATGAAATTATCTAACAATGGGATTCATTTCGAAGAGAGCGGATGGAGCGTAGGAAGCTATATCGAAAAAAGTATAATTCTGTCCATTTCCCTGTGAACCATGGTCCTAGAAAGTAACCCCTGAATCCTATAGGGGGCCGTGTCTGTGAATAGAGACATGTCGTCCGGAGATTTGCCATCATTGATTGGTAGGTAGGAGAGGTTGTCTACGGAATGAGCTAGTGTGAGGAGGCGGGAACGAAGGAGTGGCCTTGAGGAATGATAAGCATGGCAAAATTGAGGTGGCCTGATAGGGACTGGAGATTGCGTTATGAGACCCAAACTGACCAGAGAACGACGTGCAAATATACCTGATCCTGTCATGTTTCTTTAAGCAGGGAATCTTGCGTGTTTAGAGAATAGAGCGTGATGCCTAGAAATTCGAGAGACGTGGCCCTTTTAATTTTTTTTATTTATTATTTTTTTCCTCTTTTCTGTTCTTCCTCGTGCAAATACGGTGAGAAGAATAATGTCTCAGCTTCATAAGAGTTTATTTTTATTTTTTTGTCTGTGAAAGTGAACATAAAGAGTCTTCATGTACTCCCGGCATAGAGCCGCTAAAGAAGCAGTGGACAGTTTTGTTTCTGAAGGAAATGTGCCCCAAAACATAAAAAAAATTTTTGCAAATAATTTTACACCGGACTGCTTTGTGAATGTGTATCAATATAAAAATTAGATTCTCAATCATGGATCAGTACCAACTGTTCGTGTCCCAGCTTTACATCCTGAAGATGCAAGTATCGCACTTTCTATTTTGTGAATATTTGCAAATCTCCTTTCCAAATGTGCTTGATAGCTGATTCGACAGCTAATGTGCTAAAGTTACCATTGTCTCTGACTGTATTCACGGAGACCAGACATACATATATATATATTCATACATATATGGCTGAACTCCGGTATTTACTCTGCCAGTCAAATTGGTTCTGATTTGTTGTTGCTGTAGTGTCTGAAGCAGGAGCTGTAAAGGCACAGCCTTTGATATTTAAAAGTAATGTAGTTGGGCTGACATGACTGTTAGACTCGGAGCTTTGAAATTTGGAACATTGATAAAGCCCCAAGTGCTTGGAGATCCCCATAGATTGAAACATGGTCTGAACAACGATGAGTGAATGATTTATGAAGACATGCCATACAAATTTCTGCACTTTAATGATGCTTGAATGATAATAAAATGTAAATATGCCGTGAGATAGGAATTACTCGCTGTATGACCTGATTATTATGTGATATGCCATACGCTGGCAACAGCGGTGCTTGCGATGAGAACGTGGAAGTACGTATGGAGTAAGAAAATGCTGCGTTTTATGGATCGCCTTAATGCGCCCTTGAAGGCGCTCAAGGAACATCACTCGAAATGTTGTTCTGAACGAAATAAGTTATTTATTTCAAGGAGTTATTACTAAAATGTAAAATGCTTTTTTGATTTATTTTTAGCAAAAATGTTTACATAATTTTTTATTTGAAATATGTAACTTAAAACATTTATTCTTGGCATTTGAATATCTATATAGTACCATGAGGTAAATAATTGCAAAATTCTTACATTTTTCCCCCAACTAATGATCCCCCATTAATTTGAAGCTATTTGACAATTATAATACTTTACAAATACTTTATATTCAGAAGTGATTGCTTACCGCACTCATGCAGCATTACTGTTGGAGCTTCCCTCACACTCTAAAAATCAGTAAACTGTATTCTGTGGCTCTTATTAACTGGAAAAGTGTGATAAAGAAAGTGCCATCCACAGCAACTTTTGGGTGTCCACTTAATTTCAGTTTTTGCGAGAGGCAGAAACTTTCAAATGGTCAAAAGCATATGCTCAAAATAGAACAAAACAACACCCCTGTGAACATTAAACAAAGTCATTTTTTAAACTATATGACATCCGTGTCACATTTCCCACTGACCTGAATAGAAATATTGAAAAAAATTCCCAGTATTGTATCCTTTGTTAGATGATGCAGAACTTCCACTGACATCGTCCCTGTATTTGTGCAGTACATGCACAATGTAATGCACAAGCTTGATGGAGCTTGGTTATAGCAGAATTGCAATGTTATTTCTTCCAGGTTGTACAAACCTCTATGTTGTACAATCATCTGCTTTGAATCAAGATTTAAAAAAACGATTAGCTGATTTTACATTATCCTACTTAAAACAAATCTATTCGTCAAAGAAATAAATAAATGTGCATGAAATATTCATTTTAGATATGCAAGTATAAAAACGGTTGCTTGGGACAACAAGCAAATACTCGGTTTACCAGTCATTACACAAAAATCTTTAAAATGCCACAACTGACCAATCAGAATCAAGTATTCCAGAAAGCAATATAATAGAATTGCAGATCTTGATGGAAAGATTTGAAAAAATCTATTCAGATGGTCTCAAGTTGAACCAAAGCCACAATTATTTCTTTCAAATGGTTGTCTAAAGAGCATCTCTGTCTGATTGTTGGTCAAGTAAAACTTCTAAATTATATATGCGAGAGGCATCAGACTGCTGCCTTAGCGATTCTTCACCGTGCATAGTTAACACAGTCAGCGGTCAACCTTGTTTGCAATCCTGCAGAGTGTTTATACCAGGATATCTTTGGCATGCTATCCATTAAGTGTTTTTGTTTTCCACGGTGCAACAAGTACCGCTGAACCTGTTTGTCAGTGACAAATGTGAAAGGCTTGCTCAGAACAGGGGGAAGCAAAGCACCTGCAGCCATTTTAAGCTCCTCCAAAAGGGAATCAAGATGTGTGATTCTGTACACATGATGGCTTAGAAGCCGAAGTCACTGGCAAAGCCACTGGTATGCATATACTGATGGGAGGGAAAGAAAAAGAATGTACTTTTGTCATGGACTAAGATGATGCTTTTCAATCATCTAAGAGCTCAAGCTACCCCCGCAACACAACAAGAGCATCCCCCGTGGGAAAGACAAAGAGACAACACCCACGTTGCACAGCCATAAGCTTTCAAACATCTCTCATTTTACTGCCTCTCTCCCAGTATGTGTCTGTGTGTGTGTGTGTGTGTGTGTGTGTGTGTGTGTGTGTGTGTGTGTGTGTGTGTGTGTGTGTGTGTGTGTGTGTGTGTGTGTGTATACGTGTCTATCTAATATCCTTGGGGAATTTGCTATTTTACCATTATCACTGTCAGATAGCATACAGCTTGAGGAGCTGAATACCAAACGAGCGAGCGACGTTCTGAAATAGAACAAAAATGCATTAACATGGTACATTACTGCAAGATTTTCCAATTTGGTGGTTCTGATTTACATTTTATGAAATGCTGCATCTTTCCTAAAGAATGCATTTTCTTCATCGGAAAACATTTAAATGACACTTCCGTTGTAAGTGCTTCACTGTAACCTCAATTTTGCTTTTTTATAGATAAAGATAGAGATAGAGGGGCAGTGGTGGCTCAGTGGTTGAGACTCAGGGTTACAGACAGAAGATCGGTGGTTCAAGCCCCAGCACCACCAAGATGCCACTGTTGGGCCCTTGAGCAAGGCCCTTAACCCTATCTGCTCCAGGGGCGCTGTATCATGATTGACCCCAGCTTACCTGGGATATGTGAAAACGAATACATTTCACTGTATATATGCAAAAAAGAAGACTTGAGTATAATGTGTGACCAAAATAAAGGATTCTATTCTATTCTTCTATAAAGAGGGACATTTCCAAATCATTTTTATCTACATTATGCCATATATGCTGTCGATTGAGCTTAACTTGTATTAAACCTGGAATATTGCTTTAATTTCTATTAATTGAAATTAACTGCAATTGCAATTTCAAAGGAAATAATCAACTATTAGAATTTTTTTTTTATCATAATCATGCACCCTAGCCTACATTTCTGCAATCCAATAGACTGGAATGAGAGAATAGCACTTGTTTTTGTGAAGAATGTGTGATGACACTTTAACCGAATCCAACGGAAACACTATAACTAGATCTAGCTGGCTGCCTGCAAAACATATTTCGAGGTGAGAGAAACACGCTCATCTTGGTCTCACCTACAGCACCACTAGTCTCTCATTGCATTTCTAACAGAGAAGATCAGAGAGCAGGCCCTGTAGGTGTGCATCTGCAGAAACACTGATAAACAAAGAGAAAACCGAGTAATCATGCAGTGATTATGGAATGATGTCCCATGGATGCAATAGCCATTTTCATGTAGCACTTTAGAATGAGACTATGAAATCCCTGACAACACAGTGTTGCCACACAATGTAAAGACTCTAGCAGGTCAGATAATCCAGTGATGTCATCAGATTTCATCAGATCATTTGTAACCTACTCATTCAGATAAAACTGGTGACACTGAACACCGCAGGAGGAGCCCAATGAGTTTTAGTCAGAGTAAATGAAAAATTAGGCTGTGAGGAATAGATTAACAGCAATGTTTCCTTTTAATATTTGTTCTTGCTGAGCAAAACCAATTTCCATATGGCGAAACTTTAGGCCAACCAAGCAGAAACATACAGAATAAGATTTTTTTAATCAATTAAAATTTTAAATGAAATAAATTAATTGTTATACATTATAAAACATATTAAAAAATAAAATATAAAAATATAGCACATCTATATACAGTATGTATATATATATATATATATATATATTAGTTAATATTTTTTATAATGTATAACAATTAATTTATTTAATTGCTATATATATATATATATATATATATATATATATATATATATATATATATATATATATATAATTTTATTATTAAATAATATGTATTTAAGAGCAATTCATAATAAATCATTTTAAGTAATACTATTTATTTTTAGCAGTATTAGTAGTAGTAGTAGTAGTAGTAGTAGTAGTAGTATTAGCTAGAGCACATAATGTATATTACTGTTATATTCAAGGGGTGAGGGAAGAGAAAAAAATTGGTCAATAATAATTATAATGTGTGACCTCTTTAAGGTTCCATACTGCATATGGCGTTAAAAACTTGAAAAAATTGTACCGTTATTGGACATGGTCCTCATGCATTTCTCACAACTTCAGTTCCATACTGAAAATCAATGAACATTGTCTAATAAATGAATGATGCCCGTTAAATGATATAAGAAATCTTTAGGTTTTTGCTGGGGTCGACTGTTCAGCCAACTCAACATTGCCAAAAGATTTCATCATTCATTCATCATCATTTTGTTCCAATGTTTTTTGTTGATTGTTTTTTATGTGGAACACAATAAGAAATGTAGAAAGGCATAATGTCAGCGTCTGTCATCATTCAATTTCATTGCATCTTTTTCCCATACAATGAAAGTGAATGGTGACTGGGGATATTTTACCTAACACCTCCTTTTTGTGTTCCATGGAAAAGAGAAATCATGAGGCATTGGAACAGCATGAGGGTGATTATATGATGACATTATTTTTATTTTCGGATAATTTATCCCTGAAAGGCAGTGCAACTTATTGAACCCATTGGACTACATACCGATATAGTCCCTGTCAGCCTCGATTTCATATGCATAAAATGAAATATGGCAAATACCCTGACTAAGGCCTTTAAAACTGCAAGCGCACACAGAGAGATGGACCTGGAAGAAAACTCGGGGATTCATGAACATCTCTGTAGCTTTATTTTCCTCATGTAGAGTCACCAAAATTACCATGTCTCTTATTGCAGCTCTGGCAGAGAATTTTTGCAAACTCCACCCCATGTGGCAGACCACACATTATTAATTGGGGCAGCTCAACGTCAATAAATACATCTCATTATCAAGGTTTTGGTTTCTAGTATGAAGGCATGTCCTCTCTGTTTCATTAATGAGCCTTCTAGCTGGCCCATTTTGCATTTTTAAGGATGTTAGATCTGAAAGAGACAACTCCTCCTCAGCTGCAGTTCTGGATTCTGAAATCACAGGCCAAAACATTTTCTATCAGTAAGCCAGCTTTTGTGCCACATCAGGGTTGGGCTCCCTTTCAAGAACTGCATTTATTGTTTTCGCCCCATAGCTTCTTCCATTCTGTTACATCTGCCAAATTCATGAGATTGATTCTGTTGCTCACTTCAAGAAAATAGAGCGTATAGCGTAGAGCGTACACACACAAACATTCCATGGTTTGTCTGTGTGGTAGGGCGGAGGGTGGGGCCGTGTGGTGATTCTACACACCCGGTCCCTTATCAGGCTAATCAAGCCTCCGAGAGGGATAAAGGCCGACTGCAGAATATGGTGCAAGAGAAAGATTGTTTACGGGCATGTCTGTCATGTGTGTGTTTGTGTCTTTTGTTTAAGTTTCTCATTAAACTATTATTTATATTGTCAAGCTGGTTCTTGCCTCCTCCTTGCTCGTCTAAACCCCTTTACACTGGTGCCGAGACCCGGGAAGAAGGTGGGATGCCCGTCGCGGAGTCCTCGACACTGCCGTCCACCCAGGGGAGCGCCGCTGCCATCCGCCGGTGGATGGAGTAGCCCAACTACCCGGACGTGGTGAACGGCCGCCGTCCGCGAGGTGAGTGGGGACTGGACTCCGCGACCGCCTGGAGCGGTAGGGCCGCTGCCAGGGGCGAGGAGTGTCCCCACGAGTCGCCGGTAATGCGGAGGGGCGTTCTGTCCGCCGGGGCTCTTGGGTCTGACTCCGGTCCACCCTGGGAGGAGCAGCTGTCATCTGCCTGAGAGGGTGGAGGAGTGATCGAGAACCATGCGACGGTGTATCAGAGAACACACCCGGTCCCGTATCAGCCTTATCAAGCCTCCGAGAAGGATAAAGGCTGACCGGAGACGGCAGTGCAACAGAAAGAGAGATTTACGGGCAGATGCCCGACACCTGTATCTGTTTGTCTTTTTATTTAATTAAATATTATTTATAATGTTAAGCCAGTTCTCGCCTCCTCCTTTCCATTAATTCCTTTACAGAGAATTTATTGTTATTTATTTTTGCTTTGAGAAGAAACTTCCAAAGGAGACTTGTTAGAGACTTGGTTGAGACCAGCATTAGTGTTTAGTATAGAATAAGTATAGAAAGAAAAGAATTTGGTTTATTAGCGACAGGAGATAACATTCACTTTACATTAGTATGTGCCTCAGCTAGCAGCGACGAGCTGGCCAATGGTATGAAGTAAACAGTGTTAAAATTGTGGCTAACACTTAACAATAAGTTTCTGTACGTCAACCTGCAATAGCTAACATGAAATAACAACTATCAATACTTTTACAGCATTTATTAACCTAAATTAATGTTCATTTCTATCTATTCATTAACATGGGGCATATGAACGAATGGTAAATAACAATGAACAATAGTATTTTTAAATGAAACATTAACCTAGATTAAAGGTGCACTCAGTAACTTTTGTCTTTGAGTCATCTTGGACATACACTGCCACCTAGCAGCTTGGATGCAGCATCATTTAAAATAGATCTCAGTTTCAGATGCCATTGTAGAAATGTTGTATTTACAGTCAGCCATGATTACTTTAATGAATGAGTGAAAGTGTCATATGACAGGACAGTTATTAAGATTAAGCGAGTAGTATTGGGCTGATCTTGTGATTCTAACACGGCAGCCCCCATGTGAGGACCCTCTCCATGTAGAATAAAACAGCTTTTATAAGGTTACTGATAAGACTGGTGTCTTCATTTTAATGTGAGTGCACATGATTTAATACATATATTACAAAAATATAATTCATGACTTTAGGAGTTACACTTTTTTTAGTGAGGTAAACAAATTACTTACTGCACCTTTAATGCTTTAAAATAGTCATTGTAAGTTCAATGTACCAAATGCATTATCCAATGTTCAAGAATTGAACCTTACTGTAAAGTGTTACCAAAACATGCATGTGTATGTGTAATCAGAAGTAAGATGCAAACAGAAATTGAAACCTAATACATGTGTTGTTGTTGTTCAATAGAGGATACATATGACCTTATTTACCCTGCAGTTGTATGTTCAACTTTAAATTGTATATCTTAATGAATATATATTTAAGAGTATTTTTTCATTTTCACATGAACTTTTCTGCCACTGTCGTTTCTGATGTTTATAATCATTTCTCACCTTCATAGTCATTGATGTAACTTAATATATACCGCAATGTGTTGACATGTTGTTTATGGTCTTATTCTAACTAATAAGAGGAATTTGTGTTATGCATTTTTCTGTGTTTTAATGTCTTGCATTGATGGCTGTTCCTGAATGTTTTGTGTGTATATGTTGTATGTGTGCACGGAGGAGACTGTTTGCAGTAGGGGTTCATTGTTGTTTTAAGTGTGATTCTCTAAACAATTACAGAGTGCATGGCTCTGGCTCTGGCTCTGGCTGACAACAGCCTTAAATAAACACACTGTTTATGAGATCAGTCTTGTGTGTCTTCATTGCAAAGCTACAATACAATTTAAATGTATTTTCTGTAAACGCCTCTTATAAAATGCTATTTTCAGCGGTGCCCGACGAAACAGGAACTGGTTATGCCCACACTCTGTAAACCAGAAATCAAACATGGTGTCTTATGCAACCAGCCAATTCCTTTCTACAGCATGTACAAGTAAATCAAATCAGTAATATTTTTCTCTAAATTTATGGGAAGTATTTATCAATAGTTACCAAAGGTTATCAATAACTACAAAATCCCTTTTGGAGTGATAACTTAATTTTGACTAAATCTGCAATCATGTTATCTATTCTGGAGAGTTCTTTTAGTTTTTTTTATTTTAAACATTTTGTCTGTTTAATGTTAATGATTATTATTTTTATTTAATTTGATTTCCTAGAACATAACAAACCTACACATATCTGGAATCTTACAAAAGATCTTACAAAATGAATAAAAGATAGAAAACAGCCCTTATAACATTTAGGCTGATAAGGTTATGAGTACCTCCTTTTACTGATAAATTACTGAAAACATAATTAATATTATTATTAATTATCATTATTTCAGGGCCTAATTTGTAAAAGCTATATTCATGGAAAGTACCAGTTCTTCATCACAGTCACTACTAGGGCAGTGGTGGCTCAGCGGTTAAGGCTCTGGGTTACTGACTAAAAGAGCAGGGTTCAAGCCCCAGCATCACCAAGACACCACTGTTGGGCCCTTGAGCAAGGCCCTTGAACCTATCTGCTCCAGGGGTGCTGTATCATGGCTGACCCTGCACTCTGACCCCAGCTTAGCTGGGATATGTGAAAAATAAATTATTTCACCATGTATATGCAGAAATGTATGTATAATGTGTGACAATTTATTTATTATACTACTGTCCTTTGGGGTACAGTAAATAACTTTCGTTCCATTTAGAGAAAATGCATAAAAGAAGCTGTGAAGAAAAATCGCATCACTAACCACAACTTCATTTACAGTATTGAAAGTGTAAGTGTGAATGGAGTGTGCTTGCTCTGTAAAAGCATATAATGATATCCACGGCACCAAAGATTTAATTCAAATGGGCGGGCAAGGAGCTGGTCGTTTTCATTTAACCTCTACATGTGGCCCAAGCCTCTGGTGTCACAGACAAAAGGAAATGCCTAATCTTGCGGGGTGAGATAGACGGGAGAATATGATCCAATTGGTCTGAGCATGATGCTGGTGGGCTAGTTAAATGTGCTCATTTCACACACCATTTCACATGAGGCCCTTGTGCGTGAATGTGTATGTGCGATTGGGGGGGGCGTCTGCTCAACGTGATATTGGGACTATTCACCAGACACGACGCCTGTCTCTGGAGGACTTTTTACTGATGCATTGTGAAAAGACTCTCTTAAATATCTTAGAGCTGTAGTTCTAAAACTGTGATACAAGCAAATAACTTGCCCATGTTTTAATTCTCATTTCTGATCCATAAACAATTTCAATATATTTAGTTGCTTTGTGCATCAAAACTTTTGCATATGGTCAAAAAGCAGGTGCTTGACAAAAAAGTCGAGATATCATTCTGTAAGCATTTTGATGCTAGATTTAATGAATGCAGTCTTCAAGAGTGGCCTACTTTTGACTTAGAAATACTGCATTCAGCACTAAATTGTGAACATGGTAGGCCTATTCATAATGTAACCAGTCTGACAGAGGAATTCTAAGCGCTTCTAGATTCTAGCATTTTTAGTTTTAGTTTTAATGAGTCAAATATACGGCATTACATCTTTTGTGCTAAACAGTAGCAAGGAAGTCATGTGGGTGTGGAACAACATAAGAGTGAATAAATAATGACAGAATTTTAATTTTTTCGGTGAACTATCCCCCCCTCATGCTTGTGGTCAATTTGCTTTGTGCTGGAAAGAAAAATGAAAGGGTGGTACTGATTTGTACATGGTCTGTAAAGTTTAAGAACCCTTGAGTAATATACTGAATGTTGTTAAAAATCATTCTGTTTGAATCGTGTGGGTTGAGCTAATAGGGATCGTTGCACAGGGTAATTCCTGCTATGTGGGAAGCAAGGGCAAAGATCAATACAACAGCACAAAATCTCCTCAGGTGGGTTAATGGTGAGTTTCACTCCAGAGGCAAAATTACAGTATGCGGTCAATCAGATAATGATAAACGGTGGTCAAATAACAAAAGGTTCTTTGCAAAGAAAACTATGTAAGGAAATTGGAACTGAACAAGTAGCATGTTAAAAATGTTTTTTTTTTAAATGCAATTATTTTGTTCAAATTTATTACAAATGACATTATCAACATAGCAATTTGAGTGGGGAAGATGTATTGAAAAATGTACATACATTTTCAAAATTACCCTTTTTTCATTAGTGACAGCATGCATTCAAACCCAAATGGACTACACAAGTTTCCGCAAAACCTGATGATCCATGTTATCCAGCATGATTTGGCAATACTCCACATAGCATCCCGTTTGCTTCAATGGAAGCAAAGAAATCTGACATTTTGTATAAAGTAAATTTAACATGGTCAATGTCACATATTTGCCTAGAATTAATAAGTGAACTAGGATTATTGCAGAATTGTAAATATTCCTTCGGTAACATTTTACAACATGGTTCTAACAATGAACAATTTTTAACTTGGTTAATGTTAATGTCAACATCCTAAAACATTTTCAAAATCACAAGTTGTATTTGTTAACATTAGTTAATGCACTATTGACTAACATAAACTAATAATGAACAATTGTATTAAGATTAATAAATTCTGTAAACAAAATCTTTCTTTCTCTCTTTCTTTCTTTCATTCATTTATTCATTCATTCATTCATTCATTTGCTTGTTCATTTGTTCATTCAACATTAATATTTGGGTTTGACATAGTATATACAAATTTTGCTTGTACAGATACAACTTCTGCACAGGAAAAGTCAAAACAAATTTAAGAGTAGCATATAATTCATTACCCATTTTTAATTTGCCTGTCATTTTTTTTTTACAACTCACTGTTCTGCCACATGACTAATGGCTATTTACACATCATTTATCATTGTGGGATGCCAAAAATATCTTTTTTTGCTTTTCAAGCAAGTCTTAAATCAAGCTTGGATGTAGTCGAGTGAACAAAGACGATTTAAAAGAACATTTAGAAAGAGAAGAACTTTTGAGCGATCCACGTGACTTGCATTCTGACGCCTAGGCAGATGTGGGCCTAATGAGTTGGCTCACACTAGAGAGGTGGACAATACCCCGCAAGCATCGCACTGAAATGAAGCGATGCTGAGTGCATGCCAGACTACAGAGTTCCTCGTTTCATATAGTCCATTGAATTCCTCTAAGGGGGTACGATCTTGTGCCACAGATCCTCTTACCCAAAACACTACACGGCCCATTTGCTGTAATAGAGCACATAGGAACGTTGCAGTTGATTGAGAGACACTGTCGGGAATGGCAACAAGGCTTGTTGTGCTGTGCTTTCCCGGCAGTCTTCGAGCAGTTGGCCAGGGTCTTCTAAAGCAGATGGTCAGGACTGAAGACACTCAATATGACCTAATATGTCTCATTACACACACAGACACTTACATAATCATATCCCAAAACATTTATCTATGTGTGACTTAAATAGACTGTAAAAAAAATCTTGTTCTGTAAAGCTGAAGTTACTGCCACTAGCGTCACCAAATGGAACTGCAAAAATAATAATTGTTTCCTGATCTCTCCCGTATGTGCCATTGGTTAAATAAAACAGATATTTCTGTCCCCTATTGATTTAGCCAATGTTGCTGTGTCAGGCTGGTCGGGAGGCTCAAACCAACAGAATACATTTTTTAATGGTGCCATAGAGACACAGTGTTTCAAATTTAAAGGGAAATCAACATTATAATCAATCTTATAGCTGATTCTACAAATAAAGCAGCAATAGGAGAAAGACGAATTTACCTGAAAAGAAAAATAGTAACAATATTAAGTAGCATTCACAATCGCAACTCATTTTACTCCCATAAAAATGCCTTTTGACCTGGCATGGAGGTCAAATTAATTCTTGAGAGCATCTTGACACATCACAATTGTAATATTTATTTTTCAAATCTATCACAACCTTTACTATATTAACATTATATGGATAGTTTACCCAAAAATTATCTAATCATTTACTTACCCTCATGCCATTTCAGATGTGTATGGCTTTCTTTCTTCTTCTGAACACAAACAAAGGTTTTTAGAAAAATATCTCAGCTCTGTTGGTCCATAAAATGCAAGTGAATGGTGATCAGACCTTTGAAGCTCCAAAAATCACATAAAGAAAAGTAATCCATACCACTCCAGTGGTTAAATCTATAATCAGGAGCACTATAATAGGCGTGGGTGAGAAACAGTACAGTGTTTAAGTCTTTTTTTTATTCTAAATCTCCACTTTCACTTTTACATCTGAAAGTCACACATGGTGCCTGTTTAGTTTCACTTTCACATTTGAAGTGCCAATTAGAGTAAAAAAAAGAAATTAAATATGGATTACTTTTATGTTTGCTTTCTGTGATTTTTGGAGCTGCAAACTTGGCACGGACCTTCAGACTGTTCTAACTTTGGTTGCTATGTCGTTTCTAACTGATTGGATTTACAGCTTTTCTGTAACAGAATACCGAAAATCCCCAAAATCCCATAGACTTACATTGATGGAATGTTCAAATGGGCCAAGACTCATTTCCAGATTTCAAAATCCAACTATATTTATCTATGTATCTGTCTAGCCTCACTCTAACAAATAGCTAAAGCACACTAGCTACACTAAACAACCAGCCAGTACACCCTAGCAACAAACCAAAACACCCTTACAATCAGCTAGAACAGCCTAGCAACACCTTGAAACCAGCTGGTAATGCCTAGCATCCAACCAGAACACCTTAGCAACCACTTAGTAAAGCATTGTCGGTCTGTATGATTGTAAGGCTTGTACCATACAACCTTAAAACTTTTAAAACAACCCTAAACAAGGCTTTGTCAAGCCAACATGAAAGTTTTTTTTGCAGTGTATATCTTCACAGCTAACACTCTTCTGACTTAAGCTGTCATGGTGCAGCTTACATCACTTTAAAAATGTAAAACCTGTTAATACAAGTGTAATGATCCTAATATAAACGCTGCCATGTCACAAGTCATAACCAGGATTTGAATTTCCACTGCCTATGATGGAAACCTGAGAAAGAGAGAGAGAGAGAGAGAGAGAGAGAGAGAGATGGAGAGAGTCTGCATCTGATAAAGCCCTACTACTCTGCACTGCAATGATGTACAAACCCAGATGTAGGCGATGACCTGGTATAGGCTATCACACTACACTCACTGTCTCCTCTTCGAGCCCTCTGTGCCAGAGGGTGTCATCAGATAATGTAGGCAGAAAATCCATAAGCAGGAGCCTCTGACACAAGACTAAATTGAGTAAGAATGTGTTTTTATGCTTAGTCAGTTGGTTTAAGTAATTAAGTTGTGATAAGAGACAAACTTGCCCATAGCAAAGGGGTTTGATCTTAAAGAAGACGGCTCATTTGCCGGTGATGATAACAACTTAAAAACTTGCTCATAAGTAGAAAAAGAAATTACAATAATCTTATCAGCACATGACAAAATTTTCCCTATCCAAACCAGGCAAACTATATCTGTGATACTCAATACAACATTCATATATATATATATATATATGAATGTTGTATTGAGTATCACAGATACAGTATATGTATATATAAATCTGTAATCCAAGTAATGTATTTCATGTAAGTAATTACCTTAATTTAAAGTCAGTAACTTTTATCCAATTACAATATTTTAAACTGTAATATGCACACTACTTTTTGAATAAAACGTAATTAGATTACTATAACCGGTTACTTTGAAATCAGATTACACCCAACACTGCTCATAAGAAATCCCAAATAAAAACAAAGCATTGCCCTTGCCAATTTAGCACATACCACAGAAATATCTAGCAAAAATACCAAGGCTTTTGGAAATTAGTGAAAATAATTGGAACAGTTTGTTAGCCACCATGTTAAAATAAGTATTTTGATGTAAATAAACAGTCTTTGAGCATCTGTCAGCAATTGATGTGTATAGCAAATATTTTATATTCAGCAGTCAAATATTTGCAAATCATGGCAAACACGTGCAATGCACACACTGTAGACATACAGTGTGCTATGTATTATAATCATATAGATATTACCCATATGTACAGCAACTGTCTATACAACAGAAAGGTGATAACATGTAAAGAAGCAAGAATAAGGCTTATTTAGCGTATTTAGTCTATGTTCTTTGCAGATCTCATTGGCGGTGAACAATGTTAACCGATAGAGCCTCTCAACAGGAGGAAACCCAGTGTCAAAAGCCATTTACAGAGCAAGAGTCCAACAAAAACTCATGAATAATGTATAAAACCTAGTATTGCTTCTATTTCTACTGAGCAGCACTTACACTAAGGCACGTGATTGGACTCATAAGGAGTGCAAACATGCACTTCATCAACTGAGGTCATCAAGTTAGTGGAGAAAAGTCGCAATATGTCACAGGCCAAAAGTTCACAAGTTGGCACCACACCAGTTTTCTGAGTCGCTATTGCCGTGATGGAAAAGTTCATTAGCTCATTCAATTACGTATATATAGCCATCTTGGTGGAGCCTGAAATCGGCAGTCCTTAGAGTTCCAAGCAAATCCTCTTCCCATTGCTCTAAAAGCTTGCCCAGCATAATGAAGTCTAAAGAAGTGACTTCACACTGCAATAGCTTATACATACTGTATATACCGACAGGCCTGTTTCTCAAATACATACCCTGACTGTTTCTTCAGCAGGCCTTGGTTATGCTAGTGCTGGGCACCAGTAGATATTCTCCAACCAAAGGCCCCAGAAACCTCTTGTTTTAGTGGCAAAACACTGAAATGAAGTATATTGCTTTATGATGAATGATTTTGTAGCACACTTACAAATATCTAGGGAATGAGTCATTGCTGCGACAGCCTCTCTACTTCTCAAAAGTCAATGCACTCCATCAGATATCATTGTAGCACATTATGTACGTAAGTGTCTACTTTTGTTCTACACAGCTGACTCATTAGATCTGACAATATAGTGTTACATGGTATTGTAGTGCAAAGTTGCATGTTGTTGCACAGACTTCTCAATCTCATGTATTAATTGAACAAGTGTGTCATTGTAGAAGTGACGGACAGTTTCTAATAGTTATAGCAGCCACAATCGTGCAATAATAACTATTTTAAAGGAAAAAAACCAATGGTAGCTAGGCATTTGGAATAGTTCAAACAACCCCATATAGAATGCTTTATAAACAAGCTCATATGGTCCAGAAGGCCTCAAGGTTTAACATCTTTAAGGCAGATAACATCTTCTTCCAGAGCTCCATGGGCTGCATGTACTCATACTTCAGTTGCTGCAATTGACCAAGAGACTTCATATGTCAGACAGAATTATCTTTAGAATATATTTATTATATTTATTTATTTATATTGTATTATAGAAATATATTTTTTGAGGGAAATATGTTCCTTGTGGGCATACCCATCTATCGAACTTATATATATATAATTTAAATAAAAACACTGATACTTGACAGGTGATTGGCCTACCATGTGAATCAATGCATATCCATTCGCTCTTACGCAGAGGCGTTGATGCAAAACACTCAAACCTGTTGTTTTAAAGAAAAGTGATAGCCAGAACTTCACATTACTGGGCTATATTCACTATATTCGCAGACTGGAGCAATTCATAAAATAGACATATATGATACAACGCAAAAAGTCTCAACGAATCCGATTCGCCACAGAAGATTACTATAAGATAATTGAACATCGTGCCGTAGCGCACTGATGTTAAATATGTGTTTCAATGAAGCCATTCTCTTTTAAAATTCTCATAGATTTTGAATCTCCCGCTGTTTTTATTCGAAATACCAGAAAATATTGATGTAACATCAACAACAATCAAGCATGCATGCTTTTTTCGCAGGGAATCCGCGAGTGATGTTCAAAGTTGACCCATTTCCACGCTCTTACCGTTCTTCTATCTGCCTCTTCTGTTGCCAAACACCTCCTGCATGTTCACCTCAACAGATTTTTGGGTACGATGGGCCCCCAATTCGCCAAGCTCCATTCCCCGCGTACGAAAAATCAGAAGGAAATCTCCGATCGCGCGATACCAAGTGGAAAAAGCTGTTGCGCTGTCCAGCGAAAGTGGTGCTGAAACGCTCTCAAAGCCGAAGTACTTTCCATTCCTCCAAGTCGCCTCCGTGTCCATTCATTGAATATTGCGAAATGTTGTTCATCTTGTGCTATGAGCTCATTCCTGAAGTGAGGCACCGCACTGAGGATAATTGGAGACACCAGCCCCAGAGCAAAGCAAGGCTGAGATGTAGGCAGTGCTCTTCAGTCGAAGCAGTGCGTTCAACGCCCACATACCCCACTCTATTTGATCACACACACATACACACACTGACTGATGAAAGAGCTTTACTGAAGCTCACTAAGGAAGCTCTAACAAAATGATTCATTTCTTTAATAAATATATCTGGATAGATTGCAGAAATGCGGGGTCTCATAAGCATATTTAGAAAGATTGTTTTAATAAAGCCTACTGGCCTTGTCAAAAAAAATCCAAAAGGAATGCTAATGTAATTTGGAACCAATCCTAATGGGGTTAAACAAGAATACTCTTCTTTGTAGATCCTAGTGGCTATACTAAAATGGCTTTTTTTATTATTATTTCTTTTAGAATTTCAGTTTATCCAGTAAGATCTTATTTGATTCTTAAAATAATTCTGCTTGATACCCTCAGGATTTGTTCCAAATTATGATCGAGATTCCATTAGCACTCCTTTTAAGGTTTTTTGACCGGGGGAGAGAAGGCTCTTCTTTTTAAGTTTTTTATTTATTTATTTATTTTATACTGCATTCTTTACTTTTTGAAGGAAATTACTGGGTTATATAATGTGCTCTAAAAAATAAAAAGACATAGTGAAATATATTTTTAAAACATGGAAATGTCCTGGAGACAATCTTTTTGTTGCATAAAATATATTCCAAAAAGATTCAGGGCATTGATAGCCACTGTGCACTGAGCCAAAGAGGCTTTAAGATGCAAAATGTCTCAAAGGACAATTTTTTGGAATGCAAAATGTATCCATTTATGTTGCTGGTTTTGCAGGACAAATTAAGTCTCAAAGCACATCAGTACAAAACTGGGTTTGAATAAAAGGTAGGCAACGTCTCCATTCGGATGGTAGTCCTGCATTTGAGCCTCCTCCCATGACATCTTAAAAGGAATTCTTGAAGTTAATTTATTCAGATCCATGCATTTGACTCCAATGTCTTCTAAACCATTTCCCCAAGGGATTATGATTATAAAATCCCTCTAATGCAGTATACAAGAAATATTGATAGCTTACAAGTATTCACCTCTGCAGCTTGTTCTTAAAGCAGCCGTTTTATGGTCAATCCTCTTCGTAGATCAGTCAATGTATCAGTTGCACTTTGTGTGGACAATGGACATATACAGAAGAGTTGCAGGCCCCATGGTTCTTATTTGTATTTGTATTATTATTGTATAGTATTTAATGATTTTTTTATTTAATTATAACATATTTTTGTTATTTTAGCTTTACAGTAAATGCATTACTTACAAAAGCTTTTTCTTAGTTGCTTATTTGATGAATATGTCATTTATTCTTGCAATGTATTGTCTCTTTTTCTGTATTTTGTGCCATATAAACTGAGTTTGTATGTATTATGGGGATATTTGGCATTATGTTTTGTCCCATTCAACTATAATTTAATGTTCTAAGAGTTATCTGGGGTAATTTATTATCAGACGCAGTCAATGGTTATCCTCCAATTAAGTATAATGCTGTCCAAATTTATGTGCTTTATTGGTGTAATGGGAAATGTAAGCAAAAACGGTGTACTCGTGCTGTTGACAATATGAATTGTACAACATCACCCCCTTGTGGAGAGAAAGGGAGCTCTTCCTGCCAATATACATTTTTGATTGACATTTCTGCACCTAAAACAGAACGTGTATTTTCTTTTCTCCTTTTTTTTTTTTTTTTTTGTTTTGTTTATTTAACAATTATTTAAAATTAAAACAAAGTATTTTACTGCACTACATCACCAACAACTTTTTTAAATGTGGAAATATAAAGCTCCCTTTATGCTGTGCTTTTCCGTCTCCAAATTTTGCCCCATAGCATGCTAAAAAGCATTAGAGTGTGTTCAAAGTGTCCTGAAGCGCTGCAATGATTGTAAACTACTTCCACAAAAGTATCACATACAGAGCTTAATTTATTTAACTCTAGCATTAATGCTTTGTCCCCATCGGATAGAGCCCATTTTGCCTTGGTGTCTGGCCAACCAGCTTTACAGCCCAGACACCAAGCTGCCAAGCCACTGTAGGAGTGTTTGCCAGCTGGTACTGATAAACTTCTCAAGGTGGTAAATTGCAATGCTGCCAGAGTATCTGCTCATGTTGGCACCATGTCCTAACCAGCCATATATCATGGACATTTTGGTACAGATCTTGTAGTTTTGCATTCATTTACACATGGCCTGTCAGCCACCTCTATTTATATGAAAGTAGACAGAGAACAGCAAATAATGTTGAGATGCCAGATTAAACCTTTCACAGATTCTACTGGCACCACCAGAATAATGACAGAACTATCATATTTTAGTGAAATATCCAATTAAAAAGCTATTGTTAGAGTATCTATTTTGAAGCAACTGTAAATCAAAGACCAAGAAGATAGATTAAATAATGCAGGGAAAGAACAGAGAGATTAAATATAGTCATACTGTGTTTTTCAATACAAAAATCAAAACAAAAGAAATATCCATGGCGTGAAGTTCTTCTGTGAGGAAAAAATTCTGGTGACATTTTCATAAGCCTGGGATTTAGGTAGCAGATATTTGGCAGCAATGAAGACAAATAGCTAGAAGATGGATCATGGGAAGGACCCATTTAGAGAGAATAATTCACACTTAGCATAGCTCACTGTGGACTACATTTATTAACTGGCATTTAAATGTCTCTTGCTAATGTTATGTTAACCTGTACATTATCAGGCCTGTACCAGGAGGGAATAAAACAAATGGCAAACAATAGTGATAGGTAGGGTGAAGCTGAGCTAGACTGGTTAATTCATAAAAGTTTCAGTTAATTCTCTCTCACACACATGCAGCACATTTGCATTCATAAATGACTATGAACGGTAAATCTTTTTCTGATGGCACAATAATCACCATGCAATTTAGTGACATCAGTCTATGCCAGGGCTTGCAACCGGGGGTCTGTGGACCCCTTGGTGTACACAAAGGTATTACAGGGGGTCTGTGGTTTTATATAACAGTACACGATTTTAAATCTAAGTTAAAAACATATGTCTTTTTCCTTAGCTTATAATCAATCCTGATACACTGTGTTGTCTTATATTTTATGTTGTAAGTTTGCTATTTTGTGTATGTTTTTAATTTTTTATTGGAAATTGTTGTACAGCACATTAGTCTACTGATGGTGTTTTTAATTGGGGTCTATAAATAAAATGACCTTGACCTTGACCTATATGTACAAATTGTATATGGTTATTCTGTGAAATCAACCAAATTAAAAAAACTTCCCATGTTGAAAAGTTTTATTTCTCAAAAAAGATAAACAAAAACGATGATGAAAGCCAAAGTATAAAATGCCAAGCATTGATACATTTTACCAAGTAATGCATTTTACAGATTTACCTGTGATTCTGAAGCATACATTCAAACTTCTACCATTGACCTATAAGTGGCAGAGCATTGAGAACATTGGGTCAACACACTCTCCATTGCAAAAGTGTATCCTTTAATTAACCATCTACTTCTGCACCATTAAACAGATACAAAAGAACAAAAGAACAAAATGCTGGGGTGGTGGCTTTAAGCAACGGCATTAAATCATTTAAGTTGAACTCGCAGGCTGAGAATGTGACCAGCAAATAAATTGGTTTTCTTCTTTAATTGTGATTGACCTGGTGCATGGCTTTAGGTAAAAGAAAGATGCCTGAAAAAACTGTGTACGAGCCTTAGCCATACAAACAAAAATCATCAATAATCATTTAAAATAATTCAGACTTTGACAACTGCATCTGTAGTGAACTAAATTCAGTCTCATGTTCATTGGATTACCACACTAAAAGCAATAGCATCATAAATCACCACATATATAATTTATATAATTTCAAACCTTGCTACAACCCCCTTCATCCTGTACAACAAACATTTTTACAGTTAGTAAGCCAACAGTCTCCATTGTTTACTCTATGACCTCAATCAATGAAACCATTTCAGTACAATCAGTATTTATACCTGTAATTTGACATTATTCTTGAAGGATCATCAATAGCTCCATAGCTGCAGACCTGTACGTTTTTTTTTTTTTTTGCAAAACCGACCACCAATCTTTGTTATGACTGTAATGTTGATCTTAATTGCATGGTGCTCTATGATAAACAACCCATAATAATTGTACCACTGTGCACTACAGAATATCTGTTTGACACGATCGTGGGTTTTAGAAGTAGAAACTGTCTGTACGAAGGTATTAGGCACGTTTACACTATGAGTCTGCTGTGATACTACTCATTGACGCCCTCAGTTCATTTTGTTCCAGTGTATTGTGTTAGTCATGTACTTTTGGTACACCACATGGTGTGAACCATACATACAAAAAAAAACACATGAAGTTTTTAGACAAATAGTAACTAAGAATTCTATGCTAGAAAGAAACAACCTGAATGACTCTTGTTATCACTCCTGACCTTACCACATAATACAACAATGTAAATTACATAGGCCTATAAAATCTGGCAAAAATTATTCATGTATAATCACCATGTCAGACAAATTATATGTTCGGGAGAAAATGTCTTTTGTCAGAAATAAATCCTTCATTTCTGAGACAAATTGACAACATTAGGGATCACCTTAGGTATTCTAATGACTATATACTGTGAAGGAGAACATCTGTCATACTTCAATAATGTCTTTCAATGGAATGATGGACAGGCATGTCTACCCATCCCTGATGATTACAGCTCATCAATGAAGTACTGAGAACATTCAGTAATGCTGAATTCATTCTTCAGTGCTTTGTGTTTGTTTTTGTTTTGTTGTTTTGTTTTTTCACACACAGACGCATCTATAATACAAACTTTTTTAATTTAAGCATTTGACAGAAGCCATTTTCCAAAGCAATTTACATATGGTTGGACGGATAGTCATTTGGTGAATTTCTGTTGTAGACTACATATGTTACATTTATTGTCACATTAATTGTTTTATGTCCCCATAATTTATATTTTATTTTAATTGAGCCAGATAAATACTGCTATGGTTGTAGAATTAATTAATGTAATCTAATGGTTATATTATATATAGAGTAAGCTTTAGTTTACTACAGTTTCAAAGTAGCTTCTCCAACACTAGCTCTTAGGTTTGCTATATGGTTACTCACTCAGAATTGTCATTTAATATTGTTGTTTCTACTTTATAATTTTGAGTTTCTACTTTTTTCAATTTCTTGGTCAATCATTAAATAAACTTAATTCTCCCCTTAAATACATATAAACCTGTACTTTAGTTGCACATGCACAAGGACATCTGAGATAGTGTATGGTCCAACTTGACCAAAGGAGACACAGATCACCCTAATGGTGACGAAACGACTATTTGCAACAAAACAACATAAATAATATTACAAAAGATCTAAAACCTCAATAAATTCTTAAAAACAACAATTTAAATGCCCCCCCAAATTTCCCTTTGACCAAGGAAACATGATTAAATAATTAAAGTACAAGGGAATGTGGGCAGGGCCGAAGCTATTGGGGTGAAGGGTGATAACGGTTCTAGGGGCCAAAAGATCAATGGAAAGGTGCCTAGAGCAAAATACAGTCAGGGGGTCCAGGTTATCTTGCTACGACCCTGACTATGGGTATTTCCCATGGCCCCAGTTTTGAACTCAGTCGTTTATTTACACGTAAAATCTTAAGTCTATATATTTTTTAAAATACCTTTATGGATTGTAGAAATTTGATTTATGAGCCCTTGGCATTTTTAGGAATTATTCCAGTAATGACTTTACAGTGTAGCATCAGGTTCAAAGATTTGCGACCTTTATTTTTAAGAGTGTATGGTATAAGTGCCCAAAAACAGCAACCTGAGAGATATTACACTTTTATCATGGGACGGTTGTGGCTCAGGTGGTAGAGCGTGTCGGCTGATAATCACAGGGTTGGCGGTTCGATTCCTGGCCCACACGACTCCACGTGACGAAGTGTCCTTGGGCAAGATGCTGAAACCCAAGTAGTGCCTTGCATTGGTGTATGAATGTCAGTGTGAATATGTATGTGAATGGGTTATTGGGACACAGTGTAAAGCGCTTTGGTAACCTTTAAGGTTAAAAAAAAGCACTATATAAGTGCAGACCATTTACCATTTTATGTGTGTTTACACCTCCCTAGCTCCATAATTGCAGAAGGAACAGTTCAATAACAATCACTCTTAAAGGGTTAGTTCATCAAAAAATTTAAATTATCCCATAATTTACTCACCCACAAGCCATCCTAGGTGTATATGACTTTCTTCTTTCAGCCAAACGCAATCAGAGTTATATTAAAAATATCCTGTCTCTTCCCAGCTTTATAATGGGAGTGAATGGTACCTTAGACTTTTAAGCCCAAAAAAGCACATCCCTCCATCAGAAAAGTAATCCTTAAGGCTCAAGTGTCATCACTTCTCACTAGAGTTTAAGCTATGCCTACGTCATACGCCGGAACTCACTCTCTTGTGAACACGCGGACGGCCTTTAACGGAAGCCAGTGATTATAGTTTATAAAGTTATAAATATGGATATTTTTCTCACAACAACACATCACTTCACTTCAGAAGGCCTTTATTAACACCCTTGAGTTATATGGATCACTTTTTGGATGGATGGATGGATGGATGGATGGGTGGATGGATGGATGTGCTTTTTTGGTCTTAATAATCTAAGGTACCATTCACTCCCATTTTAAAGCTTAGAAGAGCCAGGATATTTTTTTTATATAACTCTGATTATGTTTGGCTGAAATAATAAAGTCATATAGTCACCTAGGATGGCTTGAGTATGAGTAAATTATGTTATAATTTTATCATATCATTTTTGAGTTAACTAACCCTTTAAAGCAAGCATAGTGCTCCTCAAACATTGTGTCTATTTGGGATAAAATGAGACTCTAAAGACAATTTTCTTTGCTGTTAAGTTCCATGAGGAAGTGCCATTAAGGCTGTGAAAGTTAATAAATAGTCTCTGTACGATGCTTTGGACATAAACTGGAAAAGTAGTTAACATTAACCAGTTGCTTCAGAACTCTTAAGGATACTCTGAGATTTATTATGTTGGAATTCCTTAGACACAAGGGGGTACTAATATGATAATTATGTACATCTTTAATTTAAGGAAAATGAATTATTTCCATCACAACCCTGATGGAATTTACAAAATGGGCAGGTGTTAGTTATCTCATATACAAAATTAGGCAGCATTTCAGTTATTATACAACCCATAGACTTATATGATCTGACATATTTTTGAATGAAATAGGATATTCAATGGAAGAAAAAAAATATTGCTGGCCTTAATGTTGTCCATCAGGAATTGATTTGATTGTGAAAAGTGGGTGTTACTTACCAGAATGAAACTAGGTGATTGGAAGTGCGGCATTGAAAATTAGAGGGCTTGGTGACCTCAGTTGAAATGGGATTAATTTTGAATTCATGTTGACTTTACTGTCCTTCTGTTGTACTCCTTTGGTGCTCTGTCTTGAATTTGCAACTTATAATCACAAATAACCGTGTTTGATTCCCATAGGTAGTGCCATCCACATTGCTTTGCTAACTGTAAATATGTTGGTACCAGTGGTACCGAGCTTTCGATCTTTGCCTCATAAAACACAGTTTTCCATGACTCAAAGTAAGAAAGCTAATCATGTGTAACATAACTCTTTTCAGAAGTTCCCAAGGTGACACAGTGCCTTTGGGCTGTGTTGAATGAAATCCATTACATTCTCTTTATTCTCTTTATTTTCATTATGGGAAATGTATGGCCACCTCAGAGGACATCATTGCTGTACTTTCTGTAATATTGTTGTCACATACTGAGGAGGGGATTCCTCAAAGAGGAAGTTCAGGGACATTTATTGAGATGTGTTGAATTCAAGATAATACCATGTCTAAGATATGTGCATTATTTTAATTCATTTAGCAGATTTTTGTTTATTCAAAGCAGGGTAGTGTGTATAGTGCATATTATAATTTCCGTTCCCTATGAACCCCTTACCTTGACAATAATAATGCGTTGCTTTATCAGTTCAGCTACAGGTTTGTACAATTTACATGACTGAGAACAATCACATAACTTCAGATAGCCCTGAAGTTGTTAAATCTATATGGTTTTTGGAAATAATACAGAATATGTACCAATATATCAAGCAGATTGCTACAGGATTATGTGACATTTTAACTGATTTATTCTTGTATGTTGTCCTACAATCCAAACATTCTAGAAATCACTTTAATCTGTAGCAGACAGTGTGACACTCCACAAAGAATGAGAATGATGCATTGAATCAAAACATTTTCGGAAACTCTGACCTAAGGATAAGCCAATGTTGCAATTTACAGAGCTAAGATTTAGGGATGTCTAAACAGTTTGAAGAGTTTTTTCTTTGCCAATGTCACCTTTGCCTTCTAAGGTTCCTTTTTTTGTAAAGCTCTTCTCAAACAATATGTATTGCGAAAAAGTAAACTTGATCAAATGGGAAATCGACACATTGTCTTCAAAAGTTCATATACCCTGAAAACAATATGCATTCCTATTGACTGTATTATATCATTTACAACTAAAATATGACTCGCTTTTGGCTCCACTCTGTGGACTCTTTTGGCATTACTATAGTTACCGAATTCACAGCCTTAAAGAATAGGCCTAAATAAAACTGACTTGACTTGGTTTTGCTTATATTTAATAGATTCAATTTTATTAAGATGAGTTGTGGTGATAATTATATACAGTAATCAAATTTCTTGCAATCCATTAATTTTTACTTAATTTCATGTTGAGATTTTCTGGCAGTTTTATTCAAAGTGACTTCCTGTACAGTAGTCACATTGCAAGTTCCACTAGAGAAACTTTTCATAACTTTACCCAAGGGCATAACAGTGGTAGTCCAAAATAATCTCTCCAACCACATGGATAGACTCTACTCACCCTTCAGGGTTCTAAAGTGCTTCCTAAAATCCTTCTAGGACTCTTGACAAGTATTTAAATTCCCAGATTAAGAATGCAATCTGTTTTGAGAGAAGCATTAATAAAAACAAATTTTAGTTTCTCTGGAAGGCTCATCTGAAGATCATTTGCCTGAAATGCCTTAAAATGCCTCAAAACAATTCCACTTATCATAGCAGATGCCTGACCTATGCAGAATTTATTTAATACTAGAATCCATGTTTCTATGATTTTTTTCCCCAAACGAAGACGAATATGGAAGCATATAATATACAATATAGACTATGTTTCATGTCAGTAAAAGGTCAAAATGTATGTACTTCAGCCTTGAATTATATAGCCTTTGCAGCACTGCATCCTATTTTTTTGTATTTTTAAGTAAATGAAAACAATCCACATGGCAGCAAAGAATGCTTGCTTAAATATTACATATATTTGCATACATAAAAAAATTCCAGAACTGTTTCAGCTTACAATTAGTTTATTTGTTTATTTCCTTTGAAAATTACATTGAAGATTAATATAATTTCTGCGACAGTAGCTCCATCAAACATAATTGCAAAAATAAACAATGTATTCAAAACAGCTTGATAATGGCATGAATCACACTGAAGATATAGCCTTAAAAATCATGGGCCACGGCTGAACAAATATATGTGGAGAGGACCACACTGCTGCCATCCAAATGTCTTCCAAGAACACACCTCTAGCCAAAGCCCATGAGGATGTAGAATGAGCCCGAATACCCGAAGATGAAGGTAAACTGCGTACTTCATAAGCACTTGAAATTGCATCAATAAGCCAATGAGTCTTTGCTTGGACACTGAAACACCCCTGTTGCAGTCACCAAAGCACACAAACAACTGTTCTGACTTACGCCACTGGCTAGTACAGTCAACATAAACTCACAGCACTCAAACATGGCAAAGCACATGCAACCTTTCATGCTCCTGTGACTCAAATGGGGGAGGATAGAAAGCCTGAAAAATAATAGTCTGCAAGCAAAATTATGTCGAAATAACCTTGGGCAAATAGTCCAAATGAGGTCTTAACCCCATGAACACACTGGCGCAAAATCCAATGTCATCTCTGGGCACCAAGCCCTGTCTGGACAGGAAATCCACTCCCAAATTCAATCGGCATATACGGCTCGTAGAGACAGCACATTGTCCCATGCCCACAGAAGAATGCAACATGCCAGCTTCAGTATGGCATGAGAGCGCACTCCTCCCTTTTTCCCACTGTCCTGTTGTCCGACCGGATGAGGACATGGCTGTCCTGAATCTCTGGGCTAATTTTTTTTTACGGCAGCATCAGCATGAAATATTTCAGACAGTTTATGTGCCAATATTGCTGCTGGCCCATCCAAACACCATAGGCTGGACAACCCTCGTATACAGCGTCCCAACCCGTAGAGAAGGCGTCTGTCATTATCATCTTGCTGCGATACACCTGTCCCAATGGAACGTGCAACATCAGAAGGCGGGTCAGTTTCCATGGTAACAGAGTTTGGTAGCACCCACGTGTCACTTTGAAGAGACGGAACGCATGCGTCAGTGGTTGAAGTCCCTTTGTAGAGTTCACCCAGCACTTAAAAAAAAGCCTTGCATTCCCAGGGGAATGACAGCGGAAGCCATAATCATGAGCCCATGTGAAATTATCTCACAGTGAGAACGCAACCCACTCTGAAAATTGCTAGACACTGGCATTATTACAGAAACGTGAGCTGGAGACAGACACGCCTGCATCGCCTGCGAGTCCAGCTCCACACCTATTAACAGAGTATGTTGCCCTGGTAACAGGATGCTATTGTCTAGGTTTACAAGCAGCCCTAGATTGCTCAAATGGCTGAGAAACACATCTCAATGCTGGGCAGCCAAAGTCTCCACGTAGGCTAACACCAACCAATCATCAAGATAATTAAAAATGCTGATGCTTTGAAGCCTCAAGGGTGTCAATGCTGAATCCAAGCATTTTGTGAAAATACATGGTAGCAGTGCAAATCCAAAAAGAAGGACGCAAAATTTGTATGCTTTGCCCCCGAAAGCGAATCGGAGAAAACGCCTGTGCTTCAGAGCAATCTAATTATGGAAATGTTTTTATAAGTGTCCTTCAAATCTATTGTAACAAACCAGTCCCCTGGCTGCGCTTGTGATATTATTTGTATCTGCGTCCACATTTTGTATTGATATTTATTTAGAGTGAAATTCAAACATCTCAAATCCAGAATGGGATACAAGCCGCCTGAATTGAATGACATAACCATGATTATCATTTGATGTACCCAGCTTGAAATGCCCTTCAGCTGCTTTCAAGCCAACAGACGGGCAGACAGAGGAATTAATGCATGGCTCTTGCCTGCAACGTGACATGTAACCACTAGATGGCATGCTTGGTTTACTTTTGTTGACTACCCCAGAACTAGCAGCACAGCAGAGGGAACCCTTCGCTCCTCCAATACTGTGGCTGGTTAAAGGAATTTGATAATGTTTTGCCTTTATTGTATTTAGAGTTAAATATTGAGCACCCTGAAATGTATCTACAGCAGGGATGCTGATAGAATAAAACTTTTCACTAGAAGCAAACAATGGCTTAGAAACAATCATGCACTGAAGAACAGAAAATCTGACTCAATGGCACCTTTATGGAGCCTGTGACATAGAGTAGCTCACAAGGGTTGATGCTGAAGCACCATCAGCCAACAAATTGGTGTGATTGTATAAAGGCTTTTGACCACGTGACACTCAGACGTGTCCCATAGCGATTACACAGCTCGAGTTCCAATGACAGGAAACTATGCATAAACATAACACAGAAAACTTAACAACAGACACTTAATTCCACTGACCTACTGCTGGGCTGCCATTGAAAACTCCATTATAATTTGAAATGCATTTAAATGCAGATCTTTAGATAACATATTACAAAAATATTCTGCACGTTAATTTGGGGTAGTGAATTAGGTATCATAAACTAAAATTAAACAATAACATTTACTTAATGTACAGATATAATATCACTTATGTCATTTCATTATGCATTAACAAATATATTAAAATGCCTTTTTATATGTGCAAGTTAACATTAATCAAAATTAATACATTGTTCATTGTGAGTTCGTTAACAATTGTGTTAACTAATGTGAACGTACACAACTCTACTGCAAAGTGTATTTTTCTATGGATACAGGACTTAAAATGAGAAATTAAGTGAAATTTAATATCCACATGTTTACTTACTCTTTCCTTTCAGATAACTTAATTAATGCAGTTTAGATTTGTCAGACACATGTTGCAAGGTATCTACACTCAAATACAGTGTTTTTCCCTTTGTCTTAGGATGATAGTTAAATGAATGAGATATTATATGTGAGGTCATCTCAGAATACCATCAACAGCATGAATAATTTGCATGGACGGCTTAAATGTCTTAATTTGCCTTTAAAATATAAAAACACGCAGTTTAAGCCACTCAAGATGAAAACATCGTACTCCTTAATAACAACTCAGCTTAAGGGAATTGGAGAGAAAAAATAGAAAGCAAAACAAAGCAACTACTGAGAGGAGTAGATAGAGAGAGAAAGAGAGGGGGCAGGGGTACTCATGAATCTGTAAGAGCACAGGCATTGCTTTATCCCTAAACCTCTCTCTCTCTCTCTCTCTCTCTCTCTCTCTCTGTAACACACACACACACACACATACACATAGTACACTCACAGCCACATGCTCCAGGACTGTGCAGACAAACACACACTTAGGATGGCGACAAAAATAATGAGAAGATGCCACAAAACTTTAAATACTGCATTCATATTCTATCTTCTGGCTGTTTGTTTTCAAGGTGAGTAGCATTTTTCTTTTCTTTTATTTCACTGCTGATTTTGTGATGTTTGAAGATTTTATGCATTTTTAGAAGGAGGAGAGTGGTGTGCTTTAATATCTCTTTCAAAGGGGTTTTTGTTGTACTCCTAACTTTCTTTTAACCATAACGTTGGCATTTTCTTTGCATTGCATCTATCAGACAACAACAGAACTTGGAGTTTTGCATTAGTTTCTGTAGTTCTGTATCTACAAAAATGCCACACCCCTTTGCATCATAACAATACATTTAAAAGTTGGATTTTCAAGAATTTAAAGGTTTGGGATACATTTTAATCACTCTCTCACAAACAAACTGTATCTGTGCATTTATGATATTACCAGATTGCCTTGTGTGCATCTGAAATAGTATCCTGCTGTTGATTTTCCATTAGGTATAAGAGGGTTTTATTCATGTCAGACAATGAAGCATCCAGGCGAATAAGAGCAACTGAGGGACCCTCAGCAACAAAAGTATTTAAACCATATTATGTAATGCATATATTAAAGACCTATTCATTTTTATTAAAAGGTGAAAAAGAGATAAGGAAACAAATTATATTTTAAGTTGCTACACCACGAAAACAAGAGGTGTGGTATTCCTAAATGTAAAGGAGTGTTGGCAATATATCATCTCTTTTTACCATTCTGCCAAACATGTTATATGGCAGGGATCCTATATGTCCGTTTTGCATGTATGCAGATATAAGCCAACATTTATTGACAAAATAACATTCTTGGTCATCTATATAAAAACTTCCATGCAGAAATTATTAGCAATATAGAAAAAGCTCTTGAACATGAATTAATGAGTTTATTGCACAAGTTGATTACATTTATAAAATATCTGTCACATCATTGTGATTTTGGATTAGAGGTACTTGCTAATGGGACCAGGGTTAGGTGTACTTAACCCTAATTCTAATCCTAACCCCTAACCCTACACCTAAGTATTAAACTTTGGTGTGTAACTCATTCTGCACCGTTTGTACTCCAGACATAAATGGTACCTCAAATCATGTGGCTTGTTAAAAAGATTTTATTGTTTATGGACTGGCCCCTTCACTTCCATTGTAATTGCCTTGTAACTGTCACCACGGCTTTTAGCTCTTTAATAATTTTTATTTCTATTTTTTTATTTTTTGTAGCAATCAACATCATTGCCACAAATGCTGTCAATTGAGCTTAACTTGTTTTGAACATGGAACATTCAACAGATTTGGCTTTGGTTCTTTCTTTAATACAAGTCTATAGGAATTTTTTTCCAATTTGACATGCCCAATTCCCAATGCGCTCAAGGTCCTTGTGGTGGCATTAGTGACTCGCCTCAATCTGGGTGGCAGAGGATGAATCTCAGTTGCCTCTGCATTTGAGACCGTCGATCCGCACATCTTATCACGTGGCTTGTTGAGCTTGTACTGCAGAGACCTAGCATGGAGGCTTTGGCTATTCTCCATGGCATCCACGCACAATTCATCACATGCCCCACCGAGAGCAAGAACCACATTATAGTGACCACGAGAAGTTTAACTCAGTGTGGCTCTTCTCACCCTGTCAACCGGGCCAATTGGTTGATTAGGAAGCCTAACTGGAGTCACTCAGCATGTCCTAGATTCAAACTTGCAACTCCAGGTATGGGTGTCAGCGTCTTTACTTGCTGAGCTACCAAGGCCTCCACATGTCTGATTTTTAAGAGAAGTAATAGCACACCTCCCCTCAACCAACAACACAAATTGAGGTATCATTCAAGTCCATAGCACAAAGGATGCAGGTACAAGTAACATGCCAAATAGGGCATGTGTTAGGGGTTTAGAGCAAACCTTCAAGCAACATAAATGTTGATCTGTTTCTCACCCAAAGTGATAGTATCGTTTTAGAAGACATTCATTTATCCACTGGAGTCATATGGATTACTTTTACTACAACTCTCTATGCTTTTTAGGCTTTAAAGTGCTGATCACCATTCACTTGCATTGTATAGATCTACTGAGCTGAGATATTCTTCTAAAAATCTTCGTTTGTGTTCTGCTGAAGAAAGAAAGTCATACACATCTGGGTTTAATTTTTGGCTGAACTAACCCTTTAAGTTTGTGTAACAGTAGTAGTGATGCTTGCCTTACTAAGTACTATTAAAAAAATTATTCATATCAGAGATTTCAGGACATTCTCTATGCATTTAGTAGGAATAAGTGACAGATGTATTTGAAACGGGGGTTGGAGGCATATGCTCATGCATCTGTTGTAATAAAACTGATCGATCGTAGCAGCTGACGCACTGTCAGTGTTACCAAGTGTGAAGCGGTATGGTGCAATGAGCATGCTTTCAGCTCCAGGAGAATCTGTGATTTGGAATTTTGCCAAGTAGCGGGAGACCCTTAAAGGGATAGTTCACCAAAAAATAAAATTCTGCCATGATTACCTCATCATATTCCAAACCCATTTGACAATCTGTCATCCATGAAATACAAAAGATGTTAGGCAGAATTTTAAGAACTCACAGCTTCAGTCACCATTTACTTTCATTGTATTTTTTTCATACTATGACAGTGAATGGAGTCCCTATAGCATTCTGCCTAATATCTCCTTTGAAACATTAAAGTCAGTAAATTATGACCATTTTAATATTGGGTGAATTGTCCCTTTACGAATCACAGTATACCACTTTATTGGCAACCCCACCCCCTCTGCCACCTTTCTTTAGTTATAGTTTTCTTACTCATTCCTTATTCCTGTCTTTCTGGCTTCAAAGGAATCCATCCAATCCTGTTATTCAAGCATTCCTGTTGAAACATTCCATGAACTGGGAATTTCCAGAGGGTTTGGGGGAAGTCAGAGACAGTAATCGCATGAAGGATGTAACTTCCTGGGAGTGCTGTGAGGGGAAAAGTGAAGGGAATAAAGATGGGTTGATGAATTGGGGGAAGGGGGAGAGTAGATATAACATCTGGAAGGAGCATGGGGAGGGGCTTCAAATGTTTCCTGTTTTAAGGGGCTCACTTGTGGGGCAGGGAGGATGAGACAACAAGTCTATATGCATATGTACTATATGTGTGGACAATTATTGACATCAGCCCTCCTCCTGAAAAAAAGCATGCTGCCAAAAAGACAAAACAAATAATGTTTGTGTTAAACTCTAAACACTGATAATAGGAGATCCAGGACAATATGACATTATGTGAAGAATAAGACATTTTCAGGTTAAAATACACTTTTGTGGTAAAAAAAAAAAAAAAAATTACACCACAAATGCTGGCAATTGAGCTTATCTTGTACTGGACCTGGAAGATCCCTTTAATATGCAGAGACAACTGCCTGTATTAGTAAAATATTTGGATGTTAATTCTAGAGGTCGAACAATAGTGGATTTTGGCTATACCGTTAATTAAGGCGTTTGAAAAGGACTACATTTCGTACTATGATTGGCACAGAAGTTACAAAAGTCAAAAATCAATAAAATCCCAGATGCAACCAAAATCCCCAAAATAACCAGAAAAAAAAATAAGATTTGGAGTAGAACACTGGACTAAAGGTCAGAAATACACCCCGTCCGGCGGTCCGAGGGAGTTGTACCCGGAACCGTCATGTCCTGCCGGAGATAGGAGGCAGGGGCGAGGAGCCTACCCCCCTGCGGGACAGGGCTCAACTGGTGGTGGTGGGGGGGTGGAGGTTGCAGTGTTAGCACACCGAAACAGCAATGTGATAGATTGGGAGCGGACTTATAAAGCATTGGCTTATGTGCGATTAGCTAGGAGTTACCCAGCTAATGATGTGATGACGTACACCTGCTGGTCTTCCCGCTAGAACTACGCTCCACTTCCATTTCTTTCTGGACTTTAATTTTGAAATGACGGAGACTATGCTTCGCTAAGCTGCTCTATATTTAAGTATTTACCAAATTAAGCTTTTTATAGCTTAAATATTCACCAGATTAAGGATTTTATATACTGTATTTCACCAGATGAGGTTTTTTATTATTATTCAATAGTTGATGTACCTTCTTATGTGAGACATTTCCGTATAGTCGCATATTTCTTTTGATGCTCTCTCTTCAATTTAGAATACTTGATTTGAAATACTTGAAAAAAATAACAACATTTGCACTGAAGTGAGGATAAAATATGGATGAAAATTGTCATACTGTAGAAATTGTTTTAACTGTAGAATCCTTTTACTGCAGAAAACTTTAACTTTTTACTCTTTAACAAACAAACTCTATGAAACATGCTATTGGTGTATTCTTTCCCCAAATATTAATATTTTTTGTAGCCAATGACACCAATGAAAGTCTTTCAGAGAAACTGTTTAAATGTTTGATTGCAAACTGTTTGAAATTGATCTGTTCCTTCTGGCAGTTAGTTCAGGTCAGTGGGATACTGTTTCTGACACTAGAGGCAAAGATTCTCATTGGACTGAGATCAGAGATTTGATTGTGCCATTATAGGACATTATCTCCCAAGTCCCTCCAATCTCAATATACTCTGGGCTTGGGGTCAAGGTTTTCTTGCAGTATTTCCTTGTGTTATGCAGCACCTACTCCTCTCTCTCTTTAAGAAAAAAGTCAAATAACTGCTGATGAAAGCAACCCCACCACATGATGCTAGTATATCTCTGTCCACTCTCCATGGTGTTTTCTGATATGTGGGCAGTGGTAGATTTGCCCTACACATAATGTTTAGAATTTTTTTTTCTTGATTTTCTTATCTGACAAATAAATCTTCACACATTCCAGTAAGATGTGCAAACCCATGTTTTAATAATTTTTTTAGGGTTCTTTTGTTCCACTAACCATACAGACCACAAATACTGAACTGCAATTTGTGTTAACATTTTCAAAGTGGCTTCTGCTTGGTTTTATGTTACTCAATTGTCGCTGATAACTGAACCAACTTGCACATCCAAACTCCAAACACTTTTTTTCTGTTTGCCAAATTCATGCATTTGCTTGTTTGTTTTTTGTTTGTTTTGTTTAGTTGTTTTATTATAAAATAGTGAGAAATCAACATACATCAGCCAGATCAATTAATTGAATTCAGTCAATATGTGGCTATTTTTAGATTACTTTTATTGTATGAATACCTTACTTGGACGTTTGTCATTTGCAACTGAAGTCAATTCCAAACTAGCAACTGCTTGTCAATTGATAAAGCACATTTTTAGCATTTTCTGTTTATAAAGTAATTTTATATGACAATTGCTGTGAAAAAGTTATTTGAGAAATTGTGTGTGTGTGTTGTATGGGGGGGGGGGGCTTAAGTGTCCATTCATTTTCTACAGTATGCATACAAATGCCATACAGCAACTGGTGTACAATGAACAATAATGGGGCATTGAATCTTAACAAGCATTCATCAAGATATTCACTGTGAAGAAGCATAACCAGAAAGACGTCCCATTGCAGACAGTGTTAAAAGTGAGTTCAAAGTCAGTCTATGTTGGAATTTAGAACACTCTCAGGAATTATAAATTTTTGCTGCCTTTGCTCAAAAGCAAATTCATTTACACACTGAAAAAGTTTGTGAAAACACCACATGAAACAATAGACAAAAGGGGAGGAGTTTGCTGATCCTTAGGGTTGCTTTTCGCTGTCCTGAAGTTAAAGGGTTGTAAAACATTCCATTTCCTTTTAGAGACTGAAATGTTCTAGATCTCTGGGCAGGGATTAAAAGGTCACTTGGTGGTAACTGGTCAATGGTATAAAGTGTATATCAAGTTGCTCTCACCTCCTGATATACTTCCTATAGCACAATGCAACAGCTGTGATGGGCAAGTATGTCAGAGAAATTTGGTGTTAGCACAGCAATCTTGATTTAATTTTCTTCTCTACAATACTTAAAGTTCTCCAGTGGTTCATGGCAGCACCAGACCATTTTTTGGTTCTTGATGATACATTATAGGTTCTTTGGATCAGTTGAATGATTTTTGGATTCTTTAGAGCACTAGTACATAAATGGTTCCCTTTACAAAAGGCTTCACTACGATGTTGCGCTGCTAAGCGCTATGGGGAACAGCTTTCTCTGTGAGCCGAGCTGAATAATGTGTGGAACACGTCAATGGACATTGACCGGAATTTATAGCCTCGGCTGATGTAATCATTAGATGCACCTGAGGCCAGGCTATAAATGGATACGTCACCAGGTGTCGTCAGAAACTCTTTTTTCAGAGCGATTCTGTTTCTGTGTGTTTCACACACCCTGTCAAAACTTTCTTTCCTCTGTTAGGAGTTAGAATCAGTTAAACAGTGTGCAGTGAACTTTGTTCTTTGTTCTCTTTTCTCTTCTGTTTAGAAAATATTATATATATATATTTCTAAAAGGAGAGAATGACTGAAAGCCGCAAACGGTGCGTGTTCCCCTCTTCTCGCTCTATAGCTGAAGACGACACACATCAGTTTTTGCTGTTTGTTTGGGAGCACGCTGCTTTCGCGTTGCAGCAGGGCGGGTGCGAGCACTGCGATTTGCTTTAACAGGCAAAGTGCGTAGTGCTCGCCTCGTTTGCTTCCGGGAGTCAGCACTCTCGAAAAGAAGATCGTTCGTGGGGCTCTTGCATGGTTTTGGCTGGAGCAAGAGACGGGTTGATCCCTTTCTCTCACTCTCTCCCCAAACCCAGCTGTTTCTTCACATGATCTCGACGCTTCTCGGATCATGAGGTGGATCGCTATTCTCTTCCCGCCTCCGAAGCTTTCCGTCCGCGATAAAAAATCTACGGAGGAATTGCTCGATGTTGTTACTCGTGCGGTTGCCAGATTGGTCTGGCCACGCGAAAAGAGACCCCCAAACGCTCCAAATTAAGGGATAGATTTTATCTTCCAGTCTAAGAAAGGGAACGCCTCATGGGTTCCTTCCCTTCTTTGATAAACCTCCATTAAGAGCTTTTTTGCTCATGGAGAACCCCTAAAAAAAATATATATATATATATATATATATTTTCTTCCCGTGTTCACATACCCTCGACGTCATTATATTCGACTATCGTGGGTGCTGAGGCACGGCGGTATTCAGTGATGCCGCCGGTCGAAGAGACGCTTATGGCTATCTCTGCCGGGCTCGGCATCGTCACTTAAGTAGCCCTCTCTCCCCTCAAAGCCTTGTAGGACAACCTCCACTTTAGTGGGAAGGGCTTATCAAGCAGCAGGTCAGGCTGGTTGTTTGGGAGCACGCTGCTCTCGCGTTGCAGCAGGGCGGGTGCGAGCACTGCGATTTGCTTTAACAGGAAAAGTGCGTCGTGCTCGCCTCGTTTGCTTCCGGGAGTCAGCACTCTCGAAAAGAAGATCGTTCGTGGGGCTCTTGCATGGTTTTGGCTGAGGAGCAAGAGACGGGCATCGTCACTTAAGTAGCCCTCTATCCCCTCAAAGCCTTGTAGGACAACCTCCACTTTAGTGGGAAGGGCTTATCAAGCACCTCGGTCCTGACTGAAGGGAGGCTCAAAAACAAAGCGTGGCGAGTCGGCCTCCTCCTCCCAGGGATTGGGGACAGTCTCGCCGCCCTCGCCAGCCCCGAAGCAAGACCCAAGAGAAAACCCTGACGGTCTTGCACCTAGATTAGGGGGTAGCTCCCCTCGGGACGGGGCGCGTGTTTCACTTCACCCCTCCCGGTACCCCCTCGAAGCCCCCCATTCCCGCCACCTCTTGGTGTTTCGGGTTGCAGAGGCTTCCACCAAAATTGGGTGTTTTCGCTGTTCCTGCATCTTATTCAGGACGCTGAAGCACCGACAACCCCTCAACAGGAAGTGTTAAAATATAATACCCATCTCAGAGATCCTGGCAGCGTGGAAACTCCTGCCGGATATATTCTTTTTGTGGGTCTTATAAGGGCGTCAGGATTTAATTCACTCGCCGTTTTTCGGTGTTTCAATGGCGTGTTCTTACTACCGTAAACCGGATTTCTTTTTTTTTGTAAAAACAAAAACTCATTCTCCTGGTTAAAGGGGCCATGGTATGTGTTCCCCTTCCAGAGAGAGAGTTAGGTTATTACACTAAATACTTCCCGTTACCCATGGAGGGTGAGGGGTGGCGTCTGGCTTAGATCTTAAAGCTTGAACTACCCATGGGTGTTCAAGTCCAAGATGATGCCTGTCAAGACGGTCGTGTCTCAAGCCCTACAACTCGTTTGGCTGGTCACCATCGATCTTATGACACACTTCTATACTTCATTTAGAAGTTCTGCCACAACATGGAAAGTTCCTGAGGTTCACTTCGGGGCTGAAGTCTTCCAGGGTCAGGTTCTTTCACTCAGCCTAGCCATTTTACCCACACATTCACAATGCATGATGTAGCACTGGCTCCTTGCGACTCGGGGCATCTGCATTCTGAATTATGTAGACGACTGGCTGATCCTAGCGCAGTTCCAGGAACTGGCAGTTCAGCACAGGGACATCGTCTTAGCTCATCTGTTTCTCTGGGGTTGAGGCTCAACGCCAAGAAAAGCGTCCTCTCTCCCACTCAGAACACTGTCTATCGGGCATCGTATGGAGTTCAATCTCAATGCGGGCACAACTGTCTCCCGCTAGGATTGAGTCCATTTAGATCACCCTGAGCAAAGTCAGGCTAGGTCAAGGTTGCACTGTTATCAGTATCAATGATTTCCAGGTCTCAGGGCTGAATGCGTCCACAGTGATCCCTCTGGACCTTCTGCTCATGAGACGTTTTTGTTGTGGCCAAAAGCCAGGGATTCTTCCAAGGGCCAAAACCCCTAGGCTAAATAGGGTTACGCGCCTCAGGCTTCGTTCCCTTTCTATGTGGTTCAGACCCCGGTTTTCTGCCTTGGGTCCCACTCTAGGTGCGTCTTGTTGTCGCAGGCTGCTAACGACAGACGCCTCCCTGATGGGCGGGTAGCGGCCTTAAGTGGTCGTCCAGCTTAAGGGGATAGGAGGGTCGTCAGCTCGGTTGTCACAGTCACTGTCTCGGGTTGATGGCTGTATTTCTGGCCCTGAAATACCTCCTCCTGAGGCTGCCATGTCTTGGTGCTGGTGGACAATGCAGCGGTAGCCTCTTACATAAATCATCAAGGAGACCCACGTTCTTGTCAGCTGTATTTCTGACACGTTGGATTCTCCTTAGGGCCCAGGGCAAGCTCCTGTCACTCAGGTCAGTTATATCCCTGGATGCCCGTATATGGGAGCAGATTTACGGTCCAGACAGAAAATACCAACGGGGGAGTTAAGAACTCCACCCTAAGGTAGTAGTTGCCCAGAGTTCGCCAGCAAGGGTTTTTGCCTCTTACTTATAGCACCGCGCTGGCCGAACAGGGCTTGGTTCTCGGAGCTAATCTCTTCCCTCGACGGCTCGCGTTTGGCGATGCCGAACAGGAAGGATCTTCTGTCTCAAGCACAGGGCAATATTTCATCCCTGCCCCAAATTGTGGAATCTTTCATGTTTGGCCCCTAAGGGTACCAACTGAGGGACACAGGGCTCTCTCCTGAGGTTATCGAGACCTTTTTAAATGCCGGGCTTTTTCCACTTGGAACAAGTTTGGGTGAGATCTTAGGGCAGAAGAGGACCTCTTCAGCGCTATGAATAGCGCAATGTCTCCTCTACTTCTCCCTGAAATCACCCAGCCCCTTGGGTCTGGACGTTAAGACACATACATGACCCAGAATGCGTCTGTATGCGTTTCTTTCCCGGTTTCTCTGCTCCGGGAGTCTTGGCAATGTTCACCAGCAAGGGTCTTGCCTCCTATTAATGGCGCTGCGCTGGCTGAACAGGATATGGTTCTCGGAGTTAATATCTCTCCTCGACGGCACGCCTTGGGCGATTCGAACAGGTAGGACCTTCTTTCTCAGGCTCGGGGACATATTCATCCCGGCCCGAGTGTGAAACCTTTCATGCTTGGCCCCTGTAGGGTACAAACTGAGGTTCACAGGGCTTTCTCCTGAAGTTATCGAGACCATTTCAAGTGCTAGGGCTCCCTCCTTGGAACTGATCTGGGTAGATTTTACAGGGCAGAAGAGGACCTCTTCGCCTCTGTTGATAGCGCAATGTCTCCTCTACTTCTCCCCGAGTCACCCAGTCCCCCCCCTCGGGGGTGCTGATCGTGGTGGCGCATACATGGGCATGCGTTTCCTTCTAATAAATTCAAATTACAGAACCAGCTAACTGCCAGTTTGCTTCAGTTCTGGATTTTCTGTGGAAAGAACTGTCAGCGGGCACTTGCCTCGCCACTGCCAGGTTCTATGTGGCTCCCACTTCGGCTTGCCACGCCTTGGTGGGCAGGGTGCCCTCTAAGAGGCATCCTTGCTAGGACCTCTTCATAGGGTAAGACCCCCCTTTTTAAAACCTCTAGAGTCAGCGTTTGGTAGACTTCTGACTCTCAAGATGGTTTTTCATATGGCAATTAAGTCTCTAAGGAGACTTGGGTACCTACAGGCTCTGTCTCTTTTGCCGGCCTGTTTTGAGTTGCCCCAGGTAGGACCAAGAGCATTCTTTGCACCCTCACCCTGACTACCTGACCAAGGTGCCTTTCTCGACCCTTGGCCAGTCATTCTCTAAGCCTTCTGCTCCCTGCCGTTTGTAATGCCGGAGCAGCTAAAGACTACTCAGACTTTGTCCAGTCTGTGCCCTTCAGAATTATGTCCACCGCATTTGCTAGTGGCGTAAAGTCAGGACAGCAGTTCTTCACTTTGAAGCCGTGACCGGGTTGTCACTTTGGGTGAGGGACCTTACTGCCCGGGCCTCACGAGTAGCGTTCAAGCTTCGCCAGTAGGTTTTAGGGCGCACTCTTCCAGAGGGCTCTCCTCCTCTAAAGCCTTGGCTAGAGGTCTCCCTCTGCAGCAAGTTTGTGGTGCGGCAGGTTGGCACTCTCCGCACACACTAATCACATTTTATGGTTTAGATGCTTTGCTACTCTGGACTCTTATGTCCTTGAGTCGACATCTCAGCCCATGCCTAAACAAGTTTGTGATGCGGCAGGCTGGTCCTCTCCGCTCACATTCATCATTTTTTATGACAAGTTTGTGTTGCGATAGGGTTCTCTTCGCACACATTCATCGAACTTTATGGGTTAGATGCTTTGCTACTCTGGGCTCTTATGCCCTTGAGTCGACATCTCAGCTCATGCCTGAACAAGTTTGTGATGTGGCAGGCTGGTCCTCTCCGCTCACATTCATCAGTTTTTATGACAAGTTTGTGTTGCGATAGGGTTCTCTTCGCACACATTCATCGAACTTTGTGGGTTAGATGCTTTGCTACTCTGGGCTCTTATGCCCTTGAGTCGACATCTCAGCTCATGCCTGAACAAGTTTGTGATGCGGCAGGCTGGTCCTCTCCGCTCACATTCATCAGTTTTTATGACAAGTTTGTGTTGCGATAGGGTTCTCTTCGCACACATTCATCGAACTTTATGGGTTAGATGCTTTGCTACTCTGGGCTCTTATGCCCTTGAGTCGACATCTCAGCTCATGCCTGAACAAGTTTGTGATGCGGCAGGCTGGTCCTCTCCGCTCACATTCATCAGTTTTTATGACAAGTTTGTGTTGCGATAGGGTTCTTTTCGCACACATTCATCGAACTTTGTGGGTTAGATGCTTTGCTACTCTGGGCTCTTATGCCCTTGAGTCGAAATCTCAGCTCATGCCTGAACAGGTTTGTGATGCGGCAGACTGGTCCTCTCCGCACACATTCATCAAAAAATTAATGGTTTAGATGTTTATGCTACTCCGGGCTCTTATGCCCTTGAGTCGACATCTCAAGCTCATGCGCTTAGCAGCGCAACATCGTAGTGAAGCCTTTTGTAAAGGGAACGTCTCGGGTTACATGTGTAACCCTTGTTCCCTGAAAAAGGCGGAACGAGATGTTGCGCTGCTTTGCCGCACTGGGACGTCCCAGGACTGCTCTTCAAAAAGAAGTATCTGACGACACCTGGTGACGTATCCATTTATAGCCTGGCCTCAGGTGCATCTAATTATTACATCAGCTGAGGCTATAAATTCCAGTCAATGTCCACTGACGTGTTCCACACATTATTCAGCTCGGCTCACAGCGAAAGCTATTCCCCATAGCGCTTAGCAGCGCAACATCTCGTTCCGCCTTTTCTGGGAACAAGGGTTACACATGTAACCCGAGACGTTTTCTAAAGGACTAGAGAGTTCAAATTCAGTTCATGTTGGCTAAGTTTCTCTTTGTAATCTTTAATTAGAATAAAATAATTTGCTCTGCAACTGAAAGTACTTTTCTTTTTGGCTAACGATTGTCTAACCTTACATTTCAAGCCCTTTCCTTCTACCACCTGGCTCCATTCAGTTATATAAATGCTCACTTATAAATTATTGATGGATAAAACTAAGCACCACCCCATATACACTATAGGGGCACTACAACTGTAGGTTTTTTTTCACTACACTGGCTGATTATGACTTTATGAACTTATTTTTCACACTATTACTAACACTTTTACTATAACACATCGTTTGAAAAATTACACATTTTAACACTTAATATATAGACCCAAATATATTTTCAGACCATGGTTCGAGCCCAGCAAAACACGCAAGCTGGCTTTATTGAGCAAGGACATGAACAAACCTGTATCAGGCTGGTATAGACAGAGCCCAGTAGGGGTGCGTGAATGAGTGAATACCACTAAGGCGAGGTCATGTTAAGCAAAAGGGAATTGGCAAAACAGGAGGGCAGATTTTGGAGTAGAGGAGGAGAAATCAAGAACCTTGAATGTAATTTTGATGTCTTCAGCGCCTTTGTTAGTGTAATTAAATGTGAATCCATATGGCAATTTCAGCTCAGGAATGAAAACAAACCCTTAACAATGAATTTAATCAATAATAAAAGTGTAAAATTCAAAAATGGCACTCTCGTAGAGTCTTTAGCTATGTATTTATTTAAGTAACTTTGTCTCGGAAACTTCTACAATAAAAACAGACAAAAATTAGACAATTGAGGACAAACATTTAGAGTGTAATGTTAAAAGATGTATGTGGACATCATAGCTAATAGATCAATTAAAATAGTTTTATTGCCATACATCCAGACAATCGCTGCAAGTTTATAAATGTACTCAAAGAATGCTTTAGCTAATTTGCCATGCTAATAACTCACCATTTGAACAACCTTCAAATGGTGAGTTTTGATTACTGTTACTGTTAAAAAGTACTGTCTATGTAGTCTAGTCTAGTTTTACACTGCAAATTACCAGGCATGTACAGTACTCCTTTGTTTAAAAACTTCAGCCAGTTACATTCATAACAGAAAAATGAATAGTGGAATCTACTTTTCTTAGGAAGCTAGCTAATCTTACTTATAAAATTGATTTACAAAACACTACAATTTTAACTTTTGGTGTAAAGAACAGAATGCTAGAATCAAGGTATACTGTTCTTCACGCTTCGTCAACAGGCGGAAAATAAATGGTTTGTTAGAAAACAGCAGGGGCGTCACCAAAGTACCTTCCAGTCAAGGCAAGTCAGTCCACTTTAGAATGGGACATCTTTAGAATGCTTTCTATGCAAAAAAGTTGCATAAAAGTATAACTCCTATCTATTTGAATGGGGAAAGACCGAAATATCAAAAAATGTTGGTCAAGTTTACGTTCAAAGAACATACTGGCATTTCAAATCTGACAACAATGTAAATATAAATTGTGCTTATTAGACTATGATCATGCAATCACATTTTCAGGCTAGATCAGCTAATGCACGTGTACATTCTCGAGTTGACTGACAGGCAAATTCTGTATCTAAAAGGTGATCGGCTCGTTTACCTGTAAAGTGGGACTTCTTTTTCTACATCTGTTGGGTGTTCCTTTTAATACCAGTGGTCCATCTTTTGGTAAATAGTCTTTAGGTGTGGCATTGCTAGGAATCAAGCCCTGAATGATTTCAGTCTAGCCACAAATGCTTTTTGTTTTGAACTGCCCAGTTGTTGAGTGGAACTGAAGCGGGAATAATTAAATGTTGGTTCCTGCATTTAAGCAAATTTAAAAATATGAATCTCACACACTGCACTTTATACGTGCTAAATCTGTTTCCCATCTTTTCAAGCATATTTGAAGCCTGGTTTTCCTGATTTTCAGGTCAACGGGGGATTTCCTGGTAACCGGGGTTCTCGAAATATGATCAGTCTAGAGAATAGGATAGTACAGAGCAGATTACTTGCGCAAGTCAACCGTGCTTCCCACAATATTGCGACACAGACCACAAAACTTGTGTGACCCATAGAAAATTCTCAGTAGAATTTTAAATGAATTTTTCAAAATTTAGTCTATGTTGGTCTCCCACTTAAGATATGGTGATATGGTAGTGTCCTGGAACCTGAATGACTCAACTGCTGCCACAGTGCAGTTCAGAATGGTGAGTAGGGTTAATTTTGGGGTGTTCCTCCTAAAGTCCACAATCATCTCCACTATTTTAAGTGTGTTCAGCTTGAGGTGGTTTTAACTGCACCAGACAGCCAGCTGTTCAACCTCCCTTCTGTATACAGACTTATCATCATCTTCAGTGAGGCCGATGACTGTAGTGTCATCTGCAAACTTCAGGAGCTTGACAAAGGGGTCCTTGGCAGTGCAGTCATTTGTGTAGAGGAAGAAGAGTAGTGGGGAGAGCACACATCCTTGGGGGGGTACCAGTGCTGATTGTACATGTGCTGGAGGTGAATTTCCCCATTCTCACTAGCTGCTGCCTGTCTGTCAGAAAGCTGGTGATCCACTGACAGATAGAGCCGGAAGAAGAGAGCTCATTTAATTTAGTCCATTATAGAGCAGGGTTGATGGTGTAAAAAGCCAAACTGAAGAGAACTATTAGTATAATTGCATAAGTCCCTGGTCTGTCTAGATGTTGAAGTATATAATGCAGTCCCATATTGACTGCATAATCCACAGACCTGTTTGCTGTATAAGCAAATTGAAGGACACCCAGAAAGGGTTAAGTTCCCTCTCTGTAAGAAAACTCTTAAAAGTCAGGAGTTCGAGTTTATTGAGCAAACCAACAAAACCAGAGATGTCAGCTGAGATCTGACTCTCTTGGTCAAAACCAAGTTAAACCAAATGTTATCTAGCATTACCTCATGTCTACGCCCTCTTAATATTTTTTGCAGCCAATGGATTCTGTTCACCACCGTTATTTCACAGAGCTTCTGACTTATTTTTAATGGTGGATACCTGGCTTTTAGTCTTTTAACCTTTACAATTCATTTAAAATTAAAGTATACATTTTGAGTAAATAAAATATCACAATCTGTGCATAATACAGTTATTTTGATTATTGTGTTCATCTTTATCTTTGCTGTGCTTCCCAGTGTTTTCTCAATTCATAGTACCATTGTCTCATTGCCACAGCTCAGTGCACAGAGTGTTTCTTGCAACATCCGCACATTTAGTTACCTCATATGCCCTCTCCTGGGTCACACAAAGTCCAGACTATTCTATGTTAGTATTTTTCTACATTTGATATATAAAAATCTACTATAGTAGTTGGTAAACTTTCAGGCCTTTCCACGGGCCTCTCCACACTAATGCAGATTTTCAGAATAGCCACTCTAATCTCCTTTTTCAGTCTGTATTTGGATTGATTGTACAAGATTTTATCTCTTCTTCTTTAAGTATCCTCTTTGGCCTGAAGAAGCTGCTTGAGTTTAGCTGAAAACCATGGTTTGTCCTTGTTGTATTTTAAATAATTCCTAGTAGGAATGCATATGTCCTCACATAAACTGATATTTGAGGTCACAGTATCTGAGAGCTCATCCAGGTTGGTGGCTTCAAAAACACTCCAATCAGTGCAGTCAAAGCAGTTTTTGGCACCATTCTGAGTAAATTCAAGAGACTGTTGGGTGTGCAAATCCCAGAAGATCAGCAGTTACAGAAATACTCAAACCAGCCCATCTGGCATCAACAATCATCCATGTGATTATCTACTCAGCTATGTGGCAGCAGTGCAGTGCATAAAATCATGCAGATACAGGTCAGGAGCTTCAGTTAATTTTCACATCAACCATCAGAATGGGGAAAAATGTGATCTGAGTGATTTGTACAATGGCATGATTGTTGGTGTCAGATGGGCTGGTTTGAGTATTTCTGTAACTGCTGATCTCCAGGGATTTTCATGCGCAACAGTCTCTAAAAAGTATTTGAATGGTGCCAAAAATACAAAATCATCCACTGAGGGGCAGTTCTGCAGTTGGAAACACTTTGTTGATGTTGGAGGTCAGCAGAGAATAGCCAAACTGGTTCGAACTGACAAAGTCTACAGTAACTCAAATAACCGCTCTGTACAATTTTGGTGAGAAGAATGGTATCTCAGAATGCTATTCTGAGATGCAGGTTAGCGCTGTTTTGGTGACACGAGGGAGACCTACACAATATTAGGCAGGTGATTTTAATGTTGTGGCTGATTGGTGTATATATTAAATTGTGTTACTTTATTGCTTGCAATTTTCTACTGGTCCTATTGAGCAACTGAGCAAAATGTCTGCATTACACTTACTCTGTATTTTCCAGTCAGTTACAGTTGTGACCAAGAATAAATCTCATAGTTTAATTTTATTAAGATAATGAGATATACATGTGGGCACATGTATTTCACAAGGAGTGAAATACATGTGCCCACTCAGCTGAAAGAAAAAAGAAAACTGGGATTAAATGGGTTTAAACCATAGTAATTTATGAAGAGTAAGAATAATAGTAGGCCTGTGTCGCATGAACAAAAGCATTATGCGAATAATGCTAAATTATCAGTGTCATGATAATGGATTGAATGAAGACTTAGAGCGCACTAAATCATTCTTACAATGTTCTTCATATTGTCTCGCTTTAGGTTTCAAGTGAGCATGCTGAGCACAGACTCATGACCAAAAAAAAAAAAAAGAATTCTCTCTTTTCAAATAAAATCACTCTTTTCTTCAAAATGTCTCTAGCAGATTACATACAGTAAATCAAATTTCCAGCACATAATCAAATGCAAATGAGAAATGGCTCCAGAAAGATATATAAGACAAATAGATAAGTCTCTTTTATTGTCTCCATCTCCCTGCCTTCTTTTCTCTCACAATCTTTCTTTTTTCTTTTCTTTTTAACTTCTTTCTGCCATGTCCAGAGGGGAGTGTGTTGAGCCAGGGTCAGATGTCAGGCCCTCTTGTGACATGGGGGAGGGGTCAGTTTAAGGTTAATTTGCTCAGTCTGTGAAAAGGTATCCATGCTCTACAAGTTTATAAATTAAGTCACTGGTCACAACACATTTAACTCACTGAATCTCATCAGCAAGGCAGTGCCACTAAATAGTAAATCCAGAAATTAGGTCAAAATGATTCATTCCTCTTTCTCTGAAAACAAATTACACAATTTACAGACCTAAAGCCAGAGTTCCACAGAACACTGAGAAAAACACCTCTCAGTTCTGAGCAGGGCTGGAAAAACAAATTGGCCACACACCACAGGATGTTCAAGTGGAATTTGAAATGGAATGACAGAAAAAGGATTTTACTAAATTTACTAATTTACTTTCTTTACTAATTCAAAGAAATTCAACACAATATCTACTGTATAAATACAAATGTATAAAGGTGTCATTTCAAAAATGGTATTAACATTTCATAAAATATTTCAGTAAATACTCTAGATGTTGTGTGTATGATGATGTTTATGATGTATACAGAAAACTTAAAAGCATCATAATAAAACACTAAACTTACAGCAGTTAGCTAATTCTAATCAAATTAAAATGTTAATTACAATTCTGCATTATGTTGCTTACTCAATTTATATTAATCTGATTACATTAGAATGCATTCTCAATTCAGGGTTCCACACTGGCCCCTTAAACAGCTAATCTTGAACCAGTAACCAGTAATGTCACAGGCCAAGGGGTGGGGTCATTTCCTCACCAATACAAAAATAGGAGAAAAAAAACTACGTGTCAAAAAAATCAGTGAAGCATGCATCCAGTTGATGAAACCCAATCCTGTTTTTGTCATGCATGCTCACAGCTACTCAGACTACAATGATTTAAAATACAATGATTTTATCTGGCATAATACATGTCAAAAAGCAGTTGCTAAGTTGTTCTGGGTGGTTGCTTACTGGTCCAAGTCAAAGTAGACCACCTCTCTTTTATATTTCTAGTCCCAAAATTTGGTCAAAAGGTTTGTGTTGCCTATTTTATTATCTGCCAGGCAAAAATGGTATGTGTTGGATATGACCTTTTGGATGCTTTTGGTTTGAATAGGCCACTCTGACTGTAGTTACCTTCTAATTAAGGTGTGATTCGTAAAGAGGTGGGCGTAGATGCAGGTCAAACCAACCGTGGGGATGAGGTTCTCTCCAGTCAAACAACAAATGGGCAAAACAAAGGTACAAGAAAAAAGATGAAGAAGGAAATATTATAAACTTAGTGATATGCTAATATTACTGTTTTTTTTTGTTTTTGTTTTTGTTTTTTTTAGCTGTGCATCTGCATATTTTTAGTGTTCATACATTTGTTTTCTGTTCATATTACCCTGTTGCCAAATTATTTGGATTTTCATAATGTTTTCGTGTCTTTTTATTTTCCTTCTCCATAGCTAATTATGTTGATTTAAAAGGTGTTTCAATTGAAGTTAATGTTGGTGTTTGGGTTAGGGTATAAATCTTAAGAATCTGCCAAATGCTGAACACAAAGTTTATAATCACCTACAATTTTATATCACATTTAAACTATGTGAGACAAACAATTCAGTAACCACAAATGAATTTCCCTAACAGAAGATTCTCAAATTCTAGGTTACCCCACCATCTCACCAGATTCAGGGACCCCAGAGACACCAGGGGTCATTGAGAACACCCAGCCTACTCAATTCATGATATATCCCACCAAACAACAGAACTCACAGACCACAGATCAGACCAACTCCAATACACCTGTAAAAAACAGTCTCACATCTATAAGCATGCCAAAGTCTACATCATATATTATGTCAACACATGCATTGTTTCCTTGCTGGTTTAGCTTTAGGAGTAAGATTTTACATTAGGCATCAAGTGGCAACCCCAAAACATTTTATCATACAAAAGTTAACAGAAATATCCCCAAAATCAAACACTGTTACAAACCTTTTAAAGGGATAGTTCACCCAAAAATGAAAATGGTCTCATAATTTACTCACCCTCATTTAATCACAGATGTGTAAGGCTTTCTTTCTTCTGCAGAACACAAAAGAAGATTTTAGGAAGAGAATCTCTGTTTAAAAAAAAAATGAATTAAATATTGATCTGTTTCTCAACCACACCTATCATATCTCTTCAGAAGAAAATTATTTTACCACTGGAGTCATATGGATTACTTTTATGCCTCCTTTATGTCATTTTTGGACATTCTGAGATCTGGTCATAATTCACTTGCATTGTATGGACCTACAGAGCTGAGATACTCTTCCTAAAATCTTAATTTGTGTTCTGCAGAAGAAAGAAAGAAAGGTATATACATCTGGGATGGCATGAGGATAAGTAAATTATTATTTTTGGGTGAACTATCCCTTTAACATTACTATAAACTGCAAAGGTCTAACATTATGCAAAATTATTAATATGCCATTTAGAATTAAGAAAATTGGCAATTTTGTAAATGCATACACAACAATAGAAGTGTCCAAGTAGCCTTCATAGTCTAGCATTGCGGTTTCATGCTCTTGGCAGCCAGTACTTCATTACAAATATATTGTGATTGGAATATACATACTAAGTAAATCTGCATTTAAAGGGATATTTCACCCAAATATTCTCTTTTTACTCACTCTCACACCATCCCAGATGTGTGACTTTCTTCTTCTGAACACAAACTTATTTTTCAAAGAATATTTTAGCTCTGTAGGTTCACACAATGCAAGTGAATGGGTACCAACATTTTGAAGCTCCAAAAAGCACATAAAGGCAGCATAAAAGTAATCCATATGTCTCCAGTGGTAAAATCTATGTCTTTTGAAGCAATATGATAAGTGTGGTGAGAATCTGATCAATATTGAAATCCTTTTTTTACTATAAATTCTCCTCCCTGCCCAGTAGGTGGTGATGTGCATGAAGAATGTGAAAAAAGTTAAATCAGAAATTTATAGTAAAAAGGACTTAAATATTGATCTGTTTCACACACAAACAATTACCACATCGCTTCTTAAGATACAGATTTAACTATTGGAGTTGTATGGATTATGTTTATGATGCATTTCTGTGCTTTTGGAGCTTCAAAGTTGATACCCATTCATTTGTACATTTGTATTGACCTAAGATATTCTTCTAAAAACCTTTTTTTTCTGCAGAAGAAAGTAAGTCATTCACAAATGGCATGGCATGAGGGTGAGTAAATGATGACAGAATTTTGATTTTGGGGGTGAACTATTCCTTTAATATAGTCTGGATTTTATTTTCTTTATTTTTTTTGCATAATTGATTGTTTTCAAGAGTTAGTGTATGTCATGTAACCTGTCCATGTTGGCATCTCCCTAATTTGGTTAGCTTCCAACAAGGAGGAGATACATTTGCACTAAAATGTCATAGCTTATGATTGGATGCACAACAAAAGCTGTAAGAAGCCTTTTTATTTTGCTATGCATGCACAATTATAAGGTTGCATTTTTTAATTTGCATTAGAAACCCTATTAGAACCTGTAAACAACCCATGGAGAACTTTTTTCCACACACTTTTTTCTTCATGATATACAGTTTTACCCATTTCTATACAAAGAATATATACATACTATTAGGTTAAGAAAACTTTTGTGCCTACTGTATAATTTTGTTTATTTTGCTCTGTAGGGAAATGTGTTGTGTGTGGATAAAATACCAGTGCACTTCAAACATGATGTCCTGCTGAAACTAAAGGCCTCCTCCACATGTGTAAGTACTGGCCTGGCTTTATACTGTGATATTTATAATCTGTCAGACTATCTCAGAATGGAATGCTGATTATAGATCAGTTGTTCTGACTAGTTATTAGGGCTGAAATGAAAATGGAATCTGGAAAATATCATACAAGTTTCAGTTCTATGAATACAGTAATATTATAGATACACACTGATTAATACTGACTAGTCTCAAAAGAACAGGACATAAAGACAACAGTAGGTACAGTACACTAGGGCTGGGTTATGTATTCAGTATTTAAGATACATTTGATATCATGTTATTAGCTAAATTAAATCAACTTCTTAAAATTTTAGATGATTTTAATGCACTTTTTATTTAGCCACTAAGTTTCCTAAAGGCTGTGCCGGTGTGCTATTCCAAGCGCTAATAAGTGTGCTTTTCCATGTGCTAAGGTCTCAATGGGTGGACACGTCATAGAAGCCTTGTGGCGTGCATATCACTGGCATTCCATAACACACTCTGGGCAGCTGCCAGGAACTCTGCCAAAATACATAGTTGGGCCTCTAAGCTAGGTTTCAGAGCCAGTAAACAGCCTCAATAAAATGAATTAGAGTATTACAGAATAGAAAAAGATTTGGATTGAAATTATACTGTGTATGCAACTAAAGCAGACCTGTCCACTTCAGTTTTAACTGGACAAGCAGAAGAAGGCCCCGTCATATGCCACAGAGCTTGTGGCACTGCTGTTGACACTCTTGTGTATGAGTTCGATTTAGAAAACAGTGCCAAACAATCTAAACACTGAGCATACAACGTCTGAAGCCTTACGATAAAATTCTAAATGTGTTTGCCCTCTCACTCCAAGAGAATATACATTGTTTTACTTGTTCAAAAGTCTGAGTAATTTCATTCGAGTAATTGATCCTAACCTTCTTCCCGGTCAAAAAGCATCTGTCCTTTTATACACCCTGATTAAGGATCATTTGCTAAAGTAATCCTATGTATTCAAATGAAATCAAAGCATTTCAACACAATCACATAAAATTGTTTGTTCAGCCTTTGCGGTCTTTCAGAACATAATGATTAATTTGGTGTTGATAATAAGTTTCAGGATTGAAAAGGCATATTCCTATGAGATTCTAATGAGAATTTTATACTCAGTTCCCTTGGCAAAGAGTGATTCAGTGTGAAGGGAGGCTATTGCTAGGAGATAATACCTGAACCTTGGCAAAGAGTGATTCAGTGTGAAGGAAGGCTGTTGCTATGAGAGAATACCTGAACATACAGGCTTCATATTACATCACATTCCTGATAGAATGTATCAGACAGAAAGAAAGAAAGAAAGAAAGAAAGAGAGGAAGAGAGAATGAGAATGAAAGGCATCACTCTGCTATTGTTCACATACTTACCGTATATGGCTTACATTTTAACTATGTGACGAAGTGAATTTTTTGTGTTTCATTAACCCTTTAATGCATACCTTGGGTCTAGTAACCCGGGACCTTATCCCACACACTGTACCTCATCCATTTTTTGGAATTATGCCCACATCTCTTTAGTATTACTTGACATTTCTCTTCTGAATAATGTAACAAAAAAGTATATATATATTATAATTTGTTTTTTTTATTTTTTTTTTTCATAACTATAACTATTATAGCTTAATTACCAAAAATGTATAGGGTCATTAAAGACCCAAGATATGTAATAATGTGGCTTTTTTGGGCTTCCATAAATAACATTTATATCTATACTGCAAGTTTACTGTCTGCGGATATACAGCATGTTTATTTGTTTATTACGAGACAAATTAATACTATATTCATACAAATTACTACTATATAACATTGATTTTCTGTGTGACAATGGTGAAGAATTAGTATTCCATATGCGTGTACACATAAAGTACATATTGTAAGATTATATATGCAGAAGAATTCCAGCAACATGATTTGAAATGAGGAAAAACCCATCCTTTCAGTTTGGAATGTGTCAACGTCATAAAATACCGGCCGTCAGCCGGAACTCCCACACAGTTAAACCAAGCTGTTCTGTGTAAGGTTTTTTGTAAGATTTGCACAACTCTAAGACATTTCATCTTAATCTAGCCTTGCTAGATAATGCTGAAAATCGCTTTGACCTGTGGTAACGTTTGTACCTGACAAATTAATGATTGTAGACTGATGGACCTCTTTAGAATGTGTGTAGCGATGTGCAATAACCTATAACTGATAAATATAGTCTTTAATTCTGTATGATTTATTTCATTCTACTAAGAATGGTAACTATAAGGTTTAACTTGATGCAATGATTTGTTAAACCAATATGATATTGTAACCAGGGATTTTTCATGTTTTGTTACCTACACGTATAACAGCCATAAAGAAATGTCATGTTTCATATGTAAGCGTTCGCTTCATGTCTCTTGTACCATTCTCAAGATATAAAAGCTCATTATTAAATATGCACTATTTTTGAGCGGGAAATTTGTAAGAGTCTGAAACAAAGGACCATAACTCAACTGTCGGAAAAGACAGCCCAGTTGACCATGTGACTCTGAAAAGTCACTTTTGATTGTCGCAGGACAGCTTTGGGGATGCGGCCAATTTCAGATCAAATATTTCCAAACAGGAAGAACACGCTCTCTTCGCTCTTGTCTCTCTTCGCTTCTTGCCTCTTGCCTCTTCATCCTCTGGTCCACTTCGGCTCTCCGATCTTCTTCCTGCATGTGCTTCGTCTGGTCACTCTGCTGACGGCCAGGTCCCTCGCCATGTAAGGTCCACGGAAGCTTGAGACTCGACGTCACGAGAAGGAGTGAGAAGACCTCGCTTCACAGCTAATCTCACCATTCATACAGACAATAAATTTGACCATACAGAGGTCAAAAATATTGACGAAACAGAACTTTCACCCAAGAACCAAGCAACACAAAGTATTAATTAAATAATTTGGGTAATCCAATTGCAAATTGATGTAGACTCAAAGAAGGATAAATGGTTCTTAAGGTATTGTCAACAGACTCCGTAAAGTTCATCTTCACTGTACTGATCAGTTATTTCACATTCTGTCACTTTTCACCAACCTGTCTCATGTATATATGTGTTAGATTAGATTTATGATTGAATAGTAATAAAGTTTGTCTGTGTTCAAAGATGACGTGACTGTGGTATATTTTCATAAATAATCTCATCCCTGTTTCTAAAAGATTTAGCTTCAAAACTGTACCTAAATACATGCAATATTATTTTCAATAAACCATGAGAAAAATATCACTCCAATAAGTGAATTAATCATAATTCACTTATTAAAGCTAATTCCTTACAGTAGAAATTGTGAGCTGAAACAACTAGACGTTGTATTATGTTTTCAATGGTGGATAAACTATTAAGACAATTAATCTAGTTATTTGTTATTTATATAATTTAAAATGGTTGTCGAACGCGACTATTTCCGGTATACATTTAATTACCTAATAAAGTGCAATAATGACAGTTTAACTTAGTCCATAGCTCACATATTTCAAGACCCTAAATTCCCTTCTAAATTTAGCATACCAAATATTCTTACATATAATGGTGTGAGAATGCGGGCATTTTAACTGATCCGTCCACATCTCTAAATGATATATGTTATTCTCTACAATATTAAACATGTTATTTCTTACTCGAGGTGGTGTTGATGTTTCAGTGATTGAAAGTGTAACATATGAACAGCAGGATTTGGGAGTACTACTGAAATTATATAAAATGTGCATCTATCTACACTCAAAAAGTGCCTGAGAAAATACATATGTAGTGTTTATGTGTTATGTGTAGCTCGTTATGTGTTTGACATCAGTTGCCTCTCATGAAATTTCAGTGTGGAAGTAATGAATCCTGCATCATGTCTTTGATGAATGAAAAAATAAAACATTAAAACATATCAGAATACAGTATATTCTATTCTACTATTTTTTAATTGTCTTGAAAATGTGACACTGTCTGGGCATTTTTGTAGATCATTTTATTATATATTTATTAGGGCTGTCAATCGATTAAAAATGTAATCGAATTAATTACATGATGTCCCGATTAATTAATCGCATATACAAATATTTATCTTTAAATGTGTAAAAAATGATATATATATGTAAATATATATATTCAGATAATTAAAATGCATTACATTCTTGTAGCAGAAGAGTTAATCATTGATAAGACAATACAAAAAGCGGCTTTAGAATACATTGTATTGTTTACTACCATATTATTGAACATAAGACAATCATTGGTATACAGTTCACAGCAATCCATTTCACAAGTGAATTTGTCAATCAGTTCGATATTTATTATAAGGGCTTGTTTAAGGATCCGTCAATGTACACCTGCGCCAGACATGCTTGTGTAGCTTCTCGGGTGCGTTGCATCATAAAACATAACATTTTTAGGTCACTGTGTCAAGTTAAATATAGTTTAATACTCAATCTTTAAACACATCTTGAGATCCCTTGGTTCGAATTTGCGCTCCATCAAATGTTTTGAACGTAAGTATGTACCGCATATTTGTGTTGTGTGTCTGCTGGATGGTTGTTTTCTTCTCTGTATAAACTGTGTGTTGCCACACAGTTGACATTTCAATTACTGCCCTCTGGAGTAAACAGGTGGTACTACATGCTTGCATTTCTCAGGAAATCTTCCTTATTACAATCCAGGTTCATTGCGATTAATTGCGTTAATTTTTTTAATGCGTTATTTTTAATAAAATTAATTGCACTGAATTAACACATTAAATCAACAGCCCTAATATTTATACATTCCAGGTCACTAAAGACCCAAGTATGTACAAACCCCATTTCCAGAAATGTTGGGACATTTTGTAAAATGCAATAAATAAAAAACAAGAATCTGTGATTTGTTAATTCTCTTGAACCTTTATTTAACTGACAAATGTACAAAGAAAATATTTCCAATGTTTTCACTGACCTACTTAAATGCATTTTGTAAATATAAAACACATTTTGAATGTGATAACTGGAACAAAGTTGGGATAGAGTCATGTTTACCACAGTGATACATCACCTTTTAGTTTAATTACACTTTAATCCTTTGGGAACTGAGGATACTAATTGTTGCAGTTTTGCAAGTGGAATGTTTGCTCATTTTTGCTTGATATAAGATTTCAGCTGCTCAACTGTCAATGGTTGTCATTGTCTGATTCTCCTCTTCATGATGCACCATATGTTTTCAATAGGAGACCAATCTGGACTGCATGCAGGGCAGTCAAGCACACACACACTATGTGTCTAAGAAGCCACACTGTTGTAGCATGTGCAGAATGAGGCCTGGCATTGTCTTGCTGAAATAACCATGGACTTCCCGAGAAAAAACTTCATCTTGATGGCAACATATGTCTCTCAAAAATCCCAATATTTTCCTCCTCATCTTTGGTACCTTTACACATAAGTCACCCATGCCGTGGGTACTGATGCACCCCCATACCATGACAGATGTTGGCTTTTGCAACTTTTGCTAGTAAAAGTCTGGATGGTCCCTTTCGTCTTTGGCACGGAGAACTCGATGCCCGATTTTCCAAAAAACAAGCTGAAACGTGGACTCATCGGACCAATACAGACATTTCCACTGTCTTTCAGACCATCTGAGATGAGCTCGGGCCCAGAGAACTCGCCGGTGTTTCAGCATAAAATCGATGTATGGTATTCTCCTTGCATAATAGAGCTTCAAGTTAAATTTCTTGATGCAGCGGCGGACTGTGTTAAGTGACAATGATTTTCCGATGTACTTACAATGTGGCTATATTTAACACAGTAGCATGACAGTTGCAATGCCGTCTGAGGGCTCGAAGGTCACGCACATTCAACAGTGGTTTCCGGCCTTGCCCTATACAGACTGAGTTCCCCTTCTGTCGCTCTCTCCACGTTGTGTCGGAGAAGCGACACTAGGGGTCTCTCTTGAGCACCGATATTCACCTCTGATCTATTGAAAAGGGCCAATGGGAGTTGGCAGTCAGTATTTGCATACCCCGCCTCGACATACGGGTATTTAAGCCGGGCAAATACGGAGTTCATTCAGAAAATTTCTTCGAGCCGATGGTCTGTCTGCAGTTGCTGCGAGTTTACACACCACTATAAAACGTTCCTGTTTCCTCTGACGATCTGCATGCTGTTGGATCTTGACGGCGCACAACAGCGGCTTTCTCCTTCACTTTGCACGGCGTGCATTGTTGCCCCTGAGCACTTCGACAGCGCAGATACACATACACACTGTGTATATTAAAAGAGTTATTTTCCTTAAAAGAGTAAATTTCTCTAAAAAGAGCAAACACAGCGGCGTTGAACATCCTTTTCAGGACGCCTCTTTCTGAAGATGCCTTTCCGCCCCTGTGTAGTTTTTGGAGGCGGTGATTTCTCCCCACCTCTGACGGTCATAAAAACCGCCTGACGTACCTGGGTTGCGAAACACGCAGGCAGCGTTTTCTATGAATGGTCTATGACCATTTTTTTAATGGTCTAAAGCATGCTTTGTCTACCTCCTGTACCACTTCCACAACGTGGAGAGAGCGACAGAAGGGGAACGTTTGGTTACGTATGTAACCTTCGTTCCCAGAGGGAGGGAATGACAGGCTGTGTCTTTCCTCCGCCATGTCGCTGAACCGAGCCACTGTTGTGGCCGGACCATTTCCGGCTCCTCAGAAAAATCCTGAATGAACTCCCGTATTTGCCCCGCTTAAATACCCGTATGTCCGGGGGCGGGGTATGCAAATACTGACTGCCAACTCCCATTGGCCCTTTTCAATAGATCAGAGGTGAATATCGGCGCTCAAGCGAGACCCCTAGTGTCGCTTCTCTGACACAACGTGTCGTTCCCTCCCTCGGGGAACGGAGGTTACATACATAACCAAATGATTTCTAAAGATTCCCTGAATCTTTTCACAATATTATGTAAGGTAGATGGTGAAACACCTCAATTCTTTGCAGTCTTGCAATGAGAAATGTTGTTTTTGAAGTGTCTGACAATTCTCTCATGAAGTTTGGCACAAAGTGGTGAGCCTTTTATAACCAATCATGATACCCTTACCTTTTTACCTTTTACCAGTTCACCTGCTTTTTGTGGAACATTTCAAAATGGTGTAACTTGAACATTCTATAAACATTTCACTCCTATTTTGCCCCTAGCTGTCCCAAATTTGTTTGATTGTGTTGCAGGCATCAAATTCAAACTGTTTGTGTTTACAAAATACAATTAAGTTGGTCAGTGAAAACATATTTAAATATTTTCTTTGTACTTTTGTCAGTTAAATAAAGGTTCAAGAGACTAAACAAATCACAGTTTCTTGTTTTTATTGTATTTTACAAAATGCCCCATTTTCTGGAAATGGGGTTTGCAATAATGTTTGGTGAATTACCTATGCATTTAAGGGTTAAAAGAATGTTCTTAGTTCAAAAAATGTTAAGCTCAATTTACATGTTTTTTGGCATAATGTTGATTAACACAAAAAAAACTGGTCTCTCGTTTATTTAAAAAAGGGTTAACAATGAGGCACTTACAATGGAGGTTAATTGGACCAATCCATAAACTTTAAAATGCACACTATTTAAAAAGTATAGACACAAGATGTAAACATTATACTTGTTAACATGATTAAAGTGTGATAAAATCATGTACTGACCTTATCTGTAAAGTTATATCCAATATTACAACTTTGTTGTCATGAAGACGTAATGCCTTAAACCCTGTTATCTGGTAAATGCTTTAACTCAGGTACTGAACCCAGAGCATTCCTGTGAATAAGTATTCAATATATGTAATTCAACTTATCTGCATACATTATAAACATGTTTAATGCAAACACCATTTCATCCAATAGGAAGAGACTAAAGCCAGAATTCAGAGTGTCATAGAGCATCTCTGTGGTGAGGACTGCAAACTTGAAATCTACCAGAAAGACAACACAGAGACCATTGTTTATGGAGACAGCATTGAAGGTTTGCATTGTGTTGCTGTAATTATTTTAGATAAGCCTACATATAATACAAAATGAGTAAATAATAATAATAATAAAAAAAAGACTAGATTTGTTGTTACCAGTCTCATAAAGTGTCTTAGGTTTTCAATATCAGTGAATACTTTGATAAGTGACTGTATTGAGCTGAAATTTGGCATGTATGATAAAGACTTTCCAGTGCTGTTAACAAATGAAACAAAAAAATTATTTTTCGTTGCATGTAGAAGATCCTGAAGGAATGGCGGGGAAGTTCAACAATGATAACATCACAGATAAGGTCAGCAGCAGAGAAAACTCTAATGTAAACTGGTATATAGGTTGAAAAAGGGAAAATGCACATATATTAATTACTAATAATTTAAAATTACACTTAAATGAAACTGGAATTATGGAAAGGGTGTAGCCAATGTACATCTATTATTAGAATTGTTCATATTGCAGTGGTTGAATAAATCTTCAATCCCAAATTCGAGTCAATGAACACCACATTTTTTACAACGTGGTTAAGGTTAGGGTGAGGTAAGACTGTAACTCATTATGAAGAAAATAGCTGTGATGACACTTCAGATAAACATCTACACACAACTCCAGATTGTAACACAAGGCTGTTATAACTAAACAACTCCTCCCTGATAAAAAAGTTAACACACGCTGTCAACTATTTGTGTTTAGGTTGAAGTAGTGGAGGCAGTGTCTCGCTTGGGCCAGCGCTCTAAAATGGTCCTGATCTCTATGCTGATATGTGGTCTACTTCTTGCTGCTTTGCTAATCGCTGGATGCATCCTGAAGACTCATCAAGGCCATTCGAAAGGGTTACGACTGGTCAGTGTGAAAGTTTAATTTCACCCTCTACAGTGCACAATATAGTTAAAAGATTCAAGGAATCTGGTCAAATCTTGGGGGCCAGACAAAAACCATTTCTGAATGCGCATGATCTCTGATCCCTCAGAAGTCAATCTTAAAAAACGGCATTAATCTGTAATGGATATAATGAACATGGTCTTGGGATAAATTTAGATGCTGCATCCACAGATGCAAGTTAAGACTTTACTATGCAAAGCAGTAGCCCTACATCAACACTGTCCAGAAGTGCTGCCGACTTCTCTGGGCTCGGTCTCATCTTAGATGGAAAGTAAAACAGCGGAACTGTTTTTAATTTTTTGGTCTGAAGAGTCCACAAGAGTCGTGTTATCCGAGCCAAAGAGGAAAAGGACCATCCAAGCTGTTATCAGCGTCAGGTCCAAAACCAGTGTCTGTATGGACCAGGTGTGTGTAAGTGCCCATGGCATGGGTAACTCGCACACCTGTGAGAACACATGAATGCAGACAGTAGAAATTTTGAAGCAACATATACTGCCATCCAGCACCATATTTTCAAGGGACGTCCCTGCATTTTTCAGTAGAACAACTTCATACAACATACTGCCCGGATTTCAAGTGCATGGCTGTGTAAGCAGAGAGTGTGGGTGCTAAATTGGCCTGGCTGCAGTCTTGACCTGTCTACAGTTGAGAATGTGTGGCACATTATGGAGCACACCATATGGCAACGAGACCCCATACAATTGTGCAGCTAAAGACCTACATAATTTATGATTGGGGGAAAATTCCACTTTCTAAACTTAGCAAACTTGTGATTTTAGAAGAAATGGTTATGTTTCACAGTGGTAAACACTCAACTAGCCCAACTTTTTTGGAGCGTGTTGCAACCATCCGATTTGATTTTGCTGCACATTTTCAAAAAACAAGGAAATTCACATGGAAAAACATAATATAATGTATACTGTAGTTGTAGTACTTTCAATTTGCCAAAGGGTGAATATAATTTACAAATCACACCTTTTTGTTTTTATAATCATTTTTCATACTGTTGCAATGCCAACAAAGTAGTGATAGTTGCATGGTTTTCTTTGAAGTCAACAAATATGGAGGTAATTTGATACTGTGGCATATATCACAAAACTACATTACTACCATATGACAACATTAATGTACCACCAACATAGTATTTTTTTATTTTATTTTTTGTTGTAAGTGTACTTCACTTGTGATATTTGCCTTTTTTGTATATTCCGATTACCAAATGTATGTCTCTCTTTCTCCTTGAAGGCTGAGGAATCCTTCCAAGTAGATCAAGACAACCAAGGCAACACACTGCTGTCTGTGGCCCCCCTCCCTCAACAGGAGCCTGTGGACAAGCCCATCATCAATGGAGAGTCTCCTGAATCTCCCCCTCCAAATGGACACTCTGCAAACCAGACACAGCTGGCAGATACTCCGATGTAAGAGGCCTGGAGATACAATCAATCCAACACAAATCAAGGGTAATGGCAAAATCAGGAAACTAGATTTTCATTGGGCATAACTGTTGACGATTCAGAAACTCTCAGTGGAATGATGGTAAGAAACTGAACAATGAAGATTCCATTGGTGATGTGAAAAGATTAATTGATACGTAACAGGCAGAAAGGTTAAAGAAAATTATACACACTAAATTATTACTTTCTGGCCTAGCTATCAGGTTAGTAACCCTTCAGAATCCACATCCATTAACTTACATCCAGAAACATCATCAAATTTTAAAGATTTAATCACTTTACACTTAAAAGACACCAACAGTGGCAAAATATTTTGAGACCTGAATGCTATTTTATGATATTTGGACATGGCAAATAGTAGTTTAACCCAGTGGTTCTTAACTGGTTTTGCTTCAAGAACCAGATTTTACAGTTGACATCAAGTGGCTACCTAACAGGGTACAGTATACTACTTTATAGTACAAAAGTAAACTAACTTTTGTCTTTAAAATCCAGTTTTGTGAATTATTCATATTAAAATGAACTGCATAGGCCAAACAGCATGCAATTATACAAGACATAAGCTGAATTTTGGTTTCTAAATATCTCTTGAATTTTTGTGAGCCACCAATTAAGAATCTCTGGTCTAACCAATATGATTTGTATAATACAAGTCTAACAGTTGCTTCATATTATGATCTTTTTTCATTTTTTAGGTACTTTAGAAAATAATTACTATTTCAACAACTCTTAAAATACACTAAGATTCTTACCAACTAGCATGGGTAAGATTCTGATGGACTTAATTTGGGAAAGCACTACTTTTTCAATTTTTTATTGGTCTACAACAATTAGTTTTTTCTACTTTCTAACCAGATTAATTTCAGTAATGTTCGGGGTCTTTTTGTTTGATCATGATTTACATGTATGTATTGTCATGCATTTATGACCATTTTATGCTAAGCAGCCTGCGCATTCAAGGTACAATTTATCTGAAAAGCAAACCCAGGCCTTGGCATTTCTAGCACCATGCTTTATCAGTTGAGCTACAGGAACTGGGGTAATAAGTACAAAATAATACTTTTGGTCTATTTAATTAATTGGTTGCACAAGATGCAAAAATCCTAAAATGTCAGACATCACCGAATAGTATGCACTAATTAAGAACATGTGCTTTGAAATAGTAACAACAATGACCAGTGAATCACCGCTTAAAACTGTCTGGATGGTTGATAAACAAATAATGACAGACAAAAAAAAAAAAAGATATATAAATAAGACAAATGTATTTTAGCTTTTCAATTTTTGTAAATGCCTGTATTTTTATACAAAGTATATTTTGTTTATATCCTTTTTGTTTGGCATGAAATAAAAACATGCAGTTACTCATTAGGGAAAAAATGAAGATGAACATATAGAAATTTTGTTTTGTGTACTGTATGGGAAAGTTTATGTGCATAAGTGAGTGATTATATCATTTTTTCATTGTTTTTTTTTTTTGGTTTCAATTGCTATAAAGAAGCCAAATGTCTAAACATTTATAGAATAAAATACAATTTTCATGCAGTTCCAACAAATTAAAATAATTTGTTGTAGTGTCGATATCTGTTTTTTTTACTTCCTTACATTCTGATGAGTCTTGAAATTATGAGAAGTATTTTAATTGAATAAACTTTTTTATTGTGTTTTGATTAAATGGTGCAGACTTGTCATATATTGAAATTGAGCTAAATTCGGTCTGTGCTTACCGAAAAGCAAAACACTGCCCCCAAGGTGGTAACTGTAGTTGGGCGTACAAGCATGTGTGAGCTCCATTTTCCAGGAGAAATGTCCACAGAGGGCACCAAAAGCAAGTTGTGGATGCAAGTTGTTTTCAGCTGTACAGGCTGTAATACAGTGAAGAGAAATACTGTACATATTTTATAAACTGCTGTCGTGACATACTATTTGACTATTATGTTGTGTGGAAGTTGTTGTATCAGCATAATAGTGCTCTCTCCCATTTCCCTCCAACTACAAACCAGCCACTGAGTGTCAAGAAATGCAGAAATCATTACAATTCCAAATTAATTTAGCCCAATGAAAACCAGCCAAAATAGTGAATAGTAAAGCAAGTAGTAACTAGCTGAGAAAGCTAACAGAATCTAAAATGTTTAATTTAGCTGACACTTTTTTGCAAAGCTGTGTGCTTCAAATGAAAATCCTCTCATCGTTTACTCACCCTCATGCCCAGATGTGTGACTTTCTTTCTTCAGCAGAACACAAGGATTTTTAGAAGAATATTTCAGCTCTGTATGTCCTCACAATGCATGTGAATGGTGACCAGAACTTTGAAGGTACAAAAAGCACATAAAGGTAGCATTACAGATATGAATACAACTCCAGTGGTTTAATCCATGTCTTCAGAAGCAAAATTATAGGTGTGGGTGAGAAACATATCAATATTTAAGTTATTTTTATATATGAATTTTCCTCCCTGCCCAGTAGGTGGTAAAATGCACAAAGAATGTGAATCCCCAAAAACAAGAGTAGACATATATGAAAGTGAAAGTGGAGATTGATAGTAAAAAAGTATTTAAATATTGATCTGTTTCTCAACCGCACTTATATCACTTCTGAAGACATGGATTCAACCAATGGAGTCATATGGATTACTTTATGCCATCTTAAATGTTCTTTTTGACCACAATTCACTTGCACTGAATGTACCAACAGAGCTAAGATATTCTTCAAAAAATTATTGTTTGTGTTCTACAGATAAAAGTACTACATATCTGGGATGGCAAGGTGGTGAGTAAATGAGATTATTTGTTTTGGGAGAACTATCCCTTTAAGCATCACTTTTCTTTTTACTCTGTAATTATTGATTTGGATGATATCAAATTGTGCAAATAAATACAATGGAAACTGTTAATATACATTATGACAGATTATTTATATGCATTTAGGAAGAGGAAACCGATGGAGTGCATACTCCGGGTAGGGAAGGAGGTATTGCCCCAAGTGAAGTAGTTAAAGTACCTTGGGGTCTTGTTCACAAGTGAGGGGACAATGGAGCGTGAGGTCGGCCGGAGAATCAGCGCGGGTGGTATTGCACTCACTCTATCGCACCGTTGTCACGAAAAGAGAGCTGAGCCGGAAGGCAAAGCTCTCGATCTACCGGTCAATTTTCATTCCGACCCTCACCTATGGTCATGAAGGCTGGGTCATGACCGAAAGTACTAGGTCACGAGTACAAGCGGCCGAAATGCGTTCCCTCAGAAAGGGGGCAGGCTTCTCCCTTAGAGATAGGGTGAGGAGCTCAGTCATCCGTGAGGAGTTCGGAGTAGAGCCGCTGCTCCTTTGCGTCGAAAGGAGCCAGTTGAGGTGGTTTAGGCATCTGGTAAGGATGCCCCTTGGGCGCCTTCCTAGGGAGGTGTTTCAGGCACGTCCAGCTGGGAGGTGGCCTCGGGGAAGACCCAGGACTAGGTGGAGAGATTACATCTCCACACTGGCCTGGAAATGCCTCGGGGTCCCCCAGTCAGAGTTGGTTAATGTGGCTTGGGATGGGGAAGTTTGGGGCCTCCTGCTGGAGCTGCTGCCCCCCGCAACCCAACTTCGGATAAGCGGTTGAAGATGGATGGATGGATTTAGGAAGAGGAGCTTGACCAAGTACAGAAAGGAGCAGATGCCATCAATGCTTTGGAGCAGGAAGAGCAAAAGTTACCTTTCAACCCACTTGATGTATTTGATTGTCCTTGAAAATGAGTTGGGGTCATTTGTCAAAACTTGGATCAGTGCAATGACTTTTTGGGCTACTTTATGCCCTTCACATTAGCTACCCAAACAAGCAGAATTTTTTTCTTTCTTTTTTTTTTATGTCATACTGTAAACGGTGCTGCATCTTGATGATGGCAAGGTCTGGCCAAGTTCAAAAGATATTTTTATAAATACAAACTGTCTCTGGTGTTTTTGTTACAGTATTAGTTCCGAGAGTTTTCTCATACCTGCATATATTTCAGCAGTGTGCAGTCTGTTAAAATACATTTTGAATTACTTTTGTTTAGATTTACTGAAAGCCCACTTGTTTTTTTTTTTTTTATCGTCATGATTTTGTTAACATTTTGTATTTGAGAATATATTTTGGTTTTAGGAGAGCATGAATATCGATGTTAGATTGTACATTTGTAAACAACAATAAAAACCATTGACATTCACCAGTTGTCTGATATTTCTTATGGGTCATTCATTTTATTTAAAAGTTATTTGAAAGTAAATGATCAGAACCTAGAATCTGAAGCTGCCAATAGCACTTACAATTGAGCTAAATGAGCTTATAATGCATAGTTGGATAAACAGAGACTCTTAGAGTTTAAATGTAGTAAATGTAATAGCTGATGTGGCACAGTATAATGGAAGCTCGTTAATAATGGAAGCTCGTTAATTTGGCAATATACCAACAATGTTTTTTAGGTAATGTTGCTTAAAATTCATAGTGGAATTTGTTTCAAAAGTGGGTTGCAAAAATTATGCACTAAATTTTTAAGCAAATTCAGCACATTCTATTTTCAGTGTAAGCTACTTAGATACCACAATGCTGTTAACACAAAGTGCCTTACAGACACTTTAAAAGAGTACATTTACAGTATACCATGAATCTAAATTAAGATATCTGGTAACACCCAGCTGCAGGCTTCAGATGCTCAATGTAAGTATTTGATATTTTGCAACAAACATGACCACAGGGCTTCAGTTGTTCAACATAAAATAACTGCAACACTGATGATGCCACTATCCCAAAACACAAAATATTAGTTCTGACACAACAGGGTATCAAGTTGGGGGAATTTAAAGCAGTTTAGGAATAAGTGTAACGTATGTACTATCAAATATCTAGAAATAAGCCAGAAAAATCAAATGTAACTGGAATAGGTAATGTGCTGTATTGTACATGGGTACAGTATGTAAATGCTTGGAAAATGTTTGGGAGAAAAAAGACCCCATATTGAATTCACCAGTTTTTCTTCATTTTGAACAGTATATCCATTATTTGATCATTTAATACCTAACAACCTTTTTTTTTGTTGTTGTTGTTAACTGTATCGCTTGAAACACGTACTTGTGCTATCTTCCTTAAAATAAATGGAATGTGCTTTGATGTTTGCCACATTTATATGTTATCTAATTCAGAGATATTAAGTGTGGTTTAAAAGTTCAAATACTTATGAGAGCCACAGTGTTTGTGAATATGCATGTTTCAATTTCAATTTGTTAAGTTAGGGTGAAACCTATGAATGTTCGAGAACATCTTCAGCATCAGCAATGACGTGAGCCAACAATTTCTTTTTTTTTTCTTTTTTTTTTTTTTTTCCAAATAGTGAACCCTAGTGTTTATAAAGAGCACTTGCATGGAGAGAATGTTCGAGCAGAACACCAATTTTTTTTTAATGTTTGGGTGGGGGGTGCGGGGGGTTATAGGATAAACAATTCCACACAGAACATTGCAGTGCGACACAGAATATAAAACAATGTAAGAGTATAAACAGACACGCAAAATAATAGGACATATATAATAGCACAACAGAATGGCGTATGTACATGTGCAAGTGGTACCCTAGAGGTAGGGACTGCGGTCAAGCCAGCCGCCACTTCGAAATGAGCGGTCAAACTAGCCGCACCTATATTTCGCGGTGCGCGTATACACTGGTTATTGCGGTATGACCGTCAGAACTAAAACAAGTTAATTCCTGCTAAGGCAATTTCACATGCATTCATTTATTCTGTCTGTCTGTCTGTCAGAAAGAAAGGAAGACAGAACGAAAGAAAGAAAGATTTTAGCACACCTCACAACCTGTCACTGCATGATATATTGAAGTCCAAAATAAGAACCCCCCCAAAAACTCATATATTACCTTTTTTGTCCATACATTCAGAAAATCATAAAAATAAAAGTACTAGCTTCCACAGACCAATTTCACCTCAGGTGGGGAGGACACCTTCTCAAGGTGTGAACTACAATGTTTCAGGACATTCTGATGTTGTATTCCAAAATAAGAGCCCCCAAAATTCATATATTACCTTTTTTGTCCATACATTCAGAAAATCATAAAAATAAAAGTCCTAGTTTCCACAGACCAATTTCACCTCAGGTGGGGAGGACACCTTCTCAAGGTGTGAACTACAATGTTTCAGGACATTCTGATGTTGAATTCCAAAATAAGAGCCCCCCAAACTCGAATATTAGATGTTTTGTTTACACATTCCGAAAATCATAAAAATAAAAGTCCTAGTTTCCACAGACCAATTTCACCTCAGGTGGGGAGGACACCTTCTCAAGGTGTGAACTACAATGTTTCAGGACATTCTAATGTTGAATTCCAAAATAAGAGCCCCCCAAACTCGAATATTAGATGTTTTGTTTACACATTCAGAAAATCATAAAAATAAAAGTCCTAGTTTCCACAGACCAATTTCACCTCAGGTGGGGATGACACCTTCTCAAGGTGTGAACTACAATGTTTCAGGACATTCTAATGTTGAATTCCAAAATAAGAGCCCCCCAAACTCGAATATTAGATGTTTTGTTTATACATTCAGAAAGTCATAAAAGAAACATTTCGAAAAGTATAAATAAGGGGCTGTATAGGTTTTGTTTTGACTGCGTCTATGCAAAAATATATATATTGTACCTTGTAAAAATATGACATGCCTGCATCTGTCTTTGAGTAACTCAATATAACAACCTTTATTATTGTCTATCATTAGCAAGATGTGATATATATATATATATATATAGCACAGCTTCCCCTATAATGTCAAAAAAAATAATGCTCAAATATGTACTATTGTGTAAACAATTTATTGAGTAAAAATGCACAAAGACGAGTTCGTTCAGAATCAGCTACATTACATATAGCAGGTCGGCTGACTCGATTTACTGCTCATACATTCCCGTAGCGTCAGTGCAGTTCCCTGTTGAAGCCGAGCATCCATTGACTTCAATGGGGCTGCTCTGAACAGTTTTTTTCAGTGCTCCAAAAATAGACGGTCATTGGATAAATGCTGCGATTATGTCCCGCCCACGGACGCTCAGCGTCTCTGGGGGTGAATGAGGAGTGGGCTGGCCCAGACTCCGGGCTTCCGCGTGATGATTGGAGGATCTGTTGAAAGACTGCATCTCCTTTTGATTGACAGCGAATCTGTACTATAAGAAGTCACTGAAGCTATTTTGCGCTCAGTCCCATCGCGGATTTCTCAAGTGTAGTCGAAAGACAAACTGCTGCAACCTATTTCTTTATATTTGTTTGGCGAAATTGCTAGTCAATTTGCATAATACATTTCACACAATTATACACCACATTCCTTGTTTCAGTTTTACCAAGTTTAATATATTTTGTTTTAGAGCGTTCGTTCGTTCGTTCGTTCATTCATTCATTCATTCATACAGTAGGCTAGGCTAGCGTCAGTACGGGTGAAACTGCGCACGATGGCAGACGGTGCTAATATTGTCGACCTGATTTTGGCGAAGCCATTTGAAAGTCTTCCTTACGAGGAAAAAATTAGAATTAAACAGCAGGGCAGATCAACACCTAAGATTGATTTAGTGCAAAAAATAGGGTAAATAAGTTTATAATGTAGGCCGAAAATGAGCTTCCCCTCTTTGAAAGACCAGCAGCCGCCACTGATATATATATATATATATTTGAGTGTGTGTGTATGTGTGTTTGTGTGTGTGTAAATTTTAATACTTTGTAGACAGGAATCAAGTTTTGACAGACAGCCAATGAAACAAAGAAATGCTTACCTTATGAAATACATTTTGCAGTCGATAGCGATTGTTTTTAGTGTTTGCAATGGCAAGTGCAATGCACACTTGTCCCCAGAAGCCGTCTTTATTTGTAATATTATCATCATAGTTGCTGAGATTCTTTTTCAGGACTTCAACTGTCTCCACAATTTCATTGTCTACTATACGTATGGTTTTGTTCTATTGGGGAAATAATGCATTAATACAAATAAATGACATAGTTAGACATAGTTATTGCACTAAGTTCAATTTCACAGATGGATAGTTAATGATTGAATTACTCACCCCAAATAACTTGAATGAGTGCACTCTGTATAAAATCAAAAGAGGAAGACATTAGGATGACAGCATATATATATATATATATATATATATATATATATATATATATATATATATATATATATATATATATACTGGAATACTGTTCCGTCATTAATATATAAATACACAGGAACAAATGAGTAACGCACTGTTGACATTCAAGTAACTACTATTAACTAACAAGAATTAATAAAACAATTTGTAATTAATATTGCTTTGTCGAATGAGGTAGTTCACTATTAGAAAAGTACTATACTTATTTATTACTTATCTATTACTTACCTATTAAAAATTAATAAACAGGTTCATAATACTTGTGTTTTACGCATAATGCATAACTATTGTACATTTAAGACTAAGGTAACGCCCCTTGTAATGACTGTATGTATAATCTGTATTCTAAAACATCACAAAAACATCAAAAAACCCTCAAAAGTTTAAATTACTTCAGTAAGTATTTAAGAATTCTCATGCTTTTCACTTTAAAGTAATGTTCAAAATAATTAGTAAGTTTGGAATATTTGATTCATTATTATTTTCACTTTAGAATTAATTATACATTAAACATTACACGCATTATTTTGAACCTGTACAGTTATAAGTAGTCTTCAGGGAGGAGTGAAAAAAAATTGTAGTTAACGTTACTGATTAAATAACAGTGCACTATTAAGCCAACTAAGACCTATAACTTACTAATTCGGTAATCAGAATTTTTGGTTAATAAATAATAGTTACTAGAGTGTTCATATTTGCGCTACTCATTTGCTCCTGTGTAGAAAAAATCAAACTAACTTTACCTAGACAGTAACTTTTTATAGAGCTGCTGTAAAGCCAAAACAATATGTGTCCTTTGACTTTATTATTTTCACTGTAAGCTGCTTTGAAACCATCCGTATTGTAAAAAGCGCTATATGTGACTTGACTTAACTAGTTTTTCATTAATGATGGCATGGAACCGTATTGTAAATTTATCACTGTAATTACTTTTCGGTGATAGCATCAACAATCATCAGTTTCTATTTAAAATAATTATGACAATTGATTGAACCAAAGACTGGCCTAAGTAAAACATTTATCTTTTATTATTCAGTAGACACTTTACTGTATAATAAACATTTGCATGACATTAGACAGATCTCAGAGAAATAACATGTTAGCCTAGAATAGATGGTTGAATTTTGCAACGTAGGGCTAATTGATTTGACATGCATGGCTAATGGTGTGTGGCAAACAATGTAATTGCCGTGATGAGTAACGTTACTCAAATGTGCAAATAAATCCAGCTGTGTATAGCAAATGGGAATTGTACATTTAATAAAAAGATGCAGTCACCCTTTGTTTTTCTGCAGCATATTTTCCGTCATCAGATGGTGCAAGTTACGGTTTTGGTTGTTCATTAAGAAACAGCAATACCTACTGTCATAGCACAGTTGTTGTAGGTGTAGGTGCATGTTTAGGCCTCACAGGTGCCTGTTTAGGCCTCACAGGTGCCTGTTTAAAACGTAGTACATATTTGCTCTTTTGACATTGCACTCCGTTGCACAGTGTAATTTCACAAATACAACATAGTTTAGGCATAATAACCATTAAAAATATAATGGCGATCATAGAGGTCAAATCTGAAGTAGACAGTACGTTAATAAAATATCTCTTATTTTCAAGATATAAATGTAATGCAACAGTAATCTAAGTTACTTAATTCTACATTACTGCTGTAGTTAAGTTTTCTATGCAAAATGTTGCAGTTAAATGTTTTTATTACAGGTTAAAATAGGGTGACCAGATGAGATGAAAGGGGGGTCCTGTAGTCTAATATGTAGTCATTGTTCTTTGCCAAAGTATTTTTTTCATTGTTTTCTGTGTATTCATTGTTTTCTGTGCCGCGACAAATCAATCACTCCTTTACGACTGGCTGCACATTAATTCACTGTGCTCGCGGCTGCTGCAACTTGCGCTCTCTTCACGACTCAACCTCCACGGACAGTTTTTAATGTTTTATCAGACAATAACTACTCAAGATTTTGTTGTAGTATAATTTTCGGGCCAATCAGGGCTGATTCGGGATTCGGGACAACAGCTTAGATTTCGGGATTGTCCCGAATTTTTCGGGACTTCTGGTCACCCTAGGTTAAAATAATGAACCACATTCACCGACATTAAACTTCCAGTCCTGAAACGATTTATTATGGCTCCCTCTGGTGGACAACAGCTACCACCAGTCCAACTTAGCATATATGCATACAACCATGTAACAGTGGTTTCCATAATTAAGCATATTAAGCTTATGCTTTAATTATGTAGTTTTGAAAATAATATTCTAAACTACAAGTGGATCTGGTGGGGCTTACATCGACGCCTCTCTGGGAACCAGCACCTTATCGTGGTGGAGAGGTTTGTGTGCCCTTATGATCCTGAGGGCTGTGTTGTCTGGAGCCATGTGCTCCTGGTAGGGTCTCCCAAGACAAAGTGGTCTCATGTGAGGGGCCAGACTAAGAATGGTTTACAAAGACTCTATGGAAAAAACGGAAAGAGGAGGAGTTACCCTGCCCGGAGGAAGCCCGCGGCCCCTGTCTGGAGCCAGGCCCAGATGGAGGCCTCGTCGGCGAGCGCCTGGTGGCTGGGCTTGTCACGGAGCCCGGCCGGGCACAGCCCGAAAAAGCGACGTGAAACCCCCCTCTACATCCCTTGGGCCCACCACCCATTGGAGAAACCGCAGGAGTCGGGTGCGCTGCCATATGGGTGGCAGTGAAGGCCGTGGGCCTCGACGGACCAGACCCGGGCAGCAAAGTCTAGCTCTGGGGACGTGGAATGTCACCTCACTGGGGGAGAAGGAGCCAGAACTGGTGAGGGAGGTGGGGTTACCAGTTGGATCAAGGTACCGACAGGCCCGAAGGGCTGCGGCCTCGGCCGTGAGGGAGGCAAAGCAGTGGGTGTGGGAAAAGTTCGGAGAAGCCATGGAGAAGGACTTTCGGTCCGCACCAAAGTGCTTCTGGAAAACCGTCCGCCACCTTAGGAGGGGGAAATGGAGAACCATCCAAGCTGTATACAGCAAAGATGGGACGCTGTTGACCTCAACCGAGGAGGTTATTGAGCGGTGGAAGGAACACTTTGAAGAACTCCTAAATCCCAAAACGCTCTCTATGCTAGAGGCAGAGCAGGAGGCCGATGGGGGATCAGATTCTATTTCCCTGGGGGAGGTCACTGAGGTAGTCAAACAACTCCGCAGTGGCAAAGCCCCGGGGATTGATGAGATCCGACCAGAAATGCTGATAGCTTTGGATGTGGAAGGGGTGTCATGGATGACACGCCTCTTCAACATTGCGTGGAAATATGGGACAGTGCCTAAGGAGTGGCAGAACGGGGTGGTGGTTCCCCTCTTCAAAAAGGGGGATCAGAGAGTGTGTGCCAACTACAGGGGTATCACACTTCTTAGCCTCCCTGGTAAAGTTTACTCCAAGGTGCTGGAGAGGAGGGTTCGGCCGATTGTCGAACCTCGGATTGAAGAAGAACAATGCGGTTTTCGTCCTGGCCGTGGAACAACGGACCAGATCTTTACTCTCGCAAGGATCCTGTAGGGGGCCTGGGAGTATGCCCATGTATGCTACATGTGTTTTGTGGATCTGGAGAAGGCGTATGACCGGGTCCCCCGGGAGAGACTGTGGGAGGTGCTGCGGGAGTACGGGGTGAGGGGGTCCCTTCTTAGGGTGATCCAATCCCTGTACGTCCAAAGCGAGAGCTGTGTCCAGGTCCTCGGCACGAAGTCGAGTTCATTCCATGTGGGGGTTGGTCTCCGCCAAGGCTGCGCTTTGTCACCAATCCTGTTTGTGATATTCATGGACAGGATATCGAGGCGTAGTCGGGGTGGGCAAGGTGTGCGGTTCGGTGGGCTGGGGATCTCAACGCTGCTTTTGCAGATGATGTTGTCTTCATGTCATCATTGGTCCGTGACCTTCAGCTCTCACTGGATTGCTTGGCAGTCGAGTGTGAAGCAGCTGGGATGAGGATTAGCACCTCTAAATCTGAGGCCACGGTTCTCAGCAGGAAATCGATGGAGTGCGTACTCCAGGTAGGGAAGGAGGTATTGCCCCAAGTGAAGGAGTTCAAGTACCTCGGGGTCTTGTTCACGAGTGAGGGGACAATGTAGAGGGATGTTGGCCGGAGAATCGGGGCAGCGGGGGCGGTATTGCACTCGCTCTATCGCACCGTTGTCACGAAAAGAGAGCTGAGCCAAAAGGCAAAGCTCTCGATCTACCGTTCAATTTTTGTTCCTACCCTCACCTATGGTCATGAAGGCTGGGTCATGACCGAAAGAACTAGGTCGCAAGTACAAGCGGCCGAAATGGGCTTCCTCAGAAGGGTGGCGGGCTTCTCCCTTAGAGATAGGTTGAGGAGCTCATTCATCCGTGAGGAGCTCGGAGTAGAGCCTCTGCTCCTTTGCGTCGAAAGGAGTCAGTTGAGGTGGTTTGGGCATCTAGTAAGGATGCCCCCTGGCTGCCTCCCTAGGGAGGTGTTTCAGGCACATCCAGCTGGGAGGAGGCCTCGGGGAAGACCCAGGATTAGGTGGAGAGATTACATCTCCACACTGGCCTGGGAACGCCTCGGGGTCCCCCAGTCAGAGCTGGTTAATGTGGCTCGGGATAGGGAAGTTTGGGGCCCCCTGCTGGAGCAGCTGCCCCCGCGACCCGACTTCGGATAAGCGGTTGGATGGATGGATGGATGGATGGAGAAAATAACATCCATCACAAAACTGATGGGGAGAAACACAAGAATCAGAATAACGAACACATGCAAAAATAAATTGAGTAGCTACTTCAGCACAACGGACAGCATAATTGATTTGTATAGAGCACTTTTGAGGCTTCAAAGTTATTAGGCATGGTCAAGGATACCAATATGTGTTTATTATATGTGATGTTTTGTGAGTAAAAGTCAGAAAGAGAGAAGAAAGCTTCCAATAGGGACACAGAGAAATACATTTGCATAATGATCTTCCCACCCTCATCCGGAAGGCAGAATCCCAGACAGCATTCAAAAGACAACTGAAGACTCATCTCTTCCATGAGTACTTAACATAAAAAATAAAAAAAAAACTTTCCTTCTCCTTTAAATCCTCCCTTTTCTGGTTTTCGCTACTCTGAGCAATGCCTGAACTTTGTATTTTCAGCACTTCTTGCATGTTCTTGCCTCTTCACGATGACTCAGCTTGCTTTAGTCCTCAGTTGTAAGTCACTTTGGATAAAAGCGTCTGCTAAATGACTAAATGTAAATGTAAATAAGGAATAAACATTGAAAGCAGTGTTATACAGATCTTCGACAGACAAACAGTCCTTGAGGCAACATGGGCGATTACAATACTTGTTTAAAGTACATAATTTTATGTGAGTCAAAAAGATGTAAATGTATTCACATGCCAGTTACATATCACAATGACATCTATATTGCACAAATTAATGTCCACCACAGAGAGATTTGTGTCAACTAATATTTTCAATGGATAGACACAAGCACAAAGGGAATAGGAATAAAAGTCTCTTCTGGGCATTGTTCACAACTGAGAGCATATAATCGTCCAACTTGAGATCATGAAAGACACTGCGACGGTGCAATTTACATCATCTGCACTGGCTTTGGCACTGTTGTGACTGAAACAGAAAAACAGGGAAATTAATGTTATTACTCATCAATTACAGAAAACAGAAGTCTTAAAAGGCCATTTATTTTGTAAAACAACATCAGAATGTCCTGAAACATTGTAGTTGACACCGTGAGAAGGTGTCCTCTCCATCTGAGTTGAAATTGGTCTGTGGAAAAAGGTAATGAGTTTTGGGGGGGCTCTTATTTTGGAATTCAACATCAGAATGTCCTGAAACATTGTAGTTGACACCTTGAGAAGGTGTCCTCCCCACCTGAGGTGAAATTGGTCTGTGGAAACTAGGACTTTTATTTTTATGATTTTCTGAATGTGTACACAAAACATCTAATATTCGAGCTTGGGGGGATCTTATTTTGGAATACAACATCAGAATGTCCTGAAACATTGTAGTTGACACCTTGAGAAGGTGTCCTCTCCACCTGAGGTGAAATTGGTCTGTGGAAGTAAGGACTTTCAGTTGTATGATTTTCTGAATGTATGGACAAAACAGGTAATATATGAGTTTTGGGGGGCTCTTATTTTGGAATACAACATCAGAATGTCCTGAAACATTGTAGTTCACACCTTGAGAAGGTGTCCTCCCCATCTGAGGTGAAATTGGTCTGTGGAAGCTAGGACTTTTATTTTTATGATTTTCTGAATGTATGGACAAAAAAGGTAATATATGAGTTTTGGGGGGGCTCTTATTTTGGAATTCAACATCAGAATGTCCTGAAACATTGTATTTCACACCTTGAGAAGGTGTCCTCCCCATCTGAGGTGAAATTGGTCTGTGGAAACTAGGACTTTTATTTTTATGATTTTCTGAATGTGTAAACAAAACATCTAATATTCGAGTTTGGGGGCTCTTATTTTGGAATTCAACATCAGAATGTCCTGAAACATTGTAGTTCACACCTTGAGAAGGTGTCCTCCCCACCTGAGGTGAAATTGGTCTGTGGAAACTAGGACTTTTATTTTTATGATTTTCTGAATGTATGGACAAAAAAGGTAATATATGAGTTTTGGGGGCTCTTATTTTGGAATTCAACATCAGAATGTCCTGAAACATTGTAGTTCACACCTTGAGAAGGTGTCCTCCCCATCTGAGGTGAAATTGGTCTGTGGAAACTAGGACTTTTATTTTTATGATTTTCTGAATGTATGGACAAAAAATCTAATATATCGAGTTTTGGGGGCTCTTATTTTGGAATTCAACATCAGAATGTCCTGAAACATTGTAGTTCACACCTTGAGAAGGTGTCCTCCCCACCTGAGGTGAAATTGGTCTGTGGAAACTAGGACTTTTATTTTTATGATTTTCTGAATGTGTAAACAAAACATCTAATACTCGAGTTTGGGGGGCTCTTATTTTGGAATTCAACATCAGAATGTCCTGAAACATTGTAGTTCACACCTTGAGAAGGTGTCCTCCCCACCTGAGGTGAAATTGGTCTGTGGAAACTAGGACTTTTATTTTTATGATTTTCTGAATGTATGGACAAAAAAGGTAATATATGAGTTTTGGGGGGCTGTTATTTTGGAAGTCAACATCAGAATGTCCTGAAACATTGTAGTTCACACCTTGAGAAGGTGTCCTCCCCACCTGAGGTGAAATTGGTCTGTGGAAACTAGGACCTTTATTTTTATGATTTTCTGAATGTGTAAACAAAACATCTAATATTCGAGTTTGTGGGGCTCTTATTTTGGAATTCAACATCAGAATGTCCTGAAACATTGTAGTTCACACCTTGAGAAGGTGTCCTCTCCATCTGAGGTGAAATTGGTCTGTGGAAACTAGGACTTTTATTTTTATGATTTTCTGAATGTATGGACAAAAAGGTAATATATGAGTTTTGGGGGGCTCTTATTTTGGAATTCAACATCAGAATGTCCTGAAACATTGTAGTTCACACCTTGAGAAGGTGTCCTCCCCATCTGAGGTGAAATTGGTCTGTGGAAACTAGGACTTTTATTTTTATGATTTTCTGAATGTGTAAACAAAACATCTAATACTCGAGTTTGGGGGCTCTTATTTTGGAATTCAACATCAGAATGTCCTGAAACATTGTAGTTCACACCTTGAGAAGGTGTCCTCCCCACCTGAGGTGAAATTGGTCTGTGGAAACTAGGACTTTTATTTTTATGATTTTCTGAATGTATGGACAAAAAAGGTAATATATGAGTTTTGGGGGCTCTTATTTTGGAATTCAACATCAGAATGTCCTGAAACATTGTAGTTCACACCTTGAGAAGGTGTCCTCCCCACCTGAGGTGAAATTGGTCTGTGGAAACTAGGACCTTTATTTTTATGATTTTCTGAATGTGTAAACAAAACATCTAATATTCGAGTTTGTGGGGCTCTTATTTTGGAATTCAACATCAGAATGTCCTGAAACATTGTAGTTCACACCTTGAGAAGGTGTCCTCTCCATCTGAGGTGAAATTGGTCTGTGGAAGCTAGGACTTTTATTTTTATGATTTTCTGAATGTGTAAACAAAACATCTAATATTCGAGTTTGGGGGGGCTCTTATTTTGGAATTCAACATCAGAATGTCCTGAAACATTGTAGTTCACACCTTGACAAGGTGTCCTCCCCATCTGAGGTGAAATTGGTCTGTGGAAGCTAGGACTTTTATTTTTATGATTTTCTGAATGTGTAAACAAAACATCTAATATTCGAGTTTGGGGGGCTCTTATTTTGGAATTCAACATCAGAATGTCCTGAAACATTGTAGTTCACACCTTGAGAAGGTGTCCTCCCCATCTGAGGTGAAATTGGTCTGTGGAAGCTAGGACTTTTATTTTTATGATTTTCTGAATGTATGGACAAAAAAGGTAATATATGAGTTTTGGGGGGTTCTTATTTTGGACTTCAATATATCATGCAGTGACAGGTTGTGAGGTGTGCTAAAATCTTTCCTTCTTTCGTTCTGTCTTCCTTTCTTTCTGACAGACAGACAGACAGAATAAATGAATGCATGTGAAATTGCCTTAGCAGGAATTAACTTGTTTTAGTTCTGACGGTCATACCGCAATAACCAGTGTATACGCGCACCGCGAAATATAGGTGCGGCTAGTTTGACCGCTCATTTCGAAGTGGCGGCTGGCTTGACCACAGTAGGTAGGGGTATGTATAGTTATTGAATTAGGGCTAAATATGTGAATTTACATGTGTACATGACATATTTATACATTATAGCACTATTGGGGAGTCCTGAAGGCAGTTTAATGTGGAAAATGGCCTAGGGGTAAAAACTGTTCTTGTGCCTGGATGTCCTGGCAGAGGGCAACAGTTCAAAGAGGGAGTGGCAAGGGTGTGTGGGGTCCGGAGTGATTCTACCTTGAAGTTTCCAGCACGTACAGGTCTTGGAGGGTGGGCATGGGGGCACCAGTAATTCTCTCAGCAGTCCTGTCCGTCCTTTGTAGTTTCCTTCTGTCTGATTTCGTGGCTGAACCAAACCAGACAGTTATAGATGTACACAGGACAGTCTCAATGACATGATATCATTCTGACTTAAAAAAAACACAAAGTAGCCTATTATATGATCAAATAACCCTTAAAATAATGCTGTAGAGATTTTTAAACAACAGATCGTTTCATGCACGCTTGAGTTGTGCACTGTTATGATGGAGACGTTGCGACAATTGTCCAGCGATGCGCATTAAATGGTCACCTATACCACGTGACCTCATCTAATGTTTGTAAACACGCGCAAACACATGTGATCCCGAAGTATTTTGGAACGTGTTTCGCGTCATAGCCAATCAGACGTAGGGGGAGCGTCAGGGGTGGGGCTTGACGATTATGCCCTGGAAAAATCGATAGGGACCTTGGAGTGATGCGAGAGGCTATGACTCAAGAATTAAAACACAGGACTTGGGTTGGATGGAAGCAAGTGAAGAGTTCAGGCATCCATGGTATGTATCTAATTCACAAAAGATGCCATTTGAAGACAAGTGTTCGGATGCATGGCGTATGTACGTAAGTATAACAATTCCTTAATACGTATAATTAATTCGTTTGTTTTTCAAACTAAACAAATATACTGTACGTCACAATGAGAACTATGTCTTATTACCATTGAATACCTTAAATAGTTCTAACCAAATACAGTAGATCTCGCAAAATATGTTTACCGCAAAAAGAATGCCATGCATATTAATCGTCACTTTAAATCTGAGAGTGAAGTGTACTGATAAATGCTCCAAAATGCCTTTGTATGGATATATTACTGCGCCATAGCTATTGCGACAAGACTAGAGAGATTCGTTTGGAAAATAGGCTACGTCTGCGTAAGAGATTTAATGGGCCGTTCCTAAATCATATGCACGCGTTTTGGCTGAACATTATCAACAGCGTTCAACTATCTAAACTAACTGCGTTTATGAGGAGGGCTGGAAAAGGATGCTGCGAGAGAGATGCGAAACGTAAGGGGCCGTTCAGACCGAAACTGTTGTTTCGCTTAAAAAAGAATGACGCAGCGCAACACAGGTGTTTCGAGACGCGCTTTTAAAAGTTGATATTCTTTTTTTATTGGAATGCGGCGCAGGACATTGATGAAAGACGTTATTTAAGCGCATATTTACATAAAAAACGATTGAAAAAGAAAGCAGGCGGACACTAAATTAACGGCCCATAACGCTGTAGTTGAAGTGCGCACTTCATGTCGCTTCAACGCTTATGTCTGGAACACTTATGTATTATAAAAGGGAATCATAAAGTAGGCCTACTACTGAACATACAGCTGTGTTGTCATTCAAGTGGTTACTTTAAAAGTGTCTTAATCATAACATTCCTGGTTGCATGTTTACCCTCAAACCTTTGGAGATACCTAATCCCAATTAAAAAAATAAAATCATATATGGCGAACTGGCAAAATAATCCTGAAAGGTCAATTTGCTAGTGCGCACTTGACAACGTGGTAAACACACCATTAGCGCAGTTCTCACTTTGCCCTCTAGAGAGCGCAGTCAGACCGCATTTCAAGGCTTGTTGTTATTAGTATTGAAGCAAACGTTGAATGACATTATACTATCAGGAATGCCGTTTCAGTTGTGCGCATTAGTACCATGCAGAAGGCTATTGATCTTTTACACTGGAGAGTTGGCGGATCTCTGTTGGTATCACTTCAAAGCAATTGGTTGTTAGTATCCTGGCATGTCTGAACTCTATCCCAAGACAGATCCATTGGCCTCTTTTGCAACCTTTACTGCAAGAAAGGCAATTCTAATTCCAACAACAATGATCCCATGCCAACAAGATCCACAAGTCTGTCTAAAAAACAAGGGAGCCAAATATAACATTAAATCATTGGCAATACTGACTTGTATATAATAATGCCTGTTGTTAAAGGGATAGTCCACCCAACAATGAAAATTCTTTCAGTTTACTCATGCTCATGCCATCCTAAATGTGTTTTCTTTCTTCTGCAGAACACAAATGAAGATTTTGAAAACAATATCTCAGATTTGTAGGTCCTTGCAATGCAAGGGAATGGTGGCCAGATCTTTGAATCTTCAAAAATCACATAAAACCAGCATTAAGTAATCCATAAGACTCCAGTGGTTAAATCCATATCTTCTAAAGTGATAGGATAGGTGCAGGTGTGAAACAGATAAATATTTAAGTCCCTTTTATTATAAATCTCAACCTTTGACCAGCCCCGACCAGTAGGTGGCGATATGCACGAAGAATATGAATCAACAAAAAACTAAAAAAGAATTTGAAAGTGGAGATTTACAGTGAAAAAAAAAAATAGTTTTTTTATTTACATTTTTTGGTGAACTATACCTTTAAATCTGAATCAAAATAATTTGCTCAGGGATTTAAAAAATATATATTTTTAGCTATGTTAAATGCTTTGTATGAAGCTTGTGTGAATATATTCAGCTTAATATTTGTCTTAAAGGAATATTCCGCGTTCAATACAAGTTAAGCTCAATTGGCAGCATTTGTGGCATAATGTTGAGTGCTACAAAAATTTATTTTGATTTGCCCCTACTTTTCTATATAAAAAGCAAAATCTTGGTTCCAGTGAAGCACTTACAATGGAAATAAATGGGGGCCAATTTTTTAATAATACAATATTCACTTTTTCAAAATTACGGCCACACAACATAAACAATATGAGTGTAAACATGATTTTATTGTGATAAAATCGCTTACTAACCTTTTCTCTGTAAAGTTATAGCCAATTTTACAATTCGTTACCATGATGATGTAATGTCAACAAACCCTAAGACTGTAAAAATTACAATTTAAACAACTTCACAGCTCAAGTAATACTCAAGTTTTATGAGAAGAATTATAAAAGCACTTTCATTCAAATTATAAGCTTCACATTTCTGTGTTTTAACCCTCCAAAAATTGTCCCCATTCTCTTCCACTGTAAGTGCCTCACAGTAACCTAGATTTTTGCTTTTTCTTTTTAATAAAAGGAGGGATGAGTGGAAATTAAGAAATTAACTGTGTGTGTGTGTGTGTGTGTGTGTGTGTGTGTGTATGTGTGAGCGTGTATTTATCACTTTGTGGGGACCAAATGTCCCCATAAGGATAGTAAAACCCGAATTTTTTGACCTTGTGGGGACATTTTGTCGGTCCCCATGAGGAAAACAGCTTATAAATCATACTAAATTATGTTTTTTGAAAATGTAAAAATGCAGAAAGTTTTCTGTGAGGGTTAGGTTTAGGGGTAGGGTTAGGTTTAGGGGATAGAATATAAAGTTTGTACAGTATAAAAACCATTATGTCTATGGAAAGTCCCCATAAAACATGGAAACACTACGTGTGTGTGTGTGTGTGTGTGTGTGTACAGGGTTGGGAGGGTTACTTTTGAAATGTATTCCACTACAGATTACATGCTGTAAAATGTCATTTGTAATGTATTCTGTTAGATTACTCAAGGCCAGTAATGTATTCTAAATACTTTGGATTACTTCTTCAGCACTGGTAGATTTTTTTCACTTGTTTTGACTATAAAAACTCCTCATTTCCCACCCAGTATATTCTATTGTAATAACTCTATTGACTCGGGTCTCTATTAAAGTTCTAATATAATAATGTCTATTTAGGGATATGAACAATGTTTCAGCAAGGTGCACTGAATTCACAGTATAACCAATTTCTGCAGCAAAAAGTTTAACATGTTGCACAGAAATGTGTCTCAAGAAAGCATGTACATCTGAACAGAATGAACTTTCATATACGTATATATATTTGAATGAGAGAGAGAGAGAGAGATATATATATATATATATATATATATATTTTCTTTCAGTGACTTCCACACCTTACTGGTACAGGCTGATCTGCATGACTGGTACTACCCCTGGAAGCTGAATTCAGATGGTGCCATAGAGTACTTTATTGCATCTAGCACCATTTGAAATCAGTGTTCTTGGGATGGTCTTTGACGTCACACAGGTAACCGTAATGCTATGGAGTATGGACTGCATAATGTTCTGATCAATGCAAAATTCTGTTGAAAGTTTGCAGTGTATTGATGTCATTTTCATTCTTTTTTTTTTTTGTTTGTTTGTTTGTTTTTTTGTATAAGCTTAATAAATGAAATAAACTGTATTTATTCCTATAAATTATTGCATGTTCCTTTATGACCTTTTCAGTACAAGTGAATGGCATAGCATCTCTCTTGTAATTCATTCTTATCTTCTCAAATTTTCATTCACTTTAACATGTTTGTTTTTTGTCCATTGTACAGTATGGAAGATTGATTCCGGCACTTTATAAAAAACAAGAGGTTATTATGACATTTTCTCACAACTATGAGATATAAAGTCACACTTATGCGATATAAGCTTGCAATATTGAGATATAAAGTTGCAATTGTCTTTTGCTTTTATGACTTTATAAGTGGAATAACTCATCATTATTTCTGAGCGGGGTAAAGTTAGTTTTAGGTTCGACATTAATTGGATATCCGGTTTCGCCTATCCGCTTTCTCTCAATGGAACAATCTTACAAATAGCTATATCATTAGCACAGTTAAGTTAAAGAGTATATAACCATACTATGTAGGGCAGGGCCGTTTTTAGCTATAAGCGGACACTTATGGCCCCCAAGCCATCAGGCGGCCCTCAAAGTGAGTTCGTTTTAATTTATTGATATATTTAAATATACTAAAAGCTATAGGCAGCTTTTATGGCTCAATTAGACAGTTAACCCACCTTTTCACTACATCCAACAGATGATAGACAGGATGTCATTCATTTACAATGCAGAGTCGCATGGGGGCTGCGCGAGGTCTCCGTATAGAACATTTCCAATTTGAGCTTTGACTGCGTTTAGATATTACAACTCATGTGACTAGACCATATGCAACTGCCCATCAGGGTGTGATGTAATCATGCAAAACTATTTACAAGAAGTGAGAAATATCAACTGATGTTGTCTTAAACTTTATTCTAAATATTTGCTACTTCTGTATTTAGGACAATAATGGATGTGGAAGACAGAAACGATTGTTAACATTGTTAATACATGAAAAAAGCTTTTATAATTACAGTAAATGTGTGATTAAATGTGTTAATGTGTCACTTATTTCTGCACATGCAAAACCTATCTATTTAAAATCACTACGATGCTTCCCATTTGCTGAATTCTGGTTGCTGAGTGAATTTTAATCATGAATTTCATTGAATTCATCCATCCGCTCAACCAAATCACACACAGTAATGTCATTCTGAGGTAAACATTTGGTAGCAAATTGACAGTTCGCCACGACTGCCACAAGGGGGAGAAAACCGACGAGACGGTGAAAAGGTGGCTTTACAAGGTATACCGTTGTGGCCAGACAGGTAGAATATAACTATAGTAGAATATAGCAGTTTCCCCCTCATTTGTATTTAATTATGAGGTTCAAATACTTAATTTTGGTGACTTTTTATGCACTGATTTGTTTGTATAATGAACGTATGTTCAAGATTCTGCAGCAATGATGCTGCTACCTGCTTACTCTTCCGTCTCTCCTGCTCTTTTCGCCCCATACTCACTATCCAGCTGGATGTCGTTGGCCTCACTGATTTAGCGCGGTAAAGTTTGACGTTGGACGTTCGGTTTCGCAGATGTAAGGGACCGTCTGAAAACTCCACTCGTCATCAATTATAAGTACAGTAATACATTTTAGAGGATAGAAAGACTTAAAAGCCTTTAAAATGAGATAACATAATGTTGGTGCATTTTAGTGATTTTGTTATAAAATAATTGATTACTGTACTTATTGACCATACTGTAATAATATCAACTGTAGTATGTCTGTCTGTCCTCTGGGAAGTTATAAGAATATTCTAAATGTAAAAATTTATTTCACAGTTTTTTTTTTTCATGTATAAACTTGCACGTGAATTGAATGAATGAGTGGACATTTCCTATGTTTTAGCGTAGTGAGTGGAGTTTTCAGACGGTCCCTTACAACTGCGAAACCGAATGTCGAACGTCAAACTAACTTTACCGCGCTCACAGATTTAGCTATGAGTGCTGTCGTGTTCGTTTTTGAGGAGACGAAGTCAAGTTTTCAAGGTAAAATTTGTATTTATTAACAAGAAAGAATAAGTACAAAAAGCATTGGCCCAGCTGGGGATCCTGTCTGCTTCGCCCGTAAGCTCTGCTCGAAAGACCCTCTTTCTCCTTTGTTCCCTTCTTTTTCTACATTTCTGACCCAGGGTTTATTCCTTTGTTCCATTTTTGTTCCATTTTTATTTTATGACGCATGGACATCTCCAATATATTAAGAGATAAGTTTCAATCATTCTGTTGGTTTGTTTTTATCTGTTCCCTGCTTAGAGAACTATCTGTCGTAGAGACTGTTTCTAAGTTCCGCCCACACCCTGTGTCAGAAATGCAGCTGCAGTTTATCACGTCTTCACATTCAATGATCATTTTAAAGTCCCCATGAATTCAAAATTGACCATTCTTACTTTGTTTGCCTAAATTGATCGTTTTGTGGTGAACAATTCATCCATGCAAGTCAATCCACACACAAAAAAAATTTGGCTTCCTAATCTTTAATCAAAATCTGAAAATTCCCCGCCCCTCTGCATTGGAGGACCTTGCCTGATGACGTAGGTTTGACGGTTTAGGTGTCTCCTTAACATCCGTAACCACGCCCCTCCAACTGACAGTAGACAGGCTGCCTGTGTGTTTGCGAGCATTGACAGCGTGTGAAAGGAGAGATGGCGAGGAGGTGCATTTTTGGTTGTGACACTCACGGAACACTTTTTACCATTCGAACCCTCCGCATGTAACGGCTCAAACATGTAAGGTCTGATTCCCCCGTGACGAAATTATCCTCCGTGTGTTCCTGTTCTTCTTCATCTTCCTCCTCCTGCTGCAGGAAGGGGACTGCTGGCGGTGTTTCAGGCGGCGAGTAATCCTCAACAACCGATTGTAAACTTGCGTTAAGATCTGCCTCCATTTCTAAATGAAACACCTACTTTTTTAGATCCAATCAGGTGCTAGTTGGAAAAAAAAGCCACGCCCACTATTTTGCCTCATTTAGTATTCCGTTTCTCTCGGAAATACGTCACAACAATGGAGAAAAGTCGTTTGCAACTTCCGGTTCACGGGGACTTTAATGTTTCATTTTTAGTGCATATTTTCTAGTTAGTAACATACATCAATCATCATTTGTTTGGAGGCATACATTGTTTAAGACTGTCACACACACACACACACACACACACACATACATACTGTTTAAGATTGTAACACACAACAGTGCATAACCTCAGTTGCTGCGCATGTAACTCCTGTACAGGATCATATTAATGAATAAAAAAACATGTTTTAAAACAATATCTCAGATATGTAGGTCATTACAATGCAAGTGAAGGATTTTTTTCAAAAATAAGTAAAGACTGTATCTGTATAATTAGACATACATGACAAATATGGTCTGTAGTAAGTCATGCATCCCACTAGCAGCCTTATGCAAACTTTGGAATGCAAAAGTATGATTTAGGTGAATTTTAGTGAGTTTTATCTCAACTAATTGAATAGTGTATACTTACAATTAGACATGGACAAGCAGAACCTGCAGAAAGTCAGTTTGTCAGCTCAGGAAAACTGTGGATAGGACACTGTAAACAGCAACACACAAAAAAAAATCTGACAGCGGCAAAGCGTGACAGCCAATCAGAAAACTCTGAAGAGGCCCTTTGCCCACATTAGCCAATAGTGTGAATCTGAGGGCGGGACCACATGTTTGGACGAACAACTTTAATCTGTGCGTGTTTGGAAACAATCTTGAGTTCGTTTACTGCAGCTTTGACTGTTTACATTTTTTGAATTTTTACATTCAAGCGTTTAAAATGGGTATTGCAGTCCAAATTCCAAATATGGAGAGAGTCTCCCCCGCCCCCTCCTCCCGAGACTCGAAGCTCATGCGGGTTGCCAGGTTGTGGACAAGCAACAGGAACGAGCAAACTGACAATGGCAAGCAACGAGCCTTACCGTGTGTTCAGGCCAGAGGCAGCGAGAGTGTCGAAATTCGCTCAGGCTGCCCTGCCAACAACGCTATTGAAAATTCTTGGACGCTCTGAAGTATTTGAAATAGGCGGCAAGGTTCGTTGAGAATGCTTGGTTTTGTGAACTATATTTAAAGGGGCCACAAAACATCCAGACATGTTCTTCCGGTATCTTTTTGACGACATATCACAAGTAGCGTATATCTTCATGAAATATTTTTATATATTATTAAATAAACCATAATATCCACTTCATCAACTCACCTGGCACACCAATAATTCAGACACCTTTGTCCACGCATCGTTTGTTAATTTTATTTATATCCCTGTAAGCAAACAGGGACAGATCAAATATTACGGGAAAACCCGCCACGGCAATAATCAGTTTCTCCTCCATTTTGTCTTCAGAACTAATGTTTGGTGGGAACCAGAGTTTACACTGTTGTGCTCTCTAGACTTCGCTAAAGCGGAGCACTTCTACTTTCCAATAGGTTGCCGCCGAACTGCGTCAAAGCTCATTACCATAATGTTGGCTGCACTTGAACTTTCCTCTGACGCCCACACCGCCCAAGACTCGCCGCGACGCTTCTCGCCGCCGAGAGATGCTGGCTGTCATAGAAAATTAGTTTGACGCTCTCGATGCCTCTGGTCTGAACACACCATTACACTGTAAGGTGATCAGCTAATGTATATGTTTTAATTTTTTTTATTGTTGTATTGTTTGCAAATTATATACAATCTCATGTGGATTTTTTACAACTCTGTCAATGTTAGCTAGATGTATTGCTGGCTTCCATGGCTGCAGCGCTGTGTTTGCCCGCTAACTTGTTTCAAATTTGGCAACCCGTGGTGTCGAAATACTATTGGGAAATGGACAATTGGGCGGGATCACACAGGCCAAAAGACAAACAGAAATTCCGGCCCAGAATGGACATGTCAAAGTAGAATATACTGGCTGTATCATTGTTTTCGGAGAAGCCAGTATATCTATTGAACATGACTACTAAATCTCTGATAAAATATTATAATTGTATGCTTTAGTACAGTAAATATATTACATATGGCACATTTAACATGGTCACAAGCCGCATTCATAGATATAAAAAAAAATTGAATATAATTCCGTATTAACTTTTTTTTTTTTTTTTTTCAATAATTAATGTAAATTAAATGGTATGCTTCAAAATTAGCAATTTATGTGGAGAGGACATAACAGGCGGATGAATAGCCATGTTATTATGATCAAAAGTTTTTTGATCATAATAACAGCGTGTTCAGTGGACCTCCAGCATATGTAACGTATTTATACCTCAGAACCCGGCAAATGTTACATACGATCGATATAAACAAGGAATACAACAGACAGGCATATCGATCAAATGTCTCTACATGACGACGTCACAACGTATTTGACCCAACGTCTGTAAACCGTAATTTAAATGTATTGCCACAAGATGTCATTGTGTGACCTTAAAATGTGTTCTAAACCGCATAGAGTAGACATTCAACGCTAAACATTACACGGGATCCCAAGTTACAATAAATACAGGACAAACAAACAAACACAAACACAGTAAAAGCAATAAAATCCTCAATATGCAGGATACATTACAGCACATACAAAGAAATTAAGCAATCTGCAAAACCATGGAATTTTAAATCATGAAAAAAAATAAAAATAAATAAAATGACCCAAGACAGGCTCATAGTTATAACTTTAGCCTTCAGGTCACTTTCCCAACATTTTCAAGTATTGCTGTCATTTTATTGTGATTGCATCTAACAGCTTTATGGCCACATTAAAACAGGATGTATTCTGCCATTTCATTGTCATTGACCCAGAATGATCAACAGTGAATGGTTCACAACATGCAACTGTGAGAACCTAACATTGATTAACAGAAAATAGAGAAAAAATGCTGCAGTTCTGCTTTCCCTCTGTCCATCAGTCTTTTATAACTTCAAACATAATCTAAAGGGCCCTTTAACCTTATGTTAAATATATAAACAAAATTATGTTGGATATTTCCTTTCTCTGCTATGGGAAACAATATTTAGCATTGTAATTTAATTCTTAGAGCATACACAAACAAGAGCTTTTTTAAGAAAATAATATTTAGTGATTAACTGACCAAAAGGTCTAGTCACTAAATGGCTATAAAAATAAAAGTGACTGGTCAGAGTTGGGCTCACCCACCCTTTGTGGTTGTTTTCAGCACTACTTAAGCTAGTAAATATACCCTCATTTAATATCCTCTCATTTAAAATATATTGCCAAGCATTCACCAAAAACAACACTGAATCATCTTTAATCATGGTGTATTTGACCTTTCCAGGAAGATGACACACACCAATAAAGATATTCAGATTGTTTTGGATTCATGTCATTTAAAAGTTAATGGTTAAAGGAATCTCCATAATGCTCCACTTTGTATTCTCCTCCAAATGGCCGGCTGTGATTAGAAATTATTGGAGCTAATATTACTTTTAAACTGTCTGAGGAATATGAGAGTGTTAACTCAGGTGTATACTAGCGAAATGCCTGGATTACCTTTACATTCCAAAAACCACAGAGACAAAGAGGACAGAAGGAGAATAAGTAGTAGTAACAAAAAAGCAAAGAGAAGGTTTGAATCTGAAAATGGGTCTATTCTTTTCAAGATATATTGTTAAGCAGCAGAGAATACCTCCATTGTGCATAATCTGCAATAAACTTTCAATTAAATTGACACTATTACTGTGAAATTCCTGTCAGTAACACCAGAAAGAAAAAGAAAAACACACACACACACACACACACACACACACACACACACACACACACACTTGCAGTTTAAGGCACATTGTCCACGTAACTGTCTTAAAACAGTTAATAAGTTAGAAACATTTTTATCGGATAATCCACAGTCTTAGTGGTGCTTGTGATAAAATGGGAGGGAAAAAATGCAATAGATTTACAGGCTATCGATTGCAAGAAAATCCTTAAATTAAAGGAATATCCCGGATTCAATACAGGTTAAGTTCAATCGACAGCATTTGTGACAATGTTGATTACCACAAAAAAATTATTTAAAATTGTCCTTTTCTTTATATATATATACACTCACCTAAAGGATTATTAGGAACACCTGTTCAATTTCTCATTAATGCAATTATCTAATCAACCAATCACATGGCAGTTGCTTCAATGCATTTAGGGGTGTGGTCCTGGTCAAGACAATCTCCTGAACTCCAAACTGAATGTCAGAATGGGAAAGAAAGGTGAATTAAGCAATTTTGAGCGTGGCATGGTTGCTGGTGCCAGACGGGCCGGTCTGAGTATTTCACAATCTGCTCAGTTACTGGGATTTTCATGCACAACCATTTCTAGGGTTTACAAAGTATGGTGTGAAAAGGGAAAAACATACAGTATGCGGCAGTCCTGTGGGCGAAAATGCCTTGTTGATGCTAGAGGTCAGAAGAGAATGGGCCGACTGATTCAAGCTGATAGAAGAGCAACTTTGCCTGAAATAACCACTCGTTACAACCGAGGTATGCAGCAAAGCATTTGTGAAGCCACAAAACGCACAACCTTGAGGCGGATGGACTACAACAGCAGAAGACCCCACCGGGTACCACTCATCTCCACTACAAATAGGAAAAAGAGGCTACAATTTGCAAGAGCTCACCAAAATTGGACAGTTGAAGACTGGAAAAATGTTGCCTGGTCTGATGAGTCTCGATTTCTGTTGAAACATTCAGATGGTAGAGTCAGAATTTGGCATAAACAGATTGAGAACATGGATCCATCATGCCTTGTTACCACTGTGCAGGCTGGTGGTGGTGGTGTAATGGTGTGGGGGATGTTTTCTTGGCACACTTTAGGCCCCTTAGTGCCAATTGGGCATCGTTTAAATGCCACGGCCTACCTGAGCGTTGTTTCTGACCATGTCCATCCCTTTATGGCCACCATGTACCCATCCTCTGATGGCTACTTCCAGCAGGATAATGCACCATGTCACAAAGCTCGAATCATTTCAAATTGGTTTCTTGAACATGACAATGAGTTCACTGTACTAAAATGGCCCCCACAGTCACCAGATCTCAACCCAATAGAGCATCTTTGGGATGTGGTGGAACTGGAGCTTCGTGCCCTGGATGTGCATCCCACAAATCTCCATCAACTGCAAGATGCTATCCTATCAATATGGGCCAACATTTCTAAAGAATGCTTTCAGCACCTTGTTGAATCAATGCCACGTAGAATTAAGGCAGTTCTGAAGGCGAAAGGGGTCAAACACAGTATTAGTATGGTGTTCCTAATAATCCTTTAGGTGAGTGTGTGTATATATATATATATATATATATATATATATATATATATATATATATATATATATATATATATATATATATATATATATATATATATATATATATATACAGTGGGTACGGAAAGTATTCAGACCCCCTTAAATTTTTCACTCTTTGTTATATTGCAGCCATTTGCTAAAATCATTTAAGTTCATTTGTTTTCCTCATTATTGTACACACAGCACCCCATATTAACATAAAAACACAGAATTGTTGACATTTTTGCACATTTATTAAAAAAGAAAAACTGAAATATCACATGGTCCTAAGTATTCAGACCCTTTGCTGTGACACTCATATATTTAACTCAGGTGCTGTCCATTTCTTCTGATCATCCTTGAGATGGTTCTACACCTTCAATTGAATCCAGCTGTGTTTGATTATACTGATTGGACTTGATTAGGAAAGCCACACATCTGTCTATATAAGACCTTACAGCTCACAGTGCATGTCAGAGCAAAGGAGAATCATGAGGTCAAAGGAACTGCCTGAAGAGCTCAGAGACAGAATTGTGGCAAGGCACAGATCTGGCCAAGGTTACAAAAAAAATTTCTGCTGCCCTTAAGGTTCATAAGAGCACAGTGGCCTCCATAATCCTTAAATGGAAGACGTTTGGGACGACCAGAACCCTTCCTAGAGCTGGCCGTCTGGTCAAACTGAGCTATCGGGGGAGAAGAGCCCAAAGATCACTGTGGCTGAGCTCCAGAGATGCAGTCGGGAGATGGGAGAAAGTTGAGTAAGTCAACCATCACTGCAGCCATCCACCAGTCGGGGCTTTATGGCAGAGTGCCCCGACGGAAGCCTCTCCTCAGTGCAAGACACATGAAAGCCCGCATGGAGTTTGCTAAAAAACACCTGAAGGACTCCAAGATGGTGATAAATAAGATTCTCTGGTCTGATGAGACCAAGATAGAACTTTTTGGCCTTAATTCTAAGCGGTATGTGTGGAGAAAACCAGGCACTGCTCATCACCTGTCCAATACAGTCTCAACAGTGAAGCATGGTGGTGGCAGCATCATGCTGTAGGGGTGTTTTTCAGCTGCAGGGACAGGACGACTGGTTGCAATCGAGGGAAAGATGAATGCGGCCAAGTACAGGGATATCCTGGACGAAAACCTTCTCCAGAGTGCTCTGGACCTCAGACTGGGCTGAAGGTTCACCTTCCAACAAGACAATGACCCTAAGCACACCGCTAAAATAACGAAGGAGTGGCTTCACAACAACTCCGTGACTGTTCTTGAATGGCCCAGCCAGAGCCCTGACTTAAACCCAATTGAGCATCTCTGGAGAGACCTGAAAATGGCTGTCCACCAACTTTACCATCCAACCTGACAGAACAGGAGAGGATCTGCAAGGAGGAATGGCAGAGGATACCCAAATCCAGATGTAAAAAACTTGTTGCATCTTTCCCAAAAAGACTCATGGCTGTATTAGATCAAAAAGGGTGCTTCTACTAAATACTGAACAAAGGGTCTGAATACTTAGGACCATGTGATATTTCAGTTTTTCTTTTTTAATAAATGTGCAAAAATGTCAACAATTCTGTGTTTTTCTGTCAATATGGGGTGCTGTGTGTACAATAATGAGGAAAAAAAATGAACTTAAATGATTTTAGCAAATGGCTGCAATATAACAAAGAGTGAAAAATGTAAGGGGGTCTGAATACTTTCCGTACCCACTGTATATATATATATATATATATATATATATATATATATATATATATATAAATCTGTTACAGTGAGGCACTTACATAATAGAAGTGAATGGGAGCCAATTCTTGAATTTTAAAATACTAACTTTTAGCCACAAGATGTAAACAATGTGTGTTAACATGATTTTAATGTGATAAAATCACTTTTCTGTGTAACGACGATGCAATGTCATCAAACCCTAAATTCCTAAAATGACAGTAAAATCATTGATTTAAACAATTTTACAGCTCAAATAATGCATGAGTTTTAACAGAAGAATTAATTTTGCTTTAATAATGCTTTTATACAATTATAAGCTTCACATTTCTGCCTTTAAACCCCCCCAAAAATTGTCCCTATTCACTTCCATTGTAAGTGTCTCACTGTAACCTCAATTTTGGCTTTTTTAAAGAAATGGAGGGATGAGATGATATATATTTTTGTGGTAATCAACATGGTGCCACAAATGCTGTCGATTGAGCTTAACTTGTATTGAACCCGGAATATTCCTCAAAAACAAAATCAGAATATTTCCACAATTATAACTGTTTTTTACGTGGATATCTAAAAAAAATAAAAATAGCATATTAAGATAGCAACAAAGAAACATATTTTCTTGAGATATGAAATCAGATTATTCCCTGCTCTTGATGTCAAAATGTAAACAATACACAACACTTGCGTACATTGTAAAGGTGTTTACATGCATTTGAAATCAGTTTATGGGCAAATCCCCATATGCTAGCCATTTTATGCTTAAAGGAATAGTCCGGGTTTAACAGAAGTTAAGCTCAATTGACAGCATTCTTTTATGGTGTAATGTTGATTACCACAAAATGTATTTTGACATGTACCTCCTTTTCTTTATAAAAAGCAATGGAAGTGACCTTGGTGTGCGCACATGTTAAGTTTTACATTTGTACAGAGATAATTTCACCTCTAAAGAACTAAATTGTGCCAAAAAATGACCAAAGAAATTACTAAACCAGAAACTGCGAGTGGGGTGGGCCAATGGGGTGGCCAGGCTTCAGTCCATGATGGCCACTGCCACCCCCTAGCTCCGCCACTGTCTGGAAACATGCTACTCTCCACGCACAACTTACAACGCACCCTGCTGAGAGCAAGATCCACTAATAATGACCACAAGGAATTTACCCCATGTGACTCTACCCTCCCTAACAACAGGGACAATTTGGTTGCTTAGGAGACCTGGCTGGAGTCACTCAGCACACCCTGGATTCGAACTCGCAACTCCAGGGGTGGTAGTCAGCGTCAGTACTCACTCAGCTACCCAGGCCCCCTTGACTTATGCTTTTTTAAAGCAGGGATGAGTCATAATTGTTTTTTGTGGTAATAAACATACCACAAATGTTGTCTATTGAGCTTAACTGGTATTGAACCTAGAATATTCCTTAATGCTGTTTTATGACCTTCCATTGTGTCTGTTTATCAAGCCTCAGTGTAAGATTTTACACGTAAAAGTGCTCCATAGAGACTTGGAGGTGGGCTCTTTTGACTTGGGCCGGGCCAGTAAGCAACCACTTAGCAACCCAAAGAACAATTAGCAATCACCTATAGCAACATTTTGTGAACCGAATTTAAGCTTCTCTTTGCTTTGTGAGCACAGTGTCCAAGTTATTCTTCATTTGATGTAATTGACTGCTTGGCTTGGATGGTAGTAACTTTCTCTGCCATTGTCCCGGTAACCGCATTGCTGTGCAGTCTACTGCAAATGGGATAACAATACTTTTGAAATGGTATATGCAGAGTACAACATTTGTTACAGGTTGCAATCTCATTAAATATGTTTGCCCACAATCAGGTTTCCTTCAGTCACTGTGCTTTCACAGCAAATCTGATCCTTTCAAAGAACTAGTGCTGTGGTACACTGTAAAAATCTCACATTACACTGTCTAACTAAGAGGTGGAAACACATGATGTGTGCCAGAGATTCGTTTAGGAGGACACCTGATAACAAGGGGGAATTCAGAGGTCACATTTAGTGATGTGGAAAATGAACACACCCAAGCATTTTAAAAGGTTTTAATCAAACATACTTTATAAAAATATGATATTAAGCAATATCTGTAATGTATTGTTTTGTAAAAGTACAACATTTCATAGCAATTATAAATAAATAAAACTTCTAGTTTAGAAAGTGCACTATTAAAGGGATAGTTCACTCAAAAATTTAATTTCTGTCAACATTTACTTACCCTCAACTTGTTCCAAAGCTCAAAGGCTTTTTTTCTTTCTTACTGTAGAACACAAAAGATTTTAGGCAGAATGACAGCCTAAATCACCATTCACTTTCATTGTATGGAAAACAGCAGCGTAAACTTTCTTCAAACGTTCTCTTTTTGTGTTCCACAGAAGAAAGTTAAGTCATTCGGCTTTGGAACCATTTGAGGGTGAGTAAATTACATTTTGGGCAAACTATTCTTTTAAAGTTTAAACATGGAAGCTTTAAGGGGTTAACACTGTGCAACATGTGTCCACTTGAATACTAGCACAAAGGAGCCGTCCGATTACGTGCCCTGTAGTTGAAAATCCAGAGAAAACTTATTTAGGAAAACAAAACATGTAACTGCTATAATACAATCTAAGATCAAACTAAGAATAGACAATGGACAGGTTGCAACTAATGCCAGAACTAACAACTATTGAATGCAGTACATTAGTATGAGATTAATCATTTGATGATTTTGATCAACAAAGAGAATCTTAAAGAGACATATTAAGTTTTTGACACTGGTAGGTACCTTGAGTTTAGAGACTTTTATATAGATATAACTCCTCTTTTGTCCTTTTTTCTTCTCCAGTATTGTATGAACTATGAAGCATTTTCAAACAAGGAGATAAAGTCATTATAATACATTATTTATTGATCTAACTCATATATATTTAGTTAATATTATATTAGTCAAGCAGTCCTGCTGCATGCTGTTTGTGTGTAATTAGCATTCGGGGAAAAATCAGCTCTGCATACAGCTGTTTTCATCATTTGGTTAGCAACATCAGGCAACCCTTTCACACCCTTTCATTTAAAGGCTTATGCTCATTATGTTCCCAGATGACTGCACATTTTTACAGGTTACACCAGAAATAATGCAACTATCTAGATTCTCTGAACTTCCTTGAGGTTGTTTCCCATTAATTAGTAACCTGCATGTTTCCAGGCACTTCCTTGAAACCAGCCAAAAAAAATAAATAAATGTCATACTTTATTTTACAGTGTTTATATTTTTTATGTACTGTATATACAAAAGAGTAAGTTTACTGAATAATTTATGGAGCTGTTTGTAATCAAACAAAGATTATTTCTATCGTAATTCATTTTAGTAACATATGTAAAGGCTGCTATAAACATGGACACTGTAAAATGAAGTGCAACTGAAAATCCCATTTTCAAATTCTGCCATTTACACACACTCATTTGTTTAAAATCCATATGACTTTTTTCCGAGGAACACAATGAGATGTCAACATTGACTCTCAATGAATGGAAAAATCTGCCTGATCTAATGAACCATTGCCGTGACAACATTTTTGCTAAAAGAAATTGCGTGCTTCATTACACGCTTTGCTGCAGATTCCCAGTGTAATATCCACCGGAGGGTGCCAAATGCAGGTAAAATGGTGTTGTAATCAGACGAGGTTTTTGAAGTGAATATTATATGTCATCTTTAATGAGTAAAACGTACCTCCCTAATAGGGTTGCATGCATACGTACAAACGAAATATTGTGAAACCAAAAATGTTTAAATGGTACGATATCTTGTTAATTTCGGTACCATATTAAAGTATGCTGCCATTAGCGTAATGTAATGAGAATTTTGTGATGAAATCAAAGACTATTTGAAAATAATAAAAAAAAAAAATCTCAATATGGCCAAGTGTGATCATTAAACAGCAGAAGAATGTAATTTAACACACACAGACACGCATACACACTATTACTGCTTGATTTCCATGCAGTGTGTCCAATAGTATCCACCTGCAGAGCCGCAGATCAGTGTGTTTAGTATATAAACGTCTGCAAACTCTCATATGACCTTTTTACCAGAGATTTCAGCTCACAATTCGGAGGAAGTTTTGATATAACGAACCCTTCAAAAAAGGGAGAACTTCAAAGGCCTTTCAAAATATAAGTCCTGCTAAAATGAGAGCGTCATTTAAATGGATGCATGAAATTTAAGACATTACAACAGAAAAATATTACTAATGCATAAAAGTGTAATATTCATAGCAATAATGCTCACAATAAAAATTTTATAATATTAAATGGTTATATTATTAAGATTATTATCTGTACGCAATATCACAAAAGATAAATACCAGTATTGAATATCGGAATGTTGTGATTCAGCCATAGCAGACTTTTGCCTCAGGAAATCAGATTGTTTTCATTAATACTGTGAAGCTCTAGTGTGCATCTTTTTTTTTTTCACCAAAAATAATTATTTATAAATTATTATATTTTCATTTGATCAAACCTGTACAGTATATATTTGATTAAACATAATTTGATCTTAACATTTAATAAAAACATTTAACATAGAATCTACAACAATTTAAACAGAAAAGGCATAATTGTTTTCTTTAAGACTTTATGCATTTCTTTTTGTCAATAATTATCTGTGTAATTTCATCATAAATCTGAGTTTTTTATTTCATTTGTTGCCTTAGTATCGAATTAGTATCGTTACGAGGTAGCAGGGCTGGTATCGTACAAAGCCAAAATTGTGGTATCGGAGCTACCCTACTCCCTAACCTAAAACTTGAACCTAAACCTAACCGATAGTGTCCTAAAAGCAAATGAGACATGAAAAGAACATTTATTGAAGTCACTTCTATGACAGTTTCTTCTCACGTTTCTGCTTGTGCGCTTGGCTGGTCTCAAACATCGGTCCGTTGAGTCCAAACTCCAACAATATTAGGTGAGCTATTCACATTGAAAGTGTGTAAATGTATTTGGGTCTGTAATACAAGAATTAAAATGTGTAGTTTTTCAAAGATGCATTGGAGTAAAAGTGTTTCACAATCAAAGCATAGCAGTGTGTGAGTAATAGTGTGAAAAGTAAGTGTTTATAAAGTCATAATCAGCCATTGTAGTTGTGATTTGTCTGAACGAGAATAAAACGCACTGTTGTTGAGGCACCTCTAGTGTAAATTTCAACAGGAAACTGCGGCGAAAAGTATAATGCGGCACGTAAAACTCAGTTTGCAAAAATTTTGTTATATTGTAGTCCAGTGGTTAAAGGTAAATATTAACCCTGGATATAGCGATATTTCACACTTGTAATTAAACAGGGGTTAGCACTGCTTTTGACCCAAATAGCGGTGCCACGGTATAACCAGTGTGATTGAAAAACTATGTTTTTTTATTTATGTTTTTTTTTTAAATAAAATTATTTACCAATTTCAAGTTTGAAAAAAGTTCATCAGTATTTTTTATCAAACATACCAAATTCTCATCAAAAAAGAACACCATATTGAAAAGATAGAGTTCATGCAAGTCTTATTCATGCAAGTGGCAACTAGAGTAAACAAAGTCAGCGTGTCTATGTATGCATTTCTAAAGCAGCAATTCAAGCGGTGTTCGAGTTTGCCATGCTTAACTATGCCAGCATGATTTTAAAGCCAGTTGACAGATTGAGAAATATTCTCACCCTTTCTGTTTAGAAAAAAGCCAAGCCCGACATAAACAACAAACTAAACAAACAAAACAAAAAACTGTGGAGAGTAAGGAGATATTGTTAAACAATGGTTAAAAATAAGTGGTTAAAATATTAAAAGGTTTGGAATGATATAATATAATATTCAATAAAAGTCAATGAAAAGCCTTAAATATGGCTTAAATTTTGCATCGACATGGTCCATGTGGCAAGATTCAACAAAGTAGTCCACTCCAAATCATTTGTATACTTACTTGCACCAACAAAACTGCAAATGATGATAATCCCTAAAAGAACAACATTGTTATTAAAAACAGTGTGATATTCCCTACCAGTCAAAGATTTGAAGACACTTAAATAAATACATTTTTCTCATGATTTTGAAGGCTTTCTGATATAGGTTTATGCTTAAACACTTGAAATTAGTTTAGAGCAGTAATCTAGGCGAAGGGTGGCTAATTTGAAAAAGTTACTTTCATAGTTCACAGTTTCACAGTCATGTACAAATTAGATACCTATATCCACATATTTCATACATATTTCTGTGTTATATTATATAATTATCTCTGTGCTATTTTAGTTTTGATGACTTTCCTATTATTCTAAAATATGGAAAACAGTAATAATAAAGAAAGTTGCTGTGTCCAAACTTTTGACTTGTTGGGCATAAACATGCACATAAACTCTAGACAGCTTTGTCAGGGAACTCAATAACAGTGGTGACAGCACTGCTCTTATAAGTAAACAAAAACAACAATTCATTACTCATTTAACTGGCTGGGCCAATTAAATGGTGTCATGTTGTATGGAAAACAACTATAGGACCACCTTACTTTTCCTTTGGATAAACACAGTCAGACATTTAATTCAGCATAGTGGATCTATAATTTCACATAAACGATGACTCACTTTGTGAATATGTAAAAGGCGTTTCCTCATCCCTTTCTGCAATAAAAGAAAGTGGCATCAAATAACCATGACACATGATTAGTATGAGAATAACAAGATGCATGCATCAGAATGGAGAAATATGCTGTATTTTGTAGTTTGGCTTTCTTACCATATGCACTGCTGTTAGTTGTATCTTTGTTTTTGGTAAAGTTTTTTGTGCCTGTTGAAAGAAGATTTCAGTACATCACCTTATATGTTTGTAGTTTCCAATACAATGTTCTACATCTAAACTTATAGTCAGTTCAGATAATGGAACACAACTTATATTAACCTCTGCAAAGCCACAGATTTCTATTTACAGTACATGCTCAACCCCTTCCACTTTTGTTAACTAAATAGTCTGGTTAAATTTGATTACGCTTTCAGGTACTAAAAAAAAGTGTTGTCCTCTCAGCTCTGTTTAACAACATTTAAACAAACAGGAAGGACAGACCAGCCACTCTCTACACACACAGCAGTAGGTAAACCTTTCATGCTGTAACCTGGCTTGCTTTTAAATGTGGTTTCACTTGAAAACATTTATGGAGGGCTTCTTTTAATCTTGTAACTATATTTAACTTCTGGATCTTCACATTCAATAGCTGAAAATTAAAAATTAACAATAATAAAATAAAAAATGTATCAAAAAAAGTAAAGCTGCTAAATAGAGGGAAATAATTGTGTAATCTAACAAAAACAATAGTTATAGCTGTAAATACAATACCAATATACTGTGCATGTATTACTGAAACCATATCAAGACTTCGAGATATCTGGCACATTTCAATATGCATGGAAATCTAGTAATGTTAAGCAGGCCCAAGAAGTATAAACATTAGGTGCAAAATGTTTAAATACTCCAAGGCTAGATAAGATTGTTATTTGCTTTGGAACTGTATCCAATATTTCTCTGGCAAGAGACATTTTTCTAGAGAAGAATCAAATATTATTTTATAAATGATGGTATACTACAATTAATAGTCTCACTTATTTGAAATGCATTATGTACAATAGAGTCCAATAGCAGGAATTTCTCAATAAAGAAATAGTTTTTTTGCTCAAAGATTTAAATGTTGTGATTGACCTCGAAGCTGGTTGATTTGGTTAATGGCATTTCAATCTTTATTGGAGAAACTTTTTAAATTTCTATGGCAAAAAAAAAAACAAATGGTGAAAACACTGGGCTGGACAACTTACCATTTAAACTTAAGGCGGTTGTGGCTATGCTTGTAGCTATATTTGTGGTGATGCTTGCTGTTGTCTGTGTTTGGTTTTCTGTTGAAAGAAAAAGTATGTCATTCTCTACTTTTGCAGTCTCCATTACAATGTTCCCTATCAAAAAGCCAAACTTTGATGCTGCGCTGATTTAGTGCTTTGGGAACAACTTTAGGTGTTACCAGCTGTGAATATGTGTGCAACACGTCAATGAAATTGACTAGAATGTATAGCCTCTGCTGATGACATCATTGGATGCACCTGTATCAGGGCTATAAATAGATGCATCACAGGTGCATCATCAGATCTTTTGTCTTCAGATCACTCTGTGTGTGTGTTGTGCTTCATGAGCCTGTCAGAAATGTTCTACTTAGTATCAAAGTTAGGCAGTGCACAGAAACCTCTCTCTTTTTAAAAAAAATAAATAAATTACTGAAAGACAGAGCAAGCGGTGTGTGTGTTCCCTTGTTTACGCTATATGGCTGAGAGGGACACACACCAGTTTTGTCGGCAGGCTGGTCCTCTCCGCACACATTCATAAGATTTTATAGTTTGGATGTTCATGCCACTCCGAGCTCTTATGTCCTTGAGTCAACATCACAAGCGCATGTCTGAGACCACTCACGCTTTTGTGAGCACAACTACATAACCATAAGAGGTCCGGACAACCACACTGCGGCGGCGTGGGTATTATCGTTACCAAAGCACTAAATCAGCGCAGCATCAAATTGTAGCTTTTTGATAGGGAATGTCTCGGGTTACTTAACTGTAACCCCTGTTCCCTGATAAAAGCGGAACGAGATGCTGCACTTCATTGCCGCACTGGGATGCCCCAGGACCTGGTATACTTCCTTTAATCTTGTAACTAAATTTAACTTCTGGATCTTTACATTCAATAGCTGAAAATTAAAAATTAACAATAATAAAAACAAAAATTTATCAAAACATGTAAAGCTGCTAAATAAAGGGAAATAATTGTGTAATCTATCAAAAACAATAGTTATAGCTGTAAATACAATACCAATATACTGTGCATGTGTTACTGAAACCATATTAAGACTTCAAGATATCTGGCACATTTCAATTTGCATGGAAATCTAGTAATGTTAAGCAGGCCCAAGAAGTATAAACATTAGGTGCAAAATGTTTCAATACTCCATGGCTAGATAAGATTGTTATTTGCTTTGGAACTGTATCCAACATTTCTCTGGCAAGAGACATTTTTCTAGAGAAGAATCAAATATTATTTTATAAATTATGGTATGTTACTATTAATAGTCTCACTTATTTGAAATGCATTATGTACAATAGAGTCCAATAGCAGGAATTTCTCCATAAAGTAATACATTTTTAACAATAACTTACAAGCCTTTCAAGACAGGCCTACAATCAACTTTGTGTTTCTTAAGCAATGATTTATAAAGAAGATGTGGGACTGACAATCATAGCAAAAGAGCTCAGCAGCAACTCTCATACTGTTTTCATATTTATATATTATTATATATAAATATTTTTGTCAAAATTCAATAGTTTTATTTCGTACTGTTTTTGATTCAATTGGGAGGAATTGTTGATTTTAAGTACATGATGCACCATTGAGTTTTTTGCTCGAAGATTTAAATATTGTGATTGACCTCGAAGCTGGTTGATTTGGTTAATGGCATTTCAATCTATATTGGAGAAACTTTTTAAATTTCTATGTCAAAAAACACTGGGCTGGACAACTTACCATTTAAACTTAAGGCGGTTGTGGCTATGCTTGTAGCTATATTTGTGGTGATGCTTGCTGTTGTCTGTGTTTGGTTTTCTGTTGAAAGAAAAAGTATGTCATTCTCTACTTTTGCAGTCTCCATTACAATGTTCCCTATCAAAAAGCTAAACTTTGATGCTGCGCTGATTTAGTGCTTTGGGAACAACTTTAGGTGTTACCAGCTGTGAATATGTGTGCAACATGTCAATGAAATTGACTAGAATGTATAGCCTCTGCTGATGACATCATTGGATGCACCTGTAGCAGGGCTATAAATAGATGCATCACAGGTGCATCATCAGATCTTTTGTCTTCAGATCACTCTGTGTGTGTTGTGCTTCATGAGCCTTTCAGAAACTTTCTATTTTCCTCTGTTAGGAGTTTGATTTTGTTAGGCATTGCGCAGAAACCTTTATCTTTTTACAAAAAAAAATGTATTAAAAAAATTACTGAAAGACAGAGCAAGCGGTGTGTGTTCCCTTGTTTACGATATATGGCTGAGAGGGACACACCAGTTTTGTTTTGTTTTTTTTTTAATGCTGCTCTTGCGTTGGGGCGGGGCGGGTGCAGCATTGCGATCTGTTCACAGTCAAAACGCTTTGCTCTCTTCTTGCTTACTTCCGAGAGTCAGCGCCCACACTTCTGGTCGGTCCCTGTCGCTCGCTCTCTCCCCAAATCCAGCTGGTCCTTCCCGTGATCCTGAAATGCTCTCCGGCAGCTCTTCAGTTCATGAGGGGGACCGTGAATCTCTTGATTCTGTGGACTTCGAGTTAACCACCTCCAAGCATTCCGGGTATGATAATAAATCATCTGAGGAATTACTCGAGGTGAGTACTCATGCGGTGGCCTGGTTTCAATTAGACTGGTCATGTGAACAAGAGACCCCCAAACGCTCCAAGTTGGAGGACATATTTCTGTCTGGTGGCCAAGGGAAGGGAATGCCTCATCAATCCCTTCCTTTCTTTGATGACCTCCATGACGAGCTCTTTCGTTCATGGAGGAAACTTTATACTTCCTGTATCTTCGTGCCCTTGAATGTCGATATATTCGACTATCGTGGGTGCTGAGGCACTGGGGTATTCGGTGATGCCGCCGTTTGAAGAAACACTTGCGGGTTATCTCTCGCCTGGCTCGGCATCATCGTTAAAAAGACCCACTCTCCCCACAAAACCATGCAGGACCACCTCCACACTTGTGAGGAAGGCTTATCAAGCAGCAGGTCAGGCTGTTGCTGCCCTGCACAATATGGCAGTGTTACAGGCGTACCAGGCTGATCTGTTGAAGGACCCGAGTGTGGGCACCACGGTCGATGAGGAGGCTTTCTGCAAGCTTCGTCGAGCCACGGATCTATCTCTCCGTGCGATCAAGCAGACGGCCCGTGCCATTGGCCATTTCTTTGCCATGGGGGCCGCCACCACCAAGCAGACAATTTTGCATTGGGTGAGGGACTCTATTGCCCTGGCCTACGAGGCCCGCAGTCAAGCTTTGCCAATAGGTATCATGGCTCACTCTACCAGAGGGGTCGCCTCCTCTAAAGCCTTGGCTAGAGGTGTCCCTCTGCAGCATGTTTGTGATGCGGCAGGCTGGTCCTCTCTACACACATTCATAACATTTTATGGTTTGGATTTCCATGCCACTCCGAACTCTTATGTCCTTGAGTCTACATCACAAGCTCATGTCTGAGACCTCTTGCGCTCTTGTGAGCACAACAACACAACCGTAAGGGGTCCGGACGTCCACAGTGTGGCAGCGTGGGTATTCTCGTTCCCAAAGCACTAAATCAGCGCAGCATCTCGTTACGCTTTTATCAGGGAACAGGGGTTACAGATAAGTAACCAGAGACATTCTACATCTAGACAATTAAGATGATGGAAACAGATTCACAGATTTCCTCAAAACTGGAGTGCCCATCATTCACAAAATTCTACCCCCACTCTTGCATGTTTATAAAATATTGTTTGTAAATATGAGTAGTTCATTCCCTCATAAAATAATTTGTTATTTTATTTGTAATTTGTTTTTTTATGTTCAATGAAGTGTGTGTATATATATATATATATATATATATATATATATATATATTGTGGCAGAGGCGAGGTGGTCGTGATTCTGCACACCCTGCCCCTAATCAGGCTAATCAAGGCTCTGAGAAGGAAAAGAGCCAACCGGAGACTTGATTAGCCTGATTAGGGCCGGGTGTGCAGAATCAAGACCGCCCCACCCTCAGCCCTGTCACAAAATTCTACCACCTCTTTCATGTTTATTTAATGTTGTTTGTAAATTAGATGTTCATTTTTTATGTTCAATAAATTGTGTGTGTGTGTGTGTGTGTGTGTGTGTGTGTGTGTGTGTGTGTGTGTGTGTGTGTGTGTGTGTATATATATATATATTCATGGCTTATAGAAGTTTATTTCCAAGGTGAAACTTAATGGGGAAAATACTTTTTTTATAGACTACATCAACATGTACAACAAAGAGAGTGCACTTCCTGCAAAAAGGCATTGATCACAAAAGACCAGAAGGACCTGCTCAACAAGAAGAAGAGGAGGATTTTCAGGTGAAGGTAGAGACCTATACATAGAATAGTATTGAAGAATGCACAGGCAAATGCAAATGCATAGGTCAATAAGGTGACAAAACATTACAAAAATAAGAAAAAAACATACTGGACTGAAAGGTCAGAATGCAATTGTGCTGTACAACAAAAGTCAGAATAGGCTCATAGTCTGTCATGGGTCATGGGTCTTTTGTTCAGCAGGCTGCTAGAGATGTTCTGCCCATTCTTTCATGTAATGGCATCATAATGCTGAAATACCTGTGTACCAATACATGATCAAGCTGTTTAAGGACCAGCTTTTGGAATTGTAATGTTCCATTACTTATCGCAGTACTATTTTTTATGATACCCAGCTGGGATATTTAAGCAATATTACACAAACAAGAATACTGTTATAACGAATATCAGCATGGCTCTGATTCAGCTAGACCAGACATGTTTCTAGCGATAAGTAATTAGCAATTTTGGAACCAAAGAAATTAACCCAGCGCTGGTAAGTGCATGTAACAATAATGGAAACCAAGCTAGAAACGTTCAAAACCAAATTATAAATCTGAGAAAACATGGCCTCTGACCGTGCCATATTGGTGGTGGTAAATCATACTTCCCATCTTCTACATATGTCATTAATATGTTTCCAATGAGGATGTAGTTAGCATAGCAAGAATATTCTATGACATTATTATTCCCAGCAGCTCCCATGTATGTCACTGTGATGATGAGGAGGAGGGCGTGGCTGGGCCGTGTGTAAGGCCGGTGTTGAGTCAACTGATCAGCGGGAGAGCGAGATAAAGGGGAGCCAGTTCAAGAGAGACACACCCAACTCTATGTAACAATAATGGAAACCAAGGGACTGGCAACGTGTCCTCTAGCTTGTTGTGGTTGTGGCTGATAAGGCAAAAGCTCAACTTAATAAGGTAAATGTAGCTTTTAAGCTTGGAGATTGATGCAGAAACTTCAAAAGAATGAATTATAAATATGAGAAAACTATTTAACATGTTAAATAAGTGTGATTATATAAAAAATAAAGAATATAAAAATATACAATACGGATTAAAATTCCTTATTTTATATTTATTATACTGTAGGTCCTACATATAATATTTAGAAATATTTGAATTATTAGGCATTATTTAAATGAATTAAATTATTTGGGGACTTTTCTCATCAAATAATTATGTATGTGATTTATTCAATGAAATATGTCATATAATTAAACAGCCCTATACAAAACATGACTTCTGACCTTTGCATATTGGTGGTGTTGAATCATACCCTTCTTCTCCACATGTCAAGAATCTATTTCCAATGAGGATGTAGTTAGTTTCGCAGGAATATTCAATGACATCATCAAGCTCAGGAGCGTCCTTGTATGTCATTATCTTGCCATGTTCAATTTGGACAGGTGGATCACACGTTATCACTACAAAAGATATAAAGTGACAGAGGCTGTTAGAACATGTCTACTGTACATACAGTATAAAAACATTTTTTATTTACATTTATTAAAAAAAAATGTATTACACTGGCATGATTAATTTAAATGAATGGAAATGTATAAAATAATTAGAATGATATTTAAAATTATTGATATTAAAAAGTAATAATAATTATATTATTTATATACATAATTAAGGTTAGTTCACCCAAAAATGAAAATTCTCTCATCATTTACTCACCCTCATACCATCCCAGATGCGTATGAATTCCTCTCTTCTGCAAAACACATTTTAAGATTTTTAAAAGAGTATTTCAGCTCTGTTGGTCCTCACAATGCAAGTGAATGGTGACCAGAACTTTGAAGGCCCAAAAGGCAGTATAAAATTAATTCATAAGACTTCAGTGGTTAAATCATGTCTTCTGAAGCAATATGAAAGGTGTAGGTGAGAATCAGATTAATATAGAGCTGAGATATTCTTCTAAATATCTATTTTTTGTGTTCTGCTGAAGAAAGAAAGACATACATGTCTGGGATGGCATGAGGGTGAGTAAATAATAAGAGAATTTTCATTTTTGGGTGAATTTTCTCTTCAAGTTGCCTTAAAATGCTGATTTCATAGGCAGCTCATTCGTTTCACCGAGCACTGATGCTAGTTTTTGCAGAGTTGAGGGTATGGAGCCAAAGATGAGGACTCACGTGTACACCTAGATCTTCCACCCCAACCAGAGACAAGACATTGCCTGTGGCTTGACCCTTCAAGAAAATATCTGAATAAAAGAGGGAAAAAAAAGTCAACCCTAATTGTTTGCCACATTACATGTACTATATGGACAGCAGGGGACACAGAAGTTCTTACCCTCTCTCACATTCAGGTCTTGCAAATGCACCAAACAATGTTCCATCTAATATGCTATATTTCATATGTGGTGAAGGTTTAGGTGGACCACAGTCTCGCTCTAAAATGAGTCCAAATACAGCAGTTTAATACAGTCTTCCATATAACTTTAAGCGATAGTCCTCTCATTTTTTTGACCGATTGTGACACACAAGATTTGAATGTGTACATTAATGAGATTTGAGAGCTTCAACAGAGGGAAAGGTTTTCAGTAAATAACAACTCAAATTCCAGTCTATTTATCACACAAAGCTATCGTTTGGCTTTAAATGACCTGGAAAATAGTGTGCAAGTCACAAGGACTACTTTTCTGGTGCTTTTTTCTCTTTTCACTAATAGTGGTTAGAGAATGCTTTTACTGCATGGAAAAGAGCAGCTCATATATTCTGCAAAATATCTCCGTTTGTGCACACACAATACCTACAGGTTTCAAATTACATGTCCAAATAAATAATAATAAGCAACATTATCAGAATTGCACAAAAAGGGTCTGCTTAAGAAGTCATAAAACAATTACTTTTGCATATTAGTTCCACGTCACTCCACATGCCACCCCTGCAGATGATTTTAGTTGACCCATAATCTCTCAAGTGTCCATTGGAACACTCCAGGGTAGCTTCTGAATTCTCTGGGAAATGATTCTTCTGTGTGGATTCCAAGGACAAGACATATTTGCCATGCAGAGAAGGCTGTGGGCATTCCGCTAAATCAACAACAGAAACAAAATGAAGATAAGTAACTAAACTATTAGCAGGGATATTAATGAATAAGAAGTTCAGTAACAGGTGAAGTTTGAACAGTTGACGTGACATGTCAAGAAATGACAGCTCTCCGACAGTCTGGCATGCTACATTCCATCGAAAACTATTTTAAACATCTCGGTTGAAACCGCTCTACAATAATGGCAATATTCTAATATTGGCTATGGTGTTTGAGCCCTGCCTGTTTTGGTGCAAAACTGTCCGCTACAAAAACATGTGCACAGACATCATTTCCTCAGAATTTCTGACTGAGAATAAGGAGTGCATCGCTCGTGCCTCAAGAACTCTCTTATAGTGGGAGTCTTGTAGTGCGGCTAGCGTTCGTAATGTCTCATTCCCTTCGTCTCAGGGAACAGAGGTTACGTACGTAACCGAGATGTTCCCTTACGACTCAGTCCACTTGACATTGCTTAGTTACACATAAGGGGAACAGAATACCATCAAGCCGCACTACACAACATAACTTCCCAGAGAGGAAACATGGCAGCGCAGTCTTATGGAACGGCAACCGACATGAGCATGCCACAGTGAGTGATCCTCCTGATGGCCAGGAGGAGAGCACTCATAATATATATATGAACTATAGTTATATATTGTGAATTAACTCCTTATGAAACCAGTCGGGAAGGGAGTTTATTTATAATGAAGTGCTTGTGACTTATGGAATTATAACGGCCTGAATGCAGGCGATTGTGTAAATGATGGGGAGCCCATACTTAAAGGGAAGGGCATAAGTGTACATATATATATGGCCAATGAATAGCAAGTGCTCTAGACAGAGAGAACTTGTGAAGAAAGAGAAGTTACTAGTTTGTAAAACCTTGCGAATGCGAAACCTAATCGCTCTTGAAGAAATAATAAAATGTCATGTATGGGACAGTTTACTGGGTCCTTGCTGTGTGAGAGACACAAATCAGTGAACACCCTCCATTTAAATGCATAGAGGCATCTTGTGGATGTTGCTCTGGTTTGTAAAATGGTGTTTATGACTGAATGCGTAAGTCTTGGCACGTGTAGTGCACCCCATTCAGAGGCCACATATGCAGGTTCCACAGCTGGGGCTGGGGATGCCAGATTGTGCCTTCTGCCTGAGAGAGGAGATCCCTCCTCATTGGTATCTTCCATGGTGTGCTGGACGGCATCTCCATCATTTCCGGAAACCATGGCTGGTTGGGCCATTTCGGTGCAACTAATAGAACCGTTTCCTTGTCCTCTCGGATTTTACATATGACAGAGTGGATCAGGCACACCAAAGGAAACATATTTGCATTTCGCCGGCCATTTGTGTGCCATTGCATCCGTTCCCAACGGGACTTGGGACTTCGAATACCAAAGGGGACAGTGGGTATTCTCCACTGAGTCAAATAGGTCAATTTCTGCTTTGCTGAATATTTCCCAAATCCTCAGTAGAGTTTGAGGATGAAGTCTCCGTTCACCCGGTATCAGCCCTTGGCATGACAGTAGGTCCGCTCCGCAATCAGGCCTGGGACATATGTCGCTCTCAGGGAGAGGTGATGACGCTCGCTCCAGAGGAGGTGGTGACACGTCAGTCTCAACTGTGGCGGTGAATGAATTCCACCTTGGCAGATTATATATGCCACAACTGTCATATTGTCGGAGCGAACCAGGAAGAGACAGTTTGATATTTCTGACTGAAATGCCTTTAAGTCTAGAAATACAGCCGATAGCTTTAGGCACTTCATGACAGCTATACAGTGGCAGTAAATAGTGATGCATATGTGCCCTTGGCGCCAAGCATTTTGTGGCACAGTGACTTTCGTGGTATGCAGCTAAATCTGTAGCGGTGCGGAGCTCTTTGAATATCGCTGGATCGAAGCCATGCTCGTCCATTTGCCTGAGGAGCTTGGCTTGAAATTCCCAGAGCACTGCCATTGTGTGAAATGCTGATCCAGCTTGTTCTGCTGCCGAGTAAGCTTTTCCCACCAGTGCGGATGTTTGTCGACACTGTTTGGAAGGATTTACCTGTTACTCGCTGGGCAGAGGTGTGCCGCTACCGCCTCCTCCATGGGGGATAATTGGGCATTTTCTTCCCTGTGATCCACATTAAAGAGGATGGCATCACTGCACGAGCGCTCCCTATCAGTGGCGCGTGCATGTTCCTCGCCCTCGCTAGGGGGAGGGGCGGCAGCATCATCCAATGACCACTCGCCTGATGCAGCAAGAGACATAATGACATCATCATTATTATCCCCAGCGTCAGATCCGCCAAACGAGATGAGGCCGCACGCTCCTTCCGAGGGCCGGAGCTCGTCTCACACATAGCGTACTGGGAAACATGCGCTTCATGGAGATTGAGATTCAAGATTGAGATTCTCGACCTTGCAGCCCCGCCGTGCCTCCTCTTGTGAACCCTCGGGTATCACATTAGAGGCAGGTGGGAGGGCGCAAGAGCTGAATCGTTCCTTAGAATGAGGGCGATTCGTGAACAAAGCGACTTGAGACTCATGTCCTCACAGTGATGACAGTCTGTCTCCATGAGAGATGACTCTGCATGACCACGGCCCAGACAAAACTCAGCTCTCATGCTTGTCTGATGGTGGGTTGGGCCTATTGCACAAGGAACACTTAGGGAACAACATCTTGAAAAACTCTTTTAGAGATATATTTCACACAAATACAATTGCTTTTTAAAATGATACTCTACACATGCCAACGCGCTGCGGAGAATCAGGATGCTGAGGTCCGTTGGCAAGGTGGAGAGATGTTCACTGGAGCACGGCAGGAGTTAATTATGGTTAATATTTTATAAATAAATATTTTACAAAAAAAAAGTTGTTTTTGTTAACATTGGTTAACATAAGCTATGAACAATGCTTTAACAGACCTGTTTAATGTTTATTTAAACATAATGCATTTTAGTTTTATTAGTTTACATTCCAAGGTTAATGTTTTAACATAAGTTTTATGTGTATTATGTATTACTTTTCTCATGAATGAACATTAAGTAAGGAATAATTGATGTCAGACCATTGAATTGTTTAAAAATAATGCACACCCGAGGTGGTAATGCTGATGTCATGTTAGAACTAGCAACGGAGGCTTGTGCTGCTTTACTCGAGGACTTACTGGAGTAAAAAGTTTGTGCGTTTGTGCGTGTGTGTGAGAGTTCGCATTTGATGGATCGAAAGAGAGAAACTCAGAAAATGAGAGAGATCGCTTCTGGGATTACCTTTTTTTGTTTGCGGCTCTCGTCAGGATTAACATCGCTTCAAAATCTGCATATTCCCATTATAAACCTAACAATGTTTTTTCATCCCCAACTTAGGATGCACTGCTCTCTCTCTCTCTCTCTCTCTCTCTCTCTCTCAATTCAATTCAGTTCAGTTGGCTTTATTGGCATGAAAGTTTCACAATGTTGCCAAAGCATCATATAGAATAAATAAAATAGAATAAAAGCAAAATACATTTTGTCCAATAACTTGGACAGTATATAATATAATTATTAGTAATATATAAATAACAGCAATATATAAATTATTATTATTATTTATTTGACCACATCACATTGTGTGTGTGTGTGTGTGTGTGTGTGTGTGTGTGTTTGTCTAAATCTTACACTGTCCCTCAGGTTGTGGCATGCTGATACATATTGGGCAGCAAGATGTGCCCTGTCCCCTTCTCCTAGGAGTATTTGTAATTTTGAGAGGTCATTTAGGTCTTTAAATTCTGAAGTTTCAGAGTTAAACTTGTTTAAGTAAACATTCCTTATTTCTCTGAATGTTTCACATTTTAGGAGATGGAAATGTAATTGGTTATTTTGTTTTGATCGCCTGTATGGCTCTTTTAAATAATTTGTCGGAGTGATATGGACCGTTATGCGGTCAAGACCTGGATCTACTTCATAGATGTGCGTTTACTTGAAAAATAATTGCGTGCCTTAGAACGTCCGTGAACAAATCAGAATCAAGCATTCAATAGATCCGTGGTAGAATCAAGAATAATAATAAATGCTGTAAAAAAATCAATTTAGGTTAGGCTACTGTTCATTGTTAGTTCATGATACCTAATGCATTTATTTTTATGTTAACTAATAGAACCTAGTGGTAAAATGCAGTTACCTAAAGTCCTAAAAGACTCAAACATTTGGGTGCATGTTAATGTTATTTAACAACTATACATTTGCAGGATGATTCAGATTGGAGGAGCATCTAAGAAACATTTGTTTACAAATCTGCTCATAGGGATAGTCGTGTAACGTTTATCCACGCGATTTATTTAGCTGAATGACTCACTTGGTTTAAAACAACTAAATAAGACACCGGTAAGAAACACAGCTTACCTTTCCCTACAGAGACGAGCGCAAACGGCAACAAAAGTAGTTGCCAAGTCTTCACACTTGTCATCGTCACTGAAGCAGATTTTATGTCACCTATAAACACTTCTCTAGAATATGTGCCTCAACAACTGGCAGAACAGTCACGATACGGTCAAATAAACCTACTCCCAAAGAAACTAAAGATTGAATGGACACGTTCCCGCTACAGCTGAAATGAAATGTAGGCTAGTATTGTCCACGTACAGTTCAAACGGCGAATCGAACACTTTAAAGCAACATTCAGTCATGCCAACAGACAACACACTCACGCCTATTAAGGACCTCTGACGTATTCGTTCTATCCGAGTGTGTTACCGCCTCTTCCAGCGAAATCTCCTCCCCTGAGATGACGCTTAAAATATGATTTAGAAAACATTTATTTATTAATTTATTTGTAAAGAGAGCGCGTGTATTTATGGAAGCCATATACGTTTCATGAACGTTTTCCAAATATTCCATTTTGTATAAACACTAAAATGTCCTGTTTTCTTAAAGTCATAGTCCAGGTTCAATACAAGTTACGCTCAATCGACAGACTTTGGCATAATCTTGATCACCACAAAAATAAATGTTGACCTGTCCCTCCTTTGCTATTATGTTTTTGCTATTGTTATGTGTTACAATCTTAATCAGTATGTGTGTGACAAATCTTAAACAAAGTATGCCTGCTAACAAATTATGAATGATGTGTGTAACTAACTAGAAAATATATGTTAAAACCAAAAACACTAAAAGGATAAGTGAATGTTAAGGTGTGATAAACTGCAGCTGCATTTCTGACACAGGAGAGGCAACATAGAAACAGTTACTACATTGGAAATTCTTTAGGAAAAAACTGATTAGAATGAACCAATGAGAGGCAAGTAATCCCACTGCTGCAAAAACAAACCAACGGAATGATTGGAACTTATCTCTTAGAATATTGGAGATGCCCCGGTGGCAAAAAATAAGCCAATCAAAAGAGTAAAAACCTGAGAACAAAGGAACACACCCTGGGTCAGAAATGTAGAAAAGAAGGGAACACAGGAGAAACGGGGTCTTTTTGAGCGGAGCTTACGGTTGAAGCAGACTAGATCCCCAGCTGGCTGAATTATTTTTGTACTTATTCTTTCTTGTTAATAAATACAATTTTTACTTTGAAAACTTGACTTCGTCTCCTCAAAAAAGAACACGACAGAATGGAAGTGAATGTGGGCCAATCCATACACTTTAAAATACTCACTGTAACAAAAATATAGGCACAAGATGTAAACAATATGTGTGTTAACATGATTTTAGTGTGATAAAATCACTTCCTAAACTTTTCTGTGCAAAGTTACAGCCAATTTTACATCTTCGTTGCCATGACGAAACCCCAAAACAACTGTAAAAATGACAACTTCACTGCTCAAATACTACACCAGTTTTAACAGAAGAATTCAAGTATATAGTGCTTTTATAGAATTATAAGCTTCACATTTATGCTTTTAAATCCTCTAAAAATTGGCCCCATTCACGTCCATTGTAAGAGCCTCACTATAACCTTGATTTTGCTTCTTATTATTTTTTATATTTAAAGCAAAGGACAGACAAATTGAAATGAAATGTTGTGGTAATCAACATTATGACACAAAAGCTGATTGAGCTTTTCTTGTATTCAACCCGGAATATTGCTTTAATGGGAGTAGAACATTATTTAAAAGTTATACCACAACGTTCCTGAAACATTCTCTCAACTTTGTAACAATGTAGCCTACACAAAATTTAAGATTTGTTGATTTGTAGTGTTCCAGTGAGTCATTTTGTTGAATACATATTGTTTTGAATATGTTACAAGAATGTTAATTGTGAACATAGTAAATATGGGGCATTTTGAGGACTTTAAAATAAGAACATTCAAACAATATTGTACTAACATTGTTGCACATAGGAACCATTACCAATCAACATATCCAAACATTGTGAAACATTTATCAAATAAAAAATATTCCTACCATGTTAGCTAAAGTGAAATGTTCCCTATCACTGTATGAACACATAGTTTTGTTATGGTAAGAAATTGTAAAAGTACTGAAGGTCTTGAAAGCAGTCTAGTTTCTATCTTCACATTTAAATGGAATGTATGAGTCACTGTCAGGGTGTTCCCTAACAAGGGCGTCCCTGAATGAGTATTTAATCTGATCTATTGGCTGCCTGTTTACAATTACCATTTTTCTCCATGAGTCCATTATGGTTAATATTTTGCCCTATGTCTATGTTGTAATTGTTAACCTCAGCATGAAGTTTAGAAGTTTATTTTGGACACATCTGTCAGTGTAATGTGTGTAACATGCTTTACTTCAATTTGTTGCTCACCATAGAAACTGTGGTTTCTATTGCTATAGTAACTGTAGGCTACACTTCATCACATAGACCAAGTATTTAAGGACTGGTATTTAAGCCTATGCCTAACCCTTAATAAGCCTTAGTATTAACATAAAACTTCTTGATACTTCAAATATCATAGTATCCAGTCCGATTCAAAACAAAAAATTGTCAACAACAACAATTGTTTATAATTAAGTAATAGTATTGTGTGGAACAAATATTGTTTATGTGGAACGGGTTACTCAATAGGAGCCTCTTTTTGAGAGTGCCACCACCTATAGACAATGTTAATATTACTTCTGAAAAGTTCAGCAAAGTTCAAATAAATAAAGCTAAGCTGAGAAGCCTTAAATCCTATAAGTTCATTGCTTTCAACGTTGAACTTCCACTTTCATCATGAACAGAGAGAGGGTAAAAATATGGTTAAAAAAGTTCAGGCATAAAATTAGCAGAAATGTGCTCTCAGGGCTTATCTCAAAAACACACCCCACACTTTCCTTCCAGGCTTGAACAGAGTGATAATATTTCATTCACTCCTTATTCAGACAATCTTGTGTAAGGGGTCTGTCTTTTCTCCTCTGCTTGTTGATGGTAATAAAGATCCAAATGAAATAAAGTTCTAGAATTCCTAGACAAGTGGTAATGTGTATCAATCATTTATATTTTCCACTACGTAGTAAGGCCCCAAAGTATTTGGACACTCAAGCCACTCTTACATATGTATGAATGTTGTTGCATTAGATAAAAAATATCAAACGAAGTATGCAAACAAGTAAAGCTGACCCTTTCTTTGAATTAATGCCACTTTTCTGAGCCATTTTTCAATTTATTTTAATCATCTAGTGCCAAGGTGATTTCTAGAAGTCAGTTCCCCTAAAATGTACATGTTCGACTAACATTTGACAACCAGAAAATTACAGAAAAACATTTATATTGGGAAGACACACAGGCTTGAGTGAAGTTTAAGATGCCATTTATTTGATAAATGTAAAACAGAAAGCAATGTCTCTCTCTTTGGCGTAGGCCCCGCCCGGCGGTCCGAGGGAGTTGTGCCTGGAACCGTCATGTCCTGCCGGAGATAGGAGGCAGGGGCGAGGAGCCTACCCCCGTGTGGGACAGGGCTCAACTGGTGGTGGTGGGGTGGTGGAGGTTGCCTGTGTTTAGCACACTGAAACAGCAATGTGATAGATTTTGAGCGGACTTATAAAGCAATGGCTTACATGTGATTGGCTAGGAATTACCCAGCTAATGATGTGATGATGTACAGCTGCTAGTCTTCCCGCTAGAACTACGCTGCACTTCCATTTCTGGGCTTAATTTTGAAAAGTAGGCCCATATCAATCTTTAAACAAAATATTTATTTGAATATATAATGTAATGACATCCATTCATTTTTAAGTGTGCTGAAGTGTCCAAATACTTTCTCTGACCATTGTGTAATGGCGACTGTTTTGTTTAAGCATTGACCAATGCAGGGAAAACATTTCATATAACCTTAACAAGAATACAAGTGACCTGCCTTGTAAATTGTGTAATATTCATAAGCAAAAGTTCTGCACACATTAATGACCAGGGTCAGAAATAAAGGGGTGCTCAGGGTCAAAATGCCACCAAAAGTGGCAAAAATGCCCATGAAATTCAAAACGTGGGGGCAAACATGCCCTCATAACTAATTTTATATTGTTTTAATTCTTAGGGATAGAGGTAATACATTCTTTGTCTTAAGCATTTGTGTTCATAAATTCCTTAAATTGATTTAAATGGTTAAAAAAAATGGTCCTCATAAATATAATGTAGCCCCTTACTGTAAAAGTTATTTTCTTATACTGGTGGTAATACTTTTAAATGTATATGACCTATTAGTGACACCTGGTGGATGTATTCTAAATACATGTAAGGAAATATTCCAGGGCAGAAACATTAAGGATTATACAGTATGTAAAGCAAACCCAAATATCTAGCACATGTCAAACATAATGCCTTTCTATCCATCCTCAGCACTGCTTACAGGGTTTTTAATACATTTCTTTGCACTTTATCTGACATCCTCTCTCCGGGGTACTGAGAACTAACATACAGCTGAGCAATCGGCAAATGATACAGTAATGTTCTGCTTAACTCAGCAGAAAAAGTGCAGTTTAGACTGGAGTATTTTTGTACTCTATGCCATTTAAAAATCTGAATTTTGTTATTTTTGACAAGCTATATACGTTTTATTATCTGGACACAGCTAGGCTTGTCATCCCAAGATAAGACATCTTTGTGGAGATGACTTCAGCTGTGCTAATCACTGCCATGGTCACAGTCAATGAATTTCTGAAATTATTTAGCTTCAAGTTCCCTGAAATAAGTTAATTAGTCAAACATTGTTCAATTCTTAATCATTTATAGCTTATCTTTGCACCTGTCTGTGTGTGTGTGTGTGTGTGTGTCTGTGTGTGCCCATTCGTTGTTAGTCATACTGCCTTTTCTCTTCAAAACTCTTAATCAAAAAATCTTAATTAAAATATAAATGAAGCTACAGTTAAATATAGAAATGATATAGTAATTAAGGGATAATACTAATATACTTTGATAACATCATTATTCTAATTCATTATACTGTAGTTCAAATGAGTTGAAGAACTTTAATAAACATAAAAAAAAAAAATTAAAAAAAAAAACGGGAAATGACAAGGCACAGTGACCCTTAAATAAATAAATAAATATTTTTCTTTATAAAACCTTACAACTCTCATGATCTGATTTTTCATCAAATTAACATGGAGAGAACACAAGGACATTATTTTATTTTCAATCTAACTGTCTTAGAAAAATAGCAGAACAAATTTACAGATCTATAATCTTTCTTCTGAGAGAGAGCACTCAGCCAAATGTGTGTGTGTGTGTGTGTGTGTGTATAGGTGCTGTACAATATTTAAACATTTACATGAATCAGACCATATAATATTCAGACCATGGGGATTTAGTTCTCTACAAAGTGAATCTAGGCCTCACTTTTGAATGTCAATATGAGCAAAGTATGTACAGCAAATGACACCAACATTGCTAATATTACGTTTTTGTAACATTTTGTCCAATTTAAACAGTTCATATCTGAAATCAAGCTAAGGTTTCGAAGTCCGTCACATGCACGAAACACATTGTAACACCACCAAAACATGTTGTAAACAATAAACTCATATTAGTAATTAGACATTTTTGAGTATTCATCATTTATATCGAAGCTGTGCTACAGCTGTAAAACAGATATCCTTAACCTGAGGTCATTATCAATAAACACTTCATACAACATATGGAATGGCCACCAGTCCTTTGGTATTGAATGGTCATTTCCAATAGAATTCAGACCTTATAAATTAATCTTGGCCACATTCAAGGCCTCAAAACCTCAATCATCAATAAATCAGCCCTTTCACATACTACCCACAACTGACTATCATGTTTCATTATCAAGCTTGGACAAATAAAACTGGTGATCATTAAGTTGATAGAAGACATTATACCCACAATATTCCATTTGTATTTGTACCCCCCTCTATATCATAGTCTATGTGAATAATTTGGATAAATTACAAAAATATGTCCAAGTCATATTTCACCCCAAAATTAAAAGACAGCAAAAAAGTAAATATATATATAATATTTTGAGCATTTCAATATAATTTTATCACAATTAAGCACATTTTCCCAAAAATCCTCATTACCATAATGCACCTGACAATTTTAATTTCGAGTTTGTTTGTAATTCAGATTATTATTTAACTAGTTATTTGTGTATATACAATTTAATTTTTTATAGATATAGACTTTATAGATATTACTGTTTCATTGTCTGTTAAAGCATGATTTTCTGCAAAGCTGCTTTGAAACGATGTGTGTTGTGAAAAGTGCTTACAAATAAATATGATGAATTATTCTCAATAATGATCAGCAATAGATTCTCATTACTGCAATACAGTTTTACTCTATTATAAATTATGGGCAGTACAACAAATACTACTAGGATGTTGATATGATTACAATTTCAGGTTACAGTAATGAGAATAGCATTTCTTCAAATGCAATTTATGTCTTTCTCTTAATTTTGGAATGAAATATCACCCAGATATGTACTTGACCACTACATAGTACAGTATAGCATCTGATAAATGATGGGTTAATTGCTTGTACTACTTACCTTAGACTTGAGTGAGCTGGACATGGATTTTTTCAGAGGAAAAAAAAATATATATATATATATATATATATATATATATATATATATATATATACCAAATTAAATATGATGTGATAGAATATTCAAAACAGTTGCTACAAGGTAAAACTACCACGGTGCTGAGCATTATTCTGGATCTCTACACTGAAATAAATGTCACAATTTCATAAAGCTACATGGATCTATCTTCATATACTGTACATGTTTTCAATAAATAAACATAGGCTCATTTTCTTGGTATATTAAAGCACAAGTGTCTGGTCATTTGCAATTATTATATTTGGAGTTCAGGGAGTCAAAGATAAGGAGAAAAAGAGAACAGTCTTGGTAAATTCCCTGGTAAAGTCCGCAACTGTGATGACAGTTCTTATTTACAAAGCTTAGAATCATTAGACAGTCTGCACAGGAAAAGGCATGCAACAAAACGAGGAATTTTTGTGTTCTAGTTTGCATGCAGAAAAAAAATATTCTTTGGGGTAAGGACGAGCTTTTGTGACTGAAACAAGACTAAACTTGCAATGATGTTTTGGTGATTGATGTGGCATGTTCCCTTCAATTGCATAAGGAAGGATTGCATTGTGATGTGTCTAGAGAGTCTTTTGTTGTTTAAAATCAGCTGGCACAAAGGAACTTTAAAGAGGCAGTCCAGACAAAAGGAGCTCCATCCGCTTGGCCACAAAACTGCGCGAAATTGCCTCTCAAAATTCTCCAAGTCTGTTAAGATAATAAGTGATGATCTCCAGAACTGCATAAAGACAGTTTGGGGGAAACCTCATGTTTGTATATGTTTGTATATCAGTTCGATTGCTGAAAACAAAGAGCACGAATGTGTATGAGCTCAACTGGTTACCTGAAAAGGCTAAGCATGTGTGAGCCTGATCAGTAACTGGATGGGAGACTTCCCGGGGAAAAACAGGGTTTAAGGCCAGACACATACTCAGACTAAAAGGTGCTGAACATCATTTCACCTCCCAATGTTTGTGACATTAAACGTTATTATGTAGATACTGTAGCTAGCTACTAACATGTCAACAGTTTAGCTAACTTGCTCAGCAAGACTTCAAACTATTGCTCCACCATGACAGTAGTTGAATTGAAAGAGAAAACTGATGTAGAAGGACTGTATGCTAATATCTGCTATAGCGCACCCTTGCGACAACACTGAGTGCATTTAAATGCTTGATCTTATACGGTGTTGGTTACATTACTCAAAAAATTTAATCTGATAGAAATTACTAGTTACTTCTCTAAAATCGTAATCATAATTATTTCATTGATTACTTTACACATTACAATTTACTTTACTTTTAAATAATTTTCTAAAACACTTTTCACAACCTTTGTTTTTTCGCTCAACAAATGTAAAATAATGATTATATTTCCTCCTTGTTAGTTGTCGCACACCCTTCATGAACAGACATATATACGAACATATTAATTCATATTTTAAAGTATTATACATTAATAATATTTAAGAAATATATGTAATCCAAAGTAATATACTGTACTTAAAGTACCTAAATTGAAAATCTGTAACTGTTATCGGATTACAAGAATATTATTCTTTAATTCTAAAATGTATCAGATTAGAGTAATTATTATGTATTAGATGAGCTAATTACTTTGTAATCAGATTACACCCAACAAGTAAACAATGGGTAAGGTCATGTAAAATCCTTAAATGGCATTCCTTTACCGTGGTATGGTCAAAAATGGTTTAAGTAAAAACAATCAGCACACAGATTTAGCTTTGCATGTAAACACCTTTACTGGCGTCTTTACTGGCTTATCAATGTGTGCAAGTTTTGTATACATGTCTGTTTATGCTTTGACTTCAAATGCAGAGAATAACTCTATGATTTCAAAATCTTACGGGTTTCTTATGTAGACATTTTTTTTAATAAGTGGGTGTTTGATAGTTTTCAGCGTATTGCTGTGAATGCGAACACGCTCACTGTGAATGCAATTGCATTGTTACACTTTCAGAAAGCAACGACGCATGAAAATGAGGTTTGAGTTGCTAGAAACATTCATGCATTTGTGTAGAGTATGTTTCAGGCCTCAAAACTTTGATACCCAAGCATCGCAATCAAAATCTTGCATCACTTCCTCATGAGTGAGAATGCGAGTGTAGCTAGGGAACCTCCAAAGGCTATTGCTTAGAGGACTCAAGCTGTACAGGACTAGATTTGCCGCATGTCATCTTTACTGCTATCCCAGTCACTTCCTCTTTTTTTGTTTTCTTTCTTGTCTATTATCCAGACCATTATTTTATCATTTTCCTCTTTTGGATCCCTCAATGATCTTTTATCCTTTGAGTGTTTACTCTTCCTCTCTATCTCTTTGCTTGATACGTGAGTGCCACTATATTTTGTTGTTTACTTCCTTTGGCTGTTTTTCAGTTCTGCGTCCCATTTTGGGTCAATCTCCAGTCTCATTTCACTTCCTTCCCATTTTTTAATCTTCTCAGGGTCACTTTTCCTGTGGATAGCCCTTGGTGTCCCCATCATTCAATGTTCCTCTTTCCTTCCTTGCCCATCATCAACTACCACTTCCTGTTTTTCGTGCATGGACTCCTAAGGACTGATTGAGTGACTCTGTTGGTTGGACTTCCTATCCTTTTTGGAGTCCCGAGAGCTTAGTTATAGGTTTTCATTGTAGCTGTGACTTTTGTCTTTGGCTATGGATGGGCTTTTGGATTTTGTAGTATCTCCAAGATAAAGGAGGTTCTCTGCAGAAAGACTCTTGATGCGTCGTTGCTTTGAGGCGTTGGAAGAGCTGGAGATTCATGGTTTGGCAAGCTTCACCCTGATACTGTCTTTAGGCCACAGATCCTAGTGAGTGATATCTAAGGAGGCATGAGAACGGGCCATGGACCTTGGCAGGTCTGATGTTCTCTTCTTCTGAGGAGGATGAGGGATGAAGGAAAGGAGACCTGTGGAGAATGTTTGAAGTTTTGGATCCCTGTTTGTCAGGATAGTCTCCTTGAGAACCTACATACAAAAATATTTTTAAAATCTACATCTGTTGCTCAATCTGGAATAAAAATACCATTATTCATTAAATTGGATTTGTACTTTTACTGAAAGAAAATTTGCCACGATGGCACCACAATGCTGGGGTTTGTAGCGTGTTTCTTAGCAGTTGCTAAGGTGTTATGGGTGGTTGCTATGGCACTGCTAGTTGGTGGCTAAAGTGTTCTGGGTGGTTGTTTGCAGGCCCAAGTCAAAACAGTCCACACCCAAGTCTGTGTGACATCCTGGTCCCTAGATATGTCTCAGGTCCCTCCTTAGATTGAAATCTAAATTATTTTCTTCTTTTTATTGCCTGTTTAATTAAAAAAAGTAATATTACATCTCTCTTAAAGAGATTTGAGGTATCATTCATGTCTATTGTTTATTGTTTAAACTTTGAAAATCAGAACATCTAAGAAAATATGTGTGTTTTATTGCTTGTTTCTGGTTTCTTGTAATAGTAATTACGAGCCAACCCTTTCTCCCTGCTGTTGTGACTGCAAAGAGTTTTCTCATCAAATCTGCAGACTAGGACAACACCGCAAAGAAGTCTATAAAGTATAAAGAGCAAAAAGAGCACAAACAAAGTCCAATTACCAAAAAAAGAAAAGATGACCAAAAGGAAAGCAGGCTGTTAGTGATGGTGCTCCTGGGGGTAGTAGCACACCGCAGAAGAGCTTACACAACCTGTACAGAAGAGAGAGAAAGAAAGAAAGAAAAGATATTGAAGCAAGCAAACCCAAGGTCTTCTTGTTACGCATGTGCTTGTGTTTGTGGTGATGTGAATGTATATTATAACTCACTGTTTTCAGATAAGAGGGCTTGTGGTCGCAGTAAGAGTAGCACTTTGTTTCCTCCAGCTTGGATGAGTTCAATGGCTCTAGTGTGACTGATGCCTTGTGTCTGTTCCCCATTAATCTCCACTACCTGATCTCCTACCTGAGGACATAGTGGAAACATTATTGCTATGTAATTGTTTCAGTAACTTGGGTGGTATGGTCACTAGTTCAAACAGGCCAATAATCTGATGAATTACTTTCTGGATAGTAGTAGACAAGACTATTGGTGATGCTGATAATCATGCCCACTTGGAATTAAAATTAAATTCAATGTATTTCTTTATTATATCAGCCACGGGCAATCTTGTTCACCAGATATTGGCATCAACATCTACAAAAAAAAAAAAAAATAAATAAATAAAACCTAGCAGTATCTGTTGATCATTAACGTAATATTTTTGTATGTAATTTCCCTTTCCTTTGATGTGGCCTTAAAGAAAGGGGAAATACTGAATATTTCTTGATCTCTTAAGATTTACATTAGCATGTCAATTGGCCCATTTCATTCTAAGATAAATAGAAAATGGTCATTAAACTAAATGATGAGGGTTTTTGGTGCACAAAATTAGACTGAAGGGGAAAAATTATTTAAAAAGTATGATACAGCCCCTTTGACGATAAAGCCAACATCTCTTTTCGTTTTGCTGTTGTACTATACAGCACAGATGTGTGAAGATGTTTGTGATGAAGCCTGTGATATTGATTATGATTCTTCAGCTACCAAGAAAACTGTAATATTCTCATCTTCATTTAACACATTTTATTTCATAAAATGCATATGTAGGTCCTACCTGATTTTTGGGCTATATTTATTATTATAAGGGATATCTGATCACTAACACCACATTGTGGACCCACATATGCATTTTATGAAATAAAATGTGTTAAATGAAGATGAGAATATTACAGTTTTCTTGGTGAATGGATTTAAATCCATTCAGCAGATATTTCCACAAATTCAGTGCTCAAAATAATGAAAATATCTGAATATTCCGACAGGGCCTGAGCACAGATCCAATGTGCGAGTTATTAAAGGTGTGGTGCTGTACTAACGTGTATCCTGCCATCCTGTAAAGCAGGGCCATCCTCAGCCAGCCGCAGGATGTAAAGGCCCATGTTATACTCAGTTCCTCCTCTAAGACTGAAACCAAAACCACGAGGACCCCGCTCCAACTCAACCGCAATACAGCCCTATGTTGGAAAAAGTGTATTCTTATAAAGTGACTCAAGTTCAACCCTCAAGGAAACCTCTTTAATTGTGTGATGTAAAGCATGACTCTTGCCTGTTTGAAGTTGGTGACACACAGTGTTCCCTGCTCACCAATGGGAAGAGCTTTATACTCCGTCCATGTAAGCTCATCCCTGATCTCGTCCATGTCCAAAATATACCTGCACACATAAACACACAAACAGTTTAAACCATAATCATAGCAAAAGCCCTCCAGAAGTAATTAGAGCTTAATTTGAACTTATCTATGGTTGTAGAATTTGACTACCCACATTTCAGAGCACATGTATGAGCAAATTTCAGACTGATTTAAATTAAGTTAAAAGCAGACTGTACCTCTCGTCCTGAGTGGTGGATTTCAGAATCTTGTGCTGTGGTGCGGGACTTTGTTTGGCTGAGCTGGCTCCTGAGGGCGGGCCTTTGTACTCTACACAGCCAATCAAAACAGATTTTCATAAAGTCATTTAAAATAAAACAAATTTCAGGAATTTAAGTAAACACGAAATGGCATTCAAGACCCATTTTACTTCGGTAATTTTTTTGTAAGTGAAACAGGATACTCAACAAGAAAGAAATGTAGGGTGGACCTGATTTTATCCATCAGCATTTGATTATGAATTTGGGTGTTCCTACCAGCTGGTACTAGGAAATTATCTTTGGTGGGGCACTTGCATACGTGGGATGGAGTACCACTTGATCATTTTGCTGTCAGTTAGGGCAAGGAAATCAGAAGTTTCTGGGGTAGCTTCAGGAAAACCCCCCTAGCTCCCCCTTAAACCCAGCCATGGAATGGAGTCAGACCTGAATGTGACTTTACAGGGGACTCTAGAGGGCTACTCACTTTTGAGGACACTTTTTGACTGGGTTATTGAGGCTGAAGTTCAAGTTTACTGTACCTTCAATAGAATCTCACCATATCCATATGGTAAAGCTTTATTTTTTATCTAAAAAGATCTAACCTTATTATATAAAGTTGCTGGCTCGATTTGACAAAGACTGCTTAAAGGAGCCTGTCTCTAAATGGCCATTTGCTTACATTATTTTCCCCACCTGCATGGCCTAAGTGACATCAGATGAAAGGGAAAGCAGTTTCAGAGGTAGAAGAAGATACTACATTTTGATGGAAGATAATGAAGAATCATTTTATTTCTTTGACGTAATGTGCACTGATAAATGGTGCACAATAAGACCAGGAATGTGTATTGAGAAAGTAAATGGGATCAGTATTGATTTCATGTTGACTTTAAATATTTGAATTTAAACATTTGAATTTAAACAGCGTCTTAAAATGAAAGGTGCTGTAAGCAATTTTAGCATTCTGAAGCTTCCACGTGACTGAGCCGTTGAATTAGACAAGCCCTTTGTTCCAAAACCCCACCCTCCAAATATATTTTTGAGACCAAAACAGAGCAAAAGAGCAGCATGGTTTGTTCTTGTGGCTGTCAAATTCAACAGTGGCACAATAGCACCCTCAACTGACAAACAATATTAGTTCTAGCCTCAATGATCCGCTTCAAATACAACACTATGAGAACGAGCAAAATGACTGACGGGTTAAGGCGCCAATGTCTTCAGACACATTTTTGTTTGCTGTTTACAAATTCTACAGCTGTCACATAGACCAGTGAGATATCTCAGGACACTTATTTAATTAATATCTTTAAGTGAGTAGGAAAGGTTTTTGCATACTTTTCCATGAAAAAATTGTTTACAGCACCTTTAACAATTTTATTCACGTATTCATACATATTATCTAATATACTGAACATCTTAAAAACAACTGTGACGAGGAGGGCTGGGCCAGGCCGTGAGTGTGCATGGCTGGCCCCCAATTGGACTAATCTGCCAAGGAGAGGTCGAATGCGGCAGTTCGGGAGAGAGAGAGCCACACGTAGCTGCCATGTGTGTTTATGTTTGTGTCTTTTTAAGTTTTGATTAAACATTATATTGACTGTTCAGCCGGTTCCCACCTCCTCCTTGCCCACTTTATCCCTGTTACATTGGTGCTGAAACTTGAGGAGGAGGGAGGCGCTGTCGTGGAGTCCTCGCCAATGCTATATGACCAAAGGAGAAGCCGCGGCCGTCTGCCGGGGAATGGAAGAGTCGCGGCCTTCTGCCTGGTAATGGAGGAGTCGCTGCCAGCCACCAGGACATGGAGGAAGTGCCGCCATCCGTGAGGAGAGGAGGGGCTCTCGTCCGGCCACCAGAAACAAAGGGGAGTTCCATCCACCACGGGTAGGAGGACTCGCTCCGGTCTGCCCGGATAGGAGAGGCTGTCGTCCGCCAAAGGGTGGAGGAGAGGTTGAGGACCAGGCGACAGCGTGTCTGGGAAACGGCGAGCAATTTTTTTTCTCTCTCTCTCTCTCTCTCTCTCTCACTGTCACTCTGCCTTGCTCTTTCCCTCTCCCCTTTTCTCTCCCCTTGTCTCCCTCACAGGTCTCGAAAGGCAGGGAAAACCTGCCTGGTGTACATCACGCCGGGGGTTTCCTGGCCTGAGGCAGGAGTGTGACAAGGAGGATGGCTAATTAGCCGAGGAGTGGGATAGAGCTGAGCCAGATGCGGCAGTTCGGGAGAAAGAGAGCCAGATACAGCTGCCACGTGTGTTTATGTTTGTGTCTTTTTAAGTTTTCATTAAACATTATTTGACTGTTCAGTCAGTTTCCGCCTCCTCCTTGCCACACATAAATAATTGACCCTTGGGTAATAATTGCTTTAATTGACCCTAACAAAGCGTTTGATTTAAATATGTGTGAATTATTGGTATCAGATTTCACTGTGGTTATTAGCATTTAATTTGAAGCTACACTATTTCCCTAGTGTGTCAAATCAAAGCATATATGCGACTGTATGAATGGGACATTTGATTACTTAACTCACCATCCTCTGGAACGACAGTGAGTGTGACGGAGTTCCCAGCATCTTTGATAAGCTGAACAATGTCGTTGTGCGAGAGCTCTATGATGGACTGACCGTTCACAGCGCATATGCGGTCACCCACATTCAGCAAACCGCAGCGATCCGTTGGACTGCCTTCGATTATACGTCCAATCTTGTGAGGAATCACTGCAATACACACTTAAAAAAATCACTTAGCAGCATTGAAATTATTGTGTGTTTTATCGTGTAGTTTATTGACAAAGTGAATTAAAGAATTCATCCTTCATACTTAGCAAAGGGTCAAGTAGCACCCTGAGTGATAATGTGGTTTGTTGTAATGCTACAATACCTAATCTTTGTGCCAACAATGTGTGCATTTGCCAGTCTACGTTGGATCGTGCATGAATGAATTTGTGTCACTGACATGTGCTCTTACCTCCAGGTGGCGGTTTGCTCTTTGAGGTCAGAATGACAAAACCAAAGCCCTCATTATCTTTACGATGGAGTGTGATATCAAACGACTCCTGGTCCTTGATGCGTGGCACCTGGATCCGCGGAATCCGAGGTGAGCCATTCACAAGGGTCAGAGCCATGTTCCCAAGATCCTCTGAGGCATCTTTAGTGGAAAAGATTATATGGACTGACCTTTAATGAAAGCTTTTCAGGGAGTTATTTATATTTAAGATCTATTTTTTTTATTTCCAAGCCCTGCCAGTCTGCAAAGCCCCACCTCTGTAAATGACCTTCCTGCGAACCGAGAGGAGCACTTGTCCATTGCGGGCTGCGTTAGTCATCAGATCCAGAACTTGTTTGTGAGATTTCCCTTTAACTGTGATGCCATCGATGCCAATCAGCTCGTCTCCGGCCCTCAGACGGCCCTCTTTCTCTGCCGCCCCCTGGGGAATGATGGCACCAATATATACCTAATGGGAGGAGATGGATATCTAGTTTTAGAGCCAAGACAGAAAGTCGATCCTCTAATAAATGACATAAATACAGTGCATGAGTATAATTATTCAGTGATGTGGTTACTGTGGACTCACTGGCTGTTCTGCGCCCTCTCCGCCCAGCACACGGAAGCCAAACCCTGACTCCTGATCTCTCTTAATGAACACATCCAACTCTTTATAGTGAGGTACTGCAGGAAGAGACCCTACAAGACCACAGTTATTTGGAGGCACCGTAAACAAACTCGTACAAAGAAGAAACCAAATAATAATTTCACTAATAATAAATAATGTGTAAAAGCAATAATAGCAACTGCTCCACTATAAACAGGTCCATTCCGTGTCGTTTAATTGAATTACAAATTAAAGAGATAGTTCACCCAAAAAAACAAGAGAAAATATTCAGCAGCTGGTCTTTTCCATACCACAAAAGTGGTTGGCAATTCAGGCTGTGAAGCTAAAAAAGGACAATAAAAAGTATCATAGTAGTCTGTGCAACTCTTGCACTATATCCCAAGTCTTCTGAAGCCATATGATATCTTTATGTCAGGTACAGATAAATGTGCAATTTTTCGATGTTAAATTACATAACTTTTAATATTCAGTGCAAGATAATTCCACCCTTAATATGCACAGAAAACTATTAGTAAGCCATTTATAGATTGATTCCTCTTAAAAGTGTTTGTTTATCCTATTGTATGAGTTTGGGGTGTGACTATGTTTCTCCATCATTATTTTTTATATTCTATTAGGTGTTTCTAGTGCCACAGAAACTACACGTGTCAGCTTCAAATCTCAGTGAATTCTGTCATGGTACATTTATGGTACTTTTTTATTTCATTTTGGATCTTGACAGCATAAATCACCATCCACTTACATTGTATGGAAAATAACAGCTTGAATATTGTGCTAAATATCTTCTTTTGTGCTCTACAGAAGGAAAAAACAATAACACAGGTTTTGAAAAAACATTAAGTAAATGTGAGTAAATAATAACAACATTTGAGATGATTCCCTTTAAATACACATTGCAAAAACAACAATTTAGCAAAAAGCAACTGACTGGGGCCACGTCCGCAGTAATCCATTTAAGTTTGAAAACTCTGTTTTCAGATACCAAAAGTACTGTATGCAGTTATGGAGGTGGAGGAAAATGCATTCTGTGCTAAACTGGATTCCAGGAATAATGGCCTGTGCTAAACTGGATTCCAGGAATAACACACTCCACACTAACATAGTTTAGCATAAAAGAGATTCCCTAAGAGATAAAACTAACCTATGCTCTCCGGCAAGGCTTTGGGTTTATTGTAGTGGAGTGAAGCATCTTGTTTTGGTGAGCTGCATGGCAGTGTGTTTGCGTGATAGGTCAATGCCGGGGGTACCATGATGTCATGGTAACGGTCCAGAGTCTCTGTGCTGGCACTCATTCCTTGTCTCTGTTGGGATAAAAGGTGAGAGTAGACGCTTTTGAGACCATTTCACAAAATGACCAGGAAAGCGCACAAAGATATGGACTCTATCAATCAGTATCTTCAGATGGAATGCCAGTTAATGCACAAATATATAATTTTTATATTTTAAGTGTAATTTTCCTTTCTATAACAGGTAACAGCAGATACAGAAACATAATTATTAACATACAGCTCGAGCCTTTATGGACTGTTTTACAGGAAAAAGGAAGATTCCCATAATTCATATGCAAATAAAGTCTGTCTAACAGCCTTCTTGTTAGAAGGGATTCATATACAAACATTGTGATTAAGATCTTATCATTCTTTCAGGAAACCCATAGGAAAATGAAGCCCAACACATGAATTTGAGATGGACATTATGTCAGTGATCATGTAAATGTTAGCTACATTTGTGCGCTTTGTTAATATATACGTATATACACACATGTGCACAATCGTTGCCATTGGGGACCCTGAGAGAGGTCATAGTGTAATTACTGTAAAAGATGGTTTACATTAGAGGTAGATAGATATGCCGATAGTTGCATTTTGGAACTATCAGTTACCAGATGACATCTATGCAGGTAGTTGCAATAGATTATTATATTTTTTTCATTGTGTCTCTATCTGCATATCTTGTGAATAATAATACAACTGTCAAACATTTCAAAATAAGGGTCCCTTGAGAGTTTTGGGTTGCTTATTGTTAAAAATCCCTCAATATGCACCAAATATTTATTATTGGGATTTTGGTTGCACAATAAACTGTATCAGGGATTTTATAAATTTTTGGCTCTTGTAGCATCTACATGTATGTCCATGCCCATCATAGTAAGTAAAAACTACGATTTATTACATTCGATAAATACATTTTTAAAACTATTCTACCACCTTAGTTATCTGTATTGGCAAAATCCACTATCGGTCGACCTCTAGTTTACATATGTACATATTTTTGCCAATTTACTGCCTCTGGTTTTTACTGTTTTTTTAAAGCTTCCAGTTTAACTAGATTTTTACATTTTATGAAGAAAATCAGTGGTTCATGCCCATGCAAAACTCACAGCCAAAATACTATGGTGTTTTGGATGGTTGCCAGGGCATTGCTGTGTAGTTGTTAGAGTGTTGTGTGGTTGCTAGGTGGATTACAGAATCCACCTCAAGAGTCTCTATGATATCATGGTTCTAAGAAATGGCTCCTTCAATATCAATCAATGTGATTTTTTTAGTGATACTTTTTCTTAGCAACCACCATAACTTATATGAGAAGCATGTGTTAAATTACAATATATGCACATATCGTAGGCAGATAACCGATTAATCAGACTATAGTTTTTATTTATTATTTTTATTTATTTATTATTTAAACAGAGGCTACAAGAGCCCATAAAATTGCCCATAAAAATCCCATATGCAGCTTATTGTGAAACCAAAATCCCAATAATGGCCTGAAGAAAATAAAAAATAATTGGTGCATTATGTGTCTTAAAATGTAAAAAAGCCTGAATTACACCAGGGACTTTTATTTTGAAATGACAAACTTGGCTCCTTTACAGTTCTCTATATGTAAGTGTTTACCAAATTAAGTTTGTTCTATTCTATATAAATTTACCAGATAATGGTTTTTGTGTATATTTCACCAGTTGAGGTTTAATGAGGAAAATGGTTTATTATTATTTACAAGATTTTCAAGAACTGTACAATCCTTCAGCGCCGGCCACAAAGGTACACAGAGGAATAAAATATACATTGGTAGCCAAAAGTTTGGAATAATGTAGAGATAATGCTGTTTTGGAAGGGATTGTTACTTTAATTCACCAAAGTGGCATTCAACTGATCACAAAGTATAGTCAGGACATTACTGATGTAAAAAACAGCACCATCACAATTTGAAAAAAGTCATTTTTGGTCAAATCTAGACAGGCCCCATTTCCAGCAGCCATCACTCCAAAACCTTATTCTTGAATAATCATGCTAAATTGCTAATTTGGTACTAGAAATTTGGTACTAGAAAATAACTTACCATTATACCAAACATTTCTGAAAGCTATTTGGTTTGTTAAATGAAGCTTAACAATGTCTTTGAATTGTCACAGTATGCAAAGTCAATATTAGGTCAAAACATTAAGTTTTCTCTAGAAACTCGTCAGTCAATCAATGTTTTTAGGAATGAAGGTTATATACAATGCTTGAAAATGCCAAAGAACTGAAGATTTCATACAAAGGGTGTACACCTCAGTCTTCAAAGACAAAGGACAGCTGGCTCCAACAAGGACAGAAAGAGATGTGGAAGGCCAGATGTACAACTAAACAAGAGGATAAGTACATCAGAGTCTGGCGATGAAGGCGATTTGGGGCGTACAGCGGGCTCGGTTTTGCCGGGTAAATCCCCACACACCACCCGCCCCCCAGCACGCTCGTTTGCTTCCGTTCGGGCTCGAGGTGAGAGCGGCTCGCCTCACGGGTAGTCTGTTTACTCCCTCGGACCCGTGAAATGGATGACGATTTCGCCGCTGCATCGGAGAGTGTCAAAGCGGCATCTGATGCTGATGACTCGACTGGGCTGTAAACTCCGGGTCTGCTTGTCCAGTCTGAGCCTGATGCCCAGATGTCCGCTATGCTTGCCCGGACCGCCTGGCTCCTCCGCTCTCACTACAACGGAGGAGCGGCTCCAAGCTGTCTCCACCCTGCATGCCATGCCCCCCTGCAATCCACCAGGCCAAGGCACTTGAAGATCTGCACTTGGGTAGTTCTGATCCTGATGTGCTGCAGGAACTGCACTCAATGACCGATCATGCCCCCCAGGGCCACGAAGGTCACAGCGCCGCACTCGGATGGGCGATGGCTATCCTCGTGGTCCAGGAGCGTCATCTATGGCTGGACCTGGTCGAGATACGGGAGGTAGACAAAGCAAGCTTTCTCAACACCATCGTCTCCTAGCTCGGCCTATTCGGTCACATCATGCCCCGCCGCTGTACCAGCGCGGGCCATGCTCCGTCTGCTCGCCTAGGTCATCCCTCTGCGGCTTCCAAACATCAGGCAGCTCCGCTTCAACCTGGGCCCAGCTCTTGGGCCCAGCTCTCGGGCCCAGCATCGAGCGTCCCGAAGGAAGCGCACGCCCCCCGTCTCCCGAACGTCCTCGAGGACCCAGAAGGCTCCCAAGTGTTCCTGAGACGGACGACCCTGGGAACTAGATGTTTGCTCTGGAGCTAGTAAGCAGACCACTCCGTCCCCCGGTGGCTCTCTCCCTGGGTGGCATGGCACTGCGGCATGCACTGTGTGATCATCACCCCCGCCTGCTGCCAGACTTTCAACCCCAGGACAGACCTCTGTTTTCTGCGGACAGGAGTCCCCCTACAGTAGGTGTCCCGACTCGTTCTGGTCACCACAGACGCCTCCAAACAGGGTTGGGACAACGTGTGCAACAGGCACGCAGCCTCTGGCTCCTGGAAAGGGCCCCTGCTGCATTGACACATCAACTGTCTAGAGTTGCTGGCTGTATTTCTTGCCTTGCGGAGGTTTCTCCAGCTAATTCGGGGCTAGCACATCTTGATCCGCTCAGACAGCACCGTAGTGTACATAAATCACCAAGGTAGCGTGCGCTCACGTCATATGTCACAACTCAAGTCGCAGCGCGCCGCTCACATCCCGGGCAACCTCAACACGGCAGCGGGTGTGCTGTTGCGACTAGGTACACTCAGCGTAGAGTGGAGGCTCCACCCCCAGGCGGTCCAGCTGGTTTGGGAATGGTTCGGATGGATCTCACGCTCCTCGCGACCTCGCAAATTGGTGTTCTTCCCGGTCCGAAGACCCGCAGAGATGCGCAGTTTGGTCAGTGCTTTCATGCCTGCAAGAGAGGTTGGAGGGGAGGCTGTCCCCCTCCAACTTGAAGGTGTATCTTCGGAGGCTGTCTCGGCCCACCATGACGCAGTGGACGGCAAGTCCTTGGGCAAGCACAACTTGATTTTTTTAGGTTCCTTAGAGGCACCCGGAGGCTGAATCCCCAGGCCGTGCCCGCCCCCTTATGGGTTCGAACACACCCGACGAGAAGTGTGACATCCTCATGGGCACTGGCCAATGGCACCTCCCTAGCAGACATATGCAGAGCAGCGGGCTGGCCAAATCCCGATACCTTTACGAGATATTACAATCTCAGGGCTGAGTCGGTCTCGTCCCATGTTTTCTCCGGTACGAGCCGGTAGAACTCGTTAACGAGTCGATCATGTGCGCTCTTATCCCAGGAGATCCCACTAACTCGGCTCCCTGGGTGACTCCTCCTTAGCCCTCTGGGCCACGAATTCAGCAGAGGAATGCCCTGACCAGACCCACTACGGGTACAGAAACTACTCTGTACTGGAACAGGCGCTCCACAGGACGGGCCCCTGTGTGGATTAATCCCCGTGTGTATTTTCTGCGGTACGTTCCCCTTGCGAGTGTACCCGCGTCTCCCTTGGGCAGTCCCCGCTGACCCCCGGTCGCCATGTTGTAGCAACTCCTCCCTCTCGGTAGGTAGGACCTACCAACGCGCCATTTTCCACATGTGGCCTGAAAACCCATGTGATGTATTCCGCCACTCTTACCTCCCCTGGCCTAGGCAGGTGTGGTCTCCGCGGGGTCTTTTCCCCCTTAAAGAATAGGAGTTGGAAAAGAACGCCTTCCCCGATGTGTGTGATAGCGTTGTGATGGCCCCAGCCGCTTTAACTCTATGCGAGAAACATAGAGAGAGAAAAGGCGTGGCTTGCTCCCATGCTTTGCAGATCGCCTTGTGAATTTACCAGATAACTTAAAAGGTGAAACTAATATATTATATAGACTCATTACAAGCAAAGTAAGATATTTCAAGCCTTTATTTGATATAATTTTTATGATTATGGCTTACAGCTTATGAAAACCCCAAATTCAGAATCTCAGAAAATTTGAATATTACATGAAATCAATAAAAAAAAAGGATTTTAAATACAGAAATGTCGGCCCTCTGAAAAGTATAATCATGCATATGTACTCAGTACTTGGTTTGGGCCACTTTTGCATTAATTACTGCCTCAATGCGGCGTGGCATGGATGCTATCAGCCTGTGGCACTGCTGAGGTGTTATGGAAGACCAAGATGCTTCAATAGCGGCCTTCAGCTCTTCTGCATTGTTTGGTCTCATGTCTCTCATCTTTCTCTTGGCAATGCCCCATAGATTCTCTATGGGGTTCAGGTCAGGCGAGTTTGCTGGCCAATCAAGCACAGTAATACCATGGTCATTGAACCAGGTTCTGGTACTTTTGGCAGTGTGGGCAGGTGCCAAGTCCTGCTGGAAAATGAAGTCAGCATCTCCATAAAGCTTGTCTGCTGAAGGAAGCATGAAGTGCTCTAAAATGTCCCGGTAGACGGCTGCGTTGACTCTGGACTTAATAAAGCACAGTGGACCAACACCAGCCGATGACATGGCTCCCCAAACCAACACAGACTGTGGAAACTTCACACTGGACTTCAAGCATCTTGGATTGTGTGCCTCTCCATTCTTCCTCCAGACTCTGGGACCTTGGTTTCCAAATGAGATGCAAAATTTGCTCTCATCAGGAAAGAGACCACTGAGCAACAGACCAGTTCTTTTTTTCTTTAGCCCAGGTAAGACGCTTCTGACGTTGTTTGTTGTTCAGGAGCGGCTTGACAAGAGGAATACGACATTTGAAGCCCATGTCCAGGACCCGTCTGTGTGTGGTGGCTCTTGATGCAGTAACTCCAGCCTCAGTCCACTCCTTGTGAAGCTCCCCCACACATTTGAATGGCCTTTTCCTGACAATCCTCTCCAGGCTACGGTCATCCCTGCTGCTTGTGCACCTTTTTCTTCCACACTTTTCCCTTCCACTTAACTTTCTATTAATGTGCTTTGATACAGCACTTTGAGAACATCCAACTTCTTTTGCAATTACCTTTTGAGGCTTTCCCTCCTTGTGGAGGGTGTCAATGATGGTTTTCTGCACAACTGTCAGGTCAGCAGTCTTCCCCATGATTGTGAATTCAACTGAACCAGACTGAGAGACCATTTAAAGGCTCAGGAACCCTTTGCAGGTGTTTTGGATTAATTAGCTGATTAGAGTGTGACACTTTGAGCCTACAATACTGAACCTTTTCACAATATTCTAATTTTCTGAGATTCTGAATTTGGGGTTTTCATAAGCTGTAAGCCATAATCATCAAAATTATATCAAATAAAGGCTTGAAATATCTTACTTTGCTTGTAATGAGTCTATATAATATATTAGTTTCACCTTTTAAATTGAATTACTGAAATTAATGAACTTTTGCACGATATTCTAATTTTTTGAGTTTCACCTGTATATCGGCAACTATCAGCAGAGATTTGTGCTGATAACCAATATTTACAAAATGCAACAATTGCCACTGATTAATCTGTAAAGGCGATTTATCAGTCTATCTCTACCATAATTACTATAAACCATATGGTTAACGATTAACATTTTTATCATTGTTGTACTGCCTGAGGTTCTCAGTTTGTGTATGGTCATGTGACTGGTCTAATTTTCAGATTCAGACGAAATTTCATCAGCAAAAATTCTGCTATTTCCCCATGTCTACTATTATCATACTCACAGGTCTTAAACTCTTCACAGGCGATGTCTTACCTAGAACACATGAAATCAAAGTGAGAGACATAAGGGTTTTGAAGAAAAATTATTATATAAAAAGGCACTGATCATCATCATCAGGATGAAAAAACTTTAATGTCCAACTGAGATAGAAAGTTTTCAGACCTATTACAAAGCCAGCATTGCATGCTTGCTGCCTCTCAAAGATGAAAAAGGCATGAGAATACATTGTTTCAGTGCTACATTATTCATTTCAATCCATCAAGCTAAAAAACAACTCAAAGAGGCCACGTCATTCAAATGCTTCAAAGCTGGGCATTTGTGGGGAGTTAATCATGAGACATACATCATCCAGCAGCCATTAAAGATGGGTAGAATAAATGTACATAAGACAAATATGGTGATGGATAATACAGATAAATCCTTCAGAGAGAGAGAATGAAAGTCATGCATAAAATAATAATGACTGAGCTACTATTCCATCTGTCAATACCAAACCCACACCATTTTTTTGTTTGTTTTGTTTTTTACTTTCTTCGTGTTTTTCAATCTCTTTCATTCAGTTCCATTGATTGGTGCGACTTCCATCGAAGTCATGACTAAACAACGAATGAAGAAGCTCAGTCCACCTTAAATGGTTAATGGAAGTGATTAAAGAATTATATTGCTCTTTTTATCTCTTTTACCTTTCCATTGCAGAGTAGTAGTGATATTAGTATCATATACCTAGGTATGATATACCTAATTTCAAAGCCAACTAGTCGGTGGGTTGCCAGAACAACTAAACAATTAATTCAGTTGATGAGTGTCGTTTTCTTTCCTGAGTATCAATAGGTAATATGACTATTACCTATTGATACAGCAAGTTTTAATGGAACATATAAAAGGGCTTGACTTCCATTTTTAAATAGCTAATAGACATTAGTAATGTCACAGCCATTAACAGTGATTTGCTACTTGCAAGTAGGTTAAAGGTGGTATAAGGCGGAGGGACATTCTCAATCTAGAAAGCATTTGATTCCAAAAAGATTTGTGTGCAGAACGTCAATAATATTTTAGGGTTAATTACTGGAAGGAAAGACTGTAAATTTTATCAGCTAAGTGACATTTGTCAACATTTAGGAGTACGATGGATGGATGGATGGATGGATCCTGAACATCCACTCTGATCTAAACACAAATTATGAATTCTCAGCCAGCCCCACAAAGTGGGTGCAAAAAGTGTGAAGGGCTCTCTTGCCTGCCAACTGTGTCAGAAACAACAGTCTATCATTCTTACATAACTCTCTTGTGAGGGAGAGAATCACACCTCCAGCATGATCACCGAGAGGGGGAGAAGAGGAAAACAAGAGATGCTAAATTATGAGGTGGAGGAAAAAAATGGTACTGACTTCTCACCTGCTGAAGAATGGAGAGATAACCAAGAAATTGCAAGACCTTGCAGCAAATGTTGTGTTTTGGAAGCTGGTTTGCTGGTGTCAACACCAGACTTTGTATCTAGGTTAAAGGGATAGTTAACCCAAAAATGAAAGCTCTGTCATCATTCACTCACCCTCATATCGGTCCAAACCTCTATGACTTTCTTCTGTGGAACACAAAAGGAGATGTTTAGCTAAATGTCCTGGCTGTGCTTTTTTATAAAATGAAAATTAATGGTGACTGTGGATGTCAAGGACCAAAAATGGCAAAAAAAAGAAAAAAAGAACTATGAAATACTCAAAATGATTTGGGCGATGCATTCCAAGTCTTTTGAAACTGTCAGTCAGAAACTGAAGTTGTTATTCAATGTTAGAATGATATCTGACCGGAGCATGGTATTTAAGAGCTGCATTCGTGGGCAAGATTTTTGTGAAAAACAACAGAAATTTCACTTTGTTCCACACACAAAGCAATCACATGTCTTCAGAAGACTTGGAATATAGTGCATGAGTAATGTGGGCAACTTTTAAAATACTTTTATGATATGTTTGCCCTTTTTGGAGCTTGACAAATGAAGTCATTTTGAACTAAAAACTCCTATATTGTTCCACAAAAAAAAAAACATCATATTGGTTTGGAACAACACAAGAGTAAATAATGACATAATATTTAGTTCTGGGTGAAGTACTCAATAAAGTAACACCACTGTGCCTCACCTGAACATGTCTTTTAAACACAGGAAATCCTATGATAAGTTTACTGTAAGCTGCTTTGAATAAACATCTGCTAAATGAAGTCTGCTGATTTACTAAACCCTTGCATTTGTCCTCTACGTACCTGCAAAGCACCATCCTCATTGAAATCAATGGATTTGCAGTGTTCTCTGATGCAGTGTAAACCTATCTAAAGGGCCTTTCACACTTAGCCTGTTTTTGCATCCTGTTTTTCAATAGTTTTCTTATGTAAACATGCGCTAGATGGACATATTTGATCGTTGCGCCACGTCTTGCTGTTTATTCTGGTTCTTGCACAGGAGCGCTGTGTTTTTGTAGATGCCATGTCACGTTAAAAAGAACTTCAACGCATCTCGAGACACCAAAATTCTGTTCTATTTGTGGCGCTACAGTGGGACGTTCCCCTTTACACTCTTACCTCCTCTCAGCACCAAAAGATTGACTTCACTTCCCACAGGCAGGTCCTTCAATATATCCACTACCTGCGCATGGCTCAGCGTTTTCAAGTTCTGCCTGTTAATCTCCTTTATAACATCTCCTTTGAGCAGACCACGGCACCACTGCTCATCCAGAATCATTTTCACCTTCTGGCCTAGCGGACAGTCTGCGATGGCGAACCCAAATCCACCAGGTCCCTTCATGATCGACACGCTCACCAGCTCTGGCTGCAGCATCCCGGTTTCGGGTCTATCGTTGGCACCGCCTGTGCTGGGAGGAAGCGCGGCAACCACGGGCCGCCCACTGGAGTCTGTGGTAACGTAGTGAAGCTCTTGTGAGGAGCCGTGGAGGGCATCACCTTTGACAAGCAATGGTTGGCCGTTGATGAGGGGTACAGCAGTTACAATCTCTCCAGTTGGAGGAAGAGGGGGAGGGGGCAGGTCTTCGCTATCCACGTCCACATCAGGGGGGAGTGAGTATCCGCGGCAGAGGACCATGTCAACGTATTGGTTGATGGGGATGCACTGGAACATGTGTACGACGTCAGCATGGGTCTTGCCTAAGACAAGTGTGCCATTAATTTCAACGATAACATCACCTTGAACAAGAAGGATAGGGAAGAGTGTAAGTAAAGAATCCTTTAAAAAAGGAGTACCAATTCCTAAGGGCTTTATCTCTTTTTTTCAGTCCTTGATCCCTATGAGTCTGACTTTGTCATCCTAGATACTACAACAATTACCTCTCACCCTGCATAATGAAGATTACCACCAAAAATTATTTTGACTCATCCCTCCTTGTCTTAAAAAAGTACAAATTGAGGCTACAGTTCGGCAGTTACAATGGACGTGCATGAATATGACTATTCCCCTTTTGTTTATTTCTGTTACAATGAGGAGGAAGCAGAAAATGATAGTGATATAGCAATTATAAAGGTTATTTTTTCAATGTTAAAGTACTTTCTCCTTTTACAGTTTAATGTGCAGAGACAACTGTAAGTAAGCCATTTGTAAGATGGCCCTTTAACAAGAGTGCAAGCACTGTGGCATTTTTAAAACGTTGCTCTGTTTGTCCTACATCTCAACTTGTGGAACTTTTTGAAACTACTTTTAAAAGTGAACTGTGTCATTACCGCACCACTAGCATCACCAAACAGAACTGCAAAAATGATGACTGTTCTCAAGCAAGTCCACTCAAACTCACACATTGGTTGAACCATGTTAAAGGTCAGAGAGGTCAAACAAAGCAATGTTTTTAAAAAGTATCAAAGAGCCACAGATTTGAAACTTTTCAGGAAAATCAACGTATTAATGGCTTACTTACAGTTCAAATTTGAATAATGAAAAATGACATCCTTAACCAATGAATTCATTTAGAATTAAATGTATCTATCTTATAATGCTGATCCACATACTAGTGTTCTACAAAGACAGTTTATTTATGTGACATTGCTATTCTATCACCTGTGATACATTTTGACCAAACTGGGCCACTCACTCACCAGAGGCCATCTTGTTATCCTGGGCAGCTGGGCCATCTCCGAGAACATTCTTCACCTGTAGGAACTCATCAGGTCGATCTCCTCCAATGATGGTGAATCCAAACCCCTGCTGACTCTTCCTGAGAGCCGTGTGGTACAGCTCGCCCTTCAGCTGGGTTGGGTCCCGTGTGAACCCGGGGTACCACCAACTCCACCTAAAGAGTGAGGGGAACATACAAAACATCTGTGATGACTTGCATTTACAATTTCAGTAAATTTATTAATAAAATAACACAGACAAACTGTAGATTGTGCACTATATTACAGATTATCTATCTATCTATCTATCTATCTATCTATCTATCTATCTATCTATCTATCTATCTATCTATCTATCTAAAAGAATGGGATTTGTTTTGCTGTGAATAACTTGCAAAACTGAAAAGTTTGGTTTTGCTTGCATGTCAGAGGACTTTTATAATTTTTTATTCAATAGTATAGAGAACAAAAAATATATTAGAGAGACCGGTGTGGAATGGGATCAGAAAATGACACAGGCCAGACCTGCAACTTGAACTTTGTAGGCAGTAAGTTTAATATACAGGACCATTGAGCCACACCTCATAATGCTTGCATTTTAAAATGCAATAAAATGCTTTGGTTAATGTTATTGGGGCAGTCATTGAAGTTTGATTAAATCAATACAATTCTGTTTTTGAAAATTCTACAAATTTAAAAGTTTATTTATGCATTTATAATGATGGATGGATGGATGGATGGATGATCTGACCTGTTCTAGGTGCCATTCACTATTTTTCAATTGTTTTTTAATGTGAACACATGCCGGACGGACACCTTTAACAGTTGTGCCATGTCTCGCTGTTTTATTTTTCCACGTTTTGTAAATGCTGTGTCAAGTTTAAAACTTGCACCCGTTTTGTGTTGCATTTGCTGCAACACAAGTGTTGTGTCTAGCTTTTTTTATTTGTATAAATGTTTTTTATTTGTTAATAGAGACAGTCACTCTTGCCACTCCTTTAAGCTGTTGAATAAACAGGACAATTCGATAGTCAAATGTTGATGCTGTGACCACCCTTACTGATTCAGCAATTTGTAATAATAAAAAAAGGAAGGTTCATTTGAGTCATATTTGTTCATGAATCAGACGGCACTTTTCACGCTGTTAGTTTTTGCAATTCACTGATTCTTGAGATAAAGGACAAAACATATAAAAGTCCACTTTAAGAAATTCATCATAATAAAAATACTGAGAAATTTAAGTGTAAAGGAAATGACTCGGGGAATTTATTACATATAGTTTTAAATAATTGTATTAGAATTTTTTTAAATAAATGCTCTATATTGGAAGCACATGTAACGCTTTTTTTTTTCCCATCCATCCATCCATCTATCCATCTTCAACCGCTTATCCGAAGTCAGGTCGCAGGGGCAGCTGCTCCAGCAGGGGGCCCCAAACTTCCCTATCCCGAGCAACATTAACCAGCTCTGACTGGGGGACCTTGAGGCGTTCCCAGGCCAGTGTGGAGATCTCTCCACCTTATCCTGGGTCTTCCCCGAGGCCTCCTCCCAGCTGGACGTGCCTGAAACACCTCCCTAGGGAGGAGGCCAGGGGGCATCCTTACCAGATGCCCAAACCACCTCAACTGACTCCTTTCGATGCAAAGGAGCAGCGGCTCTACTCCGAGCTCCTCACGGATGACTGAGCTCCTCACCCTATCTCTAAGGGAGAAGCCCGCCACCCTTCTGAGGAAGCCCATTTCAGCCACTTGTACTCGCAACCTAGTTCTTTTGGTCATGACCCAGCCTTCATGACCATAGGTGAGGGTACGAACAAAAATTGACCGGTAGATCTTTTCGTGACAACTGTGCGATAGAGCGAGTGCAATACCGCCCCCGCTGCCCAGATTCTCCGGCCAACCTCCCGCTCCATTGTCCCCTCGCTCGTGAACAAGACCCCAAGGTACTTGAACTCCTTCACTTGGGGCAATACCTCCTTCCCTACCTGGAGTACGCACTCCATCGGTTTCCTGCTGAGAACCATGGCCTCAGATTTAGAGGTGCTAATCCTCATCCCAGCCGCTTGACACTCGACTGCCAAGCGATCCAGTGAGAGCTGAAGGTCACGGACCGATGATGACATGAAGACAACATCATCTGCAAAAAGCAGCTATGAGATCCCCAGCCCACCGAACCGCACACCTTCCCCACCCCGACTACGCCTCGATATCGTGTCCATTAACATCACAAACAGGATTGGTGACAAAGCGCACTTGGCGAAGACCAACCCCCACATGGAATGAACTCGACTTCGTGCCGAGGACAAGGACACAGCTCTCGCTTTTATTTTCCCACGTTTTGTAAATGCTGTGTCAAGTTTAAAACTGTGTGCAGCTTTTTTATTTTTATAAATGTTTTTTATTTGTTAATAGAGACAGTCTTGCCACTCCTTTAAGCTGTTGAATAAACAGGACAATTCGATAGTCAAATGTTGATGCTGTGACCACCCTTACTGATTCAGCAATTTGTAATAATAAAAAAAGGAAGGTTCATGGAGTCATATTTGTTCATGAATCAGACGGCACCTTTCACACTGTTAGTTTTTGCAATTCACTGATTCTTGAGATAAAGGACAAAACATACAAAAGTCCACTTTAAGAAATTCATCATAATAAAAATACTGAGAAATTTAAGTGTAAAGGAAATGACTCAGGTATTTATTACATATAGTTTTAAATAATTGTATTCGAATTTGTTTTAAATAAATGCTCTATACTTGGAAGCACATGTAACACAACCTGCAAGATGTCTCAATGTAAAACTGCTGAACAAAGTGTTTAAAAATTTAATATATTCATAAAAATAAATAAAGGTAGGAATTTGTAATAGAACTCTGAGTACCCCTTTCCCACTTCCTGCTCATGGTGGATGCAACAGTAGGACACGTGGTCTGGTAAGTTTGATATGTTTTATATTTTAAATGGTCTCTACTGTCACAGCTTCAACATTTCAACTCTGTCATCCCATTGTGATAATTTCTGTCGAGAATTGCGAAAATTAATTTAGCATTTTACTTTAGGTTATAGATGCAGTTTCAACTGAGTGGCTCCAGTGCACAACACATGGTTAAGATTGAAAAATATTCCATTTTGTCAATAGTATGAAAACAGAAAGAAATGTATAGAATGTATTTGATCACTTAACTCCTTTTCTGGACACCATTATTTGCTAATTAAAGATGGATCAAATGAAAATAACATGCTCTTTAGTGTGTCTGATGGAGTTATGAAGTGAATAAATGTCAATTTTCAGAAAAATTGTTTTTTATAAAAACCTGTAACTGAGACCTTTGTATACAAATATATTCATTTCAAATTCATTTAGAATGACAATTTTTTAACTAAGATTTAAAACATGTTTTAAATTATTATTATTTTCTAACAGCCATTTTCAGTGTGAGAGTTGTTTTTTCAGAATCAAGTCCACAAAAACTATGTGGACTTTCTAATAAAACCAAATGTTCAAACTGTCTGACAGATGCATCAACATTTCTACAACACACATAATATCCCATACAGAGATCCCACAGAAGTGCAGAGTTGTCTTTTTTGTTTGTTTGACTAACATGTAATTAAAACAGCAAATCATTCTAAACATCTGGAGTAACAACATTACTCTCTCTCTCTCTCTCTCTCTCTCTCTCTCTCTCTCTCTCTCTCTCTCTCTCTCTCTCACTCTCACACACACACACACAACACAAACAAGAACATTCATTTTAGACAACTAACCTACTGCCATCCTGTGGGATCCCAAGAGGACAGATTTCTGACAACATTTACATCCTCAATTTTAGCCAATCTTCATAAAACCACATGAAATGTCAAATTCTTTCAACACTAGGGAGTGGATCTTTCCACAAACTTTCCACTGTTGTACTTTATATGAAGTTTACGGGAAAGCTGGTTGTATTTCACACCCATGACTGTTCTGACTCAAATGTTTTGCTTTCTGTCAGAAAATATATAAATGGTCTACAATTTGAGGCATTCTCTTTGTAGAGTGTATTTTATTGGGCAACTAAATAAACTGTATACACATAAGTTATCAAAACGTTTGGTCCATTTGCCCAGAAGAGAGTGCCAGCAAATTTTCATAATGCATTATCTGTTAAAAGTTTAATAAGTCAGTTTTGGGGGGTACAGTGGATCAAAACTCGATTTTGATTCCACACTGCTTAGACTTTAGTTACAATTTCAATGTTATACAATCTTCATAAAACAAAACAAAACAGGATCAACTCATGCAACACTAGGGTGTGGTCATTTTCAGTGAAAGTTTTAAGGGAAGCTGGTTGTGTTTTACGCCTGTAGTATATATTTCTGGACTTCCTGTCAGAAAACAGTCTGCAATGGAATATTGGACAGTCAATATCTAAAAAAAAGAGATGGTGCATCACAAACTGACTGATATTGAGGATCACACTTTTTTAATGAGATATGATGTCTACGAAAAATAAAGGAAGAATCGCAATGAGCTAAAAGAAGCTCCAGTAATTCTGTGTGTATATTGTGAGACAAAGAAAATGTGTTTCTGTAAATAGTCTCAATTGCATCTTCTTTAATGACAGCTGTGAATCTCTATTAAAGAGAGAAAGGACTGTCAAAGCATTATGTTTTGCCATTTATATTGGCATGAGGGTATGGAAAGGACAGGAAATTATGGAATTTGATCAACAAATGACATGAGCCAGACTCAAACTCGGGTCTCAGGTGCTTTATTAAGGTATTTATTAGGGATTTTGAACAAAATTGGTCAAACTCACTGGAACATGTTCATATGTTCATAATGTGATCATGAACTGCACCTGCGGCTGCTCTGCTAGGACATCTGTGTAAACTTGACTTCATCTATCCACTAAAATTTGCTTGGGACCATTTAACCTTTTTTGGTTAAAGGTAGTAATTCCTTTATTCTTGAGATAAGGGACAAAACATGTTCATAACTCCATCAGACACACTAAAGAGCATGTTATTTTAATTTGATCCATCTTTAATTATCAAATAATGGTGTTCAGAAAAGGAGTTAAGTGATCAAATACATTCTATACATTTCTTTCTGTTTTCATACTATTGAAAAAAATGGAATATTTTTCAATCTTAACCATGTGTTGTGCACTGGAGCCACTCAGTTGAAACTGCATCTATAACCTAAAGTAAAATGCTAAATTAATTTTCGCAATTCTCGACAGAAATTATCACAATGGGATGACAGAGTTGAAATGTTGAAGCTGTGACAGTAGAGACCATTTAAAATATAAAACATATCAAACTTACCAGACCACGTGTCCTACTGTTGCATCCACCATGAGCAGGAAGTGGGAAAGGGGTACTCAGAGTTCTATTACAAATTCCTACCTTTATTTATTTTTATGAATATATTAAATTTTTAAACACTTTGTTCAGCAGTTTTACATTGAGACATCTTGCAGGTTGTGTTACATGTGCTTCCAAGTATAGAGCATTTATTTAAAAAAATTTGAATACAATTATTTAAAACTATATTTAATAAATTCCCCAAGTAATTTCCTTTACACTTAAATTTCTCAGTATTTTTATTATGATGAATTTCTTAAAGTGGACTTTTATATGTTTTGTCCTTTATCTCAAGAATCAGTGAATTGCAAAAACTAACAGCATGAAAATTGCCGTCTGATTCATGAACAAATATGACTCAAATGAACCTTCCTTTTTTATTATTACAAATTGCTGTATCAGTAAGGGTGGTCACAGCATCAACATTTGACTATCGAATTGTCCTGTTTATTGAACAGCTTAAAGGAGTGGCAAGAATGTCTCTATTAACAAATAAAAAACATTTATAAAAATAAAAAAAGCTGCACACAGTGCAGCAAATGCAACACAACACAGGTGCAAGTTTTAAACTTGACACAGAATTTACAAAATGTGGGGGGAAAAAGCGAGAGCTGTGTCCGTGTCCTCGGCACGAAGTCGAGTTCATTCCATGTGGGGGTTGGTCTCCGCCAAGGCTGCGCTTTGTCACCAATCCTGTTTGTGATATTAATGGACACAATATCGAGGCGTAGTCGGGGTGGGGAAGGTGTGCGGTTCGGTGGGCTGGGGATCTCATCGCTGCTTTTTGCAGATGATGTTGTCTTCATGTCATCATCGGTCCGTGACCTTCAGCTCTCACTGGATCGCTTGGCAGTCGAGTGTCAAGCGGCTGGGATGAGGATTAGCACCTCTAAATCTGAGGCCATGGTTCTCAGCAGGAAACCGATGGAGTGCGTACTCCAGGTAGGGAAGGAGGTATTGCCCATAGCGAAGGAGTTCAAGTACCTCGGGGTCTTGTTCACGAACGAGGGGACAATGGAGCGGGAGGTTGGCCGGAGAATCTGGGCAGCGGGGGCGGTATTGCACTCGCTCTATCGCACAGTTGTCACGAAAAGATCTACCGGTCAATTTTTGTTCCTACCCTCACCTATGGTCATGAAGGCTGTGTCATGACTGAAAGAACTAAGTCGCGAGTACAAGCGGCCGAAATGGGCTTCCTCAGAAGGGTGGCGGGCTTCTCCCTTAGAGATAGGGTGAGGAGCTCAGTCATCCGTGAGGAGCTTGGAGTATAGCCGCTGCTCCTTTGCATCGAAAGGAGTCAGTTGAGGTGGTTTGGGCATCTGGTAAGGATGCCCTCTGGCCTCCTCCCTAGGGAGGTGTTTCAAGCACGTCCAGCTGGGAAGAGGCCTCGGGGAAGACCCAGGATAAGGTGGAGAGATCTCCACACTGGCCTGGGAACGCCTCGAGGTCCCCCAGTCAGAGCTGGTTAATGTTGCTCGGGATAGGGAAGTTTGGGGCCCCCTGCTGGAGCAGCTGCCCCCGCGACCCGACTTCGGATAAGCGGTTGAAGATGGATGGATGGATGAAAAAAAAAAAGCGAGACATGGCACAACTGTTAAAGATGTCCGTCCGGCATGTGTTCACATTAAAAAAACAATTGGAAAATAGCGAACGGCACCTAGAACAGGTCAGACAACCTTATTCAGATGCTGTATGAATGTAGACAATGTTTCCGGAAATAACGGAACATTTGAAGTGAATTTAAAAAAGGAAACTCATGTTTTAGAGTGGCTCTGATCAAAGAGAGAATGTTAATGCCTGATAGATGTTAATGTTCTCTTTTATGTTAATGCACCCTGTGATGTACAGGAAAGCAATCTCTATAACATTTATATTCCCAATCCATCCGCCCTGAAACAGCACTCTCTCGCTCTCTCTGATTTTTATGCTCTCTATCATATATGCACATGCTTGTGACACATCTATAATGCATCCAGTGTAATGAAAGAATCTTTCAGTCATCATATTAAGAATGGCAGAGGACTCACTGTTCTTTAATCTTATCTTTCTATCCCCCTTTCCCCTCTTTTCTTTTACACACCATCACACTCATTCAAACAGCGAAGGCATATGTTTGTGATCTTTGTGAGTGGGTGACTATTGAGAAGCTCTGACAAGCTCTGGGTGTCCTTGCTGATCCCTGATAAATTCATAAATTCAGCTAAAATGAACAGCTACAAAAAGGTGTACAGTATGTGTACACTGTATGTGTCTGTACCTGGAGGAGGTGCTGCCCTCTGTTGATTTTGAGTAGCAACTGCAGTGTCCAAACCAAGTTTTCTCTTGGCTTCTAGAACTGGATTTTCAAACTGGGTTCTCTGGTTTATGTGACTGAAAAGGCAAAAGTTTGGAAAACAATTAAATAAAAACTTTTTAAAAAAGCCCTAGTGACCAAAAAGGCAAACAATCCAAACAACCCCAACAAAATCAGTTGCCTTGCTGTCCAAGTTAGGCAGCTACTTTCTAAAGGGGCCGTTCACATAGGACACGTTATTGTGTTCAAAACCAGGTAGCAGAGCGACGCACAGCTGAATGGAACAGGATGCAGGTGTCCTGCAAGTGACGCTTTATAAATATCTGAATTTCTTTTAACATGACAAGGCCTCTGAAAAGCACAGCAATGGTCAAAGACATCCATCTAGCACCGTTTTACATTGACAACAACAAAGAAACTGTATAAATGGACACAAGAATGCTGTCTTTGTGAACAGCCCCGAAGGCAGGCTGTCTAGGTTCTGTAAGCAGCTCACTGGGTTTTGTAATAGAATCATACACTCACTAAAAAACACAGATGCATGCACATGCACAGTATAATGAATTTGACTTACTCAACATAATATGTGCCATACTGCGGGTCATCAATCTCCTCCCAACCATATGGAAGTTCTGATGATAAGGGAATAAAAGCAACGTGTTCATTTTTAAATGCGAATTCACACATATACTGACTAACATACACATACATACACCAATCAGCAACAACATTCAAACCATCTGCCTAATATTGTGTAGGTCCCCTAATTCAGCCAAAACAGCGCCAACCTGCATCTCAGAATAGCATTATGGGATTATATTCTTCTCACCAAAATTGTACAGAGCAGAGTTACCGTTGACTTTGTCAGTCTAACCATTCTCTGTTAACCTCTCTCATCAACAAGTCAGTTCAGAATCATACAAAAATCATACAGATATGGGTCAGGAGCGTCAGTTAACGTTCACATCAATCATCAGATTAGGGAAAACATTTTATCTCAGTGATTTGGACCGTGGCATGATTGTTGGTGTCAGATGGGCTGGTTTGAGTATTTCTGTAACCACTGATCTCCTGGGATTTTCAAACACAACAGTCTATAGAATTTACTCCGAATGGTGCCAAAAACAAACAAAAAAACAAAATCCAGTGAGCAGCAGTTCTGTAGACTGAAATGCCTTGTTGATGAGAGAGGTCAACAGAAAATGTCTTCGGTAACTCAGATAACTGATCTTGGGACTGGCCATTGGGAGAACTGAGTGGGCCGGTGGGTCGTTCGGGAAATGTACCGAATGGGCCGTGATAAGCTCAAATGAACCACCGTGTTATGCAGAATGGACCGCAGAACGGCACCACGATATGCAGAAAAGGACAGCGAACACCCCCACAACTCAACTACTTTCGGATCAACATAATTTTTATTTATTTCTCATCCACAACTATCATATCGCTTCTGAAGATATGGATTTAACCACTGAAATCGTATGGATTACTTGTCTGTTTCCTTTATGCGATTTTTGCAGCTACAAGTGTCTGATCACAATTCACGTGCATTGTATGGACCTACAGAGCTGAGATATTCTTCTAAATATCTTTTTTTGTGTTCAGCAGAGGAAAGTCAGTCATATATATCTGTGATGGCATGAGGGTGAGCAGCCACTTCTATAAACTCAAGTGAAGTTGAGATGTAAGAGTAAAATATATGATACAGTGCTAACGATGCCATGTTTGGAGCTAAAAAAGTCAAATAAACAGGCAGTGTAAACTATTGTGTGTACAAGTGTGTGTTCCCCTCTTCTGTATGTACATTATGCCCTGATGAACAAATGAGGAGAAAAAAAGAGCTGTTCACGCTAGGCAGAGCTTTACACACAAAAGTATTGTGCACCAGTGTGCATGTATCACAACACTTTAAAACTACCTTAAAAGAGCGATGCAGCCACATTTTGTTAGACATTGTGTGTGCTCATGTGTGTATTACAGAGGAGTGAAAAGGCTAAAGGAAGTGACTGCATTCAGAAGAGCTTATGAAATCATGCCCACTGTGTGTGTGTGTGTGTGTGTGTGCACATACATCTGTTTCAATGCAAGTCAGCTGATATCCATTCATGCGTGTATGTTTATGCAGGAGGGAGTTTGTTTGTCTGTGGCTATATGTTTACAGCTTTGTGTTTGCTTGTGTTTATGCAACGAGTTACCTCCATCCTCACACTTTTCGGGGGGCTTGGCTGTCTTGACCAAACGAGGGTCCAACCATGTAGTCGACTTTGTGTTATGACTAAAGAACAAGCAAGAAAAAGAATGCAAATTAGAAAAGTCAGCAAAAGTCATAATGCAAGATTATAAAGTTATGGTAAACCACAGATGGTAAGATGTTCAGTGGCTTAGTTATGAGGCCTATAACTGAAACACAAAGACTATATTGAAAAATGTTTGGAAACACTAAAATATTTATGCACGCACACACACAAACAGAACTTTGACTCTGTTCTTAAAAGATCATCTAGGCCACACTGTGAGCTATATTTATTATTTTTTATATTATTTATTTTAAAAGCAACGCTACTTTATTCAGAGTAAGAGAAATATAAAAAATAGCAAGGTTTGAGAAAGTTTAACGCATGCTGTTTGTGAAAATAGCAATTGGAATACTGCATTGATGGACTTTCAGATCTGACCTGAATAGAAACTGATAACAATGCTGTGGAGGGAAGAAATATTGTTATCTGTCAGCGATGGATTATGGAATATTGGGCGTCAAATTTAAAGACAGTAAATAATTCCTTCATATACTGCACACAATTTACATACAATATCTTCATACATTAATGATGCATCAAAATATTGATATAAACGACTAAACAATTAGATTTTAAAGGGATAGTTCACACAAAGCTGAATAATTTACTCACCCTCATGCCATCACAGATGTGTATGACTTTCTTTCTTCTGCAGAACACAAACAAATATTTTTTTGAAGAATATCTCAGCTCTGTAGATCTATACAATGCAACTGAATGGTAATCAGACCTTTGTAGCTCTAAAAATCACAGAAAGCAATCATAAAAGTAATCCATAAGACTCCAGTGTTTAAATCCATACCTTCAGAAGTTATATGTTAGGTGTGGTGAGAAACAGAACAATATTTAAATCCATTTTTCTCTAATTCTCTACTTTCACATACACTTTCAGATGTGAAAGAGAAACTAAACTGTGAATTTCAGACGTAAAAGTGAAAGTGGAGATTTAGAGTATAAAAAAAGGCCTTTTTTTCTTTTTCTCATCCACATCTATTATATTGCTTCTGAAGATATGAATTTAACCAATGAAATTAACAATGAATTTCCTTTATGTGATTTTTGGAGTTACAAAGGTCTGATCACCATTCACTTGCATTGTATGGACCTACAGAGCTGAGATATTCTTCTATTTATCTTTTTTTGTGTTCAGCAGAGGAAAGAAAGTCATACACATCTGAGACGGCATGAGGGTGAGTAAATCATGGGAGAATTTTCATTTTTGAGTGAACTATCCCTTTAAGCTCTTTATGCTCAAACTAACACAATTCTGTTTTAATAAATAAATAAATACAAATATTTTAATATAGCTGAATCAACCAGACTGAATTAGGTTACATCAATAAAAGTGATTTTTCAGCTCTGGTATAAAAAAAAAAAAAAAAGTTTTTTCTCTGTCCATTTTCACTCATTAAAAGCACTCCTCTCTGCTAACACATCCACATTCTCATAGTTATAAGCAGACATTCTTAGTTATGAACAGTTATTTATGCAAAAGTTGTGGGCATGTCAATAGTGGCACTCTCATGCCATTAAATCTCTCTTCTCATGGATAAACACACACACACACACACTCAACTCTATGAAGTAGACCATGCCAGTATCTGTGTAGGCCATTTCCCAGTTGTATGGCAAGGGTTCCAGGCTGTCGTCTCTGGGTAAAGAGCTCCAGGTGCGAAGTTCCAATGTTCCACTTCCAACTGCACTGCCTCCACCACTGGACTGAGTGTAGCTGGGCACGGTTTTTCTCCACTCCTCTGTCCTCTCTACGAACAGAAAGTTAAAAGTCAATGCAAAACTCAGGCAGTAGAACGACTTGCATGTCAAAGTAGGATGGTGCGCAAGCAATGCAACATCCTTTACTGTTTCGGGTTTGGGCCAGGAAAAGATATCAGTGTGAGATATCAAAAGATACATATGTATCTGTCTTTTGTCGTTATGTATCTGAGAGAGAGAGAGGCAAGGTATTACTATTGCTCATACCTGGTTTAGGGATTTAAAAAAAACTTAAAGGGTTAGTTCACGCAAAATTTTTAATTCTCTCATAATTTACTCACCCTCATGCCATCCCAAATGTGTATGACATTCTTTCTTCTGCAGAACACAAATGTCTCAGTTCTGTAGGTCCATAAAATGCAAATGGATGGTGAACAGCGCTTTACAGCTCCAAAATGCACAGACAATCCATACGGCTGTTAAATTAATGTCTTCTAAGGCAATACAATTGCTTTGGGTGAGACACAGATCAATATTTAAGACATTTTCATTATAATTGTTTACTTCCGGTCACTCTCCAATGCACATCCATAAGAGGAATCAGTTCACGCGATTTACGATACAACCAGAAGTGCAGCTCGATTTGTTTAGACTATTTACAAGTTTAATTGGTTTTGCTTTTACTTGAACATGCCAACGTGTCAGCATGAACTGATTCCAATCATGGACGCTCATTGGAGAGCGACCAGATTAAACAATTACATTGAAAAGGACATAAATATTGATCGGTTTCTCACCCAAGGCGATCATATCACCTTAGAAGACATTCATTTGACCACTTGAATCATATGGATTACTTCTACAAAGATTGCTTGAGCTTTTTGGTGCTTTAAAGTGCTGGTCACCATCCACTTGCATAGATGTGTATGGACCAAAAGAGCTGAGATATTCTTCTAAAAATCTTTGTTTGTGTTCTGCTGAAGAAAGAAAGTCATACACATCTGGGATGGCATGATGGTGAGTAAATGAGCAAAAGAGAGAGAATTTTCATTTTTGGGTGAACTTTCCCTTTAACCAGAAGTTCTTGGAGGGAAAAGAATTGAGCACCACTGTCCATATCCTTAAAGGCCAAATATACTTTTTATTTTTTGCGTGCCAGTATGTCTTCCGAACAGTTCCCATTGCAAAAAGTTCATAATCAGCAGTGTGCACAGACTGTCCACAAGCAGCCTAGAGTTTCTAGGCATGCGGACAGGCTGCGTTTTTGCACGTTGTCGCCACAAGTGTCTGGCATTGCCTGTGCTACGAGTATTATGTGTTGAACGCATCTGTATGGGCTTCACGGTCCCCATGAGGGAAATTGCTTATTAACCTCTTAACAACTGGTGGATCAAAAAATGAAGCGATGAGTGGAAAACCGTGGACTGTGTTTGTTTGTGTTTGTACTTTTATGGACGGTGTGCAGTTATAGCGCGTTTCTGACATACTGTCAACAAAGAACTCGGTTTTTGGACCCGCAATCTGATCCACCTTCCTCGACTTCAGTCACCATCACAGAGGGCCTTGAGGAACCGCTCCTCCCAACTGCATTTTCACTCAAACCCCCTGTTCAACTGCACATCCAGGGGGCTCTTGCATGTCATTCAAGCTGAGATGAGCCAGTCTCCCCGGCTTCACTCACTGTAGTAAGTAAGTAAGTAAGTAAAGTTTATTTCTAAAGCGCTTTTCACAGATAAAATCACAAAGTGCTGTACACGAGAAAGGTAAAAGCAAAATCTTATATAAACAATATAAAAATATATACAATACATATGTAAAATCAAAGTGACACTAGTTAAAACCCATCAACCAAAAGCCTTCTTAAATAAACAAGTCTTCAGATCTTTTTTAAAAGAGTCAACAGAGTCAGCCAGACGCAGAGACAGGGGCAGGGCGTTCCACAGTCTGGGGGCAACAGACTGAAAAGACAGGTCCCCACGGGTTTTATAACGAGTCTTGGGGACCATAAGAAGGTTCTGGCCAGAAGACCGAAGAGTGCGGCAAAGACCTCGGAGTACACCAGCTCCCAATTCACTGACTTAGTTATTTTTTCCACTGCTTTTAATTCAATTTTACATTGGGACCAGGTGTGCTCCAGGCTTCACTGACGGTGATTGAAGCCAGGGAGAGCAAGGCTCCCTGGCTTGAGGCAGTGGCTAAAGATCCTGGGTGAAAGGCAGAGCAAAAGCTCTGAAAAGAGAGTCATTTTACATTTGTATGAGGAAAAAATTTACAGAAGCATTATGTTAAGTAAACATTTATTTCCATTGCAAAATTTTTAATTGTAATGTTCTTTTCACATTGTTTATAAAATGCATAAATAAACAAATGAAATGCATTATAATATATTCCAAAATAATAATAAAACAATTATATGTTCATGTATATATATTTTTTTTACATTGAAATATAAACAAATTATGTGTTTATAACCACTTTGATCATTGGTTTTCGGAGTTACTACAAGAGGTCTATTGACTCCTCCCAGTGGCCTTTTATTTTAAGTAAACTTATATAAATCATTGTGGAACAAAAAGGTTTGGTCATATTGACTATTGGGCACTGCGCATAGTCTTGCATAATAAAAAAAAAAATAGGAGTATTTTATAAATAATATTTGCAGTCACTATTCAAAATATTTGCATAGCTCCAACTAGTTTTTTTGATACATACAATGATACATTTTTACTCTTGAATAACAAATGTCTAAGTATCTATTTTCAAATGAGCCCAAGTTTGTATTTGTAGACCAAAGTGTTCAAGAACTGGAAGAGTTTTACTTTAGCTATGTCATTTTCAAGCTCATGCACAAAAAGAGGCCAGATGTTTAATCATACTAAACAATGTTTTTTGAAAATGTAAAAATGCAAAAAGGTTTCTGTGAGGGTTAGGTTTAGGTGAATGGTTAGGGGATAAACATTATCGTTAGATCTGTATAAAATCCATAAAATGCATGGAAGTATATGAAAAGTCCCCACAATGACATAAAAACAAGTTTGTGTGTGTGTGTGTGTGTGTGTGTGTGTGTGTGTGTGTGTGTGTGTGAGCGTGTATTTATCACTTTATGGGGACCAAATGTCCCCATAAGGATAGTAAAACCCGAAATTTTTGACCTTGTGGGGACATTTTGTCGGTCCCCATGAGGAAAACAGCTTATAAATCATACTAAATTGTGTTTTTTGAAAATGTAAAAATGCAGAAAGTTTTCTGTGAGGGTTAGGTTTAGGGGTAGGGTTAGGTTTAGGGGATAGAATATAAAGTTTGTACAATATAAAAACCATTATGTCTATGGAAAGTCCCCATAAAAAATGGAAACACAACATGTGTGTGTGTGTGTGTGTGTGTGTGTGTGTGTGTGAGCGTGTATTTATCACTTTGTGGGGACCAAATATCCCCATAAGGATAGTAAAACCCGAAATTTTTGACCTTGTGGGGACATTTTGTCGGTCCCCATGAGGAAAACAGCTTATAAATCATACTAAATTATGTTTTTTGAAAATGTAAAAATGCAGAAAGTTTTCTGTGAGGGTTAGGTTTAGGGGTAGGGTTAGGTTTAGGGGATAGAATATAAAGTTTGTACAGTATAAAAACCATTATGTCTATGGAAAGTCCCCATAAAACATGGAAACACTACGTGTGTGTGTGTGTGTGTGTGTGTGTGTGTGTGTGTGTGTGTATGTGAATGCTAACTAATATGGTGCCATTCCCCTAGTGTTCAACACACTTGAAGTGGCAGAAGACTGTACAGCAAATATTACGGTACTCTGAGGCAAGGACACTCCCCATTAAAGGCCTCTTTTAACATGAGCTGAGGGATTACTTACCGCAGCAAATATTCAATAGCTGTCATATTCATAACAACTATTCCCACTCCACAGGCTTTTGCCAAGACAGGGAGGGAAGACCTCACCAATCCCAGCAGTCAAATATAACTGTACAGCTATTAATTATAACATTACATTCAAGCAACAACTGTGAGAGAACTGTGAGAGTCTTTAGAGTCTTTTTGAAGGATTTCCTCCTACATATTATGCAGGGATATGAGAAATTATTTTAACATAGGAAAATAAACGATGTATTTTTCTCCTGCACAGACTTCACACAAACATATATACATAAAAAAGAAGAAAAAAGATACACTAAGGGTTTAAACTTACTTCCTCCTGGGAACACTTGAGGCTTATATAAAGTCAAGGGCAAGGTTTAAGAGTTCAGATCCCAGTACACGTATTTGAGCAGTTCATTTATTTTTAAAGCAGGGGTCAACACTAGGGTGAAGATTTGAGGACTTCCACACACAAGTAAGCCATTATGGAGCAATGCCACATTGCTACTCTGTAGTACTGCAGAATACAAACAGAGCCCTCATTTTAAAATCTCAAGTCTTGAAAGCACAACAACTGATCTTGGAAGGATTAAAATGTTATATAACGCTAAGGTGATGGGTTCAATTCCCACTGAACCAACTGGCTATGCTCAGAATGGAACACTTGTATACTGCATAGATACAGTCGGCAACACATCATATTTGGGGGGGTGGTTTAGCGTGGGGGAAAGCGAAGCCTTGTTACCTTAGTTACTCCTACATTCCTATGAGGAAAAAGAGAAGTAGCCAACAAATTTGGCTATTTTAACAACAAAAAATATGACGAAAAGCTGTTGTGTCGTTTTTTGGACTCAAAACAATGCCAAAACTGATTTTATTTTGCCCGGCAACTGACAGAAATAGAAGCGTAAAGAAAAGCACTGTGGCTGCAGATGACCAAATGCTGGATACATGCTTTAATGTATTTGGGAAACATCCAAGCAGATTCAAGACTAAATCGATCATCATATCATCACAACAGCAGTTCCAGCAGAGACACAACGACAAGTTATCCCCAGAAAAAAAAGACAAGATACCTGAGAAAACTTGCCATGATCAGAGTGGAGCACTGCTTATTGCTTTTCATGCTTTAATAAATCAAATACTTCTAAGGGGATGTATTTCTCAGTAAGTTCAGTTTATGGTAAAGTTGCTGTGAAATGTGAGATTTTAGCTATTTTATGTTTACAGTCATTTTATTAATCATCAATCATATTAAGAGCAGTGCTCTTCTTTATGCTTCTATTTCTGTCAGTTGGTGGGTAATAAAAATCTGTTTCAGGTTTTTGGACATTGTTTAAAGTGCAAAAAATATACAACAGCCTTCTTCATGTTTTTCATTGTTAAAATAGCAAAATCTATCTGACATTTCTCCCCTATTTCCTTATAGGAAAGTATGGGTAACTATGGTAACAGCACTTTGTTTTCCCCCACGAGTGGGCAGGGCCTCCTTGCCGACTGTATCTATACTATTCTTAGGAAACAGTATGTGAAGCAGCACGGACTAAGCAACGATAACATTTCAAAGATTGTTGTCACGTGACCTACATTAAATATATTGCATTTTTAATTCAGCAATTGGTGTCCAGTTATCTCGAACATAAAAACCTTATTTATTGCATTTTAAATCCAGTTTTTTATTAAAATGGCTTAACTTTTGACAATCCTATCAAATAATGTGACAACAAAAAGATTGTTACAGTAAAAATCATGGCCACAGTATAAATACTGCAGTGGTATGGTAGCATGCTATTCCGAAAGCCACATTCTGGTAAAATTTATCCACCTGCTTCATGAACGTGGAAGTGTTCCATGATTCGATTGTTTTTTTCATGATTTACGATCTCCAATGTTTTCACTTGCATCGGCGTATATTCATTGTGTGTAATGTAACGTTTAAGGTATGTTTAAGGTTGATATGTTGATTTTATTAACGACTTCGTGTTGTTATGGCAGCCAACAACTGCACAACATCCCAATAATGCCATATTGCCTTACTAAATACGTAAAAGTACAAACTCTTCCATTGTCAGCAAAGTACGCACATTTAGTGCATAGTAGAAGTATACAAATTGGGATTCAACCTAACACTGTGCCCTAACCAGATGCAGTGCAGTAAGTTCAAGGCACACTCCATTCGTCTAGTAAAACCACCTTTACTGAAATTGGCTATGAACTATTCCTTGAATCAAGTCTCAAACTCGGTTTCCATCTCTGGAGTGAGGGCAGTCTAAGGATAGGATGGGTTATGTTTTATGTGTGGGGTATTTTTGGTTTAAAATGTGTATCTATGACCAAATACATTTTAGTTAACACAGTCACACACATAATAATCTGCCGGCTGACCTGGGATGCCATTTGGGAGCTGTGGTCGTTCCTCATCCTCCTCCTCTTCAGGGACGGCGCTGTCCTTGCGATCCATCTTACTGACAGAGGTGGTTCTCTTTCTTGGAACCTCAGTGCCATAATCATCCTCAAACAGAACCTGGTCCACTAGGTCAGGTTGAATCAAGTTAGGCTCGGCAGGAGGTTTCGGAGTGCCATAGAAGTTACCTGAAGACATGAAGATTAAATTAAACCTTGTTTTAACAGCCTAAGAAATGATTTGATGAATGGGGGTTCATGTATAACGCATTTGCTACATTAGTTTTGATATAACAAGCCCAAGACCTCTGTAGGTATAAGTGATTCAATGAAAAGATAACACTTTTAATCCCAACTTCTCACTTTCTTTTTCCTACCATTTCCTAACATTTGGAGGTGCTTTGAATGTAATTACACTCACCACTGGATTCAGAAATTAAACTTCTCAGACTATCTTCTCATGCAAAAATCAATTCATTAATATGCAACGCAAACAATGGCACAGCCAATCGGTGGAGCAGCATAATGTATTTAAATTAATTTGTAATTTGGTGGTATATATCGGGGTGTGTGCTTGAGTTGAAGTGTTTATGCTTCATTATTCCCTCTTAAATGTAAGACTAGAATCACTCTCAGTATGATTAGGCCAAACCAATGGAAAAGCATCTATTCTAATCAAGCATTCAACCATCACCAGTTATACGGAGATTACTTTAAATTACCCAAATTTGTTGTTTTGTTTGTTCGCACCCTTCATCCTGAATATAAATATGCTGCCCCTAGACATCATTAGCGCCTGCTTAAGAAAAATAGCAGTTTAAGGTCAACACTCATCTTATTTCAATGTAAAAGATAATCGTTTTAATCAGTCGCGAGATTAATCTTTTCGTTTTAACAAATAGAAACTGAAACAAGCACAAGCAATTAACTGTTGACAACTCCGATCACCTCTCATGAATATGCACGAATATATGTTCGCTCATTATCTCGTGTTTTTCTTCATTATACAAACAAGATTCATGACAGTTTCATGACGTAAGGACACTTTTTGTGTTGCCAGCATAAGATTTTGCATACATTATGTGCCTCATGACATCACCATCTCACATTCAGCTTCGAATGGAGCAAGTTTTAAAGACTAAAACCTTCTTAAATAAACCGTGCACTTATTTAGTAGTATAGTAGTCTAAACTCTTTACAACAATAAACTCATTTACAATGATCCCAAAAGATAAAACACTCTCCTTGTCAGCAATAATGACATACTGTATGTGTCATGCTCGGTCTCGTTTTAGATTTACAGTGTCATCTGTCACCATTAACTGTCCCAGTCGAAACACTAGTTGAGAGAAATTTGATTTTGGTGCAAATAAAGTGCAGGTATTTCATAAAGCATTAAATGAAGGAGCACTGGCAGATTGCAGTAGTATGCTACACATAACAAATGCAGAAGAGTAGCACCCATTTTGCATATGGTTTATAAAATGTATAATATTTGCATAGTTACACAATATTTTGAAATTGTAATTAAGAAACTTTCAGAAAACAATAAAAATAACAGCTAACAATTTAAAAGCATTTAATAGTTATTATTTTATTTTACCTTTGGCAAGGAATTAAGCATTGGTAAGTGTCACTCAACAGCCATTTTAAAGTAACATTATGCTCATATAGCAAATATAAAATCTCATATTTCATAATAGGTACAGACACCAAATGGCAAAGTTTGCTTCTTAAATTATATTGCTATAATTGTCAGAGGGATACTGAAAACCTTACTTTACAATTTTACATGCACATATTGTATATTGTATATTTAACAAATAAACTACAATTTTAAATAAACCACATTTTTATCTAATTATATATAGTCACACGCAGAATTCATTGGGGTCAAGTTTAGAATTTTTTATTATTATTATTATTATTTGTAGTGCCCCAGCATTGGATATTGACGAAATTTGGTATGTATCATCAGTGTGCGCTGTTGACCATGCGTACCAGTTTTGTAAAGTTTGGACAATGAACTCACAAGCTACAGGCTGGTTATTCATTATGGGCCATGACTAAAAACATATTGGCTTACAGTATAAAAATTCAGAATACTTTTTGCAAGGAAAGTATCTAGATTACACACATTACATTCCATGAAAATCAGACAAACGCCAAGACCTAAGGCTCTGACAATTAAAATGTTGGATATCATTAAAACAAAAACAAACAAAATTTCTATATCACTTTTGTTGTGCAAATAATATGCAAATGTCCACGTTTGAGTGGTGGTGGCGTAGTGGCTAAAGCACAGGGCTGTTAATCATAAGGTCCTTGGTTCGAACCCCACGGCCACCACCATTGTGCCCTTGAGCAAGGCACTTAACTCCAGGTTGTTCCAGGGGGATTGTCCCTGTAATAATTGCACTGTAAGTCGCTTTGGATAAAAGCGTCTGCCAAATGCATAAATGTAAATGTATATGTTTTAAGAGTGTGCCTAATTTGCATATTTCAAAAACTTGACATTTTATCAGCATTTTCACCAGTACTACATCTCCTTAACAAACCAATGTTTAATTCAAAAGTTCATCAGTTCCATTTATTTGGGATTAAAAGTGTTCCATTTAATGCAACACTCCATTTATGTTTACAGATCGCTTCCATTGAGATTCTATGTGTGTCTTTGCTTTCAACGAGCCGTAAATCTTTATTGATCAGGATCAACTCTTAATTCAACCAAACTTCTAAAACAGGATTATGTTAAAAGCTGCCTTGAGGTCTATAAATGTATCAACACTACTGGAATGAAGGAAAGAGCAAGGCCTAGCGTCTGTTTGCTATTGCTCAAGACTGGCACAGAGACAATATGTTGTACAATGGAGAATCTAAAAGAACACTACCAACTTCATTACAGACAGACAGAGAGACAGACAGACAGACAGACAGGACGGACAGACAGATGGACAGACAGACAGACAGACGGACAGAGAGATGGACCGGTCATTAACTAAATAAAGGTCATAATAAATCATAAATTGTATGAGCTTTTCCACTATTGGGCTGAATGATTGCCGCTGCTGAACCAAGTACTGTAGTTCTGTATCAATCCGGGCTTACTGACAAGTTTACTGTATCTTTTTCCATTGTGGTGCTACAAAATCAGCATTAGAACGCTCTGATTGGTCAAGTGAGTCTCCACATCACTTAAGCCATTCCACCTGCATGGTGCTCTGTCCTGAGTATGTTTAGCTAACCGTGCTGAAAATCCAGGTTGTGTTCAAGTGGAATTACTACTGAAACCGTTCGGCCTGATAGTGGAAAAACGGCTATAGTTTTTAAATCATTGTGACCTAGAATTTCATCATGGATTTATATCTCCCCATTTTCTGCCACCTCAAACAAAACTCTTGATTCCTTATCCTAAGAGTTAGTCCTATGCCATATTTGAGCTTCTCCAGTCAATGTCACATTTTACAGGGAACAGACTGAGAAATGTACATTCCTTGTGTGCCTTTTTTAGCAGTTAACCTCAAAGCTCCGAAAAGCATGTTTGCACGGTGTAAACCTGTTCTATCTGACTCACTGCCTGTAAGATTTGGAGGCTAAATCCATCACACATTTTTGAGGTTGCACTTAGTCATGAGATTTTTTATTACATTTTTGGGGAAAAGATGAATGCCCTGAGTTGTTGGTGACAGTTTTTAACACTCAAGAAACTAACACTAATTTCAAAGTTTAAACTAGATTTGCATTTCCCTATGGAAACAGCAGTATTTGCAAGGCAGCAAAGGAATCATGTTTAGGTATTAGGTAAGTTTCGATTTTAGGTTTTGACTAAATCCGACTAGAGGCGCTCTGCTACTGTCATGCCTCTCAGCATGTGTCTTGTTTTTTGTCAGCTAAGCACAAGAATCAACATGGTCTTTGCAGTGTAAAGGAGGCTATTGATTATTATATACATGTAAGAAAGACTAATAACAATTCAGTATACAAATAGATGCACGAAAGACAACCAACCTATACTCAGAATGCAACTATTACAAAAATGTCATCACTGGTGTCGTCACATCAACAAATTACATTTGTGATCAGATTTTCAAAAGCTATGGTCAGTTTTGCATCTCATCAATAATGTTAGGCCATCCAGCTTTAGGAATGCTAACTATAACAAACAATATATCCAGTCGGAGAACTTGCGTAATAAAATTGTGCATGTGTGTATGTTCAATAAAGTTCACATTTTTACAAAACTGTGTTTTAAGTGGTATAAGTTATACAGTGTATTTTAATTACAGAACATTGTGGAGGAAAATGAGAAAGAGAAGGAAAAGGAAGGGAATGAGGGAAAGGAAGAGAATGAACAGGAGATGAAGGAGGACAAGAAAACAAGAGAAGGAAAAGGGAGAGGAGGAGGCAAAGGAGAAAGAGGAGGAAAAGGAAGATGACGAGAATGAGGAGGAGATAAAGATTAAAGGAAGGAGGAAGAAAATGAACAGAAGATAGAAAGAAAAGGAAGACAATGAGGAAGAGAAGGAAAAGGAAGAGAAAGGAATAGGAGGAAGAAGTAAAAGTAAGAGGACAAAGATCAAAAGGAAAAGGGAAGAGGAAGAAGAAAATGAACCAGACATAGAATGATAAGAAAGAAAAGACAAGGAAGGGGAAAAGGAAAAATAAGAAAACGACAGGAAAGAAATGAAGGAATAGGAGGGGGTGGAGGAAAAGAAGAAAGAGAAGGAAAGTAGAGAGGAGGAGGAAAAGAAAGACAATGAGGAAGAGAAGGAAAATGAAAAAGGAAGAGGAAAAAGAGAAAGAAGTCAAATGAGAAGGACAAGGAAGAGGTGGAGAAGGAAAAAGGTAGAGGCAAGGCAGAAAGAGAAGGAAGAGGAGGAAAGAGTATAAGGAAGAAGAATAGGAATAGGACAAGGAAGAACAGGAGGAAAAGGAAAAGAAGAAAGAAAGGAAAGGAAGAGGATGATGAAGAATTAGAGAAGGATAAAGGAAGATGACAGTAGGAACTTGAAGGAAGAGGGGAAGAAGGAAAAGTTGGAGGAGGATAAGAAGAATATTTGAGGAATATCAATATGTAGCTACCTTGCAAGCATTATAAATAACCTTAGATCAAATCTATTTGTGCGATTGCTTCATACCATCATATGTTCCACTCTCCAGCAGCAAACCACTTTCTTCCAATATACGAAAATCCCCCACGCTGATAAAATTGTAGTCCACTCCAGGTACTTCCGCCTCTCTGGGCAGCCGTGTGGTACCTTCCAATAAAATAAACACAATTAGAGACAGTGAACTAGAACTAAATATCATCAGGGTTGGGACGGTTACTTTTAAAATGTATTCCACTAAAGATTACATAATACATGCAGTGTTGTTTCTTAAACGAGTTAAAGCAAATTTACCTAATATCAAAGGTCTTACTACAGAGAGAATGAGAGAGAGAGAGAGAGAGAGAGAGAGAGAGAGAGAGAGAGAGAGATCTAACTTATGATCTAATGTGGATTGTCTTGATAAAAAAATATGATTGTGTCTGGTAACATGTGCATGTACAAAGGCAAGAAATATCATTTTTAGCTTAGCATATAGCACAAGGTTTATTTCTATTTCTTCTGCTCCAAACATTCTTCAAACTAACTTCTCTGTCTGCTCATACATACATCATAAGAAAGTGTTTCACCGCTGTTCAAATGCTCTTTGGATCTCATCATTTTTATGTATAAATGTTTTCCATCTGAAAGAACTAAATATTAAATGAAACAAATGACAATAAAATGCAAAGTAATCTATTCAGTAATCAAAATACTTTTTTAATGTAACTGTATTCTGATTACCAACTAATTAAATTGTAACTCTAGTGGAATATAGTAAAAAATATAATATTTTGTATTTTAAATATGTAATCCTGTTACATGTATTCTGTTACTACCCAACCCTGTATATCATACATCCACAACCCCCTTTTTAAATGAGTATTCCCTGGCTATATTTCATCAGTTCATTTCGGAAACAAGTGCACTCCATTATGTCTTGCCAAGCTGTAAATGGAACTGATCCCAGGTTTCAACAAATGAGATAAAAAAAAAGGGATTTAGAACCAGAACTGAGAAACTAGCAAAAGATGGAAAGATGGCAAAAATGTGTTTTTTGCCCATTTGTGAGGTTTTTAAGGATTAAAAAGCATGTCCATGTACGTAATCTCAGAGAAAATGCTTTGGAGACAGAGAGAGAGAGAAGTTAATTAGCCAAACTGAGTAGAACAGGGACATATTACATCACATCTGAACATATCATATGCTATTTAGTGTAAGTCAAGCAAAGTGTAGTCACATATTGCACCGTTCACAGGGGAAACGATGATACAGAGAAAGGATGTGCACAGACTGCATTAAATTAGATTAGATTTGTTCTCTGAATCATTTAGAATTTTTATAAAAGTGTGTGTCATGCAGTGTAGTTAGCTTGAAAAATATATATTGCTTTCTCTCTTTTCAGTTTCTATTCACATACAGTCAACTTTATTGAGTTCCCAGACTCTACAAAACCTCTTAAAAATGAAAACCTAAAAATACAAATTCTGCAATTATTTACTCACATAACACAGACTGAGACATTTTGCAGAAGGTCTAAACTGTTCATTACAATGAAAATTAATAGGGACTGGGGCTATAGAGCTCCAAAAATGCAAAAAAAAATAAATAAATAAACAACAAAAAAAAACTAAAGAAGAAGAAAATGTAGTCACAAGAGCAGTCTTTACAACTCGAGCACTATGACAAAAATGTCCTAAAGATCCTTAATAGATCTGCCTATATATGATTACATTTGTATCCCTTAATCATTGTAAATATGTGTGGCTTTTGTGTTTATGTCTGTTTTAGTGTATCTCTGTGTGTGTTTGCTTAATAATATAGAGTATAAACTGTACATTTTTGGACCTAATTTCAGAGGTGGGTTGTTTAGCAGCAAAATCCTCATGAGAGACATCCGAGGGTGGCATTTCTTGTGAATAAAAGACCAAAATAAAAGATGACATTTCTTGGCTCTGTTCATGTGTGTGCTGGAAAATGCCACAAAGCTCTACTGTCACCAACTGAAATGCCAGAGCCAAGAGTCTGCAGAGACTTAAAGAGCAAATAATTTTCAAACTGGCTCCTTTACATTTTCCTTGGAGAATTACTGTTTAAATGCCACAAGAAACTGGAACAACAGCACTGGCTCCAGATATGTGGATTTCTACCGGAAAAGTTAAAAGGGGTTCAAATGTCCAAGATCCCTAAAAATGGTTAAGAGAGGAGAGGCCATGGCCAAATCTGACAGCATTCCATACATCTCCTCTAGATACTGTAAGTTGACACAAGGGCAAGGCTGTACATCATGACATGTAATTCTATGAGATGACAAATTTTAACCCACTTGCACGACTGCGAAAAGTGTCAATTACACATACGAGGAGCATTGCGTCAATGAGTCTGATGTCTGCTTGGCAATTGCCAATATTCTGTCTATGCTGTGTGCTGGTCTCGCATAACAGTCTGTGAACAAAAATATTATAAATGTATAATTACTCATATAAGTTTGTAATAAATAATTTAAAAAAAATTGTAAACTTCGATCATGTTCTCATTTTTGCTCATTCAATTTATTTTGTGCAAATTACTTTTTTGTTTCATTAGCTGGGACCTGCACGGGGGTGGTCACAGAGGAACAAGCATGTCATACGCCCAAGTAGGGGTGTGCAAGGAAGCCATTATTTGTATTTGCATCTGTCTCTGTAAACAATAGAAAAATTCTCATCAAGAATAATATTTTTAACCTAATATAAAATTAGGTAAAAAATGTGGGAGGGGCTTATACCGGAAGTGCATCTAAATTAAATGAAACACCCATTTTTAAGTATTACTCTTACATTTATAGTTTATATTAATAAAATATGCCTTGTTTATGCCTTTTCATAATAATAGCCTAATAATAATTATTATTATTATTTTTACAATTATTACATACAGTATATTATTTACAAAAATATATTTTTTTCTTACCAGGAGAAGCTGAATTTGTTGGGTATAACTGTGGAATATGTTGTTGAGAATACAACTCTGAAGGAATCTTATGAAGAAGATGCTGGATAACAAAGCGCTACATACAAACATACCAACAGGAGTGGTGGTGGTGGTGTAGTGGTCTAAAGCACATAACTGGTAAACTGGTAATCAGAAGGTCGCTGGTTCGATCCCCACAGCCACCACCATTGTGTCCTTGAGCAAGGATAATGGCTCTGTAAGTCGCTTTGGATAAAAGCGTCTGCCAAATGCATAAATGTAAATGTAATCATGAGAGTATAAATACGAGAAAAAAAAGGTTGAGCATGTTGACGTTTCTTTTTTTTACATAAGGAGGAATAATCCTAATAGCTGAATACTCTATGGAGCATTTAAACCTTTATATTAACCTTTTTCTTAATAAAGACATAACCAGATAATTTCCTTAATCACTGATATGGACATAAATGTGGTCAATTTTAAAAGACGGATAGACGGGCTCCGACATAAAATCATCAGTTCAGGTGAGGAATTTAACATCACACTCAGGTTTAGCCTATAAATAAATACATACGAATCATGTGTGAATCCTGTGATACATTAACATAGACATTTCAAGATATGGAAAGTGTATATGATGTCGTATTTTAGTCAATATTTTCAAGTACATAATTTTATCCTTTTCCCGCATGCTTCAGGTTTTTCCGCTTTTCTACTGTTTCAACTGCGTGTATTTTTCAGCACCCATCCATTTCCTCACTTTTTTTCTTTTTCCACTTGACTACATCTCATGTCTCGACTGTGTGCATTTGTTTTCTCCACAAATGATTGCATCAATCTCAAACATCTGCTGATTAGGAACCACTTTGCATATAACCACGGACAATGCATCTATGTGAACTTCTGCAGTTAATCCAGGATGGACTTCAAAGACATTAGTCATTCATGTTAAAGTTCATAAAATAAATAAATAAATAACATTTAAACACTGGACCTTAACACTTACAATACTAATCTTAAAGCATGACCTGCACTGCACATAAACAGCTAATACTGGCATTATATTCATGCTGATAAGCTGGAGGTGAACTGGCCCTCACAGTTTCTCCCAAGGTCATTTTTCTCCATTAACCAACATCTTATGGAGTTTTGCGTTCCTTGCCACAGTCACCTTGGGTTTGCTCACAGGGGTTCTAAATACAATTATTATTTAGTTATCTATTTTTATACACAATTTACAATCATATTTAATAAAACTACACAATGATGACTCTAAGACTATACAGATATTACAGTTACATTTTTTGATAATGATTTTCTGTAAATCTGCTTTGAAACAATGTGTGTTGTGAAAAGCGCTATACAAATAAAAACTTGAAATGACTTTGTAAATCAGTCAATGGAAGAGAGGCGGCGAGAACCGGCTTGACGATACAAATCATATTTTAATAATAAACTGAAACAAACACAACTCTCAGAGCCTTGATTAGCTTGATAAGGGACCAGGTGTGTATGAGCACGACACGGCCCCCGCCCTCCGCCCTGCCACAGACTTGTTTAAATTGTCATTCTTACAATTTAGGGTTTGTTGACATTTCATCTTCATGGCAATGAAGTTGTAAAATTGGCTATAACTTTACACAGAGAAGGTTAGTAAGTGATTTTATCACACTAAACTCAAGTTAACATGCATGTTGTTAACAACATGTTGCTTTAGTATTTTAACGTAAAAAAATGAGCCCCTATTCATTTCCATTGTAAGTGCTTCACAGTAACCCTGTGATGCGGCAGGTTTGTTTGTGAGCAGGTAACGTAATAACATAGCCAGTTACGTTGTTCGACTCTCAAGTCAGTGGAAACCGTAGCCCGGCTCTGAAAGAGGTCCGCATAATCCCCCCCCCCCCCCGGGCAAGTTCCAGATCTGCAGCATTTAGAGGAAAAGGGATACGAGTGGCACCTTAGGCTGCTTTTACGTTCCCTCAATCGAAGGACCTTTTAAGAGCCTTTGTACATACCTTCACATAGCAGCTTTGTGACTGCAACACCGGAGGCCTTCTCTTCATCCATCTCTTTTTTCTCTTTACACTCCTTTGCATTCCCCTTACACTAATGTTTCAGGCTCCTCTCATTATTTACTGATTAACTTAAAGACAGAGAGAAAGAGAGGGAGAAGCAACTAGGCCAAACACACAGTGACCTAAGGACAATAGATGAGGATGCAATGCTCAAATCATTGGCTTCCACAGAAAGTTGCTTTCTTTATTTCATTTTGTATTGTCTAAAATGGGTACATTTCCATTAACATCAAAGAGAAGAGTAATTCTTCATTCTTACAGGGAAATTATCGATAATTCTTGCCATTTAGCTTCAGAAAAAACTGTGCTAATCAAAATGTTGAACATTACTTTAAAAGTATTAAACGTTGGAATGTAATGTTTATGCTACGTACATGAATAATATTTCAAATTGTGTGGCGTCTTGGGGAGAGGTATGCTATAATAATTTATTTATTTTTTTTAAGCAATCAGACTTTGCCTGGAAAAAGAAATGGCAAAAAAACTAATATCCTAACATTGAAGAAGGGACCTGAGCCATAACGACAGAATATCATAGAGACATGGGGGTATTTTTTATTTGATTGGGCCTGTAAGCACCAACTTTTGGACCACCCAACCAGCAACTGCAAAACCCTAGCATCATGGGGGGAGTTTAGCACAGGCAAGTACCACTCACATTTTCTTATGAAAATTAAACAACTAGTGTTGCGTTTAATGTTTCATATTCTTTCAATGTTTCTGATAAGTTTCGATAGTCAATTTCAGTTTAGCTATTCAACATACCTTCAGTGGTATGCATTTGTATTTTAATAACAAATTCCTTTTCCATTTTTAGACTACCATTTTGACACATTTGTCACTGTCACATGTCAAATTACACTAAATAAGGAACAATGAATTACCTAAAAATCGAGCAAGCAGAGTGCTACTGGGTGTATAAAAAATGTGCTCCAGAAATCCACTCGACACCTCTTAGAAAACAGTGTGCAGGACAAATAATTCACGCTGCGCATCACAGAAGAGAGTTAGTGGTCTGCTGCAGTAGGCCAGACAAACGGGAGAGATTTTTGCCTGAGGATAAGCTCTGTCTCCCCAGTTTAAACTAATACAGACACCAGTCACAAAAATGGGCATGGGGTTCATTCCAGTCACCAAATGAGAAAAGACTGAGAGTTGGAGTTGAAATAACTAGACTGGTGGAGAAAGAGTATATCCCAAATCACTATTTAACAGAATCTATAACATTATAATAATATAATATAATTTATATATATGTGTGTAACTCAGCAAAAAAGAAACATCCCTTTTTCAGGACACTGTATTTGTGTAATGATAATTTTGTAAAAATTCAAATAACTTTACAGATCTTTATTGTAAAGGGTTTAAACAATGTTTGCCATGCTTGATCAATGAACCATAAACAATTAATGAACATGCACCTGTGGAACGTGGTTAAGACACTAACAGCTTACAGAAGGTAGGCAATTAAGGTCACAGTTATAAAAACGTCTGCTCATCTGCATGAACCTGCATTAGGCATGCTGCATGGAGGCATGAGGACTGCAGATGAGGCCAGGGCAATAAATTGCAATGTCCATACAGTGAGACGCCTAATTGATAGTTCATACACTGCAATCGTTGCTCACGGGAGTGAGCTCCGATTTGCCCACGATTTCAGGCTTTTGTCGGCGATCTCCACAAAACTGTCTGCTTGCGAAAATCGGCATAAAGGCTCATCCTGACATGACCCTTGAGCATGACAATGCCACCAGCCATACTGCTCATTCTGTGCATGATTTCCTGTAAAACAGGTATGTCAGTGTAATGACATGACCAGCGAAGAGCCCAGATCTCAAATCCATTGAGCGCGTCTGGGACCTGTTGGATCGGAGGGTGAGGGCTAGGGCCATTCCGCCCAGAAATGTCCCGGAACTTGCAAGTGCCTTGGTGGAAGAGTGGGGTAACATCTCACAGCAAGAACTGGCAAATCTCGTGCAGTCCATGAGGAGGAGATGCACTGTTGTACTTAATGCAGCTAGTGGCCACACCAGATACTGACTGTTACTTTTGATTTTGACCCCCCGTTTGTTCAGGGACACATTACACCATTTCTGTTAGTCACATGTTGTAACGTTTGAATAACGAGGCTGACGAGGAGATGCGGATCCAAACGCAGTTTGAGTTTATTTAATCAGAAAACACAAAATGAACAAAAGAACAACCCACGATGGGGAAAAGAAACATAAACTAGTTAAGGTAACCACGGTAGAGACAAACAGGGAACAAGGGAGAGAAGCACACATCAGACTAACATCAAACAACGATCGACCAAGACTGAACAAAGACACAGGGTATAAATACACAAACATGGGAAAAGGGGCCAATGAAAGAACAGAACTCAAACAAGATAACAAGGTGATTAACAGAAACCAAAGGCAAATTAACAAGGGCAGGTGTAAACAATGAACAGTGAACACGAACGCTAACAGAGGACTGTGGAGTTAAATAAGGGACTAAAGTGAAAACTAAGAAATACCAAAAGTGACAAAATTACAAACAAAGGGCAACAGAGGGACAAGACAGGGTAACCGTTACATAGCCCCCCCCCTTAAGGATCGGATACCAGACGATCCTTAATAACACACAACAAAAGACAAAAATCCATAAGAACAACATGAGGGCACCAGGGGCAAACAGACAGTCCAAGTGAGCACATGGGCAGACAGGCAGACCAGGGGGGAACACTGGGCAGGCAGGAAGTCCGGGGGCAGACAGGCAGACCAGGGGGGGCACAAGAACAAGGAGGCAGTCCAAGGGGCACAGAGGGCAGGCAGGAAGTCCAGGGGGGGGCCACGAGGGGAAATGAGACAGTCCACGGGGGCACAAAGGGAGATGCGACAGTCCACGGGGGGCACAAAGGGAGATGAGACAGTCCACGGGGGCACAAGGGACAACCAGGCAGTCCATGGGGGCACAAAGGGACAGGTTTAGGAGGCCGGGGTGGTATCGACCGGGCGGGGTCAGGTTTCAGTGGTCTGGGAGCTGGCCACAGGGTAAGGACAGGTTTGGGGGACCAGGGAGGAGGCCAATGGACAGGGACTGGGTCAGGAGGCCTGGGTGGAGGCCACCGGACAGGGACTGGGTCAGGGGGCCTGGGAAGAGGCCACGGGACTGGGACTGGGTCAGGAGGTCTGGGAAGAGGCCACAGGACAGAGGCTGGCAGAGCCATGTGAGGCGGAGCCAAGGAGGACTTCGGAGGCGGAGCCATAGAAGACTTAGGAGGCGGCGCCAAAGGAGGCTTAGGCAGGGCCATGGCAGACTCAGGTGGTAAGGCCTTGGGCAGGTCAGGAGGCGGAACAGTGTTGGGCGGAGCCAAAAGAGGCGATGGTGTAGAAGGCTCAGAAGGCGGAGCCACTGGAGGTGGAGCCGAAGGTGGCGAGGGCGAAGAAGGCTCTGAAGACGGAGCCAATGGAGGCTTCAGGGGCGGAGCCGGGAGAGGCTCGGGAGGCTCCGGAGGAGGAATTGAAGGAGGTTCAGGAGGCGGAGCCGAAGGAGGCGAGGGCGATGAAGGCTCTGAAGACGGAGCCAATGGAGGCTTCGGAGGCGGAGCCGGGAGAGGCTCGGGAGGCTCAGGAGGTGGAGCTGAAAGAGGCTCAGGAGGCGGAGCCGAGGTAGGCGGCACCGTGGGAGGCTCTAGGAGCGGAGACCAGGAAGACTCTGGAGTCTCTGGGGGTAGAGACGTAGGAGGCTCTGAGGGTGGAGCCGCCAAAAGCTTGAGTGGCTTGAGAGGCGGTGCCGGAGGAGGCTCGGGAGGTGGAGCCATAGGAGGCTCTGAGGGCGGAGCCGCCGAAGGCTTGAGTGGCTCGAGCGGCGGAGCCGTAGGAGGCTCGGGTGGCGGAGCCATAGGAGGCTCGGGAGGCTCTGAGGGTGGGGCCGTCGAAGGCTTGAGTGGCTCGAGAGGTGGAGCCGTAGGAGGCTCAAGAGGCTCTGGGGCGGAGCCGTCAAAGGCTTGAGTGGATCGAGAGGCGGAGCAATCGGAGGCTCTGGAGGCGGAGCCGTAGAAGGCTCTGGGGGTGGAACCGCAGGAGGCCCCGTAGGCGGAGCTGCAGGAGGCTCGAGAGGCTCTGGGGGCGGAGCCGTAGGAGGCTCAAGAGGCTCTGGGGGCGGAGCCGTAGGAGACTTGGGGGGCGGAGCCCTGGAAGGCTCGAGAGGCTTGAGGGGCGGAGCCCTGGCAGGCTCGAGAGGTTCAGGAGGCGGAGCCCTGGAAGGCTCGAGAGGTTCGAGAGGCGGAGCCCTGGGAGGCTCGAGAGGCTTGAGGGGCGGAGCCCTGGCAGGCTCGAGAGGCTTGAGGGGCGGAGCCCAGGCAGGCTCGAGAGGCTTGAGAGACGGAGTCCTGGAAGACTCGAGAGACTTGAGGGGCGGAGCCCTGGAAGGCTTGAGAGGCGGAGTTCTGGGGAGCTCAGGGGGCGGAGCTCTGGAAAGCTTGGGAGGCTTGAGAGACGGAGTCCTGGAAGACTCGAGAGACTTGAGGGGCGGAGCCCTGGAAGGCTTGAGGGGCTTGAGAGGCGGAGCTCTGGGAAGCTCGGAGAGCGGAGCTCTGGAAAGCTCGGGAGGCTTGAGAGGCGGAGCCCTAGGAGGCTTGAGAGGCTTGAGGGGCGGACCCCTGGTAGGCTCGAGAGGCTTGAGAGGCGCAGCCCTGGAAGGCTCGAGAGGCTTGAGAGGCGGAGCTCTGTAAAGCTCGGGAGGCGGAGCTCTGGAAAGCTCGGGAGGCGGAGCTCTGGAAAGCTCGGGAAACTCGGAAGGCGGAGCTCTGGAAAGCTCGGGAAACTCGGAAGGCGGAGCTCTGGTAAGCTCGGGAAACTCGGAAGGCGGAGCTCTGGAAAGCTCGGGAAACTCGGATGGCGGAGCTCTGGAAAGCTCGGAAACTCGGATGGCAGAGCTCTGGAAAGCTCGGAAACTCGGATGGCTGAGCTCTGGAAAGCTCGGAAACTCGGATGGCGGAGCTCTGGAAAGCTCGGAAACTCGGATGGCTGAGCTCTGGAAAGCTCGGGAAACTCGGATGGCTGAGCTCTAGAAAGCTCGGGAAACTCGGATGGCGGAGCTCTGGAAAGCTCGGGAAACTCGGATGGCGGAGCTCTGGAAAGCTCGGGAAACTCGGATGGCTGAGCTCTAGAAAGCTCGGGAAACTCGGATGGCGGAGCTCTGGAAAACTCGGGAAACTCGGATGGCTGAGCTCTGGAAAGCTCGGGAGGAGGAGCCCTGGAAGACCCGAGAGGTGCTGGCTCTAGGATGGGCACGACCACTGGCGCTGGCTCTTGGGCGGTCACGGTTACTGGCACTGGCTCTTTGACGGTCATGGCTTCGGGCTCTGGCTCTTGGACGATCGAGGCTACTGGCACTGGCTCTTGGACGGTCACGGCTACTGGCGCTGGCTCAGGGACGGTTGAGGCCGCAGGCGCTGGCTCAGGGACGGTCGAGGCCGCAGGCGCTGGCTCAGGGACGGTCGAGGCCGCAGGCGCTGGCTCAGGGACGGTCGAGGCCGCAGGCGCTGGCTCAGGGACGGTCGAGGCTACAGGCGCTGGCTCAGGGACGGTCGAGGCTACAGGCGCTGGCTCAAGGACGGTCGAGGCTACAGGCGCTGGCTCAGGGACGGTCGAGGCTACAGGCGCTGGCTCACTGACGTTTGAGGCTACAGGCGCTGGCTCACTGACGTTTGAGGCTACAGGCGCTGGCTCACTGACGTTTGAGGCTACAGGCGCTGGCTCACTGACGTCCGAGGCTACAAGCACTGGCTGGGTTGCCGTGGTAAGCGCCGGCTTGGGTTCGCTGGGCACTGAGGGCAGAGCCAAGGGGGGTTCAGAGCATGGGGCTGTGGCAGGCGGTGGCTGGAGTGCAGAGACCTCTCCCTTTCTCCTCTTCCTCCGGGCTGATGCGACTGGCGAAGCTGGGATGTTGTTCCTGGTCGGCGTGGCTTCAGGTTCGCTGACCGTGGCTGGCAAGGGCTCAGGCTCGCTGACCGCGGTTGACGAGGGCTCAGGCTTGCTGACGGTAGAGGCCGTAGGCGCTGGTTCGCTCACTGTGACATGCGTGGCCGCTGGCTCGCTCACTGTGACATGCGTGGCAGCTGGCTCGCTCACCGGGGCAGGCGTGGGCTCTGGCTCGCAGACCGGGCAGGCGTGGGCCGGAGGCGGAAGCCTGTCTTCTCCTCCTCCTCGGGCAGACGAAGAGGACCGCGCTGGCTCGTTGACTGGCGTGAAAGGACGAACCACGGGTGAATGGAGGGTCAATACTGCGGGAGGCGCTACGGGGTTCTCCTCGAGGATGTCCACTGTTAAGGGAGAACCGCAGATCTGTAGGGTCTCCTCAACGAACGCCGGAGCGTCCAGTCGCGCGTTGGCGGTGGCAGCCGCTCCTTCAGCCCGTCACTAAGGTTGCCTCGGAAGAAGACCACCAGGGAGAAATTAGGGAAGTCTGAAACGTTTGCCAGAACCAGAAAGTCGTGGATGTGATCTTCTATAGGTCGGTCCCCTTGCTTCAGGCTGAGCAGTTCATAGTTCAGCCCGAAAAACTGCTGGATCCATTGTGCGGTCGATCGTTCTGTAACGTTTGAATAACGAGGCTGACGAGGAGATGCGGATCCAAACGCAGTTTGAGTTTATTTAATCAGAAAACACAAAATGAACAAAAGAACAACCCACGATGGGGAAAAGAAACATAAACTAGTTAAGGTAACCACGGTAGAGACAAACAGGGAACAAGGGAGAGAAGCACACATCAGACTAACATCAAACAACGATCGACCAAGACTGAACAAAGACACGGGGTATAAATACACAAACATGGGAAAAGGGGCCAATGAAAGAACAGAACTCAAACAAGATAACAAGGTGATTAACAGAAACCAAAGGCAAATTAACAAGGGCAGGTGTAAACAATGAACAGTGAACACGAACGCTAACAGAGGACTGTGGAGTTAAATAAGGGACTAAAGTGAAAACTAAGAAATACCAAAAGTGACAAAATTACAAACAAAGGGCAACAGAGGGACAAGACAGGGTAACCGTTACACATGTCTGTGAAACATATATAAAAGATTGCTTGGTAATACATTTTTTTATAAGTATGCTCTTAAAACTTCTGCCCCCTCAGCTGGAACATTTATCTACATTGGTTAAACTTCAATATCCTGTTTAGGAGCAGATGGCACGTTCACCTGATTTGGTTCATTTGCGACCGACATGTCTTAGGTGTTTAATATTTTTATGTTCATACAAAAATGTACACATGTTAAGTTTGCTGAAAATAAAAGCAGTTGAAAGTGAGAGGACGTTTCTTTTTTTGCTGAGTTTATATATATTATATTATATTATATTATAATATAATTATTTGACTGCAGTAATACATTTCTCTCTTTTTTTCCCCATCTTTTGGAAAGTTGTGTATACTTAATAGTGGATATTAATTTGCTGTGGTCTCCCATTCACCGCTATAAATGTTTACCCTAGTAAGTTTACTTCCATGTTCAAACACAGAAGTGTGAAGTGTCCACTGGCTGTTTCCAGGCAAACGATTTTCTACATAGCTGTGTTAGTTTTTTGTTTCTTATCACTCTGAACCTCTTTCTTGTCACATAATAAAATACTGTAATTTCTCCTCAAATCATTATTTCATGTCCATTTACTTATTTGGAAAGTTTCCCTGTATTAAACAGTTTGCATCGAGTCCTGATCACCCTGCTGGTGTTTATATTATGAAAATGAATGACTGTCTGACTGTACGTTATCCCTAACTTATTACACAGGTGTCTGGAATAGTTGATTCTGATTGGTCAATGGCGCCATCTAGTGGTCTGATATTTCTGAGTAACAACCGCATGTATGGGGATTAAGATGTATCAGACCGGTCATCCGGGTATTGCGAGTCATCTTTCCTACTTCTGGGATCCCTGTGTGATCTCTTACAAGTAAGCTAATATCACCCTTCAGGGTGATACAAGACCCCTCCACTTCACGCTGAGGATAAAACATTGTGTGTACAATTGTGACAGTAAAACACTTTCAAAATGTTTGAAATATGAAAAAAATATATGAAACATAAACTGTATGTATGTGCAAGACTTACATGGAATCGTTCGCAGGTAGAGGTTGTCTCGGATCACTTGCTGTAGTTTGTGGTCAATTGATCCTTTCTGGAACTGCAGGCTAAGATAATGCCTCAAATCAGTGTTCAGCACTTTACCTGCAGAGAAAGAGAGAGACAGACCAAATTTATTGCTCAGAGGTTGCCCTTTCATAGCTCAAAAGCTGTGTTTCATTTAAGCATTATCTTGGTCTGTTTCTCATTAAATAAGGCACTTGTTTACATTCAGTATGGGGTATGGAGCTACAAAATGAATGTAGATGCATAGCTCAGATAATTTGTTTTAGTAGAATTTGAGAACTGTTTGAATTTATATTGAAATTTTGACTTTTGATTGTAATATTAGGCATCTTGGTAAAATTCCTCCCATTCAACCACCTGGCTGTATTCTGGCATGTAATTTCATAAATAATTCAGTTCAAGGAATAAAAAAATGGTTTGTGAATGACGTTTCAAGTTGACTTAAAGCAGGGGTCTCTACTAACTTTCAATTTAATTTCATTGCTGTCTAGGAGAAACAATTGACATGGTATGATCTCATGTGAAGTTTTTATTATTTTTTATAATTTTGTCTGCTTATTGATTTCATAGCGATTTTTTCAACACTATTTTTATCCTCTGAAATAGTTTAAAATGGCTTTCCAATTATCAAAATATATTAATATAATTTATAAAATTTCCCATTGTCTTGGACAAACTGTGAAAGATGTGATAACGATTTGTTTAACTTGCACTTTAAAGACGCAAGAGCAGATAAAAGCTTGTGTTGTCTTTTTATGTGCTACTTAGATAACGATGCTTTTGGGAAACGTGCTGTAACTACTACTTAAGTGCTACTAAACAAACACACACACACACACACACACACACACACACACACTCACACACACACACACACACACACACACACACACACACACACACACACACACACAAACACCCAGCATAAGTTTCTTATAAGCTCTGTTTACTCAGAAAATACAAAAAAAAACACGCTGTTGCTCATAGTTTATGTCAAAAGCGACAGTGGAAAGTGAAACCTAATGAAAACCCTCTGCACAGAACATTTAAAAGCCAAAAACTCCTCACTTTCCCACTTTCTGCCAAACTCCAAAAGATGCAACTCTGGGAGTTCACAAGAGGTTGGAGAAAGAGGCTCTACAGAGGAAGACAGAGGCTGTTTGCTAGTTCTGAGTGAGGGTGGATGAGAAAGGAATGAGAAATAGAGAGACAGTGACACACAAAGAAAAAAGTTTGTGTCCAACAGACTCAAGGAAGGGAAACAAATACAATAAAATGGGTCATATCTAGAGGATCATATGAATTTTCCTTGATCTTTTAAACTAAAACAATGTACTGAGAAAACATCCTATAAGCTTCAGAACTCAAAACTTCCTCGATGCAACAAATAAAAGAGATCTCATGTGTCTCAAGACATGTTTTAAGATTGTAAGTTCTTTTACACTTGACACTGCGTCTAAGGCATCTGTTCAAGAGCACAATTTAAGTAGTCTTAAATTCCAAGTCTCCTGTAGCCAGATCATAAACGGACCAAAACTAGTTGTAATTCACTGAAAAAAAAAAAAAAAAAAAAAAGATTTTTTTACTACATAACCAATTTAAAATTGACATTTTCCACTAAATTTTAAGATTCATTTTTCAGAATTTAAAATGTATATTAAGCATGGCTGCCAGACAAGTATCTCTCTCTTCCTCTTTGCCGGTGCTACTCTTACGTTTTTCTTATGCCAATAAAATTAGGTAGCTAATATAATAATCCTGTCAGAGGAAGACAGAGACATAGTTAGTGCTAAGACCAGAGGTTTTAGAGTACATTATCACTTTGCCACACTCTCTTTATTTTCATTTTTAACTGTCAAATTCTTTGGTCATTCCTCATCTCAACTTTTCCATTTTTCTTACTTTTTTCTTCTTCTATTAACCCTTTTAACGTTGATGTGATTTTCCATTATTTTCCACATTTTTCTTATCTCTGTTCTATTTACTTTCTGGTTTTAAAAAATAAGTTAAGATGCTTCAATAATCTTTTTGTTTAAAAGGTGATGCCTGTAATATTTTAACCAAAACAAAGTTCACCCGAAAACGAAAACTCTGTTATCAATTATTCACCCCTTTGCCATTCCAACCCCATATGACTTGCCTATGACATAAAAGGAAATGTAAGGCTGAATGCTAGGGACTGACAGCTTCAGTCACCATTCACTTTCATTGTATGGAAAAAAGATTATGCAATTAAAGTGAATGGTTACTGAGGCTGTCGTCCCTAACATTCTGACATTTACATCTAACATCTGCTTTTGTGTTCCATTGAAGAGAGAAAGTCATGTGTTTTTTCCGTACGAAAATCTTCATGTTACTTCATATGAGGGTGAGTAAATGATGAGAGAATAAATTTTTGGGGGTGAACTATCCCTTTAAGTGACATTGAATATTTAAAAAAAATTACAGAAATATTTTGAAAGCATCATAAACGGAAGGAAATCATATCTCAATGCATTAATATTTTACTTTTGTAATAATAACTGCATTATAGAATTTGGACAGGAGCAGTGGTTACCATGGTAATTGTATGTATTTTTTATGTATTATTTTATGTATTAAGTATGCTCTTAAAACTTCTGCCCCCTCATCGGAGCATTTATCTACATTGGTTAAACTTCAATATCCTGTTTAGGAGCAGATGGCACTTTCGCCTGATTTGGTTCATTTGCCACCGACAGCTCAAATAAGGACTTGTTTTCTCAGCTGTGCTCTGATTTCCCATTGAGTCTCTACAGTACTACTGAGAAGGCCTATTACACCTACATGTATTAGGCGTCACTGATTACGTTACTCGAATTAGCCATTTTTAGGCTTTGAATAATCCTGCAAATGTCTCTTGAACCACTCAGAGGCGATGACACATCTGAAGCGCAAACTCTTCGCTTCAGAATCATTGTGCGTTGTCATTCCAAAAATCAAACTTGATGTCATATTGATAATATAATCATAACATGATATGAACAATACATATTTAGATATTTATGTTGCATAACACATAGAAGCGAATATTAACATTTGAACAAAATCTTTACCATTTCTCTCTTACGTGCCTTAAATTTCTGTGCTCCTGCTAATTGTTTATCCTTAGACGGCCATCAGCCAGACACAACGCGATAAAGCGACAAGGGTCGCCGAACAATTTAAAGGTGCGTACACACTGCCAGCGACATCGCGCGCAACAGCGACTCCATCCCATTCATTTTCAATGAGAGCACAGTGACTTCCGGCGCCACGAGCTGTCGCGACCTTTGGCGACTAGATGTGGGCGTGTCCAGCGACGCGACAAATTTGAGACAAGTTCAAATGTATTCAAATGAAGAGCGACTAACGGAAGCGACAGCCAACAGGAGAGAAGAAGGGAGAGCTCACGTGATCCTTCTCTCTCTCTCAGCTCCTGCAGTAATGGAAAGATGGATGAAAGGCTAATTCTTGCTGTTAGAAATTTTCCAGTGCTCTATGATATGTCTCTTCCCACGTACAAGGACATTTTTAAGAAAAGTACTGCGTGGAAATGTATCTGAGATCGCTGGGATTTTGTGGACCCAGACAGACCAGCATTTGCATTTTCGCCGCAGATAAACAGCCGCTATGGCAAACAGCACGCCTTGTTTCTCATTCATCTTTGATATAAAGCATTTTATGTACTGATTCCATTTATATTTAGTATTTTCCCTCCAAAATGTTTGTTTTTAGTGGCAAGAAAAGAGATTCGCTGTCAACAGCAATGGAATGACATCCGTGAATGTCATTTATAAACGTTACTAGGCAACCAGTAGTGGGAACACCCACTAGCGACTTCACCGCCAGCCACTAGCGACAAAGTCGCTGGCAGTGTGTACGCACCTTAAAACAATCTTTTCCATGTTAATTACACTGTGTAGCCCCGCCCACTGTGAACTCTCATTGGTCCAAAGTCCCGCTGCTCATAACTGTAGCTTAAAGCTCATATGTTCTGATTGGCTGTGATTGTGCCGTATCCAGCCTGATCTCTTGAAAATGTTGCCAATGAGTGCGGCAACTAGGGGCGGACTATTTGACCAAAATTGTATATCATGATTATATCATTAGTGATTTTATATCACTCTCACTACACTTTATCAAGATGCATTAAAAAATATCAATAGAAAATTGGTTAATATATTAATTTGCCATATTGTAAAGTCTACTTTTGAATAATCAAGTCAGTGAATTAAATACTTTACAAATGAAAACTACTTACCTCTTATATAATTTTATCTTTATTTGGAACTTCACAAACTTTTTTAATAAACTCAAGTTGGTTTTAAACAACCTTCCCATAATGCTATATTTTACATTATGCCACGTGCACCTAAGACCCATAGTGACAGATTAATTGAGAGCTGCTGTCAGACTCTAAAATGGAGAGTGACTGGAGTGACGCAAGTAGCTTTGCCACGGAGCAGTCTTTTGAAGTCGAGGACCTTTCTCCCCCAACTTCACCTGAAGTGGAGGAGGGTGAATTGTCTGTGGACACAGGGCCGGAGCCATATCAATTTGAGCCGCTGGCTCAAACTGCGGTTTTAACTCCCTGTTGAGCATCCAAGTGTTCACCTTCACTCGCGTGCAGGAAAAACAAACGAAACGCTGTTCAGTGATGTTTATCCTTTTAGCAGGATTTTTATTTAGCAAGCTTCACTTGAACATAACATCAGTTAGCTGTTCTCTCAACTTAGAAGAATGTGACGTAAAGCGTAACGTCATCATGTACAATATATATATATATATATATATATAGTTAACTACAGAGACAAACAATCCAATATGCAGGGTTGGGAGGGTTACTTTTGAAATGTATTCCACTACAGATTACAGAATACATGCTGAAAAATGTAATTTGTAACATATTCTGTTAGATTACTCAAGGTCAGTAACGTATTCTAAATACTTTGTATTACTTCAGCACTGGTAGATTTTTTCACTTGTTTTCACTATAAAAACTCTGCCAGTACATTAAGAGAAAGTACACATGTTAAAAATACAGATGAACACAAGATGAATCTAACTGATCTTGTTTGAATGAGCTTTAGATATTTTTACTGGAAAAATTACAAAATGTATTATCAAGAATATGATTTTTGCCCTAAAATTAAAGGTCGTAATAGAAAAAAAGAAATTATGATCCAACAAGAATTTTCTTGATAAAAAATATGATCGTGCTGGTAACATGTGCATGTAAAATGGCTATAAGTAGCATTTTCACTTAGCATAAAGCTAACAATTTACACAAGGTTTATTTCTATTTCTTCTGCTCCAAACTTACTTCAAACTAAATTCTCTGTCTGCTTGTAAGAATGTAACACATCATAAGAAAGTGTTTCCTCGCTGTTCAAATGCACTTTGGATTGCATCATTTATATGTATAAATATTTTCCATTTGAAACCACTAAATATTAAATTACACAATTAAAAATAAAATACAAAGTAATCTCTTCAGTAATCAAAATACTTTTTGAATGTAACTGAATTATAATTACCAATTATTTAAATTGTAACTGTAGTCGAATACAGTTACTAACATTTTGTATTTTAAATACGTTATACCGTTAAATGTATTTCATTACTCCCCAACACTGCCAATAAGAATGCAGTAAAAACACTTTTCATACTTATTTAATTCCCCCCTAAATGTTCATAAAGTAAAACTAAACATTTTAATTAATACACAAAAAGAAAGAGACAAATACCAATAATCCAATCAGACAAACAACGATTGGAACCAACTGGTATATTTTCTAACCTTATAGAACAGGTCCTCTGAGGTGAAACATGCAATTATAGATAGTGTGTGTGTGTGTGTGTGTGTGTGTGTGAGAGAGAGAGAGAGAGAGAGAGAGAGAGAGAGAGAGAGAGAGAAACTGATACAAAGAGAAATATAGAGACTCACCAAACTGTCCCTATTCAGAATGGCTCACCCATTGCAGGTATATAAGATATGTAGCCAACCTAAGCTTAAGCTAAGCTTGAGCATAAGTTGTTTTATGTGTGCGTGCTCAAAACTCCTCTCAGTGAGCATTTGCCTACAAGCAGCTGATATATTATAGAACTCATAACTCTCACACCTGAGGACTTCTATGTAACTGCCAAAATAAATTACTGTAGCCCTGTGAACTTGAAGCTGACAAAGTCAAATCTACAAATCTATAAAAAAACTTTTCTTGACCAAACACTTTTCTCATCACGAACAGCTTCACGAAGCCAACATACTGTAGTTATACATACTTAAACAGCCAGACAAATAGCTTGACATAGTAACAGTTTTGAAAAAAAAAACATCAAGCTAGCAACCCCCTAGCAACCCTCTAATAATCATCCAACACTCCCTAGCAACCACTTAGAACACCCAAGCAATCACCTACAAACCACTCACTTTAGCAACAAACTAGCAATACCCTAGCATCATGGCAACCACTTTGTATCATCCTAGCAACCACCGAGATCACACTAGCAACCCAATATCAATGCCCTAGCAATCAACCAAATCACCCTAGCAACCATCTAGCAATGCAATAGCAACCAACTAGAATGTCATGTTAACCACTCCAAAAAAAAAAAGAAAAACACTTTGCTACCAGCATGAACAAGTTACTGCCTAACAACCACTAAGAGTACATCAGCAACTGCATAGCAACAGCATGTACAAAAAAATAAAATAAAAATATATATATATAAAAAAAGAAAAACAGGTTAGCAAACAACCTGAATGCCAAAACGACTGCCTTGCAATGACCTAGTGACCGCCTTAAATAGGTAACGAGTAAAATTAATGGCAGAAAGATTCACATGTATGATATCTGTTAAGTAAAATAATTTTATTTTAGACAGACCAGGCTGCAGTAGCTCTGCAATGTGTCAGCAATAGAATGGGGAATCCAGTGTAGACCTGACAATAATGGGAAAGATATGCTTTTGATGCGACACAACGCTTTCGTTCGATGTAGACAGTGTGTTAGAAATGCCCTTGCAACTATTCAAAACGGCATAGCAATGTTTTGAATATTTTGATCCATTCAATACCCATTCAAACTTTTTTTTTAACTTACAGGCCAAGCTTTGTCAACATTTAAATCTTGTCTTGATAAACTTTGTCTTGTAAAGCATTGTAACATTCAGACAAAGTTTATGGTATATTGTTACCTCATATGTAGGTTGGTTGAAGTATGAAAAGCAAACAAATTAAAGTGCTTTTGTCACTTGTTTCAGTCAAGAGGGGGTAACATTGCTTATGTATGGTCTCTGTTCATTTGTAATATTTAAAATGGTGCCATCCGCTACAGCAAAGCTTGTTTGTCTTTTGCTCTGACAAACAAGGGAAATCCATTTGAGTTGCCCATTCTGACAAAGAAAGTGAATTTATTTGTGCTCCAGTTGTAACAAATGGAAATGGGGGTGATCAAGATAGCCATCAGCCCAAACAAAGTGTTCTATGGTGAACAGGTTGATGGGAGTTTTGTACAGGAACAGTCTATAGTTTTGACACATTACATAAGCAGCCTCCTCAAAAGGTGTGCACTCAGCACAGCTGTCAAGCCTGAGAGGCATTTGGGCGGAAGAGTTTGCAGAAAATTATCCCACATCAAGCAATGAATTTTAACAGCATGAAGCTCAGACAACAGAATCGTGTGTCTTACCGAACTCAACTGCAGCTTTAATCAAAGACATGCATGATTATTTATCATTTAAATAACTTTACATGGTACTAATGTGATTAAACTCACTAATCTGGTATTAATCTATAATTATCATTGATATTATTTGATGCAGTCTTAGATTGTTTATGATTTTCACAATCTTATCATAGTGTGGATGCATATCTGGTCTAGTCTTCTAAAATATATTAGCTCTGAATCAAAAGCTAGTGAGCAGCCTTCTAGGGGGTCGTTTACATTGAAAGTGTTCTTGCAGCACAACAGACTGAAAAGACTGCAGGACGTGATTGTCTTGAGACATGATTTTATAACTCAGATTTATTTTTACTTGACACATGACATTCTAAAACGTGACACTCCTGCATGAGACTATGTCAAGAGATGCAACAGTCAAAGACGTTCGTTGAGTGCATGGTATAGAATAACAATAATAATTTTAAAAAAGTGCAGACTGATGTGCAGGCGAAACTGAAGCATTCAGTTTAAAAGGCACCCAAAGCAGAATTTATCAAAAATCTCACAAGAGACTGAACTTCATTTGAAAACTTGGTGTTCAATTTCCCAACAATGGAGAGCATTTCTGAAGGCCTCCATTTTTGGTGGAGGAAAACACTGTTCCAGTGTGGAGGTGAGGCCAGAATGTGTTGGAATTGGTTAGAATTTGGCCAGAATGAGGTACCTAAGAAGGAAGTATAATGTTGCTACTTAAATTTGAGAACGGCCATTGAGACTACACTTATGATGCCTTAAAAATGCCGTCTATGTAGGCACCAGACTAGACTAAAATTTAGCAACTTAGAAGTTCCGCAGTTTCCTTTCCAAAAGTTTAGAATAACAAGGTAAGATGTGGGATATCCCTACTTGATATCTCCGACCATAAATGCATTCCATTCCCCAATATTCGGAACTGCAGCGCTCCCGTTAGCTTAGCAGGGGTTTTACTCTTATTAGAGATGTCTCCTAGCAACCCAACTGATAAACAATGCTGCAGTGCTAGCATTTGTGCTACAGGTGTACGATTAGCAAAAGAGATTATTATTATTATACACATGTCTCTGCAGTTGTTTGTTAAACAAGATTTAATATCATGTAATGTGGAAACAAACTATTTTATCGATATTACTTAAAGTGAATGTTTATCACTTATTTGTATATCTCTCTGTGTGTCAACCTGTTTAGGTGAAATCATGCCCCTGCATCTCGGCAAAATCGGTGTTGAGAATTTCTGCACGAGCCTACAAGTTGTAATTCTGACTTTAAGATGCATTACATTGCACCTAGTAGGAAGTTATAAAATCCAATGTAAAATGGACACTGAATGCTTAAGCAGCCTAATTTACACATAGACTAGGTGTCTCCTGATGTTGCTATAACAACGCAAAAAGCACTTACCAATTTGCTTAAAGTGAAAATCAGTCCTCCTTTCATGATTAATAAATTAAGCAATCACACGGTCATGCAGAACATCTTATTTTTAAATCCATAAGGATCTCTTTTTCAATGGAGATAGCGGCAGTAATGACAGTCGACTCATCAGCAATAGAACTCACGCACTTCGCTTAAAATTACGTCACTTAAAGCATGGCAAAAAGGTGATTGAGCATGAAAGGATGAAAAATATTTATTTATTTGGCATGTTAGGCCAGCAGAGAAGGCTTTGCTGGCCCTGAGAGTTCGCCACTACACTCTACACTATGGAAAAACCTTCCTGTGGGCCCCCTCCAGTCCGACCGGGCCCCCTCAAGCCTCATTTCACTCCGGAACAATTGGAAATCACTTTGGTCCCACTTTCGGTTACGTTCTGCAAATCTTTTTGTTTGTTTTTGTTCCTTGAATCATTTTTAGTCCCAGTTTACAGACAACACATTTAAATGAGAGTATCCCCATAAGCATGAGTACAGTCACAGTGACACCTCAAACAAAATATTTCAGTACCCTAAGAAAGTTTATTGTTTATAAGGTTATGTTTTACTTTCAATGCTCTAGGAGAGAACATCACAAAAATGAGACACTTGGGAAGAAGAAAGAGCAGAGTTAGGGAGAAAACAGCTCAATCTTCTAAAGGTTGAGTTGAATTCTCTATTAGTAAAGCCTCATTGGCTATGGTCATCCTTTATAAACGCACACATTTTTCTCATGGGCACAGTTGGCTCTTGGCTGTCCCCACAATGTTAGAAATTTCAGGTTTACCTAAAACCTAACTGACACACAAAGACAATATCTAAGGGATAACGTACAGTCAGTCAGATTGATCAGGACCCTGATATTGCTATATTGCGATAAGAACTACAAGACTGTACATTCTCCCACTTATTACAGGGCTACTAACCAAATAAATACATAAATTCATGGACATATAATACTGATCTGTACTGAAATCATGTAATTTAAGAAAAATAGCTGAACAGCTGAAATCAACCTCCACAGGTTGCATCAGAGTTCAGTTGGTGTTTATTTTGTGAATATGACCATCTGACTCCTCATTATTCAGCCTATTACAAGACTACTTGCCAAATAAACAAATAGTTTAAGCTCAGTGGGGCAATACCATCAGTTGCAAGACTCCATGTTCCACTTCTACTCTATTCTTTCCTATTTGCAAAAGGAATGTTTGGAAATCTAACCTTTATATCTCGTATTGACAAACTAAAGCAGAAGATATAAAATAAGCAATTTAAGGCAAATGTTTTTGTGAAACACAAGACTTTTGCAATACTGTATATAGCCTATTGTACCAACTTCACAAACACTAATGTTGTCATTTTATAATTGCAGAGATACTACCAATAATGCATGTGCATAAAGAAGTTATTGAAAACACACAAAAGACAAACACAGAATTTGACAGCAGTCACACTTCTTCCTCAAGCATTTGCTGACTCTTACTGCACTCTCTGGACACAAGAGCCAAGATTCCCCCTAGCAGGGGTTGAATTAATTAAAGATTAATTAAACTGCCAGAAACCGTTATTTATTATGACAAATAGCCCAAAGAGTGTGGTGGAGAAAGCGTCAGGGCTTTTTTGGAGGACAATGATAAATTTAATAAAGTGCGCCAACTTGGTCGAAATTTATACCACTTAACACGGTAATCCTCCTTCCTGAGTTCAGCACAAACGTGATTATAGCTGGCAGGGGTCAGCGTGTGCTGCACAGCTATTATAAACAGTTAAAAGCTTAATTCCATGGATCCTTGATAACCATTTTTGGGAATAATAAGCCATTTTGGACTATAAATAGTGAATTCCAGAAGATATATGAGCACCTGAGTAATTTCTGGCAGCAGTGTGGAGACAAAAGGCCCTAAGGGCAGCTGTTGAATACAGTCACAGACCATTTTAAGACAATGAGTAGACAAACTACTTGCTGAAAAATGAATGTGAGAAATCACAAGACTAAATATAGTTATTTGGGGACATGTCGATAGACCTAATTAGACCTACATGCGTAATTTCATGTACAAGCTGCACCTCGCTGTTTTGAGAACAGCAACATTTAAACATGAGGCCTCTCCAGCACTGGTTCAAACATCATGTACTGTACCTGGTGCGCAGTGGTATAGGGGCAGTTGAGGCTCTGGGATACTGACCAGAAGGTACCACCAAGATGGCATTGTTGGGCCCTTGAGCAAGGCCCTCGACCGTATCATGGCTGACCCTGCTCTCTTACCCCATCTTAGCTGGGATATGTGAAAACAAATAAATTTCACTGTATATATGCAAAAATGTATGTATAATGTGTGACCAAAATAAAGGCTTCTATTCTATATCTCACCCATGTCTAGCTGCTCTAGCACCATGGACAGCTCCAACCTTTTAACAGATTCATGCTGGTTCAGGTCTTCTGGAAAAAGGTGGTAATCACGGATTCGTTCAGCATAGGCAGAGGTGCACTGCGCTGCAGAGGCCCAGTCTTTGGCACCTGGCACTTCAGTCACCTGGGAATACTAGCTCTCTCTTAGCCTTGAAGGCTTTTCATTCCGAGGTAGCAATTACCATGCTCTGTATTGATTGGACAAAATGACAGTAGTAGCTTACATAAATCGCATGCCCTGCTAGGGGTGAATGCTATTCTGCAGGATACAGCGCCATCCATCAGATGGTTCTCTGCACTAAGTGCCATGTGTTTACACATTGGTGCTACACATAGCGAAAACTCTGTGAATTTCCCTATAATTGAGATCCTTGCGTTCCTCCGAGAGCAGTCGGATGCAGATAACACCATATCAAGGCTTAAGGTCTATTTAGCAACCATGTTGGCATACCATGCCCTGGAGGCTGGCTCCTCCGTGGGCAGGCATGTTCCATTTTTCAGTTCATCAAGGGAACGAGGCACATAGACCCGCCTCGCCCTACTACAGTTCTGACTTGTGACTTAAACCTGGTTCTGAAGGCACTAACGAGCCTCCGTTCTGACCATTGGAATCTGTTGAGTTCTGTCTTCCTCAAGCATTTGCTGACTCTTACTGCACTCTCTGGACACAAGAGCCAAGATTCCCCCTAGCAGGGGTTGAATTAATTAAAGATTAATTAAACTGCCAGACACCAATAGCCCAAAGAGTGTGGTGGAGAATGCATCAGGGCTTTTTTGGAGGACAATGATGAATATAATAAAGTGCGCCAACTTGGTCGAAATTTATGCCACTTAACACGGTAATCCTCCTTCCTGAGTTCAGCACAAACATGATTATAGCTGGCAGGGGTTAGCGTGTGCTGCACAGCTATTATAAACAGTTAAAAGCTTAATTCCATGGATCCTTGATAACCATTTTGGGGAATAATAAGCCATTTTGGACTATAAATAGTGAATTACAAAAGATATATGAGCAGGATTGCGCCTGAGTAATTTCTGGCAGCAGTGTGGAGACAAAGGGCCCTAAGGGCAGCTGTTGAATACTGTCACAGTCCATTTTAAGACAATGAGTAGACAAACTACTTGCTGAAAAATGAATGTGAGAAATCACAAGACTAAATATAATGGTTTGGGAACATGTGAATGTGAATATCATCATTGAAATTTGAAAGTAGAAATTCAGACGATGGTGAAAACAGTCTTAAATTCTTAAACTGTAGACTAAAACCACAGGAAATAATATTTTTTACATAATTAACTGTATTTTAACAATCAAAACAATTAACTATATTGGCAATTAACTGTATTATTGTCTTATTAACTGTACATTTTGTTAAACAATTAACAGGCCATTGAGGCATATGGACAAGCTGCAAAAATGTGTTGCAGGGCTAACATTAGCTATTTCTAAAATATATGATCATCAGCCATCTGTCAGTAGCCAAATTTCTTCTGGATTTTTGCATTCCCGCGCCGATAAAGATTACAGTGTTTTTTCAATAAAACGGCTGGTAAAATAATACCCTGTTTCTATTCGATTCAGTCCACTCCACATTGCGAGAACTTGCACTGGGGATTTCTTCCCGATGACCTAGTTGACACCCTTGTGCATAATGGCAATTATCTGATTGGCAATAGAGTTTGAGCCTTGCCCCTTTAGGCGCTCAGTTGGCCTATATTAGTGTCTATATTAATCTTTAGAATTTTCTTCCTTCCAAGACTGCGAGCATCTCTCATCTTGGAAACCCTCTCTACTTCATCATCGACAACACTTTTCAGTGGACAGGATCTTCTCTGCTAGACGTGAAAATGACGACTCATTGCCTGTGAAAGTTTGTGTCTGTAGAGAGAGGATTCATCACTCCCCTGCAGTGTTTCGGTGAAGCTTTTCTCTGTGTTACTTTCAAGACACTCTCGGTGAACGGGTTCTTCGCTTCAGACGCTCGTTGTTGAAGACCTCAGTGCTTCAGCAAGAGACCGACCCCTTCCCACAGTGTTCCGGCAGGAGATATTGTATTCTTTTCATATATGTGTTCATATATGTTATAATAATATGTTGATATATCACATAAAGAGCCGCTTGCGTTCAACACGTCTTTTTCAAGATGTCGTTCCGCAGGTGTTTCGTATGCAGCAGCACATCCTGCCATCAGATGAACATGAGAGATGTGTGCGCTGCCTGGGCCACACCCACGCCGAAGCCACTCTCATGGAGACAGACTGCCATCACTGCAAGATCATGAGCCTATGGACGCTCCACTTAAGGATCACCCTTGTACTGATAAGAGCTGATTCGTGGGCATGGACAAATTGTGTCCTTACAAGTCATATGTAAATAGTGTGATGGGACTCCATTCCCCAATGCGAGTTCTCGCAGTGTGGAGTGGACTGAATCGAGAAGGAATGTCTCCAGTTACGTATGTAATGGTATTGCTCAGATTCCAAAATGTTGGCTTCTATATGATACCAGCTCTGGTATAACAGTATCGATACTAAATCTATAGTTAGACAAAAAATAAAAACCTCAGATTTTTTATGAAACTGCATAGAAAATTACTTTTTCTGGATTTCATGTTAAATGTTTTAATTCAATCTTATGATTACTACATGCTAATTTTTTTTTTTTACATTTTTGGTTAAATAAAATGCTGCACAAACAGAGATTTACAGTGTTGATGAAAAATTTATGACCAAAAAATCTGATTACCTCAGGCACAAGGTTGCTATGGCAAAATCACAACATGCTGATTTCAGTACACTATTGTGATATAGTTTACAGATAATTAATGAATAATCATAATACAAACGTTTAATATTATACTACTGGTACTAGGGGTATTAGTGCTACTTTTTGAATATTCCATTTCTATACACTAGTTATATTTTTCTGTCTTAAATTTTCATGGATAAATAGAGCTTTCATTTTAGCGGGAATTTATTTTGAAAGACATTTGAGTCCTTTTTTATTTTGAGGGGTATGTTGTATCAAGCTTCCCATAATGCTGTAATACTCCCATCACAACTCACAATCTAAAAACTCTGAGCTGCACCAGAGAAGGAGATTTGAGTGTTCACAACCTTTTATAAACTAAACACACTGCACGAAAATTAAGTACCTGTAGTGTGTTGCATTTGTGTGTATGCATGTGTGACAGTGCATGTGTGTGCACGTTTGTGTGAAGTACATATAGCAGATTGGCACCTCTCGTTCATTCTGTAGCATGCAGTGAATGGGAATGTATTATTTATTTAAATAACACTTCTGCCGTTTAATGATCACACTTGGCCATATTGAGATCTTTTTTCTTTTTTTTTCAAATTGTCAATGATTTTATCTCAAAAATTTAACATCTCATAAGATTTTACTACAGGCAACATACTGTAAAATGGTAAAGAAATTAGCAACAAGATGATGTCATACTATTTCAATTTAATTGGTATCGCAATATTTCGTTAGTACCGGTATACAGCGCAACATTAGTATGTAACCATGGTTCCCTGAGGTAAAGGGAGCGAGACTGTCATGATCCCACTCTGTTTGCTCTGTGGCCCCTGTCTGTTTTCTGTCTGTGTGTGTTTGTCGTGTGTATGAGAAATTGGCTATAGCTGTGTCTCGTTTCGAAGGCTGCGTGCTAGGTATGAGCACTTTGAGTGAGAAGGGAACAAAGTCCCTTTAGAAGGGAATGTATTAGGTACATTTTAGGAGAGTTATAATAATAATCTAAATATTAATATAATTATACATATTATATACTCAGCACCCATCTACCGAGGTACTTCAACTTTGGAATTAACATTAATTGCGTTTGAACATGATATTTACGGCAAATTGGTGTCATTTATTTTTTACATTTCCGTTGAAGCAAAGAATTGTGGGTTGTGAGTGCCCACGAAGGATGCAACTCTTGCATCCTTCAAATTCACATGAAAGAAGGTAGCATTCAAAGGCGGCATTCAAAGTGTCCTACTTGCTTTTCTGAAACGAGACAGTCTTGATGACGTAAATTGCAACCTCCAGAGGATGCAGCCTTCCAAACGAGACACAGCCTGTGTTTGTGTTCGCCATGTTCTCTCCTGAACCTGCCTCCACATTCCCTCTGGCCTCACCCTCTTGTCTAGTCTCCCTATGTTAATTGCCTTCACCTGTTCCTCATGTGCTTTGCCTCTATATATTGTGGCCTCTTCCCACTTGTATTTGTCAGATTGTTTTGGGAGTTGGTTTGCCATTAACAAGAACCAACTGGGAACAGGAACACAACAGGTAGTTTATTTGTTATAGTTTATGTTTTGTCTGTTTCCCTTTGTTTTCCTTTGTTAAAAAAATATTATTTAGCCCATTCCTGCATTTGGATCCTCATTCCTGCCAAACCCGTGACATTGCAAAAAGTAGCCGCACTACTACTTCAGAGATTCGAGATGCGAGCGATGCGCTCTTGTACCTCAGTCACAAAATTTGGAAGTAATTATGATTTCATGCCTGCTTATATAGGCCAACTGAAGGGGTGGAGCCCAAACATCATTGCCAATTAGATGATTGGAATTATTGTACAAAGGTTTCAACTAGTTAATCAGGAAGGAATCCCCAGTGTGAGTTTTCACAATGTCTCGTTCCTTTCATCTCAGCGAACTGAGGTTACATACGTAATCGGAGATGTTAAGGTTAAGAGCATGTTAATCTGCAATGTCCAGCCTGTGAGCCCTTGGCTTTAATTATCACTGTTTCTCAAGTTCTCCGTGTGTCTGAAGATGTTGGTCATGTGAGAAGATACCAGAAAAAAGATGCATTTCACAACTTTAGATAACACTGGCTGTTGAGTATGGAAGAATCAGAGATGCATGTTTTTCTCATGCATTTAATGCAATTAATTATGTATTTACCAATGTAAAAAGAAACAAATCAGCATGTTTTCTTTTGATAAGTGAAATTAGTACACAAGCATGACATTTTTTTTTAATTAATTTATAGTCAGACATTTGTCCGGAAAACAAATCACATCCAATTAGGGCTTTACTAATAGCACTATATACTGTTGGATATGGTAAATGCATTAAATCTGACTACAGTCAGGGATACAATGTATGCCCTCTGTAGATGAAAAATTAAGGACTAGAATGGGGGATATCAAAAGCAGAGGCATGGAAATCCCCCAACCCCCCCCCCCCGGCAAGATGCACCCTTGTAGGAAAGGACACTTTCACTCACTGAATTACTAATGGCTGACTGTTAAAGCTGAAGTGTGAAAATGTTTTGATTTTTAAAATACTTTCTCCTATCCAGTATAATATGGGCAGACTATAAGTAAGCCATTCGTAGGTAGTCACTGTCTATGTGGCACAAAAAAATGCTATTAAGTAGCATGTGCAGCCCAACCTGAGACTGTTTAGTTCGAGTCGGACTACTTGTATAAAAATTTTTTTTTTAAATGTGAACACCCAATTTGGTGGTTGAAGAAAAGGAACTCCCGCATTGCAAGTTAAACAGCCAATCACCTTATAGATACAGACACTGATTGTTAGCTAACTGTACCATTAGCTAGAACGGCCTGAAAAACTATATTTTTAGCATGAACTGTGCTAAAGAAGCACAATTTATTAATTTGTTGTTGTCTTATTTTATTACTCATTTTAAATACATCCTAGTCTGTTTTAAAGATTTTTGTGCTTTGTTTGAAAACACAGAAATTCAGTTTTGTGGCCCCAAAATAATACAATTCAGCTTTAATACAAAATGTCTAAAATGCCGTGGATAACCAAAAACTTTGTGGGATGCTGCATCCACACCAACATGGCTGACAAGCATGGCCGAATTAAGACTTTTTAGTGTCCCTGGACATGAACACACATTTTGACTGGACCTCTGGACAATAATTTACACCTTAATGATACTGAAGAACTTTAATAACCATAGAAATAAAAACGGACCTTAGAAAACATTATAAATAATTATGTTGCGTGGTGCCCCCCTGGACATGGTGCCCCTGGGCACGTACCCAATTACCCATATGGTTTATCCGGCTCTGCTGCCTAGTGAACCGATTAGCTGTTATACCATGTGTATGTGTGTAAATGCATTTGCATAATTATTTATGTGACATCTAGCTCATTCTTGATTCTGATGGCTGATAAAGAAATAAGAAGCAAAGCTTAATAACTGTATAAATATCATCTGAATATGGTAGTCTTGTGGAAAATACATTTTTGAAATGACACATAAGTGACAAAGTTTATTATCTTCACAGCAAAGCACTTGGATGCACAGAGATGAAGCATGCCTGGTTTACCATACGGCATCCTATCAAAGCCCTGACACTGAAAAAAAGGAAAGAATTTGTGTCAAAATCGGGGACATAACCTCTGCACTCTCAAACGCTGAACTCCATTTTCCCACCTCATTGCTCTCCATATGATTGATCTTGCCATTTCATGAAGACACAGGGATCAATTGAAACTTTACTAAAGGAGAAAATCCCAGGTAGTGTGTATGATGAAGGCCACTTTCTATGCCAACCAGGATTGCTAAACTATGCATGCATAATGCTATAACATGAATTAGATGTGGGTTGTGTACTTGAGTTAGTTATGGGAGTCATGGAATTTACCTATAGCATACGTGGGTAGAAAGTACATGAAATGGGGGTCCCAGACTTTAGTCTTGTATTTGATAGTTTTAACAGTGGATTTATAATTCAATGCAAATTAAAGTTTCTCAGTGTCACTATGCAGGTGTAAATTACTGTTTAAAATGCTACTCTGCCGTGCAAAAGCAAAACGCAATAGAGCGCAACAGTCCCCGCACACTTTTTCAGTCATCTTGTTTCCGGATTTTTTTTTAATATTAATTCTTTCCATATAGTTTTCATAAATGTTTTCATAAAAGCATTTGAAACCACAAATCAAACAAACCAGATTTACCTTGCCATTATTCTTCAAAATAAGAAATGTACAAGACTGTGTACTTAATGTTTTTCATGAGGAAATAAATTACAATCTCATGAACCATTGCAAATGATGTAATCAATTTAAAACTATGGAAATATATAAAACTTTTCGTTTTAAATGGTTGATTATAACCACAGAATCTTTTTTTTTTTTTAAAGTTTATAGCAAAATATTCAGATTGATACGAATGTATTTGTCTTTGAAGAGTGAAACGAAAGGGAAATACATATACACACACACACCAATCAGCCACAACATTAAAAACACCTGCCTAATATTGTGTAGGTCACCCTCATGCTGCCAAAATGGCACTAACCCACATCTTCTCACAACAATTGTACAGAGCGGTTATCTGAGTTAACAGATGGTGCTCTCAGTTCGAAACAGTCTGGCCATTCTCTTTTGACCTCTCTCATCAACAAGGCATTTACATTCACTGAACTGCCACTTACTGGATTTTTTAGGAATCATTTGGAGTAAATTCTAGAGACTGTTGTGTGTGGAAATGTAATTATATATTGTAAAGGGATTAATGGAAAGTAGGAGGTGAGAACTGGCTTGCCAATATAAATAATATTTTAATCTACAACTCAAACAAGACAAAAAAGACCAAAGACAAACACACAAAGGTGTCAGACAGCTGTCCGTAAATCTTTCTCTCTCTCTCTCTCTCTCTCTCTCTCTCTCTCTCTCTCGCACTGCAGCTTCCAGTTGGCCTTTATCCCTCTCTGAGGCTTGATTAGCCTGATTAGGGGCCGGGTGTGCAGAATCACGACCCGGCCCCGCCCTCCACCCTGTTACATATATATATATATATATATATATATATATATATATATATATATATATATATATATATATATATATACACTCACCTAAAGGATTATTAGGAACACCTGTTCAATTTCTCATTAATGCAATTATCTAATCAACCAATCACATGGCAGTTGCTTCAATGCATTTAGGGGTGTGGTCCTGGTCAAGACAATCTCCTGAACTCCAAACTGAATGTCAGAATGGGAAAGAAAGGTGATTTAAGCAATTTTGAGCGTGGCATGGTTGTTGGTGCCAGACGGGCCGGTCTAAGTGTTTCACAATCTGCTCAGTTACTGGGATTTTCACGCACAACCATTTCAAGGGTTTACAAAGAATGGTGTGAAAAGGGAAAAACATCCAGTATGCGGCAGTCCTGTGGGCGAAAATGCCTTGTTGATGCTAGAGGTCAGAGGAGAATGGGCCGACTGATTCAAGCTGATAGAAGAGCAACTTTGCCTGAAATAACCACTCGTTACAACCGAGGTATGCAGCAAAGCATTTGTGAAGCCACAACACGCACAACCTTGAGGCGGATGGACTACAACAGCAGAAGACCCCACCGAGTACCACTCATCTCCACTACAAATAGGAAAAAGAGGCTACAATTTCCAGCAGCATAATGCACCATATCACAAAGCTCGAATCATTTCAAATTGGTTTCTTGAACATGACAATGAGTTCACTGTACTAAAATGGCCCCCACAGTCACCAGATCTCAACCCAATAGAGCATCTTTGGGATGTGGTGGAATGGGAGCTTCGTGCCCTGGATGTGCATCCCACAAATCTCCATCAAGATGCTATCCTATCAATATGGGCCAACATTTCTAAAGAATGCTTTCAGCACCTTGTTGAATCAATGCCACGTAGAATTAAGGCAGTTCTGAAGGCTGAAAGGGGTCAAACACAGTATTAGTATGGTGTTCCTAATAATCCTTTAGGTGAGTGTATATATATATATATTATTTATTTATTTAAGTTGAAATAATGCAAGAGAAGCATTTACAATCAATTCACAACCTTGGAGCTCACGTTAGGTCTGTCTTTAAAGGTTTATAAGTTGTTGTTAAAAAACAATTCAGATATGGGAAAAAAATTATGGTACAGCATATTTACTTCTGCAACTGGAATGCTATGTTCTATAACTGCACATTTTGTCAAAACTGAGTCATGACCAAAAGTGGGTCCCTTAAACAACGATCTATCATGTAACATATGGATTTGTCTCAACTATGCTCAGATTTAGAGAAAGAGTGTGAAAATTGCGTTAACTAAAAAATCCACAGTAAACTTAGAAACACACCTTCAAATAATCTTTACTTTAGTGTTGCTGTAGTTACAGTTATATTCATGAAAATCCTGCTGTCCAATGGATTCACGGGTCCAGAAGTACTATGAACAACATTTGTAATAATTGACAGATGTGGGTTGACCATTTCAATGGCTAATGCTAATTTAGACATCTAGAACGCATGCTGGGCATTATATTGCGAATATGTATATATATATATATATATATATATATATATATATATATATATATATAATCCTCAAATAAAACACTTGACATATTTTTTTTTCAATGTTCACTAAGAAAATTTAAAACACATTGTTTATTATCCATTCACAAAATTGTTGCAACTCAAAGGACTGACACAGGGGAGACGGTAACACTTCTATTAATTGGACATGCAACACATTATCAGCTAAAGTTAATGATCTCAATATGTCCAAATATCTGCTAATTAATCAGCCTGGCCAATTGAATTGTACATTCTACCAGTTGAAATGTACAACTTAACTGGTAGGTTATTGAACTGACAAGGGGGACATAAAACGTATTTTAAATCAGACAAGCAGACACATTATTGGCCAATAATATCAAAATGGCCAAATATCATATAATTAATTGGCCCGACAGATTGAATTTTATGACTCAACTGATTGATTTTGAAACTGAAATGGGAGAGGTAAAACTTCAGTAAAATAGGGCAAGCAACACATTTCCGGCTGTTGCAGATAATCTCAAAATGGGCACTATCTGTCTATCACTGAACCTCTGCCCCTTCAATGGCACTGAATTTCTCTTTCCGTGTCCTCTCCACATCCCAATTTTCTTGTCTTATCTGCTCTCTCAGCAGCAATAAAGCGGTAAGCATTTCTCTCTCTCTCTTTGACCCTTTTATCATTCCCCTCACGGCAGCACTGATGGAGTGAAATGCTTTCTCTCGTCTCTCTCCACTGTCCTCATCATGAATGCCCATTCCTCTTGTCCTGCCTCCTCTTCCCTTTTTTCCTCTGCTTTCATGTGATGTCCCATCCCCTCATTTACCCTCAGGGGAAGTGTATGAGGGTATGCTAGCATTTAAACACATACAGAATTTTTCTATGGTTACAAGATGACTTGTACTTTACTGTGCGAGTGCATCATTGCCAAGCGTAGCGTTTGGCCAGAATTATAACGACTTGTGCCAAGAGAGTGTTGTTGTTTGTTGCTGTACAGTAGCTGTGTGAACAAATGATGTAAACCAGAAGTACAGCCTGTGTTCAAAAGCCACCATCATGATGCAGAGCACATGTGAAAATCATTACAACTGGAAGTGTCAATCATAAGAAGCCTCCACTCAAATGCCTAGACAGTTCCCATGGAAATAACATACCTGGAATGCTTGGCAAGAATTTATAAAAGACATTCATATGGTTGAGAGATAAAGTTCCATGAAAAGCTTTGTTTCAGAATTTTGGGTCAAAGCTGTGACCTAGCACAGCAGTTAGCAAGCACACTCAGGGCCGGTCAACCCATTAGGTGACAAAGGTGAGCGCCTAGGGCGGCATCGCTTCGGGGGCGCCGATCTACTGAGCCAAGTTTAGCATGTGTGTAATCTGTGTCGCCCTGTGCATTCCGATAATGTGTTGTGGTGCCCCCCACTGAATATATAGACCATGTACTAAATGTCTTACTACCATATTACACTTACAGTTTCTTTTATATCAGTGTTTGGAAAAAACAGTGAGAGAAGTATGGATAGTATGACATTGTGAACACTCATGAACGCGGGGCTCGTGAATTGGAGCGATGCCCAATATGCATGAATTAATCACTCTTTTGAGTCGGTTCTTCTCGTTGAATTTGTATAACGAGTGGGCTGAATCGTTTGAAGCGCTTTGTCATGCAGTAAAACAGTAACAGAATGCTTCTGGGGCAGCTGTGGCTCAGGGGGTGGAGCAGGTTGGCCACTAATTGCAGGGTTGGTGGTTCGATACCCAGCCCACATGACTCCACATGCCGAAGTGTCCTTGGGCAAGACACTGAACCCCATGTTGCTCCCAATGGCAGGCTAGCACCTTGCATGACAGCTCTTCCGCCATTTGTGTGAACGGGGGCATGAGACGCAGTGTAAATCGCTTTGAATACAAATAAGGTTAAAAAGGCACTATATAAGTGCAGACCATTTGGAAGACAGAGAACAAACAACACTGAATCAAGTGGTTTTTAACTCACAATTCACTGAAACAAAACCTACAGCTGCATTCAATTATCATGTGCGAGTGCAGTCTGTGAATGATTTTCTACTGCATGTTAAGACATTTTCTAGATACAAATTTATCAAAATACTAACATTACATGAAAGCACTTAAAAGTACCAGAGATTACCAAGCCAATACAATGTTTATTGGACATGCTCCTTGGAGTATCCTACCATATAAATATCATGATATATTTTATCATATTGTACCATCACTGTACCATGATACTGCCACAGCGGGCTTTTGAGAAAGATAACTTTAATAAACTTTGATGTGACTGTAGGGTCTCACCTAGGGTGCCAAATGGGGTAGGACCGGCACTAAGCACACTTACTAACTTTATTTATTGTGTAAAAATACAACACACTTGTGGCATTACTTCCACAAAACAAAACATTAGGGCCAGTGGTGGCTCAGCAGTTGAGGCTCTGGGTTACTGACTAAAAGAGCGGGGTTCAAGCCCCAGCACCGCCAAGATACCACTGTTGGGCCCTTGAGCAAGGCCCTTGACCCTATCTGCTCCAGGGGTGCTGTTTCATGGCTGACCCTGCGCTCTGACCGCAGCTTAGTTGGGATATGTGAAAACAACTGCATTTCATTGGCCCTGTACCTGTACTCTGCACAATGAAAATAAAGTTGAAACTTAATCTTAAACAATTTTGTCCCTAACTGTTGAGTTGTTGTTAAAGTTTTTTCAAAAGTTAGTGTACTTGTTAACCAAGTCAACAAATGTGCCAGTGAACAGCATGCTTGAGATAAAATATGAGACAAATGATGTTTGAAGAAAACCGAAAAAATAAAAGGTAAATATCCTTAACTATACTGTATATAAATAGGTAAAAATATATTTTTTTATTGGGCATCATTTCCAACGAAGCTGTAGTTGCGCCAAATTATGCAAAAAGTGTGAATATGTTATTTAATTATTTGTTTAGTATGGGATAGATGACTTTTTCACACATCGATAATCTGAAGATTGTCCAGATGATTATTGATGTAAATCAGTAAATGGGCTGTTTGTTGCACAATAATCTTTGTCTTTTAAACATATTTCTCAACACAACTTTGGCAAAACGTAAGTGGCAAGGTAACTAAAGTGGGTTGTGCACTAGACGCATCTGGCAGACGACATGACCTGCTCTAAAATTCAAAACAATTATTTTCTACGAAGGTACGCACACAACGCCAATACTCAGCATCAGAAATATGCAGTGCCAGGGAGCGTAACTTGCATAGTTTTTCATTAAATTCAATAATTCACTGAATTATATAATGTGTATATGTATCTTTCACAGAGACTACACAATGTATTTTCATTTACAAGCATGTTGTTTTGTGGTTTGACAGCTTGAAAGAATCCTATTGAAGCCTACATACAGAGACATTGCATAATAAATATTGTCATTTCTAATCGTTCAGTTTGCGCAGAACAAATATTGATCTGTTTCTCACCCACACCTATCATATCACTTCTGGAGATATGGATTTAAACACTGGAGCCTTATGGATTACTTAAATGTTTCCATTATGTGATTTTTGGAGCTACAGATTTCTGTTCACCATTCACTTGCATTGTATGGACCTACAGAGCTAAGATATTCTTCTAAAAATCTTTGTTTGTGTTCTGCTGGAAACAGAAAGCCATACACATCTGGGATGGCATGAGGGTGAGAAAATTAGACGAGAATTTTCATTTTTTTGTGAACTATCCCTTTAAATTATCGATACCTAAAACATATATCGATAAAATAACATGCCAATCAATAATCGATACATCAATGTTTTATGATATCCCTAGAATTAAGGATATATCAAATGTTAGCTATAAAACTAGCATTAGCAAGCAAAAGGAGTCAGTCATTTTATTTAAAAAATGTAAAAAGTTTAATTTCCATCACAGAATTTTATTAAACACAATGCAAAAAATCTGAGATGTGGTGGAAATGAAATTGTGGTGGGAATTTTCATGACTTTCAGAAAAAGAAAATGACATGAATCTCCTTGATCCTATACATCCTATATAGGATATTATTAGTAGGCAAATTGTTGCTAATAAGACTAAATTGCTAAGTTGCTAAATTGTTAGCAGGATTTTACTTTTTACAACCCAAAATTGAAGAAAGACAAAAATTTGGTGTTAGCTGTGGATTTATTGTGTCTGACACACTCGTTTGTCATTAACACAGTGGTACAAACATACATCCTGCTTTTACTAGCATAGCTTAATTAATGCATGGCGACAAAGAACAAGGATGTCACCACAGGGTTAGAAAAAACTGAAATCAGCAGCATTGTGTAGCCCAGCAACGGTCGCCACGTGCAAAACAGGTTAATAAAGGATCTAAATAATTAGTTTTAATTACATTCTAAAAATGCAAAAAACTAAACAAAAAAAACTTGTGTGAGGGGTTAGGTTTAGGAGTCAGGGTATAGAAAATATAATTATCTATGTATAAAAATAATAGAACAATCTAAACTAAATCTAAAACTAAATCTAAATAAAAAAAAATAAATAAATAAATAAATTTCATCAACATTTGGAAAAACGATTCATAAATAAATGTTGTAGTTGTTGTTTTTTAGTTTGGTTGTTTTCATTCTAAGAGCAATTCACTGAGGGGTATGGTTTGGTTACTCTATAGTTATTAGCTTATAAAAACAATAGAAACCTAAGGTCCTCTTTTATATAGCCAAGTAAAAGCGTGCATGTGTGTGTGTGTTTAATGACGATAGACAGCAGGGGAGCTACTAACGTCTGATGCCACTACAGCTTGAGGGCAAACTGTGATGCCTGTCTGGCACACACACACACACTGGTAGAGCAGGAGCTGGCAAAGCATGTCACTTTGTATTGGAATGAGGGCCGTGAGAAAACCGTGAGAAAACATCTTGCTGGAAAACCATGTGTAATGTGTTTACAAACGCTTATCGTCATGGTGATAACATCCAGCGATGATATGAATAAATATGTACCAGCATATCCTCACCTTTAGTGCAGCAACAAAATGTGTGTTTGAGTGAAAGCAGTAGCGCGAGCAAAACACTGCGTGTTCAGCAGGTCAAAGCAATTCACCCTCACATAATTAAAGTTAGATACACCCCTGAACTCTAGTGTATGTGTTTGAGGGCATGTTTGTGTGCATGTGTGTACCTCAGGGGTGGACTGGGAAGAGAAATCAGCCCTGGATTTTACATAGAAACTGCACAAAAGGGTCAGGGTCACTTCGGCATATCGCAGCACCGTTTTCATGGTTCTCCCTATGGCTAGTCCACCCCTGGTATTCCTTACGGCCTTAATTAAGAAAGTCTTGCATGTTTCACAGGTACTGGCTATATGAGAGGTTCACAGGCAGAGAGTGAAGGAACCGCATGGTAAGACTATGTATTTGTACTGCACAGTTACTGACCAGAAAAAAACATGCCAATTAATTCCATGAGATGACTATCTGTCTACCAAGAAAATAAGTATCAAAAATCTATATACGTAGTTCCTAGTTTCCACAATTAGGTTATAAAGACAAGGAGCACATGTATTACAACTTTCACCATAGCGGGTACTGTTTTAAGGCATGAGCTTCACTTACAAAGAAGTATAACTATTAAATGTGATATTAAATGTGTATGAATATTTCATACTGTATACCTACCATGGGAATACCCTGTTTATAACACGCAATATGGAAATATACATGGCATGATTTTTGGATAATAATGTTTTTATATACAATGGAAATACTCTGTATCTATTATGTATAGGCTAAATATACTCACCTAAAGGATTATTAGGAACACCATACTAATACTGTGTTTGACCCCCTTTCGCCTTCAGAACTGCCTTAATTCTACGTGGCATTGATTCAACAAGGTGCTGAAAGCATTCTTTAGAAATGTTGGCCCATATTGATAGGATAGCATCTTGCAGTTGATGGAGATTTGTGGGATGCACATCCAGGGCACGCAGCTCCCGTTCCACCACATCCCAAAGATGCTCTATTGGGTTGAGATCTGGTGACTGTGGGGGCCATTTTAGTACAGTGAACTCATTGTCATGTTCAAGAAACCAATCTGAAATGATTCGAGCTTTGTGACATGGTGCATTATCCTGCTGGAAGTAGCCATCAGAGGATGGGTACATGGTGGCCATAAAGGGATGGACATGGTCAGAAACAATGCTCAGGTAGGCCGTGGCATTTAAACGATGCCCAATTGGCACTAAGGGGCCTAAAGTGTGCCAAGAAAACATCCCCCACACCATTACACCACCACCACCAGCCTGCACAGTGGTAACAAGGCATGATGGATCCATGTTCTCATTCTGTTTACGCCAAATTCTGACTCTACCATCTGAATGTCTCAACAGAAATCGAGACTCATCAGACCAGGCAACATTTTTCCAGTCTTCAACTGTCCAATTTTGGTGAGCTCTTGCAAATTGTAGCCTCTTTTTCCTATTTGTAGTGGAGATGAGTGGTACCGGTGGGGTCTTCTGCTGTTGTAGCCCATCCGCCTGAAGGTTGTGTGTGTTGTGGCTTCACAAATGCTTTGCTGCATACCTCGGTTGTAACGAGTGGTTATTTGAGGCAAAGTTGCTCTTCTATCAGCTTGAATCAGTCGGCCCATTCTCCTCTGACCTCTAGCATCAACAAGGCATTTTCAGCCCACAGGACTGCCGCATACTGGATGTTTTTCCCTTTTCACACCATTCTTTGTAAACCCTAGAAATGGTTGTGTGTGAAAATCCCAGTAACTGAGCAGATTGTGAAATACTCAGACCGGCCCGTCTGGCACCAACAACCATGCCACGCTCAAAATTGCTTAAATCACCTTTCTTTCTCATTCTGACATTCAGTTTGGAGTTCAGGAGATTGTCTTGACCAGGACCACACCCCTAAATGCATTGAAGCAACTGCCATGTGATTGGTTGATTAGATAATTGCATTAATGAGAAATTGAACAGGTGTTCCTAATAATCCTTTAGGTGAGTGTATTTCCCTATTGCAACAATGTTATTTAGACATGTACCATGGGAATACCATGTTTTTTACATTTACCATGGGAATACCCTGTCTTTGGACATGTAATATAGAAATATACATGGCATGTTTTTTTTTGGTTTTTTTTACATGTACCATGGTAGTAATGCCATGTTTATTTGGACAAACACTATGGTAATACAATGTTCTTTGTGAAACATGTTATATATACTAATATCCTCTTATTTGAGTTATATGTAAATACAGTCCCATGAATATGAATATGGAATAATTCAGCACCATAGTATAGATCCAAGGACCAGGGTCTTATTATGGCATCAATTTTATATCACCAGAACTTGAATTTGAAAAAGCTACAGAATTCATGATCTTGATAAAAGACTGGGTGTAATTAGATGTCATCAAATTAGATCGTCTACGAGTCATTTAGCACCAGGTTCTCCACAAACTTTCTGTGCATGATGGGTGAGGGGCGGCACTCATCCGGCCACGCCCTAGCCCCTTCTCGAACGGCTCTCCTCGCCGGGCCCTCGCGGGCCGGCTATCCCAAGCCAATCGGAGTCCAGCGGCGATGCGAAATCATTACATTTAGGGGGGATTCTGACTTAGAGGCGTTCAGTCATAGTCCCAAAAATGGTAGTTTTGCACCAGTGGCTCCTCAGCCATGCACACGCAAAAATTGTCTGAACGTGCGTTTCCTCTCGTACTGAGCAGGATTACTATTGCAACAACACATTATCAGTCGGGTAAAACTAACCTGTCTCACGATGGTCTAAACCCAGCTCACGTTCCCTATAAGTGGGTTAACAATCCAACGCTTGGTGAATTCTGCTTCACAATGATAGGAAGAACCGACATCGAAGGATCAAAAAGCGGTGTCGCTATGAACGCCACAAGCCAGTTATCCCTGTGGTAACTTTTCTGACACCTCCTGCTTAAAATCCAAAAATCCAGAAGGATCGCAAAGCCCCGCTTTCATGGTCCGTATTCGTACAGAAAATCAAGATCAAGCTAGCTTTTGCCCTTCTGCTCCACAGGAGGTTTCTATCCTCCCTGAGCTCGCCTTAGGTCATCAAACATATTTGCTGTTAATTTTAAATATATGCAAATATTTTGTGTGAATTCACCTAAAACATTTATTTCAGGTTGTGAAATTTAAGTTTTTATTATTCAAGTGGTGGATTTCAGGTCGTGAATTTCAGATCTCAATATTCAGGTTGAATACGGTTGAGAAATTCAGGTGGAAAAATTCAAGGATGACATCCGGGAATGCAAGGAAGAGCAAACGCATTGATGTACTCCATCTATTTCATGGACAATTGCAAAGTGATGGAAACAGCTCAAAAGTCATTTTAAATGTAATTAACGAATATATACAGTATATTATACAGATATATAACAGTAAGTAAATATAGCCTACATTTTTAATAATGTGCATCATGGTACCATGGTACTGTACCTTTTTTGTAAGGGTTGGCATCTGCACCTTTGCAAATAAAAATGTTCACAGACACGTGTTTGTTTACATGTCAACTAATCCCAAAAACCAAACCCTAGCAGTAAACATTTGGCTTTTCTAAATTAAAAAAAATACAGAAACACTATGTAGTATTATGTTGTATCATTAAGGTTTCTTAGTATCATTGTAGGGGCTACTGATCAACTGGCCCTTTGTTTCTCAATTTGCCTTCCATTTACTATAGACTATGTCACCATTTGTATGCTTCTGTTGGCTAATACACACACTCTATAAGCACAAACACACATTTCAACACACAGTTCAACAACCTGCCCTCATATCTCACTCTGTACTTTTTTAATGAGGGTTTAACAATGATTTACAGTCCTTCGGTGAGAGTGTGTATGTGGTGTGTTTGACAGGAAGACCTAATCACTGAGACATCAAAGGGCCAGGGCTGCTCTCACTGAGATAAACCCGAGCTCTGGAGAGACCAACACTACAGAGTTATACTGTGCATTATACATGAGATTACAGCTGAGCCACAGAGCCCTTAATGAAGAGCGAGACAAGCGATTCTGTGAATCATGAAGACATGATGCTACATCACTCAAATTACACACACACAAAAAGATTGGAGAGTGAAAACCTGTATTCATAATTAGCTTGTTAAAGAAAGGCTTACCAGATAAACATGGTTAACAGCCTTTTATTTTTCTCTCTATCTCTCTCTCTCACATACACACACGTTGTCTAAATGGCAACATACCATAGCTTTTTCGTAATAAAACAAAAACCAGTACAAAACAGTGAAGTTGCTTTACTGCATCAAATTTAGCTCCCTATGGGAGACAATTTATTCACCAAACTATTGCTAAATACACAAACACAAATGCATACATGAAACTCACTTGAAATTCTCAGACAGAGGAAATAACTTGATGAAAATAGCAAGAGAGTACAAAGCAAATTAATATGTATGATGGTAAAATGACCTTTAAGAGCCACATACAAGGTCTTAGCAGTGCGGATCACTTCCCTTTAACTCTGTGTATGCTCATCGTGTGTGTGTGTGTGCCCGCTAATGCATTTTCAACAATTTCCTGCTATTATTTCATCCCCATGAATTCCAATGAAACAAAAATCACAAGGAAATCCTGCAGAAACAAATATTGCAATACCAGAAAATGCTACAGTAGCCTGTACCAATTGTAATATTGCTACAATATCATATACTGTACATTATAAAGGCATATTATTATAAACAATCCATTCCTAATGACTAATAATCCACTACAGCATCATAAATGATGATGGAGATGACATGATCAATATTTTTGCCCATTTACAAGGAAGAGAAAGGTTCTGTTTTCGTGATCGTACTAAGTGCACTGCAACATGCATCGATCGTCCGCTACGTCTCATCCAATTTTCATGAAAGCGCTAATTGTAAGTGTAATTTTTATGCCAGTTCAAAGCAAGTGGCCGTGGGTGGGAGTTTTTGCGCTATCTGTAGGTGTATGGGTGCAAACTGTGGGTAATTTGTATGTTAATGAAGTGGTGAAAGTGCAAACTGCTAATTTCCGGAGAAATAAGTCATTGCGCTAAGACATTTGAGAAACACGTCTGATCTCGACACAAAGTCTAAACTCAGTTCCTGCATTTGCAGTTTGGAGATTCCACCAGCAGATGATATTGGAGAGCTATCAATCACTTCTAAAACCATGATTTGTGTGCAAGTAGATCAGTAATAATAATAATAATAATAATAATAATAATATTCTTCATTTTGTATAGTGCCTTTCCACAGCTCAAATATGCTGTACAGAAATTAAACATAACACATAATAAAGAGAAACATTTAACAAATGACACAATGGTTGGGCAGCAAAGCATATCTCAAGCATCCCATAATAGTGTCACGATCACAGGCTGATAGAGAACATACATTGTGGTCTGGAGGCAGGAGGAAACACAAACTTTCTCTGCAGTATTTCACTGCTAAACACCATAGTACTGGAACTATGGCAGAAAATATAGGAGAAGAACGTAGTTATTGCGCAACAGAAAGTGAGACACAAATGGTCCATATTTCTATTCTTCTAAAATGCAATACAACATACAGCCCAATTACACTATCAAATTCTTATGAATGGGCTGTCGTCCTTTATATTGACATTGCTTGACATTGAATGAAATATTTGGCCTATAAGAGGATGATGCAGAAGGTGCAACAACCGGAGAAAAACCTCTAAATTAAATTACACTTGTCCCAGCCCATTAGGGCTTAGCCTGCACAATTTCCCCAATCCACTTGTGCCTAGACTTAGTGCATGCTTAGTGCAAAAATATCATGGCCATTGTCATCAGTGGGGTTGGCCACCTTCATGACTTTGAGCACATAACATATCCCATTGCACTTAATACTTAACGCTTGCATACAGATGGCCTCAAAGCTATAGAGCCATATAAATACATTTAATATAATAATAATAATAATATAGTCTTTAACTGTGTAACTTTAACTTTAGACTGTGCAGATCACATACACTTCTATCGTGCACTATACTGTAGTTTAGTTAGAATCATTGATTACAACACATGCTTGTGGTGTTACACACAGAGCCATTGCACTGCAGTGTGTCAGACAGCATAAGGCTTTTCAAATCTATACACAAGTCCATTTAGCACACTGCTAAATAAATCTACCATATCTCAGAGGAGTCTAGCATGACCGCTAAAGAGCAAACATCAGGACATCTGCTAGCAGGAACGCTAGGGGAATGAAACTGTCTCTTCGAAATCAGTCCACTTTTCCATTGCCGGGTTATTTTTTCTCTCTCTCTCTCACTCTCTCTCTCTCTCTCTCTCTCTCTCTCTCTCTCTCTCTCATTCTAGAATACGACAATTGACTCTACTGTTCATTGACTATGATTCAAGGTGATTTTAGCCACATTGATAGACACACACACACTTGTGTGGCAAGCAATTGCACACATTTTTGTCTCCAGGGTAACATTCACACAACATATTTTCTAACAGAGGCACAAACTTTTAGGGATTTGAGAAATACTGAACATTTACAATATATTCACGTTCTTGCACAATTAAAGGAATGTTCTGGGTTAAATATAAGTTAAGCTCAATCAACAGCATTTGTGCCATTATGTTAATTACCACAAACAATAATTTACTCCCCCCTTGTTTATTAAAAGTGGTTACAGTAAGGTGTACAACAGATGTGATTTTTAGAAGTATATCCACAACATTATATATGTTAACATGACTTAAGGTGTAATATTGGATTGTGAAAGTTCCCTTTTCTCACTTATGAAGGAGGAAGCAGGGGCAAGGTGAACAGTCCAAGTGAGTCTTTTATTGACAACACCTTTCAGCATTACACACACTTGTGTGTAATGTGCTTTTCAGCAGAACATTTCACACGTACACACAAGACAGCTTTGAGCGTCGTTCTTTCTCTCCTCCGGTGGTCTGGACTCCAGCTCTCACTGCAACACAAAACAGCTGTTAGAGCTCATTTCCCCCAGGTGCCAATCTTTACCGCCTTCCTCTCCAGGCCTCACGCTCCACAGAACGTCGCTTGATCAAGCCCCCATCTCCACATGGGTATATACAGATGAGGTTAGTAAGTGATTTTATCACACACACACACACACACACACACACACACACACACACACACACACACACACACACACACACACACACACACACACACACACACAAACACAATGTTTACATCTTATGGTTATACTCTAAAGGAGAGACAAATCAAAAATCTTACATATTACACAAAAATAACATTTCCACAAATTCTTTTAATTGAGCTTAACTTGCATTGAACCCGGAACATTCCGGTTCATTTAATTGTGCTTTTTATATTCACAATATTATAGCTATGATTTTGCTGGTGATGTAAAATGAAGCAACATCATGGATATTGTGATTGATTTTAACTTTGTTATTGGTTCAAGTCACATCGTTTTTATTGTCATTCAACCATATACAGTTATTACAGTACGCAGCTAAATGAGACAACGTTCCTCCAAGACCATGGTGCTATATAAACAACATTTATCCATTACTGCTGAGGATGTGTGACCTAGTTAGGACTAGTCTCCCTCTATCGCTTTCACTAGTCAGCTTAGAAGAGTAATAGCACACCTCTCCTCAACAAGCCACATGTTTTGATGTAGCATTAATTTCCAAAGCAAACATAATACAGGATTAGTAATGTGCCAAAGTTTAATGCTTCGGTTTATGGGTTTGTTCAAATCCCTAACCCTAGTTTCAGCAATGGTTATAGTGGTGCTTGTCTTGGCAAGGAGACAGAAGGATAACAGACACAAGAGTCTGTTTTATACTCACAGATGGCTTCACAGCACCCTGGAAAATTCTGTCTACTTCTCGAAATTGAAATGCTGTGATAACGATCATATATATATATATATATATATATATATATATATATATATATATATATATATATATATATATATTTTATTTAGAACATTTATATAATAAGGTGAAACTAAGCTACTTTTATAGTCAAACCAAGCAGAACAAAAAGTACAAAGTGTTATGACCATCACAAATCCATCACAAAACAGACATGAGGCCCGTGTTCATTTTATACTGCTGAGGGGAGTTAATATGGCTGGTATAAAGGCTGTGTTTGGAACAGAATACTTCCATATTTCTCTAATTCTGCAGTATACATCATGTATATTTTGCACAGTATGCAAATTTAGTAAACAACAGGAGGACACTTTGCATTGCCCTTTACTTTTCATTCCTTTTCCAGTGTGCTGACAGAACCGAAAGTATTGTCAGCCACATGTCATCTCATTCTTGACTCATTTCATCAGACTATTAAAAGTAAAGACATTTTTAAAACAAAAGTGCCGCAAAAAGTGCAAAAAACATTTGATTTCGGAGATGACGACTGGAGGTCAATTGTGGAATTAAACGCACATGAGGTTATGCGGTAAACATTACGAGGTCATGACAACAATATAGTATACTGTTGCATAATGCTTATAGTTTCACATCCCATTTTGCTTAAACAATAGGCAGTATACAGCATACCAGTATGCTGTCCTATTTCATAGCCCTTGATATCAGTTGTCAGTATTTGTGGCGCTTTCATCATAGAAGTCCCTCCTCTGCCTCAGTGTTGCTGGTCTACAATTGATTTGCACCGCTCCCAATCAAAATTAAACTCTTAAAATATAACAGGGATCTTTCTGACCTTCTGATGGTCACATGTTGGTCGGATTCTGTCTAGACAGTTGGCATAAAATGCCTGTAAGAGATGGCAGAGAACCTGACCACAGCTCATTTGACTGTGTGGTCTCTGCCCTCAGGAGCTTGTCTGGTAGAGTTCCTTTAAACCACCAGTAGGGAACATATACTCTCGCTCTCGAACATGAGTAGCTCCTGAGAATATCAATCGAAACCTTGCTGCTGCCACAGCTCTCTCTCTCTCTCTTTCTCTCTCTCTCTCTCCATCCACATATATGATGGAGCCCTCTGCTGTTCTAGGCACTCCCATTATCAGCGGCATATCTAATGAAGTTAAATCACAGTTTAATAACACCGCATTAGTTTAAATCTCGACCAAGACATGTGTACATATTTACACACAAACATGCAGAGGCTAATGCTTACTATTTAAGAGTCATGTTCTACATAAAATGTGATGCTCTAAATAGCCCAAATATTGCGTGAAAAGGTGCATTTTAAATTGAAATGAACTATTTTTATAAATAAAAGCAGAACCACCAACATTGGTAACGGCAGATGTTGTACTAAATAATCAGATATCGGTATCAGCCCACAGATTTTGTATCGTGCATCCCTACTGAATAGGTGACGTATGTAAACGTGTGTGGTCTTATGTTAAAGCTGCACTACGTAACTTTGTGCTCTCTAGCGACATCTGTGGTTGAAATGTTAAATTGCAAGCAATTTGCAGAAGAATACTTTACGTTAGTCATGTTACACTGCTCATCTGGCGGCTGAATTAGTGATGGGTTGATCATAAACAATTATTTCATTTTGTACAAACCTTTTGTGTGACTCAGAAGAACGAGTAGTCTCAGAGAGTGATTCCTTCATTTTGTGTTGGCCGCGTATGAGCATTGTGCAACCATCGTTCATTTGTTACATGAAAACCACATAGGCACTGTACAGGAAACAGAAATGATTAGTTCACCTCTTAAGTCTTCAAGTCCAAGTCGTTCATTCTTTTGTCATGTGACAGCCTTATATGCTATGCATTGCTCACACAGGAAACAGAAATGATTAGTTCACCTCTTGAGTCTTCAAGTACAAGTAGTTCATTCTTTTATTTTATTCTTTATATACAGTACATAGCATATATGGCTGTCAAGTGACAAAAGAAAGAATGACTCAGACAAGAAGATTCCAGAGGTGAACTAATCTTTCTGTTTCTCATAACTTGTCCTTTCCTGCATTATAATTTTTTTCCTTATTGGGACTATAATCAAAGTTTAGTTGACGAGTTGGGGGGATTTGGCTATTGAAAATGTAACATTTTAAATGACTTGAATAAAGATTCGTTCATTTTGCTGAATGAGAGTCAAAGTTCCAGGTCAGTAAAATGATCTGATCTTCCATCACTAGGATGAATCTCGTGATTTGAGTTTACAGTATTTTATAGAGTAATAACGTGCTATTTTCATGTTTTTTGTTTTTATTACGTTATACGATTAAACATTTAAAAATGAAATATTACTTGCTTTGATGATAATCATTTTACATTTACATTTGGCAGACGCTTTTTATCCAAATCGACTTACAGTGCACTTATTACAGGGAGCAACCTGGAGTTAAGTGCCTTGCTCAAGGACACCATGGTGGTGGCTGTGGGAATCAAACCAACAACCTTCTGCTTGACAGTTTAGTGCTTTAGCCCACTACGCCACCGCCACTCCAATCATCAATCTTATTTACATATTTTGAACAGGGGGACATATTTTGAACGCTTTCACATAGAGAACAGGGGACTTTCCTCAATCACCAATAGTTACCGGTATATTTTAATATGATTATTCATATTAAGTGTTTCATGTAGTATTAATGTTTGTTTTGTAGCCTACTACATTTATTTAAAAGTGTGAAACTCGTAATGTTGCTGATTCGAGTTCAGTGCAAGACTTGTTTTCCTCTCGTCAACGAAATCACTGACACAAAAAAAATTTTGACTAAAGGTTTTTGTTTCCGTCAACAATAACGAAGATGTGCAACATTACGGTGTAACATACTGCAAGATATTAACAGTGCAAGATATAAACAGAAAAACATACATCTTAAGAATCCGTAATGGAAGAAGATATTAGATATGGATTCATCTAATCCATTAATCCAGTATGCTGGGCATTTCTCCACTTGAGCTGTGTGAATTGACTTCATCAATATATGTATACACAACATTTATGGAACAACTTACTGTACAGTGAAACTAATGAACATGTTAACTTGAACTAAATGATGTGCTAGTCAGAATATGCGTAAATTGCATTGTGAATATGTGGTTTCCATAAGAAACACGCTACACGCAATGTGTCTTTTCACGGAAAACGAAAACATCTCATGAATGCATCTCATCAAGCATGAATAATTCAGAAGACAGGCTAACTTCTACAAAGTGGCTAATACTTCTGTCTATACATTATTATGTTAGGAGCTCAAGTTTTTCACAACAAGGACAGTAGGACTATGTACATTTTGTACTGTATGTTTGATACATTTTTACATAGAAAATATTTGAATATTTTAAAAGTTTGCTCCATTACAGTTTGACACAATTTTGTCCATTTTGCACGTCATCATCAAATAAAATATATTTTAACTGACTAAAATGAATGAATATGACATGACAAAATATTGATAATTTTTAAAGGACATTTTCGTCAAAATACTGAAACTGTGCCTAAATGAAAAATTAACATGGCAGTTGATAAAGCAAGTGAAACTGTAGGCCTAATAACACTGTAAACTAAAAAAACATAAAAACTAGCAATAATAGGGATAAAATATACTTTATTAAGCATGAAAATAATATGTACAAGGAGTCAATTTCAGAAGTCATACGTTTCAGTAATGACTTGCATGCACAGTAACTTCCCGATAACGTAGATACATCGTGAACGATTAACACGCGTGTAATTTTCGATTCATAAACGCATGACAACCCTACCAGACAATATACTGTATCCAATTCAAAGCATTATAGCAGGTAAATGACTTCGCCAGATGGGTAACAGATAAACATCCATCCAGACTGCAGAGATGCCATCCTGAACTGTGTGACAGTGACTGAACTGAACTGAACAGAGTCCTCAGCCGGAACACAAGACAGCTGGTACATCTTTCCTGTGTTGGTGGACATGATGTAATGATGCAAAGGAACGACATAAACCAGTGATTTCATGCCAAATCCAACCCGACACCTCAAAATAACAATTATTTTTATAGGCTAACCGAAATTAATCGGGGTAAGGACATTGTTTGAACACTGATTGTTTATGTACTCAATCAAAAAGCTTAAATGTTCCCATAATTGTGATGTCAGAACTTCGCATTGTGAGCGTTAGTGCATGTCTATAGGGTATCCAGCTGTTTTGTCAAAAGTGCCAGGAAAATCTGGTTTTCCATGACTCGGCTGCTTTAAATACAACACAAGCTCTCTCTCGCCCATCTTCCTCCATTACAAGCACACACAAGCGCACATGCATATGATCTGTAGTAAGTCATGTAGGGCCCATACTGAGTACCTTCCCACCATTTACATTTTACACATTTATCCTGCACTCCATATGAAACAATAGAGCCGATAAACATACATCAGCATGGCACCGCAGAGCATGGCATGTCTTATTAGGAGCCAGCTGTGCCAGGACAATGGGGCAACATTCATATCCTGCCTAATTCATCCTAAAACACATACACTCGTGCACACATACATGCTACTGTACGCATGCGGTCGGGTGCCAAGCTGCTGATCGAGTCTTGTTTACCCACAGTGAGTGCCAATCAGACCCGCTGTCAAACTGGCACAGTTCCCAGTGCAACGAACTCATATTCCTCCGACTCGCATCTGTCGCTCTTCCTCAGTCTCTGTCTTTATCAATTCTCTCTTTCCATGTGCCAGAGGAGATAGTTATCTCCCCTCCTTGAGTGTATGCTCGGATTAATTCTCATGCTTTGAAAAAGCCTCAGCACAGAGAGAGACACAGATAACGAGAGTTTTCAAATCCCAAATCGAAATTTGCAATTCAGAACTCTAGAAAAGAAGGAGATCCATACAGAATGATGGAAAGCACCTCAAAGGGGGAAGTGTGTGAATGACAAAGCCATGCTATGCTGACTTAATTTGTTCAGTGTCTCAGATGAACCTCATTTGCGGCAGAGCATGCTGGGAATGAAGCGCAGTGGCACAGGGATAAAATCTGCCCTTAATAATGGATGTGAAATAGGTAGATGACATGAGAGAGAATCATCCAAAGATAACAACACTTACTCTGTCTCCAAGATTAAATGAGTCACAGAGACTTTCAAATCTGAAGAACAAATTACATTCCTTCAGAAAACATCCACAATGCTTAAAAACTCAGCTCCAACACACACATTATGGTTCTGTTCCAAAACCTAGTGTTAAAAACTACCAAGACAGCATTTTAAGGCATCATAAGCCACTTTTGCGACCATCGGGAAGAACAGTCAATCAATCTTTTATGTCCATTTATTAATTTGTTTGGTTAGTAGCTGTGTAAAAAGAGGATAAATGTACAGTCAGTTGAACCGTCCTTAAAGGAATAGTTCACCCAAAAATGAAAATTTGCTGAAAATCTACTCACCCTCAGGTTATCCAAGATGTAGGTTTCTTTCTTCATCAATACAGAATTTAAGATTTTTAGGATTTCATTTCAGGCCTCCTCCTTTAAACAATGCAAGTGAATGTCCAAAATGCATATTTAGGGTGCATCAAAATAATCCACATTACTCCAGTCAACAAATAAAGTTCTTCTGAATGGCTGGATGAAGGGATGATGTAAGTTCATTGGTAAGGTCACGCGTCACATGGAGGAGGAGGCAGGAAGTGTGTCAATGTTTACAAGAGAAACTCACACAGACCAAGCGCTGTTCACAAACCAAGAGTCCAAAACTATTTCAAAACAATATTTTCAAATAATAATAAAAAAAAAACATTACTGCAGTAAATAATAATCCTTTATTTCAGAGCAATGCCATTGCGTTATCTACTTGTGCTTTTTCTTTAGCAGAAATATATAGGCTATATGACTGTCAGGAATTCAGGCCACACATGTTGTAGTTAGTGAAATCAAGTGTCCTTTGTGGTAGACTTGACAGTGAAGTGGCGTGAAGATTAGTTATTTATGCAGGCAGTGATGTGCGAGTGAATTGAGTGCGGGTGCGGGTGCAGTGAATTAGAAATCGGTTGATGAGGAGCGGTGCACTGAAGGAGGTGCAGAGCCAAGGGAGGGGTGACAATGACAAAGTTTTCACACATAACTGAGTTTGCTGGAAAAACAGTACAGGCACAGCCAATGAATTCAGATATTGCATTGTTTAAAGGAGGAGGCCTGAAATGAAATCCTAAAAATCTTAAATTCTATTTTGATGAAGAAAGAAACTCAGATACATCTTGGATGGCCTGAGGGTGAGTAAATTATCAGCAAATTCAATAAACTATCAATTGCCTGTATAACAGCAGCAAAATAACAACTTATCGACTGACTTGCTATAGCTAGTAAACAGTGTTTCAACAAACATTCAGTAGACATTCAGTAGCCTGTATATAAATTGTTATTAATGACCTACTTACATTATTGTTGAGAACATCAGTTCATTAAAAGGTCATTAATAAAGATTTAAATACAGGCTACTGAAAGTCTACTGAATGTTTGTTTAAACACTGTTTACTAGCTATAGCAAGTCAGTCGATAAGCGGTTATTTTGCTGCTGTTATACAGACTATTGATAGTCTACTGAATGTTTGTTGAAACAATGTTTACTAGCTATAGCATGTCAGTCGATAAGCTGTTATTTTGCTGCTGTTCAACAGGCTATTGATAGTCTACTGAATGTTTGTTGAAACACTATTTACTAGCTATAGCAAGCCAGTTGATAAGTCACTTATAGTCAGCTAAATATCTGCTTTGAACCATCAAAATAAAGTGTTACCCAATCTTTATTTACAATTTAATATTTCAGTGAATACTTATATAGTATCACATTGTAAGCTTTCTCACATGCAAACATCAAACTTTCTAGTGTAGAATATAATGTATTTGACGCAAGGAGCTAAATTTGTGTGGCATAGCTGCCTATGCAGAAGGTTTTAAAGCAGCCACTAATGTGGATTCACTTCGGTTAAGATGCTGACTTAAAACTAGGTTTTACAACAGGGCTTGCAAACTCTTAAAGTTAAAGGTACGAGTTAGAATAAGCCAAAGGAGATGTCATTCCAGATGCCATAGGAAAACCTTTTTTAACTCTACTAACAACTTTTTACTTTTAGAAAACCATCTATGGTTTACGTTTTCCCATTAACGCATGTGCTGATGATCTAAAGAACGTATACATGTAATATCAAGAATGTTTTTAATCTCCAAAAGAGCAGCCAAATCATGAACATATTCTTTGCTTAATTCAAGATGCTGCAAAGAACCACTGAAGACCTTAATATTTAATGTGTGCTCCTGCAGTCCATTTTTAAACTAAGCTTGAAAAAGGTACCTTGTGCATGCAAAGTTTAATAATGAATAACAATTTTAAATCAATTAACCAAGAACTGCTAAACCGGGATCAGTGTGTTAAAGTGATTTGGGGCTTCTTCTTTTTTAAATCATCTTCTGCTAATACAAAACGTTTTACAGACTGTTTTCCCAGGCTTACCTCCTCTTGAGACTTTGATGTAATAAAAGACAGCTCTGTAACGGTTGAGAATCGTGGCACTTTTGTAATTATGGAGAAACTCAAACTTTCCCTCGGTCTCGGTGGACACTGCAGGGAGAAAAAAGCCCAGCAAACTCTAAAGTAATATGAAGGTTCATTTGGAAAGAAATTTAGGCTGAGGCCCCTTATAAATGTCCCAGCATGCCTTCATCTAAAAAGGAAACCACAACAAGCAATGCACAATAATTCCCAAAAGTCCCTTGATTTAAAAGTTCACCAGCTAATGCATTTAAAGGCAGAAAACTTACTATGACCATATGGTCAAACAAAAAATGCTACATATTTACATATTTTGAAAAAAATGTAAGTGGTGCTTGGACAAAAAAAAATACATAAATAAAATAAAATACAAAAATAAATAAAAACTTGCCACCATGATGCTAAGGCGTTGCTATGCAGGTAAGTTCAGAGTGGTTTTTGTAGCACCTTTGTTAGCCATGTGGCTGCTTGGGTGTTCTGGTAATTGCTACATGGTTACATACTGGTCCAAGTCAAGACAGCCCACGTCCGAGTCTCAATGATATTCTGGTCCCTAAATATGGCTTGGGTACCTCTTTTAAATTAAGTTCATATGATGTTTTCTTGTGCTTGTTCATCATCCTGCAAGTGAAACATATAGGCCTGATCACCTAGAAAAAAAGTTATAGGATTACAAGGGTTAGGGTAAGGAGTTGTTCAAATTCCTAACCCAATAAGGCCCTTTCCCACCAACAGTCTTGGTACTTTTCCCTTTGTAACTTTCTAGGTCAGAACTCTTAAGTGGAACCGAACACCTGAGGAGACTTTTCCCCTGTTGCATTGGCTTTCACAAAAGTAACCACCAATACTAGTGACGTCATCTAGTATTGACCGTTTTTCTTGTGACGTTATATGCACGTGCGATTCCATAACAACAAAATCAACAATACCGATGGAGGACACCAGAATCAGAGTTACACTTTTGTATATTTAGGGCTGTTTTATATTAATTGTGGTTGCATCAGAAAACGTAGGCAGCTGCCTAATCAGTGGTTTAAACAAGTGTTTTGGATGAATGGAACACTCTGAACAGTTTAAAAAGCACCTTATTTCATCCTACATTCATCCATCCTTATACACCATCTAAAGGCAACATTTTACTGTTTTCATACGCAGCCTGTGTCTTTAGGTTACAGTTTAAACTGGGCATGTGAGGAGAAGGATATAGCTGCAGGTATTGCTCCAATCAGGGGTGGAAGCTCCAAACCGCCATGAAAGATATAGGGAGCCCCTTACCTATCCCTTTCCATAACCTTAACCATGAGTGGAAGTGACACCCCCTTTTGGAGTTGGCACAACCCCCTTTTTGGAGTAACCACACCCCCTTTGGTGTAACGCTGCCCTCTTTTTTGGAGGTTTTGTTTATAAAAGAGTTAAATTACCCACACTCGATAAACATCTGATTATTTCTCTATATCTGTCATCCCAGGAAAAAATCTATGTAGTAGTCCAGAAATCACTTTACTTTCTGTATTGTAACACAGTACAAACAGCACAGATGCGATGAAAACTCAAAGCATCTCCTGATGAAGTCTCACACACACACACACACACACACACACACACACACACACACACACACACACACACACACACACACACACACACACGTGAAACAGGAGATTCTCTTTGGATACTTTGTTTGTTATATGTTATTTCTGTTAAGGGAAATGTAAAATTAGCTCAATCCTCTGAGTAGCAGGCTAACAACTAGTTTGTTTTCTAGTGGTGGCTGTGGAGCTTCTCTCGTTTCTCAATGCTTTGTGTGTCATAGGTTTTTGAACAATCACATGCTGCAGCACCTCCCACAGTCCCTATATGCCCCAAAAATATCTTCCCCGGAGTCAGAGCTAAAAATGTCCCCTAAAACAGCTTTGAGGAACAATAGATCCTTATGTGCGAAAGGGACGAAAAGCACTAGTCCCGTGGAAAAGTACCTAAAACGGGATTTTGTACAGCCAGTGCGAAAGGGCCTATAGTGAAGCTTGTCTTACTAAGCACTCTTCGTTATACACAATACGCATATTACAGAGCCTTATTCTAAAACCAAAAGCATAAAGGCTATTAAAATAGAGCAGTGTATTTTGAAAGCTGTAAAAATAGCTATTGTTTTCCATAAACGTTTGCAGTTATATGCATCTATTTAACAGTTCAAACCAAAAACTCTGACTTACACTGTCTACGCTGACAGCAAATGATGCGTCAAAGCATCTCTGTTATAATTAACAAGTCCGTCTAAACTGCAACAATGTTTTGCTGCAACTGTTTATCACTGAAATTCAGCCATTGGACCTGAAATGCGCCACAAATAACACTGGTGGCATCAGTCTTGGATACAGATGGGCTGCGGCACACTTCTTTCATCTCTGCTTTATCCTTTTACACCTCCACAGCTACTGTATGGTATAGATTGTCCTTGAGGACAGTATAAATCAAGCATCAAGCCATCAGCCTGGGTTATGTGCCAGCAAATGCATACCTTTAATTAACTTGTACCTTACAAGGTGTGTGTGTGTGTGTGTGTGTGTGTGTGTGTGTGTGTGTGTGTGTGTGTGTGTGTGTGTGTGTGTGTGTGTGGAACTGTAATGAAAACTTAATGTAAGACCAGAATTAGCACAATGAGACAGATGTGTGAAATGTGATGTAGAGACTGCATAGGAAATTAAAAAATTTGGTAAAGTGGAACAGTCAAGTGGGTACAGAAGACTGTCAAAGGTTATTCTTGTAGCCATAGCTCGGCAATGGACAATCGATCCAGCTACATGAGGTAAATTTCATGAGCAAAACTAGGTTTAAAGAATGTTCCGGGTTCAATGCAAGTTAAGCTCAATCAACAGCTTTTGTGGCATAATCAAAATTACCATAAATAAATTATTTTGACTTGTTCCTTCTTTTCTTTAAAAAAAGCAAAAATGTAGGTTTCAGTGAAGCCATTACAATGGAAGTGAATGAGGCACTTTTTGGAGGGTTTAAAGGCAGAAATGTGAAGGTTATTATTTAATAAAAGCACTAACATTAATTCTCCTGTTAAAACTTATGTATTACGTGCGGTGTAAAGTTGTTTTTAATTGTAATTTTTACAGTAATTTTAGAGTTTCTTGGCATCACAAAATTTTAGGGTTTGTTGGCCAAAAAGGTAAGTGATTTTAAATATTATGTAAATATTATGCCTCAAATGCTGTCATTTCGGCTTAACTTGTATTGAAGCCATTATTCCTTTATAATAAGGCTAATAGTAATTATAGTGATTTAACAACAGCCAAATCGTTACAATGCATAGTCTCCCATTGCTTACTGTTCGATATATATATATATATATATATATATATATATATATATATATATATATATATATATATACATACATCAATCAGCCACAACATTAAAACCACCCACCTAATATTGTGTAGGTCCCCATCATGCCACCTCGCATGGATGATTGTTGTGCCAGACGGGCTGGTTTGTGTATTTCTGAACTGCTGATCTCCTGGGATTTTCATGCACAACAGTCTCTAGTATTTACTTCGAATAGTGCCAAAAACAAAAAACATCCAGTTAGGGGCAGTTCTGCAGATGAAAATGTCTTGTTGATGAGAGAGGTCAACAGAGAATGACCAGATTGGTTTGAACTGACAAAGTCTACAGTAACTCAAATAACCGCTCTGTACAATTGTAGTGAGAAGAATAGCATCTCAGAATAATATTCTGAGATGCGGGTTGGCGCTGTTGTGAAGGCACAAAATTAGGCAGGTGGTTTTGATGTTGTGGCTGATTGGTGCAGACAGACAGACAGACAGACAGACAGACAGACAGACAGACAGACAGACAGACAGACAGACAGACATACATACATACATACATACATACATACATATATACTTGCTCTTATGGAAAGAAATTGGTTCTTTTGTTCACCAAAGTGGCATTCAACTGATCACAAGGTATAGTCAGGACATTAATAACGTGAAAAATTACTATTACAATTTGAAAACAATTTGAAAAACTACTTCAAAGAGTTCTCATAAAAAAATCCTCCACATGCAGCAATGAGAGCTTTGCAGATCTTTGTCATTCTAGCTGTCAGTTTGTCCAGATACTCAGGTGACATTTCCCCCCACACTTCCCGTAGCACTTGCCATAGATTTGGCTGTCTTGTCGGGCACTTCTCATGCCCCTTACAGTCTAGATGATCCCACAAAAACTCAATGGGTTAAGATCCATAACTGTTTATTTGCCCACTCTAACCTTTTATTTTCATTTTCTGATTCAAAAGTGGCTTTTTCTTTGCAATTCTTCCCATAAGGCCGCACCCTTGAGTCTTCTCTTTACTGTTGTACATGAAACTGGTGTTTAGCAGGTAGAATTCAATGAAGCTGTCAGCTGAGGACATGTGAGGCATCTATTTCTCAAACTAGAGACTCTGATGTACTTATCCTCTTGTTTAGTTGTACATCTGGCCTTCCACATCTCTTTCTGTCCTTGTTAGAGCCAGTTGTTCTTTGTCTTTGAAGACTGTAGTGTACACCTTTGTATGCAATCTTCAGTTTTTTTTGGCAATTTCAAGTATTGTATAGCCTTCATTCCTCAAAACAATGATTGACTGACGAGTTTCTAAAGAAAGCTGTTTCTTTTTTGACAGTATTGCATACTGTGGCAACAAAAAACAAGCACAAAGACAATGTTAAGCTTCATTTAATGAACCAAATAGCTTTCAGCAGTGTTTTATATAATGGAAAGTGATTTTCTCATACCAAATTAGCAATTTAGCATCAAAGATAAGGTGTTGGAGTGATGGCTGCTGGGAATGGGGCCAAAAATGACTTTTTTAAATGGTGATGGTGCTGTTTTTTTTACATCAGTAATGTCCTGACTATACTTTTTGATCAATTGAATGCCACTTTGGTGAATTAAAGTACCAATTTCCTTCTGAAACAGCTAATCTGTACATTATTCCAAACTTTTGGCTTTTATATATATAAAATGGCAGCAACAGTAATATGATAATAGACACCATTGTTCAATTAATACTTACATGCATTCATAAAAATTTGAGTGGTGCTTGACCATGCAAAAGTCATGACCATAATGCCAGGGTGCTACATTGCATTTATCATAGGCGTTCTTGGTGGTTGCTATGGGTTTTCTAGCATTTCCATGTCTATTTACTCCCTAGTTGTTTCCCTAGACAGGTTCAAATATATTAATTCTATATTAAGTATTTAAATTATTATTATTTTTATTTAATTTTTTGGGAATAAAATGGCAGATTCTTTGTCTTGCTGAGGTTAATTTAATAGCTAACATTTTATGTATTCGGAATACACAGGCTTTAATAATATTTTCACACTTTTTGCATAATTTGAAAATTTATGAATAATTAAAATATTCTGCTAACAAGTTATATTTATTTTTGATTTCTAAACATTTGTTTCATTTTATCTCATGCATGCTCTTCACTGACAATTTTGTTGGCTTGGTTAACAAGTACGCTAACTTTGAAAGGAATAAACTGGAAATAATTTTAACACAATAAATGCTTATTTTTATGTATATAGATTACCATAGTTTTATAAATGAAATAATTTTTATAGTGGATATTTTAAATTATTAGTTTAAATGTGAAAATAAAAATTTTTAAAATCAACCCGAAGTAGAAGAAACACCATAGAATTGGTTGTGCTGTCATAAATCTGCAAATATTAGCTATCTTACAAAGCCATATTTTAGAACTGAAAGTTTTTCTATTTTTATTTTTTTAATGTTATATTACATAAACAAAAAGCATCTATACACATGCCTAAAGACCTAGACGTACATACACCAAGCAATTTTTCTTCGATTGCTTGGTGACTATTGCAGCAAAACATTTAATTACAGTAATCATAGCAGGATTCCTCAATCCCTTAACATTATCCATCTCCATATTATAAACAGCCATATAAATTCCAGAGATTTCATTCCAGAATATCCACCAGTGCATGGGTTATGGCAATGATAAAATGAGACAAGAAAAACAAAATGACAAATAATAACTTACTGTGGTGCACAAAAGGAAAACCAATAATTTTTCCATGGTCACTGGACTCCTTGAGTGAGAGCCAGCATTCTGGGGGACACATTGACAAAGGAAGGAATACAAAAGATGGGGCTGGGAAAAGTCAGCTGCTTCTTGCTTATGTGACATTTTCCATTATTTCGGTCTTGGAAAGAAATGTGATTAATGTCTAAATTAAAGCATTCTCGCAAGACCGATGCACTGTTATTCAAAGCACCAATTGCATGTTATATTTATCTCTAGTCTTCATATGTTGGGCCATTAATTAAAGACAATCTTTGGTATTGTGTTGTGAAATAAGCCATTTGTCCTCTATAATCTCAGTTCATCATTTACAGATGGCTTCCGCTACTTTTAAAATACACCATTGGCCAGCAGTTTTGCCCTCCTTGGTAACATGGGGGAGAGCAAGAGCCACGGAGATGAGCTCTCCATGCACAATAGACATCAACAATGACATAAAACTACGTCCAGGTTTTTTTATACATTCAAATGGCTCGTCCATAGTTTCTAACATTCTGCATTGTCTAAATTTAACAGACTAATAACAAAAGTACTTTAAAGGTCACATGTGAATTTTTTCCACAATTTTCACCAAACAGAGTTATTATAAAATAATGATTGTTTTCAAACAGGTTTCTCATATTCTACAGTGCCAACCGAGGTGAATTTATTGGAAAATGTAGATAATAGTGGTTGATACTGATATCTACAAATTGTACAGAAGAAACCAAAGTGGTTAGATGGCCGTTATAATGACTTTTTTAAAATAATGGCTTTAACGTTCAACATTGAAGTACATTGAAAACAATTAGAGGAACCACAATGATCCATCTAATTCTGACAGTCAAACTCAACAGAGCATTACCTCTGTATTATAATGTATATGTTTAAAAGAAATATTATGGCCAAATGGATTTATCAACAGTATAGTAAGTTAATAAGTTTTGATATTACAAAACTACAAATTAAGTTCAGTGTGGCCTGTGCAGTGTCATATTTTCCAGCATTCAGTGCATGAGAAGCAAACTTCCTATTCATGTGAAGTTTATATCAATTGCAACCTTCTAGATTGCATGTGCTCTGTTGGCGTGACCTTTGGTGAAATACAGCATGTAACATATTTTCTTGAAACATGTCCTCTTATGTCCCTTTGTTATTGTCATCTGCTTTGAGACCAGATGGCACCTGCAATTCCCACGTCTATACTTTACAAAGTTATGAGAAATTTCTGCCATCCAACATTTCATTCTCACTCAGAGGGAAACATTCCCACAGTAAGAAGACAGCAAAAGCAAAAGCAATAAAGCCATTTGCAATATGTTCCAATCAACACTATTACTTTATTTCTCATTATGACAGATTTGGAATGAATGAGTATAATGAGTTGAAGTGTAGTTTTCCCACACATATGGCTATTTTTATGAAATGAATCAGTGAAAATAGGCAGAAGGCCAGGTCAGAGGCCACAGATGAAATACTTGCAGTGGGCTGATAGTGAAGTGTGAATTAGTGCCACCCATGTCGATTAGAATAAAATGACTAAAAAGTGAACCTTTCTAGTGTTGTCTAAAATACCGACTTCGGTACCAATTCGGTACTGAAATTTAAAAAATGTGACGCTTTGAGCGCTGTTGAGCGGAATTGTAAACACCTCTGATTGGCCCTTGTGTTCACCTCTGATTGGCTACAATGATCAGCGCTTCAAAAACATGTTGTAAATATACATCAATGACACTCTTCACCGAGCGCTTGCACAGATACACACGGGAGCGTTTGAAAGCAGGACCGGGCCGCTGATAGACGGCTGCTTGTGGTTTCAAAAGCTCCCACTCCTGTTTTTACACTTCCGTGTACTCCCGTGCGTTGATCATTGTAGTCAATCACAGATACATACTATGAGCGCGTGAACACAATGGCCAATCAGAGGTGTTTACAATTCCGCTCAACAGCGCTCATTTTTAAAATTTCAGTACCGACTTGGTACCGAAGTCGGTACTTTTGACAACACTAAACCTTTCTGGCATTTTCCATGAATAGGATACAAATAGGGCCTGAAACACTTTGACTATTTCTTGAAAAATAGAAATTGGGAAAAGAGAGTGCTTAACCTTCAGAAAATGTTGCCACATCAACCCCAGGAGGTCAAACTAAATATTTTATGAGCCATTCTAATTTCTATTCATAAACATTCCCATTTTACGTTTTAGGAAGAAAGGCACATGGGTTTGGAATAACATGAGGGTGGGTTGAACTATCCCTTCAAGGGAAGATACAAACAATTGGTGAATTTAAAACAATCTATAGATAATTTATGTTAGATAATAGTTAATCTAACTTAACTAATGGATGGATTTGTGGCTTGAATGCTTTGAAAAAAGACCAGTAACACGACACCTAGTGTACCATATTCATGTGCTTTCTAAGACTCACTTCAATGGCTTTTAATGAGTGGCATGGTTAGTTCAATTTAAACTATTAAAAGGTTCTCTTCTGTCTTTTATTACTGTTCGATTTGCATATTTTTCATATATTCACTTCTGTTTCCTCGTCCAGATGAATGTAGCTCACATATGATGGCAACACAAAGGCAAACTTGCTCAGGCAATCAGGAGATGGCCTTCAATTTAGTATGGCGAGGCAAAGGAGAAGTGCTTTGCAAGTTAGATCAATAGTGATGGGCGTCAGTAAACGTTTTCCAGCATGGTAATTGGTATATGATTACAAATATTGAGCCGTGCTCATATCTACAGTGACAGGTGCACATTGGAGATGCAAAAAATTGAGAGATGAAGGAAGGGGAAACTGAAGGGGTAAGGGCCGACGAGAGGCATCTCATTAAGCACTGATAGCACTCGATGAGTGTGAAATTGTGTTTTCGTGAGGTGTCGGAGTGTTTTATCGCACTGATCTAATAACAGATCTGTGGCAACTGGCACGCTAAAAAACACTCTGGCACATCGTAATGACTCGAGTGTGACAGACATGGAGATGATGTATGTTAGAATATTTTGACAGCAAAACAATTGTAATAGATGACTGGAGTAGCGCAGGAGCAGTTATGACAGGGGATGCAGAGGAATAATGCATTTGCCTATTATGTCCTGTCAAACTGTAAAACATAAGCAAACAAGCACAAAAAGACAATTAGTAGGCAAAAAAATAACTTCAGAATAAAAGACAAATAAATAAAAAGCAGATAATAGGGCTGGGTGATATGACAATATACTGTATATCATGGCGACGATATAATGTCAATCGATAGAAATCATGTCCATCGCAATATGTAAATATCCATGTGTGCAGCGTGAACGTATTAATCAGTGTGCAGGGCTTCACTTCTGTTTTATGTCTTGTGTCTGGATTCAGACACTTGTGTTTTGTCTCGTAAATGCGAATGTGAATGCACTTGGTTTTGTATTTTCTCATTTCCTTGTGCATTCGTGTCTGTCTTGTCTTCAGTGATAACCCCACACTCTCGTTTGCCTTGTTATCATGAAATATAATTCACACTCGCTTTAAAAAAAAAAAAAAAAAAAAAAAAAACACTTCTCACTCCACACTCCACAGTGGCAAATCAAGGAACATCAAAATTACCCACAGTAACTCACTATGAAGAAAGCAATAAATCAAGGAGCATATTTTATTCCACTAAAAACAAAACAGCTCAAACAAACCACTTCCAGTACCTATTTTTAAATTGACTCTTCTAATAAACGAGCCTCTTGAGTATTGAATTTGCTGAAGCAGACAGTTATCCTGCATGATCCTATATTGTGTCTTACTGCTTGAACATTCATTTTGTTGTTAGTCAACTGAATAAACAGTTAAAAATGCAGCGAGCCAAAAACAGCTTGTAATCTTATGTGTGACTGTAGTCAATAGTGTGATTTAGCACAGAAAGAACAAGACTCTTTAATCCAAATCAGGACCAAAAATAAAAATGGTAATGTTAGCATGATATAGCTGGGAGCTATTTCGCAGGCTCCATAAAGACGCTCATTTTCACGCCATCGAGTCAGATTTTCTGTTCTTCAGTGCACTCACATCGAAGCGAGAATTATTTTTCTTCCTTATGTATGACAAACACGCAAGGACGTCGTTGTAAATTTCAGAGCAATTTCAATGTGGTTTTCCGAATATTACTCGCAGTTTCTCACCACCAGGCCTCTGCCTCCATGAACAAGGGTCTCAGGGCACACGTAATATAACTTTATGTACAATAACAATAGGTCTACACATGAGACTGACGGACTTGCTTTGTTACGAAGGGTGAGCCTGAAATGAATGAATGAAATTTAATCGTATAATTGATTCTAGTCAGCACTCTTGCAGCAGCATTTTGAACCAATTGAAGTTTATTTATTGAACTTGCTGGACAGCCTCCTAGTAATGCATTACAATAATCTATTCTTGAGGTCATGAATGCATTAATTAGTTTTTCGGCATCAGCAACAGAGCATGTATTCCAACTTAGCAATATTTTAAGGTGGAAGATTGCTGTTCTACCAACATTGGAAATTTCATTTTCAAAGGACAGATTGGTTTCAAATATAATACCAAAGTTCTTCACTGTTCAGACGACACATCAGTACATCCATTGAGAGTCAAATGATATTATAGCATCTTTTTTTTTTTTTTTTAGGTTTTTGGTCCAAAAACGCTGTTTTGTCATAATTGATTAGAAGAAAATGTCTGGCCATCCAATCTTTGATTTCATTGATACGCTCTGCTAATTTGTAGAATTGTGAATTTTCATAGGGTTTAGAAGAAATATAAAATTGGGTATCATCAGCATGAGAGTGGAAACTTATTCCATGATTCCTGATAATATCTCCCAGGAGAAGCATGTTTAAGGACAAAAGCAGAGGCCCTAAAACTGATCTCTGTGGCATTCCATAATACATTTTGTTTGATTTGGCAATCCCTCATTTACACATACAAAGTGGTAGCGGTCTGATAAATAGGACCTAAACCATGCTAATGCAAGTCCACTAAAGAATTTTTATAGTACCAACATCAACTCCATATGACAGAATTGAATCTAGTGGATGATTATGGCGATGAGTTGGTCATGTCACTCACAAGAGAATTGAGAATATCGATAAACGCTAATCCCAATGTGTTATTTTCATTATCTATGTGAATTTTGACGTCACCAACAATTAAAGCTCTATCTGCATTAACAACTAGATCTGATTCACCACGGAAATCGGAGTACTGCCCAGGTGATGACCTGAGGGAGTAGATTAATTTAAACTAATATATTCATCCGGTTTAAGCCAGGTTTCATTCAGAGCACATCCAAATTATGATCTGTAATAATTTAATTTACGATTAGTGTTTTGGTAGAAAGAGATCTAATGTTTAGTAGCCCTACCTTTTATATGTTTATCTTAAGTTTTTTCAAGTTTGACCCAAATCACATTTTTTCTAAATGATTTAGGGAGGAGTTTGGGTTTGGTCTCTATATGATATCTAGGTAATACAGTCTCTATGTGACCTGTGTGACATCTCAAGGCAGTTAGCAGATGTTCAGATTAGCCAGTTTGTCTGCTTCTTGACCTAGGCCCCAATTAGTCAATTACAATCACTATTAAGACTATGACTATCAGAATATATACTGTTAAATATATTAAGACGATATTTAACATTATCTTTAGTGATCTCCAACTGGCGAAGCCGGACATCGTTATTGCCGACATGAAAAACAATTTTAGAAAATCTACGTTTAGTATTAGCCAGCACTTGAATGCTGAATTTGATCTGATGTCAGATGCCCGAGCCACCGAAATGCATTTAACAATGTTTACTGGAGTCTCTATTTCCATGTTCCTTTCAATAGAATCACCAATTATTAAGGCTCTTTCAACATTATTCTCAGTGGGTGCATCACTGAGTGGGGAGAACCAATTGGAAACCCTAACAGGAACGGGAGAGAGACGTCACCCAAATGCCCTGGTGCGGGGGCTCTTCAGCCGGAACCAAAGTGTGTGTTGCTCGCTGTTCTACCCTCATCAGAAACAGTATCTATCGGCTTCTCTTTCTCACTGACCTCTACTAGCATGTCTCTAACTCATTAACCTTCTCTGTCAGCCTGGCTAATTCCTCACTGCTGATGGAAGAAGCTATAGTAAACATATGGCATGCAATGCAGGAAGAAATAACATGAGTGAATGCCATGACTTACCGCAATTGTTTGTTCTTGATGTTGTTGTTGTTGTTATGGTTGTTCTTGAGTGGTGAGGATTTGATATCGATGTGGTTCGATGTGGTTCCTGATCAGTAGATGTTTGAGATTGATGCAATAATCTGTGTAAAACACAGTGGAGAAAACAAATGCATGCAGTCGAGACGCGAGATGTAGACAAGTGGGAAAAAAAAAGGAGAGGATACGGATGCACGCTGTAAAATACACGCAGTTGAAACACTAGAAATGTGGACAAACCCAAAGCATGCTGCAAAATGGCAAAGGATAAAACAATGAATGTATAAGAATAAGCAATGCTAAGCAGGTTAGCAAGCTATAAACACTTGTGCAGCATGCCAGCAGCAAACTGGAACAAGCCCAAGTGTACACAAAACACAAAGTCACAAGCACCACACATTGTCCCCCCATAGGAATGCTGGGGCCATTGTGGCTGACCAATATCCCCCATGTTCACAGACTCCTTATCAAAATGCCTGGGAAGAGGTTTTATCAATGAACGTCCCTGCTGTACACACACTTCAGGGTGGATTTTATTCATACCTAGATATAAATAGGGGCAATTCTCCCTACAACCTCCCATGTTTAACAAGTCAGGGAAGATGTTTTCTTCCATGAGTATCCCTGTTGTACAATTCAGGGCATTTGATATGCATGCCTGTATATAATACAATGAAAACTTCATTTACTCTCATTCAATAGGCCACAGTAGCAAAGGCACAGGGATCTCCCTCTGCTGTTCTGCTGATTCTATAACCGTCGCCAAAAGAAAACCAAGAGCACCATCTAGTAGTTACACGTTGAGCTTCAGGAGAGTCATGTGTAAATTCCTCTGTCTGCCCGTCTAGTGGCTTGGCAGCTATTTTGAAATGTTTCGAAATGGGTAATTTGACCGATAGAGCATGGTTATATCCAAGCAGATTGCTTCCCATTCTGGGTTTGAGTCGTTTGAAATTCACTAAAATGAAATGTCAATTCATAATGTTGACGCAGAAATAAATAATGTCAGCCGGGGTACTGGTTTGTGACAATAGATTTGAAGAACGCTTATTTCCATATTCAGATTGCGCCAAAACACAGGCATTTTCTCAGATTTGCTTTTGAGGACAGAGTTAGCTCATTCAGAGTGTCTGGCTGCCCAACAACGAGATGTCGTTCTCAGCCATTTGAGCAATCTAGGGCTGCAAGTGACTCAAGAGCGTCCTGTTGCCAAGGCAACAGACTATGTTTCTATGTATGGAGCTAGACTCGATGCAGGTGTGCCTGTCTCCAGCGTTCTGTCATTAACCCAGTATCTAGTGATGTACAGAGTGGGGCTTGTTCTCCCTGCGAGAACATTTCACAGGCTTTTGGGACTCATGATCATCATCATTCTCCTGGGCTTGTTGCATGCAGGACCATTTTCAGTGCTGGATAAACTCCACAAAGGGACTTCAACCACTGAGGCATGTGCTGCATCCCTTCAGAGTGATGTGTGGATGCTACTAGGCTCTATTGCCATGGAAACAGACCCGCTTTCTGATACAAGGCATTCCACTAAGTGGTAACAACAGACACCTCCTCCGTGGTTTGGGGCGCTGTATACACCAGTGGCTGGATTGACACATACACTGTCTGGAGATGTTCACGGTGCTTCTCGTGCCACGCTGTGACTGTATATCGTTCCCATAGCTTTCATACGCAGCGCCAGTACCTACGAAATGGAACATCTCAGTTACATTGGTAACCTTGGTTCCCTGAGTGGGAACGAGATGCTGCGTAGCTGGCCATACTCTCTAGTAACTGCATAGGCTCTAGCCTTCTTGCAGAAAATCTGACTCAATGGCACAAAAGCGAGTCCCTTTATGGAGCCCATGACATCGCTTAAGTGACATCAGCCAATAACTTGTCATGATTGTTTAAGGGCTTCAGACCACGTGATACTCGGACAGTGTTCCATAGTGTTCATTTGCAGCATCTCATTCCCACTCAAGGAACCAAGGTTATGTATGTAACCGAGATGCTTCCTCTACATGTTTGTTTGCAAATTTTGGGATATTGCATAAAAAATGCTGGATTGAAAATCACCAAGATGTAAAATGTATATTCTTGTTTGAGGTGGATCAAACATTTTATTTATTATTTATTTATTTATTTATTTATTTTTTCTCCCCAATTTGGAATGCCAAATTCCCAAGTCCTCGTGGTGGCATAGTGACTCGTCTCAATCCTAAAGAATAAAATCATTCAAATTAACATACAAATGCTTAAATACTTATGAGATTTACATAGGAAATCAACATGTAATACACAAAGAAGCACTTCACTCATTTCTCATGCTATATTAGCCGTGTTTATCCACCAATAACATGGCGCATGTTGCTACATAAACAAACTGCGTGATCGCCAAAATAATCTCCCAAAAACAACTGTTACAACAGGTAACAAAGACATGTCATTAAATTCTTGGAAATGACTCCATTGAATGTCTTTGGAACCCCAAGATTCCAACAACAAACAAGGAATGCTGGGAAGTGCTTTGCTTTGTTTCATCTTCTGAATGATAATAAGATTATGTGCGTTCCTGGCAAATCTACCGCCTCAGAAGATAAGACCAATTACTCTGTTGTCTTCGACGGTAGACAAGTAACAGGTAATAAGATGACTTATGCGCATCTTATATGACGGTGGAATGGAAAGTCAATTTAGTAAACAACAAAAAAACATTTGTGAAATGTATTTGCCGTATGTTTATTTGGTGGGTGTTGACAAAGCCTTTTAGTACAGCAAAGGTTAACAAAACACACTCACTTTTGTTAAGTTTGAGATCTACAAATAAAAGACAATAAGGTGTCACTTTAGCCACAAAGCTGACTAAAGTGACACTTGAAAAGACACAAAGACACATTATCACATTAAAGCATTACGACAAATTAATGATCCTTTCTGGTATGCTAAGAAGTGAGCTGTGATAAAGGTGTATGGGAATTGCAGTGCTTTGGTCACTAATACTTTTAAATATATTAGTTAACACATATGCAGTATACCATAGATACATGTAGACTTAGGGTGTGTTCACACTTGTAGTTTGGTTCTCTTGGTCCGGACCAAAAAAGAAAAGGATACATTTAATCCTGGTTCACTTAGCATTCACACTGGCATTTTTAACACCGAACCTAACGATACAAAACCAAAGGCATCAGGTTATAATTATATATGAATATATGGTGGTATTTTTACCAGCTGAGAACAAACGAAGAGCTAATAAAATGTGTTAAGAGTCACAACAGTGCCAGGAATTCCTGAATATGACATCTTTGGTCCATGTTGCGTTCATATATCAATCGAACCGCACCAGTGTTCATTTGGAAGACCATCCTTCTGCAAAACATATGTCTTGTAAGGACACAGCATTCATCTATGCCCATGAAGAGGCCATGCCTCTAGTTGAGTGTACTTTTAATACCAATTGTGCAATTCGCATCCTGCAACTCATAAGATAGGGCGATCGCATCAACGATGCAGTAAGAAAGTCTTTGCTTGGAGATGGACATTCTTTTCGTGCGTCCTCCACAGCAAACAAAGAGCTGGTCAGAGAGCCTGAATTGGGGCTGCATTAAAACCATCTGCCTAATATTTTGTAGGTCCCCCTCGTGCAGCTCACAATTTCTAATGTAAGAAATTAGCTTTAATGAGGGAATTATAATTAATTCACCTATTGTAGTAATATTATTCTCATGGCTTATTGAAAATAATATTATACATATTTAGGTACAACTTTGAAGCTAAATCTTTTAACACAGTCAAATTATCTTTGAGGTTGTATTACGATTTTAATGGTGGAGAATTTTGATCAGACAAATAATCTAGTTATTTGTCATTATCTAATTTATAATGGTTGTCCAATGTGACTAATTCCATTATAAATGTCCTTACATAATGATGTAGAATAAACCGTATTCTACTGCACATTAAACCGTACAGTGTACATTTATACTACCAAATTTCCTACATATAATGGTAGAGGTATGCAGGCACTTTAATCCGTACCGTGGACATCTACATCAACCAAATTTCCTACACAGCCAAAGCTTGGTCATCTCCATTTATGACCTCATTATGGCAAGATAAGAACTCATGCAGAAACTTGACTCCAAACCCGACTGGGATTCATAACAACTCCCTTCTGCATTACTGACACAATCAATAACCTAGTCTGAGCATGCATAATTATTACCAGAGGGGACTAGAAGAAAAGGGGTCCTCAATTACCTAAAGGCAATGGAGTAGGCACCCCGTTGCCAAATGATTGTTTTGTTTGGCAGCAATGTATATTCTACTGATCGAACAGGAACCCAGGGGTACCTCAGCATCCTGTAAGGCAGCATCAAGTTAATAGATTCTACACACTTCTATATAGGTTATGGACAACACATGCCTAAATACCCACTCCTTTGCTATATACACAGTCTATACACTGCTTTATATGCACTACACAATAGATATGTGCGAGACTAGTTGACTAAACGGTACTCATGCTGCTAGTGACACTGGAATTGCTTGTCGGTAAATAATTTGCCCCATTAAACTGTTGAAAATATTTACACATTTTATACAAAGGCTGCACTTAAATTAGTGTCATGTTAATGTTACACATAATTAATGATAAAAATACTATTAAAAAAGAAGATTTCTGGAGCAGAAGTTTCATTTCACCTTTAGCTGCACATTCTTCTTCCCTCTCTCACTTGTGGCAGGCGCTGGAAAATGTCCTTGTAACACAGTTCAATGGAAAGGAGGAGGCGAGAACTGGCTTAACAATACAAATAATATTTTAGTAATAAACTTAAACATAAAGACAAACACACACAGTTGTCAGATATCCGTATCTCTCTCTCTCTCTCTCTCTCTCTCTCTCTCTCTCTGCACTGCCATCTCCGGTCGCCTTTATCCCTCTCTGGCTTAATCAGCCTAATTAGGGGCCAGGTGTGCGAAATCAAGCCAGCCCTCCCAGCCCTCTGCCCTGCCACAGTCTTCTTGCTAGACAAGCAAACTCAACAAAGTAGCACTGAAATCACTTCGGTGGTGGTGTGGGAAGCGGATTTCCAAAACGTTGGCTTGAAAGTCGCTATGGACATTTTCACAATTGAGACTTCTTTAACTCTGTGTGTGCTTGTAAGTTATTTTTCCGCTGAGTGGGCTTTTCAAGTGCAGGATAATCGCCTCAAGTTAGTCAGGTCCTGTCTTTCACAAGATTACGTCGACGTGTTAATTATGCTCATCAAAAATGTATGCTCTGAGTAAGTTGCCAAGAAAATTACTGTTCTAGGCTAGGTATGACATTTTTATTTTTTTACCCTGCTGATTAAGAAGGCTATTTTCAATGATGTGCAGACTGCTAACATATTAAACTATTTTTTATTCTGTGTGTACATCATTTTAAGAATACAACAGGTTTATTGTAAATTTCTAACAGGCCTATTTTTTTCTATCCTATCAATTTTTTTTTTACATCATAACTGTTATTGATTACATTTCTTTACTGAACAGCTTATTAGATTATATTTATAGGCTAATGCATGTGGTAAAAATATGTGCACATTTTCATTTACAAAAATGTCCTGACTGTTTTAATATGTTAAGTAACATTTACTAGGTGAATTCCATTTAGAACAGGATATTAGGGTTGCTCTACTGTTCCTGCACTATTCTTTCAATTGTTTTTAATAAATATGCCTGTATTCACTAACGTTGATTCAGTAAATGCGTTTCATGTTCTATATTTAATGTGCAATGATCATAATGCAAGGCATGCACATTGCAAATATATGCCCCTTTTCAGCGGAATTTAGCATTGGATTTGTAATAGATTAAGTTCTTTAAATGTGCTGCTAAAACACTTTTTTTTCTGAAGGTTTCTTATTTTTAGACTAGTCGACTCCAAAATGTTCATCTAAACGTCAGTGAAATTAGTCGTTCTGCACATCCCTACTATATTGTATATTATTAACATATTATTTTATACACAGACACTACACTCCATTATACACACTATATGCTTCTATAATTCTCCTCTACTCTCCAACACTCATATATGCACTATATCCACCTACACTAGGGGTGTCAAACGTGCAGCCAAATTTGGCCCACTAAGGACTCTAAACTGGCCTGCAGGATGATTTGAGGAAAAAAAGGCTTAAATGTTGATTTAGCGTATTACATTGGTATGATGACATTTTTTTAGCTACAGCAGGGCAGATAAACATTTCATAATCATTGGAAAGTTCTCTTTTTTTTGTTAATACTGTTGCGTTATTCTCTACAACTAATTAATGTAACCTCTGGTTAATGAAATGATAAAAGTCCATGTTCAACCTTTTATATTAACCCAATAGTAATTAAAGCAGCATAGAGTTTATTCTGGGCTTCAGGTGTTTCCTGCTCTGCTGATCCACTTTGCTCCACCAAATGACAAATGAATCTTATGAGCTGGTACTTTAAAGGAATTTCTCCAAATGACTCGTCAACTCATTAGTTATCGGTTTGAATCAGTCTGACGAATCCTTTAGTGAAATGAACTGAAACAGCAGCTGAATTATGTCTGATTAACTTAATAAACCTGCAAGTCTTTGCTCTCTGACATAGCAAAAGGAAACAAGAACTGTTTGTGTTATATATCCAACTTTTTCACAGGCAGCGAAATTACCCATTATGCTTAGCGTTTTTTTCCCGTATGGATTCAACAGACAACCGCTTCGCAACTTCCCATTACCAAGTACTATAATATGACTTACAACAGTCAAAAATGGAAGAACAGTCTGTGTCTACTTAATGTAAATCTCTTTCTCACTAATGTCTGTGTATGGTCATTAGGTTTCAATGTCAATCCCGAATAGATGAGAACACAGTTACACACACATATTCATGGTAAAGTTACTGGACTCTAGCTCTGTGTGTGTGTGTGTGTGTGTGTGTGTGTGTGTGTGTGTGTGTGTGTGTGTGTGTGTGTGTGTGTGTGTGTGTGTGTGTGTGTGAAAGAGAGACACAGACATACAGCATGCAAAGAGAGAGAGAATCCACAAATATGATGCTCTAGATTTCATTGTTTTTCTTGTTGAGCACTTCAATATGAAAACAGCCAAATCACGGACATTTAGGGAATCTAGAAATCCAACCTGATGCTTTATTAAGGTTCGAAAAAGAGGACATGCCCGTGAAAAGAGGGTGCATGTCATCAAAGGTTCCATTTAAAAATCTGATTTATGGCATTATTTCTGCATTAACAAGTCACGCCTTCTCACGCGCTCTGCCAACAACAAATCTTTCTCTCCCCCATTCACATACACTCACAGCTGATTAAAGATGATTAATACAAAAATCAACAAGGAGCTTGGTTTAAATGTTTTTCACCTATGTTATCTTCCAAAATGACATCATTTGGGATTATCTGTTAATGTTTTAAAAAATAGACAAGTGACAGAGAATATGTTTAATGCAACCTCTGCTTATTACATCTGGTTTGACTTGAAATGTTTCAGCATTGGTAGCTTTTATTGGGGCTTATTGTTGTGACGTTCATTTTACAGTACTTTTTAAGCCACCTGTAGTTGTAATAACACCCTATAACAGCGCATATTCATCCAAAGTCACAATCACCAGTAACGTTAGTCTAGCTGAAAACAACAACTAAGCGGAACAGTGGAGCATTCAAGAGGAAGTCTTTCGCCATATTGGCACCACCCATGGAGAAGTCAGGAAAAAGGTGGATACAGTTGAAGTCAAACGTTTACATAGGCCTACGCTTAGGTAGAAGTCATTAAATCTCATATTTTAACCACTCCACATATATAATATTTGCAAACTATAGTCGTTTAGGACATCTACTTTGTGCATGACACAAGGAATTTTTAATTTATAATTGTTTATAGACAGATTGTTTCACATTTTATTGACTATCACAATTCCAGTGAGTCAGAAGTTTACATACACAAGTTAACTGTGCCTTGAAGCAGCATGGAAAATTACAAAAATTACAGAAATTGGCTAATTGCCTTCAGGCAATTAGCCAATTAGCTTCTGATATACTAATTGGATAATTGGAGTCAACTGGAGGTGGATGTATTTTAAGGCCTACCTTCAAACTCTGTGCCTCTTTGCTTGACATCATGGGAAAGTCAAAAGAAATCAGCCAAGACCTCCACAAGTCTGGTTCATGCTTGTGAGCATTTTCCAAATGCCTGAAGGTAACAAATTAATCTGTATAAAAGTACACAAGAGTATATACAATGTATGCTCCTTAATACACACAATATGCTTCTATATACCATTATACACTTGAAAATGCACACTATATGCTCCTATACCAGCAGAATATACTTCAATGTACATTAAACTCTCATGAATACACAGAACAGGACGTAATACAGATGTTCTGAAATTAGAATTTTGACTCCTGATCAAAAAATGAGATGCTTCTAGAAAAGCGTTTCACCATCCGTCCGTTGGGTCTGACTGACCATTTTGGTATTCCCTAATGCAGAAGCCTTTGGCAATTGCCTACCCAGCCTATAAATAGCACCATGATTACTTGCGGCACTCGGCTTGTGGCCTTGTGCCTGTGGCCGAATCACAGCAGTGCTGATGTAGGGCCATATCGCACTCCTGCTCGTATGATATTGCTTAAATTAACAGTTTAAAATTCTGGATCAGAATCGATGTGTAAAAAAGCATGTCATGTCAACCATACATCACACACAAACACACAGAGCCTCAAACATCTCTCCAAGCTACGGCTAATTACACCTAGTAAGTGCTTGCTGACCATCTGTGTGGTATGACTAAGCTGGGATGTTTTGTTTTAGTAGAGAAATAGATGCAGCAAGGAAAGTCCAGAGGCATTACTGTGTTTGATGGGACGCAAGCAGCATCACATGAGCGTCTGAAATCCAGAGCTTAAAGAGGATTTATTCTGACTTAGAGACATTTACAAGACATCAATGCCTCTAGAAATGATCCCAAAAACAGAGACCGACACAGAACACACAAATAAACCAGGCAGAGATACAGACAGAAAAATTGTGTTTAGGCTATTATGACTATTTCCTCACCAGGTGCAACATGGATTTGACATGGTTTGAGTGTTAGGGCTAAACAAAACTGACAAACACAGATTCCAACACACACAGACACGCATACACACATATGCAAACAGCAAAGGCCCAGATGGTTTGATGTGGGAGAGTGATAAAATGTTATACATGTGTGAGGGATACATGCTGTATTTTTGTTTTGTTCAAATGGGAGGGGGTGAGATAGCTTAGATGAAAGGAAGGAAGTTTAAAAGCAGGAAAATTCACAATTTCACAGGTGTGCATACACACACACAATATATTGCTCATTCAGTACACACAACAGATGTAGCGCGTGTGCATCTGTGTGCACAGGCACAGGTAAAAGGAACTATATTCTGTCGAGTAGTGCCGGCTCGCCTCTGAACAAGCCTATCAGGCATTCATAATGCAAAAGGCTAAAAATACATCAGAGGTTCACCCACACACACACACACAGCATCTGGATTTCTCATCCTACGATCAGAGCAAACTGAACAACCCTGAGCTAACGATAAGCATTTTATTATTTCACTAAGCAGCAAACAAGCTTGTAGTTCTCAATGTTCTTTATCAAAACGTAATAACTAGCTTTTCAAAATGGATAGTTACAGTTTCCTTTGGGAGATATTTGTTAATGTTAAATTTATCAATTGAAAAAATGATTACAAATGTTGATGCCAGAGGAGTGGTGGTGGTGTAGTGTGCTAAAGCACATAACTGTTAATCAGAAGGTCACTGGTTCGATCCCCACAGCCACCACCATTGTGTCCTTGAGCAAGGCACTTAACTCCAGGCTGCTCCAGGGGGATTGTCCCTGTAATAAGTGCATTATAAGTCGCTTTGGATAAAAAAAAGCGTCTGCCAAATGCATAAATGTAAATATAAATGTAAATGATGCCGAGCAGATCAAATATTAAAATATTTGTAATTATTAGTTATTTATTGATAAATTTGTTTAATAAATAAACTTTACATACCCGTTTTCAATTTAGAAGTAGGAATATAAATGTTAACTTCATGCCCTAAGAAATGCTGCAATAAAACTTAAGTTGCGATATGTTTGTGGAGGGTTTTGCTCGAAATCAGTGGTGTAAAGTAATTACAAATACTCACATTACTGTAACCATTTTTCCCAGGAATTGCACTTTTTTAAGTAGTTTAAAAATGGTATACTTTTTAAGTACATTTTAAGTGCTGTAACTGTACTTTTACTGCACTATTTTCCCACCGTCTGGGTTCGCTACTTCCCTGTCCTGATTTTATTTTTTATCTATCAACTTGATTGCTAAGTAGTCTCATAACTCCCGTCCATTAAAATCACACGCAAAAAAACTTGAACAGCAGCTGCAGATTTGGCGCCATCTGTTATGGATGCTTCAACCGTTTACACCTGAACATCTCGGCCGCTCCTGGAAGGGCCTTTCGCAGTGAAAAAGCCCAACAGCATGAATCCTGCCTCTAATTTGAAGAAACATATGGAGGTAAATTTCATATTTCTGCTTACTAGATTCTGTGTGTTTATAACATAGCCTGTAATTGAACTTTCTATCACTGAGATTATTGGGCTGCTGTGAGAGATTAATGCAATGTTATCATAGGGCTGGGCAATAAAATTATCTAGATGTTTATCGGAAAAAAGGGAGATGTTCTTGATATAACTTGAGTAGTTTTCAATATTTAGCATATGTTCTACATCTAGAACAAGGGTGTTCATTGCATCAATCATGAAAGCAAGAGCACCACTGGTTGGTTGAAATAATTTGACCAATAACCATAAATTTAGCCCTAATTCTAATAAAAAAAATGGGTGCTGTGTTACACAAACAACACACTGTGTGAATGCAAAATGGACTCCATTACTTGTAACTAGTAAAGTGGACAAAAAGATATCTGAGCCCTCTTTCAAGGTCACAGACAGTGTGAATGCAAAAAGAACTGGGTCCTTTTTCACTCTGTCCATTTTTGGTCCACTTAAAGGGTCTGAGTTTGGGACTTTTAAAGAGGACTCAACTGTAAACACACTCATTTGCAGTATCCTAGGCACGACTAATGATTTGAAGTAAAATGACACTTATTCCAGCTTGACGTATAGGCTCTGCCATATACACTTAAATAACAAAAAACCAAGCTGTTCGCATAATAGCAGACTTTTGTTTAACTACATTGTTAATTCATTAATTCCCATGCTAGCCCTACGTACAAATGTGCTTAAACACAAAATTAAATAAATAAACTCAGAACGAGTGAGCGTGTCTGTTTGATTACTGTGCTCAAAACTAGAAATGACTTCCCGCTGACACCCACAACCACCAAACACCTTCTGTAAACAACTACAGTTCAGACAAATCCATCAAACATCCTATATTGACAGCAGCTACTTGCTACTACTCCATCATCTGTGTGGGGGGTGAAAATGCAGCATTGACGCTATACATAGTGCTTGTCAGATGCCAGACATCAGGCCAACGGAAACTGCAGTGCTAATACAAAGTGCTGACGTTGATTGAACAACTAATATGAGCAAGACTGAAGTAAATGGGACCACCGCGGGCAGCTTGTTAATGTGTTGCATCCACTTCAGTGACCATTGTGAATGAGTCATTTGCAACAAATAGCCATCTCACCAGCAGGCCACAATACCTCAAGTCACAGTGAGACATTTGGAAATTTTCATTTCATTGCAGCTAGATTCTAACCAGACTCCCAGGAGCACACGTTGAATTAAACCGCTACTTTGCTGTCGATATGCGCAAACAGATCGATTCGATTCTAAAGGACTCTGTAGGGTGCACAAGAGAGACAAAAAAACTAGATATTCAAGCTGCAAATCAATTTGTTTGCTTTCCATCTCCATATGAGAGGTTCAGAGCTAGCAAAGCATCTTCAAATTGTGCATGATAGGCTTAAATCTGGGTTGAGTTACAAGTCATGAGAAAAAGTAGCGCAATATACTGTTTGATTGTATCAGCACAGCCCTAGTAGTAACTATGGTTACCATGGAGAAGATGTTTAAGAGAATCTGAACAGGAAGAACTTAAAGAATTCTATATATTATCAAAGACCATTAATAACTGCAGCTGTCGTGGTCCTTTTCTATTTCAGGAACACATAAGAATGGGTGTGTGTTTCATACAAAATTGAAAGATGTGCTCAAATGAGTAAAATATGAAGAGATTGTGAAATCTACAGAAGAGCTTCTGCAATGTCGGTGTGCTAGACTATATTTATTGTGTGTGTGTGTTTGTGTGTGTGTGTGTGTGTGTGTGTGTTTATGTGGTTTATGAGGACAATTTTTTAAGTTACATACAAGGGTATTATGCTATAAATGTGGTTTATGAGGACATTTCTAGTGTCCCCATAATTTAAATAGCTTAAAAAAAACATAGTAAACAATGTTTTATTGAAAATGTAAAAATGCAGAAAGTTTTTTGTGATGGTTAAGTTTAGGGGTAGGATTAGATTTAGGGGATAGAATCTACAGTTTGTACAGTATAAAAATAATTATGTCTATGGAAAGTCCTCATAATGATTGGTAGACCATTGTGTATGCGTGTGTGTGCGTGTGTGATATCATAAAATTGGTGAAATTATGGAGATGCACAGCCTGTGTTAGAGCTGGGTAATATAGTTAATATGGTAACACTTTACAATAAGGTTCCATTGGTTAATATTAGTAAGTGCATTAGTTATCATGAATAAACAATTAACAAAATATTTGTTACAGCATCTTTGTTAATGTTTGTTAATAAAAAAAACAACTGTTCATTGTTAGTTCATGTTAGTTCATAGTGCATTAACTAATACAACATTTGATTTAAAAAAAAATATTAGTACATGTTGAAATGAACATTTAACTAAGATTAATTAATGCTTAAGTATTGTTAATTATTAGTTCATGTTAACAAATGAATCTTTATTCTAAAGTGTTACCATTAATATTATACATTAACAAATATTATTAATATAGCTAATATATGTATTAAATTACATTACCTATATTGCGTAATGGTGTCAACTAAAAATACCTTGAAAAAAGGGGGTTATTTTCTTGTTGACTCTGTATTCTTCTGGTTGCACAGTTATCTCACAACAAGCCCAAACACCAAAAATGTTTTACAAAAGAATTTGCCATGCAAAATCATTGCCTCTGGATTTATGCATCTGGAACAAGAAACACCCACTAAACACACATACATACAAGAACAGTCCATGCCAGTTTCCATTATGTACAAATGTATATAGAAGTATGCAAAGCCAATTTGCCTTGTAGCAAAACAAGGTATTTCCTCCAAAAAAAAAGTATTTCTGTACCATCAACATCAATGCATACATACTGTACCTGCATTCTACTGGTCGAAATGGAATATAGCATAATACTCAGCATACAGTACACTGAAAATGCCAACCATTTCAAATATTACGTGACACGTGCACATTATGCAACGACAAACATTTCAAATCTAGAATGCTACATTGCTACTTCTGCATGTCACATGACCTCATTATTTTGCGTGTTTAATTCACTGAGTGGCATGCAGTTATCTTGAAAGTACAATTATTTTGCATCTTTAATTTAAGTTTATGTTAAAACATCATTTACAATCAAATAGTCAAAAATCATAGATGACATTACTTCCGGTTCATATCTCACACTTGAAATTGAAGTTTGTATACTGCACATTCTGGCAAATGTAGTAGGTCGTTTGGGTTCTTCATGCGTATTTTGCAGTGTGTGTACAATATACATACTACAGAAATAGCAAGACTAGTATGATCATATGCTGTTCTAAATATTTAAAGCAGTTGCTTACACTCATAAAAAGAGACATATGAAACTTTGTTGCATAAAAAAGCATTTGCATGCACATTTTTAAACACACAAATACACAAGCTACAGATAAAGCCTTAAGCAATCCAGGAAGTGCAGCTATTGAGTTTTATTGTACCTTAAGTGCTACAATATATACTATAACACATACACTCACCTAAAGGATTAATAGGAACACCTGTTCAATTTCTCATTAATGCAATTATCTAATCAACCAATCACATGGCAGTTGCTTCAATGCATTTAGGGGTGTGGTCCTGGTCAAGACAATCTCCTGAACTCCAAACTGAATGTCAGAATGGGAAAGAAAGGTGATTTAAGCAATTTTGAGCATGGCATGGTTGTTGGTGCCAGACGGGCTGGTCTGAGTATTACACAATCTGCTCAGTTACTGGGATTTTCAAAATGCGAAAATGCCTTGTTGATGCTAGAGGTCAGAGGAGAATGGGCCGACTGATTCAAGCTGATAGAAGAGCAACTTTGCCTCAAATAACCACTCGTTACAACCGAGGTATGCAGCAAAGCATTTGTGAAGCCACAACACACACAACCTTGAGGCGGATGGGCTACAACAGCAGAAGACCCCACCGGGTACCACTCATCTCCACTACAAATAGGAAAAAGAGGCTACAATTTGCAAGAGCTCACCAAAATTGGACAGTTGAAGACTGGAAAAATGTTGCCTGGTCTGATGAGTCTCGATTTCTGTTGAGAAATTCAGATGGTAGAGTCAGAATTTGGCGTAAACAGAATGAGAACATGGATCCATCATGCCTTGTTACCACTGTGCAGGCTGGTGGTGGTGGTGTAATGGTGTGGGGGATGTTTTCTTGGCACACTTTAGGCCCCTTAGTGCCAATTGGGCATCGTTTAAATGCCACGGCCTACCTGAGCGTTGTTTCTGACCATGTCCATCCCTTTATGGCCACCATGTACCCATCCTCTGATGGCTACTTCCAGCAGGATAATGCACCATGTCACAAAGCTTGAATCATTTCAAATTGGTTTCTTGAATATGACAATGAGTTCACTGTACTAAAATGGCCCTCACAGTCACCAGATCTCAACCCAATAGAGCATCTTTGGGATGTGGTGGAACGGGAGCTTCGTGCCCTGGATGTGCATCCCACAAATCTCCATCAACTGCAAGATGCTATCCTATCAACATTTCTAAAGAATGCTTTCAGCACCTTGTTGAATCAATGCCACGTAGAATTAAGGCAGTTCTGAAGGCGAAAGGGGGTCAAACACAGTATTAGTATGGTGTTCCTAATAATCCTTTAGGTGAGTGTATATAAAGACTATACAGCATGCAGCATCAATAAAGTATCATATATCAATATTGCATCATATCATCAAGGTTTTCTTTCATATCCAGCCCTGACATACACATGCACACGATTACAAAGTATTCTTGACACACAAACAAACTTTCACGCACACACTCATTAGGAGTATAATGAAAAGAGGCTCCCATCTTTTCAGCATCACTGGCCTCTGACTCACCCGGAGGGGACGTACCCATAGCAACACCCTCAATGAGAAGACCGCTTGAGTCGGAGAAGGATGCTCTGAGCTTTAAATATGAACACTTAAACATACATGAGAGGGTTTTGTATTGTACATGGTCACGTTTATCTTCGCAATGTTAAATTCCACGTGACATTAAGCATGTGTGAAACCAGTAAAAAAAAATATTGCCAAGCAGCCTCTTTTTTTATGCTGCACTTCCTACCCTGTGAGAGTGAAGTTAAAAAAAGAAATGAACTGCTAAAATGATATCCTTGTCCACTGTGAATATTCAGTGTAGCTGTCTACGAAGCACCGCCCACACAGAAGTCACTTCCTATTGGTCAAAACGGCAAATTCACCTGTCGAAGTTCACCAAACTTGAACTCAACGCGAAATTCATAAGGAGAAATTCTTCGCCACCGAAAGCCCATCTTGCGAAACTCACAATTGCGTAGGTTACAATTAAGATAATTGTTTTTGCCAGCTGAATTTTGCTGTGAGAGTCCCTATAATTTTAGATACACAAATCTGAACACCCTACACACCTTAAGCAACATGATCACACAGGAAGACTGCTTTTTCCAAAAGTTCCGGTACCCTAGGATCATCGACAGTATGCCGGCTCACTGACATGTGGTATTTCCCACCAGACCTTTTTGCATCAGTTTCAGCGTTTACCTTCCCACGTTGCACTTGTAGGGGATTACAGCTTGGGCCTGTAGACCAGTAGGCTTGGAATGAAGACCAGGAGTCGAGGTGTCAACCAACTTAGTTGAATTTTACTAAAGAGTTATTTGCTATATCAAATGGCAGAAGTCAGCAGTACAAAAGCCTCTGAGTTCGAAGACAGGAGAATCACGAACTGAACTCTGGTCCAAAAACATCAATACTTATAGTCAGATACAGCATCACGTTGACGTTAATGCTATAGCTTCTAGAATTCTGATTGGTTTCAAGCATAGATAACTATAGAACATTCTGAACATGGTCATCGTGAACATTTATCTCATTGATTGTTGGCATGGCATTTAGATAGTTCTAAGTTTCTTAGTTATTAAGAAACTAGAATAATACATTATTAGCTCAAAAGGGTGATCAAAATACTGATTAATTCCACTAAAATAATTAACTTAATCACATTAGGTTAAATGCTGATCAGTTTAAATTTAATTCACTCAAAGGAAATATATATTGAAGAGCGGAGGTGGTGATCCAGGCATCCACCCCTTCACATTTTTCCCCCTAACATTTCATTTTTACTCTACTAATGGTTAGGTTTAGGTTTGGTTAAAATATGCATTCCTCTTCACTCTATTAAATTACATTTGTACAGCATAAAAGAACTTACTTTTGGCCACATCTCCTGGACATAAATGGAGCTCACATGTGCCTATATGCCCCACAACACTTATCACTTTGGTCACTAGGGGCAATGTTTTAAATTTCAGTAAGCAATGCATATACTGATATTTCGTTAAAGAAAATTCGACCTACTCTTTACGATTTCACAGTGTGATCAGGCTGCATTAAACATGAATATTCCACTAGATAGATATAAAACTAGATGGCCCTGTGAATGTAATTCCATAAACATTTCTATTATATCTATTAACACATTCACTTTATATCTATTAACACATATTAAACCTTAAACTTTAAAGAAACTGCTAAAAATCTACAAAACACTGAAAAGTAAATATACTAAATATACTAAAAACCTAACACTATACTGAAACTATAAAACAAAACTAAGCTTGTACAAACAATCAGACTAAAAACTTAAAAAATCGAAATTGAAAAGAATATGTCAAAATTAAATAGAAAAAAATTATATTTAACTATAAACCTGTCACACACATACATGAGAGTGTTTAGAAATCATGAATGTCTAACATTAAAGTGGTGACTTTGAAGCAACGAGTATGACAGAGAGCAAGAGAGAGGGAGGGAAAGAGGGGTACAGAGAGAAAAAGAAAGACAGAGAGCACTTGAAGCAGAAAGCTCGGCTGCCACTGTGGCCTGCCACTTTGGATCAGACAGCAGTGTCTGATGGCTCAATGTGAATGCGGTCCAATAATAGAAACAGTTTGGCGAGAAATATAGAGGAAATAGGGCAAAGGAGAGATAGAGAGGAGGGAAACAAGATAATAACAGCAAGCCAGACCTTCTCAAATCCACAGGGCCCATCATTCTCTCTGCCAGCCTCACTACTGTGTTAAGGGGTTTGGAATTTGAAGGACAATGCTATACTTTCTCACCCCAAGAATGAAGAGAGCTGCAGGGGGCATGTGTAGCTACAGTATGTCTACCCTTAATACTCCAGATGTGGTCTCTAAAAGATACTTTTTTTGCAGCCACGGTATAACAGAAACACCCTTACTTATAACAATCATGTCGTCTGATCACAGTGTCTAAATGTGATACAACAGAGCTCTCCTTAACAAGCTGTAACATTTATGATATTCTTCATGTGCACTGCACAAATGGTGAGGGATGAGTTATGTGCTGATGTTGTAATAAACATGATGTAATACTTGGGGTTAGGGGTTTGTTTAAATCTCTCACTCCAAGTATGAGCAATGGTTTAATAGTGATCCTTGCTCTACAGCTCATTACAGCTAGATGCATGAATATTTTACCCAGCTTACATCACTTTAAGGGAGTACAAAGCACAATAAAACTGTTGCAACAGCTCCACAGTTGTTTTCCGTAAGGTTTGCTGCCTTTTGGTTGCTACCTCTTGAGTCAATTGAACAAGAAGCTGGCTCTAATGACATGCTATGAAACCTGATATAACAATCAGATATAGAATCAATCAGAATCAGATCTGAACATCATCACATTAGTCTCATATCATCTGATGCTCTGCTCTAATCTAATTGGATCAAGCCACCAAGAGGAACTCCATCCACTCTCAGCAAATAATGCTGCTTTCTGCATTGTTTGGATTGCCTGCATTAAGTGTTTACAGAGACAGTCAAACAATTTGTCTTGATTGGCAAACATTAGATTGATATACTGGTCCATGATGTCTACAAGGGGAAGGGCATACATTTCAAGAGCATTTATGAAACCGTGAGCAAATACTGGGGGGACTTGGGCTACACATTTTACTCCATTAAATTTTTCTCAAGCTAGGTTTAGAAGCCTTTGCTACAAAAAAAAAGCAACAGAGTTTTCACCGCTGACCTTTTGTGACAACTTGTCCCAATGCCAGGGCATATTGTCACACTATATGGGGTAATTTTACACAATGGAACCTGCAGAAATTAAACAGCCCATTTGAGGCTTTTCAGCAAAGATTTTAAAGTTAAACAACTGAGGCACAAAATGATTCATGAAACAACAGAAATGGAACAGACGATGTACAAATAATTGACAATTGAAAGAATGGGATTGACAAACTGTATAACTGTGACTTTTAAAACGCATGTGACAACCTACCCCAATAAAACTGAATTTCATGAAAAAATACTTTTGTTCTAAGAACACATTTAAACCTTTCTGCATATATATATATATATATATATATATATATATATATATATATATATGTTAAGCCCCCATCGGACTCTCAGAACTCCAATCTTCCGCTCTAATCCACAGTTGCAGCCTGTTATAATCATTATTACGGACAATATATATACTCCACCATTCTACTGCCTCTTTGTCTAGTCTAAGACTCTTACAAACCTCGCTGTTTCCCATAACAGTCTTTAACTCTATTGTTTATTGTTGTCAACGTTCTTTACCCGTTTGTTGTTTTGCCATTGTACCGCTGTGCTCTATAATAAATCCTGTCCAGCGTTTGAGTTCATTCCTGACTCTGTGTCATCTTCATCTTGGTGACAATATATATCTCAAAAAGGTACAACAGTGTGAGCCACACTGGTGTGTGCCATGTTTAAAAGGTACTGAAGAAAACAGATTAACATTTCATCCTTATATTTGCATCTAATATTCAAGTTCATGTTTAATGATGCAGTTCCCTTTATATGGATCGTAAATCATCATTAACAAGTGCTATTTGCCAAATGTCTTTACATTTTGAGTAGAAATGGCTCTAACACTGATGGGCAATATTTAGGGTCATAATGATTAAGAACCGCTTGCACCATCATCATAAACAGATGGATTTTCAAACAGATAAACAGATTTTCATACAAAGTACAGTATTCTCAACATCGACAACAAAGCATGATATGTCATGACATGCCACACTTACAGTATATGTACACAATCGCGAAGACATTTGATAGCTCGGAGAACTTTCAATTTGGTCTGAAACATCTCTTTCATAAGGCCTAAGAAGACTTTAAATATACCTCACAAGACATATAGATGGTTGTTTATAGTCTTTCTTGGAGCTCGATAACACCAGCCCCTATCCACTTTCATTGCAGGGAAAAATGTCTCAGATTATTCTGCATTCTGTGAAGAAAGAAAATCCTAACTGGTTGAAATGTCTTGGAGTAAATGACGACAGGCTTTTCATTTTGAGGGGAAATCTTGTTTGAGCGGAAAGTTTCTCTTTAGTTTGCTCACAGAGGAAATGTATATCTGGCTAGAGGGTTCGAGAGTACTTGGCCATCCTGGTGAATGTCTAAAGGGGGCTTTCACCAGCAGAGGGGAGTATAGTAGGTTTGTTCAGTCTGCCAGTGAGGTGTCTGTGGATACAATGAAATATGTGCTCTAGTAACAAATGCTACTCTAATTCTTCATGCCTCAGTCAGATCAGACTGGTTTTAGCTATAGAATGCAGACACATGTATACCTGAGGAAAGGATTGTAGACATTCTTGATGGGTGTGTGAAGCCAAAGCAAGTCTTGCAGACAGGGGATAGAAACCCCCTCTAATCCCAAGTGCTGCCTTTGGTTGTAGTAATTTAAAGTTCAGTCACACTAGACAATCACACAGACCTCATTTACACCTGGTATTAACATCTGCCTTGGGTGATTCGATCACAAGTAGTGAAATTTTTTTTATCCACGATGGTGGCGCGGTAGCACGCAGCGGCCACTCCAGATCCAAAATGGTGCTATTTTTGTCACTTAACCCGACTTTTATGGCACATAGACATTGGAGCAACCGGTGTTTGTGTCTACCATCGCCAAACAGTGTTAAAATAAAAGATTCATGCAACAACCAAGCTGCATGATGATCTGCAGCAGTTGCTACGTGAACTCGGCTTGCTGCGGAGACCAGGCCTCCAGTCCTCTGAGTCACCTGATGCCGGTGCCCGGGGGAGGGGACGTCGTAAGCGGTGTGCGAGGAAGCAAAAGCAAGTTGTCGAAGAAGTTATGTGAAGTCTTCTTTGCTAAGCTTTAGCTAGCTGGCAAAGTTCAAAGCCCTTGTATTGTGCAATGATTAAGTGTGTTGGTGGTCCTTCAATGTTGTCCATGATGCATAAGAATGGCATACACATCCCTGACCATCTCCGGATGCGGTTTGTATAATTGGATCACAATATGTGACCACGATGCCTTGTGTACTTGTAATTACTGTAGATCAACTGAAATAACTGTGATCCAGTCAACTTGGAAAGTCGGATATTCCAACTTCCTACTTTGAATAGTAGAATGGCGAACTTCTAACAGAATTATTTCAAGCCCAAATTTGCCAAGAACACAGTGAATGATCTTCTCTACACTTGCAAACAAATGTTACCATCACCATTTGGGTTCTTTATACGTCATGCTCTGAGGATCAGACTATACTGTAGAACACTATATAGCTGGAGATATCAAGAACAAATATCGCACATCTGAATTTGAAATGAACGCACAATAAATACCTGGTGTAAACTTACAAGCTTTAAGTCCTCATCTATTAAAAGCTATTGAGCATTCATACTTTGCCATGTCTGATAGCCATGCATCTCACCTTAGAACTGTAATATTAGCCCAAATGTATGTAAAGTATAAGTGGCTATATAACATTAGTAGCCCAGAAAAATGCTAAAATAAATCAACAAAACATCCATTAATGGTTTACGGATGGAGTAAACCAGTCTTCCATGACCTAAATTAAATATTGAGATCCACATATTAAGATCCGTATAAAACAAGAGTGTGATGCATAATTTATCACAACATAAGGGCTATTTCTGCTGAGGTCTGTAGTTGTATGGAAAGATGTTAAGGATGTTTTGATTGAATATGAACTGATGGGGTGGATCTATGCCGCAGTCAGCCATGTCTAAATGGAGTCACGGTCTCTGAAAACACACACACACACCTAAACAAACTCTGTTAGCCTCAGAGGATAATTCCAGATACTCCACAGCACATGATGCAACACCCAACAACATAAAAGTGTATGAAAAAGTATTGAAAAAAAAAGAAGAAAAGAAACACTTAGCTGTTAACTAATCTAAACTCACTCATCCTTCATAACTTTATAATTTTGAGAGTTTTATGCATTTATTAACCCATCTTCAATTGTGCAAAATAAAATGTAGAAAGTAGATTTTTACATTTTCGAAAGAACATGTGAGTGATGCTTGCCTGAATAAAACTTGCTGCCACTATGCAAATGTATTGTGTGCTATGTGGTTTCTAGGGAGTTCTAGGTGGTTGCTAGGAGGTTCTTTACTGGCCCATGTCAAAATGTATGATATGCAAGTCTATGGACATTTTTCACCAGTTCACCATCAAAAAAGAAAAAGTCTGTTTGCATAGAAAAGTAATGCACACATCTCCTAAATAAGTCACACAATGGACCCTTTTCACACTTCCAGGATTTGGTACGCAGAAGTAAACGATTTAAGCGAAAACCTTGATAGCAGTGAATGGGAGTGAATGGGAGGAACCACGGAAAATATAATTTTTGCTTATCCATTTGCTCCAACATAAAAAGAAAATTATAATACCAAAAAATAACACCACTATTACATTTACACAACTTTCCAAATTAAGGATTACAACAGTCAGAAGAGAAAAAACAGCTAATTTATTGTCACTCTCTCAGCAGCTGTATTGGAGACCTCATCACACCAGTGTTCATCACATGTTTTTTAAAACGAATTTCAGGGTAGTATAATACTAAGTTTAATGTTATAAATTTACAGTAGATAATAAAAAACTTACTAATTTAAAACAGTTTGCTAGACTTACGCTGCTAAATAAATCAGAAAGGAGTCAACATAGTCTGTTAATAGGGTCCAATTTGATGTATCATTCATGTCCGTACAACATAGTGTGGGAAGAATAAAGTTTAAACCTTTTAACTTTATCAAGCACCACTATAACATTTCAGATTTGAAAACATTTATCATTTATATAAAATGTTATATAACTTTAACCATTTAAAATAGTAATGCTTAATAACAGTAATGCTATTAAGTATTTTAAAGAAGAGGAAGAGATATGATGCCATCTGTTCATAGCATGAATGTTAAAGGGACAATCTTGGTTATATACTGTATCAGTTTGTAGCTGTAAGTGTGTGTTTGACTATTAATAAATAAAAATCATGTAGCAAGGCACACAGAGAGATACCATGCAACCAGAGTAGATCATTTCCTAAAGTCAGTCTTTTCATCCTTCATGGACATGGCATTTTGACACATGTATGTCCACCTTTTAGTGTTTATGACCTATGCTGCCCTTATACGTCAGCCATATTATCAGTCTCTGTCCTGTTTAGGGACACAGCCGTTCTGGATTACTGCAGGCAAGCAGAAAGCAATCTCCCCATGAGGATGTCTGCACGGGGGTTATATAATACTCCATAATCCCCAGATACGCTGTATGTGTATGAGTGAAAGCCTGAAAAGGAGACCATTTGACTGAGAGAGCAAGCAAAAGCATATGTCAGGGGGGTTATGAATCCACCCACACCCAACTAGGAGTATCCCTGTGCTACAGTACTATTCCTTAAAGGTAAAGTGTGTATTTTTATGTTAAAATACTTTCTCCTATCCCCTTAAATGTGCAGATACAGCTATAGGCAAAGCATTCGGAAGATCCCCTAAACAATTTTTGAAGTTTCCCAGGAAGCACTTTGGGTTTTTACAATGTTGTATTTTGGTTGCATTTAGGTAGTCACTGAGCAATGTTTTAAAAACATTCTAGAAACCACACATAAAATAAAATTATGTAACAAGACAATTTTGAAGCATCAAAAAATTTGTAAATAATGAGAGAATTTTCTTTCTTTTTTTGATGAACTGCCACTTTAAGCGCACAATTCATAACCCAACATATGTACGCAATGCATTCTCACCGTTTCCACAAGGGGCGCTATAGCACTGTGAGTTTGGGGTGGGACTACTTGTTTGTCTCAACCATGTAAGATGGGGGGACAAGGCAGAAGGGGTGGCAATACTTTTTATGAAAACTGCAATTGCAATTCTGTTAGGTGCCAGAAGAGGTACAGACGTTACACACTTCACCTATGTCACCCCAAGCATTTTATTTTCTGCATTGTCAGCATAAGTTAGTGCACATGGACTGTATTACCCTCATCTCCATTATGTCATTGGTATTTATGTAGACACACATACACACATCATAACTTGGCTCTTGCCAGCATTACCAACAGTTCAGACAGCCAACTGTTGTTCAGCTATTGTAGCGTACATATGGGATAGAAATGTTATACCATTGGGACCTGCCTGACATTGTGCCTTTTTCTGTGCAAGCAACAACAATGAGCAACCTCAGTGCTGCTCTGCTTCTATGATTGGTCTGACTTCCATTCTGGTATTGACATTTTTGGTGATTCTCAGTCTTTTGCATTTATTCTTGGTCTGTCACTAAATTACAATTATTGCATTGCTTTTTGTTTTATCTAAAATGTTGAATTTGCCTATAATTATAAAGGTGAGACTATCTGGGATTGAATCAATTAATATAAAATTGGAAGTTAAAATTGTTAATATAGACTTTCTATTGTGTGAAATGTTGTTCTTAACAAAAAGGAGATGCTAGGCAGAATGTCACCATTAACCGTCATTGCATTTTTCTTCCAATCAATGAAATGAATGTAAATGTTGATTGAGACTGAACACCTTTTTTAGTATTTCACAGAAAATAGTCATATGGGTTTGTAACAACATGAGGGTGATGACGACAGAATTTTAATTTTTGTGTGAACCATCCCTTTAAATGCGGTTGTCACTCACAAAAAAAAAAAACGTACATTTCTTCGCTTCATTTTCTTAGCAAGCTCCGCATTCATATCTTCTTCATGATTCATGTTATCTTCTATTTCCTCCTTTTCTCTATTTACATTTTTTTCTCATGGTTGTATTATGTGTGCATTAATTTCCTTCTAAAGCAGTATCCTCCATAAATCACTTCCCTTAATACATCCACTTGTTTTTGAAAATATGTCCTTCATTCATACATTAATTCATTCATTAATCAAACAAACATCTTCATGTATAAAACCCGAGTAATGTTAAAGGCAACACCCACCAAAAAATCAGCCTCTACCATGAAACACTTGTCACTTCCACAAATCTGCTCTCTTAGCGTTTTCAAATATTAAATCCAGGGATGGCATGCGTAAATCTGGCACGTATTCCAACAGAAAAATACACACAATGTTTTCCCTGATATAACTGCTTTATGTGGACACCATACATCAGTTCCCCTTCTGTCGCTCTCTCCACGTTGTGTCGGAGAAGCGACACTAGGAGCCTCTCTTGAGCGCCGATATTCACCTCTGATCTTATTGAAAAGGGCCAATGGGAGTTGGCAGTCAGTATTTGCATACCCCGCCCCCGGACATACGGGTATTTAAGCGGGGCAAATACGGGAGTTCATTCAGAAAATTTCTTCGGAGCCGATGGTCTGTCTGCAGTTTGCTGCGAGTTACACGCCACTTAAACGTTCCTGTTTTCCTCTGACGATCTGCATGCTGTTGGATCTTGACGGCGCACAACAGTGGCTTTCTCCTTCTCAGTGCACGGCGTGCATTGTTGCCCCTGAGCCTCGACAGCGCGAGACACGTACGCACACACATTGTGTATTAAAAGAGTTTTTACTAAGAGTAATTTTCTCTAAAAGAGCAAACACAGCGGCGTTGAACGCCCTTTTAAGGACGCCGTATTTTTCAAGATGCCTTTCCGCTCCTGTGTCGCTCCTGGATGCGTAGAGTGCTCTCTGCTTCAGACGGCCACAGGCGCTGTCTCGTGTGTTTGGGCCGCGATCACACCGAGGCAGCGCTTGTGGATGGTTCATGTTCTCACTGCGAGAACATGACCATGACCACGTTAGTGTCGCGGCTTGCTTTCAACAGAAAGCAAGCCACCCCAGCTGCACCCCGCATTGCTCCTTCTTCCCACGGGATTAAGGACGGTGCGGTTGGCGCTGGGGCGATTTGGGGCGGCAGCGGTGCAGTTTCGCCGGTAACCCCACTCGAACCTCCCGTTCTCGACACGCTCGCTGGTCTCCGCCCACGCCAGCGGCGATAGCGGCTCGCCTCACGGCCCGGCTGTCTATCCTCCCGAGTCCGAAGCAGATGAGCTCGCCGCTGCATCGGAGAGTGCGGTGTCTGATGCCGAGGACTCCCCTGGACTGCCGCCTCGGGCCAGCAGGCCCAGGCTAAGGCCGACGCTCAGATGTCCGACATGCTTGCCCGGGCCGCCTTGAGCGTGGGGTTGGACTGGAACCCTCCATCCTCCCCACAGCCTTCTCGGTTGGATGACTGGTTCCTGGGGGCAGCGCCGCTCACAGCCCTCGCATCCCCCGGTCCCTTTCTTCCCGGAGGTGCATGATGAGCTGACGCCTCACGTGGAGAGCCCCGCCTCCGCTCGCCTAGGTGCCACCCGCTCCACTCTCCACCCTCGACGGCGGAGAACGCCACGGGTACGACGCTGATTCCCCAGGTTGATAGGGCAGTTGCGCGACCATCTATGCCCCGGTAGCCCTACCTCCTGGCGGGGTCGCCTGCATCTCCCATCCAAGCCCTGTAGGACAACATCCTCGCTAACGCAAAGGCCTACACTACGGCTGGACGCGCTGCCTCCGCCCTGCATGCGATGGCCCTCCTGCAAGTCCACCAGGCCAAAGCTCTCAGAAACATGCACGGGGTGGACCTGATCCTGATGTGCTGCAGGAACTGCGCCAGCTGACCCGACCTCGCCCTGAGAGCTGACGAAGGCCACAGCGCAGGCACTCGGACAGACGATGGCCACCCTAGTGGTCCAGGAACGCCATCTTTGGCTCAACCTGGTCGAGATGCGTGAGGCTGACAAAAACCGCCTCCTGGACGCACCTGTCTCCCAGATTGGCCTTTTGGTGACACCGCCGAGGACTTCGCCCAACAGTTCTCCACGGTGAAGAAGCAGACGGAGGCCATTTCAAGCACATCATGCCCCGCCGCAGACCTGCCGCCACGGGCCCTGCCCCGCCTGCCCGCCGAGGGCATCCCCCTGCGAGGAAACCAGCTCCTGCTCCGCCTCAACCCGGGCCCAGCTCTCAGCCCCAGCGTCGAGCACTCTGCAGGCGGCGCACGCCCCCTGTCTCACGAACCCCCTCCAGTTTTCACGGCAATGTGCTTTCAGATCACAACAGTCCCGGTACACCGGACGCGGCGATCCCGCCTTCCGCCTGCCCACAACTGTCCCCCGGCCGGCCGGTTCAGACGAGTCCAGAGGACGCCAACATCAGACCTCCTCCTCAGTCAAGAACCCGCCCTGCCGGGCGCCGGAGCAAGGTAAGTGCTTTGAGTCTATTCTCAGCACCTCAGCCTCAGGCCGCAACGAAGCCGCCCGACGCTAGCATTACCTGTTCCGCCTCGCCATGCAGGCCCCGCCGGTACGCCCAAAATACCGGTCCCTTTGGTGCCCCTAGCGCAGAGCTGGGAAGCGTGGCTTTCGCCTCCCAACGCATCACGCTGGCTGCACCGACCATTCGACTCGGTTACGCAATTCAGTTTGCCCGCTCCCGCCCCACTTCAGGGCGCCCGCTTCCAGCAGTACACGGCGAGCACACCAGTTCCCTGCGCACGGAAATCGCGACTCTCTTAGCCAAGGGCGCTGTAGAGCCCGCCCCTCCAACCGAAATGAGGAAGGGTTTCCACAGCCCTTACTTCATTGTACCCAAGAAAGGCGGCAGCTTACTGACCAATCCTGGACTTGCGAAGTTTTCAATCGGGCCTTGTTAAAACTCCTCGCTCAAAATGCTTACGCAGAGAAATATTCTGGCTGGCGCTCAGCATCTAGATTGGTTCGCAGCGTGGACCTGAAGGACGATACTTCCACATCTCAATTCTGCCACCGACACCGACCCTTCTTACGGTTCGCGCTCGATGGCCAGGCGCTTCAGTACAAAGTCCTCCCCTTCGCCTGTCTCTGTCCCTCGCCTTCACGAAAGTCGCAGAGGCGTGCCCTTGCCCCGCTACGTAGTAGCCGGCATCCCCATTCTCAACTACCTCGACGACTGGCTCATCCTAGCACACTCTCGAGAGTTACTATGCACACACAGAGACCAGGTGCTCCAGCACCTCAGCCGCTTGGGGCTTCAGGTCAACTGGGAAAAGAGCAAGCTCACTCCGTTCAGAGCATCTCTTTCTCGGGTTGGAGTTAGACTCAGTCTCAATGACAGCACGCCTCACGCAGCTAGCGTGCTCAGTCGGTGCTGGACTGCCTCGCTTCCTTCAAGCCAGGCACAGTGGTCCCTCTAAAACTTTTCCAGAGGCTCCTGGGGCATATGGCGCCCTCACGGGCGGTCGCTCGCTGGGGTTGATGCATATGAGACCACTCCAGCACTGGCTCCAGACTCGAAGTCCCGAGACAAGCATGGCACCGCTGCACGCATCGGGTAAGGATCACCCCCGCCTGCCTCAAAACACTCCGACCCTGGACAGACCTCTGCTTTTACGGGCAGGAGTGCCCCTGCAGCAGGTGTCCCGACGCGCCCTGGTCACAACCGACGCCTCCGGTCCGGTGGGGTGCCGCGTGCAGCGGGCACGCAGCAGCGGGCCGCTGGAAAGGGGCCCGCTGCGCTGGCACATCAATTGCCTGGAGTTGCTGACCGCCCTTCTTGCTCTCAGGAAGTGCCTCCCGCTAGTTCGGGACAAACATGTCCTCGTGAGATCGGACAGCACCACGGTGGTGGCGCATATAACGCCAAGGTGGCGTACGCCCCCGCCACGTCACAACTCGCCCGCCGTCTCCTCCTATGGAGCCAGCAGCTGACTCAAGTCGCTGCGTGTCACTCACATCCCCGGCAAGCTCAACGTCGTAGCGGATGCGCTTATCACGACAACGCCTGCCCGGCCGGGAGTGGAGGCTTCACCCCAGTCGGTCCAGCTGATTTGGGAACGGTTTGGCAAGGCCCAGGTAGACCTGTTCGCCGCCCAGGAAACCTCCCACTGCCCGCTCTGGTACACCCTAACAGAGGCTCCCTCGGACAGACACGCTGGCACACAGCTGGCCCTCGGGCTGCGCAAGCACGCATTTCCCCAGTGAGCCTTCTTGCACCGGTGCTGTGCAAGGTCAGGAAGGATGAGGAGCAAGTCACGCTGGTGGCCCCTACTGGCCCACTCGGTCTTGGTTCTCGGAACTCAGGCTCCTCGCGACAGCTCCTCCCTGGTGAATTCCCCTGAGAAAGGACCTCCTCTCTCAGGGATGGGGCATGCTCTGGCACCCGCACCAGACCTCTGGAACCTCCATGTCTGGTCCCTGGACGGACGCTGAAGAGCTAGCCGGCTTACTGGCTGACCGCTATGAATACCATCAACCAAGCCAGAGCCCCTCTACCAGGCACCTTTACGCTCTAAAGTGGTGCTTGTTCAGCAGATTGGTGTTCTTCCTGAGCCGAAGACCCGCAGAGATGCGCTGATTAGGGTCAGTGCTTCTGTTCCTACAGGAGAGGCTGGACAGGAGGCTGTCCCCGTCCACCCTCAAGGTGTATGTTGCCGCTATCGCCGCCCACCATGATCCTGTAGACGGCAAGTCTTTGGGTAAGCACGACCTGATCCTCAGGTTCCTGAGAGGCGCCCGGAGGTTGAATCCCTCCCGGCCAGGCCTAGTTCCCTCCTGGAATCTCTCGGTAGTCTTGGCAGGACTCCAGTGACCTCCCTTCAAGCCACTCGAATCAGTTGGACTCAGGGCCCTCTCTCTTAAGATGGCCCTGCTGATCGCGCTCACCTCCATTAAGAGGGTCGGGGACCTGCAAGCGTTCTCTGTCAGCGACACTTGCCTGGAGTTCGGTCCGGCAGATACGTCTGTGATTCTAAGACCGCGACCGGGCTATGTGCCCAAGGTTCCTACCACACCATTCCGAGATCAGGCAGTGAACCTGCAAGCGCTGCCCCGGGAGGAGGCAGACCCAGCCCTTTCATTGCTGTGTCCAGTGCGCGCCCTGCGCATTTACCTGGACCTCACACAGAGCACCAGACGCTCTGAGCAGCTCTTTGTCTGCTTTGGGGGACGGCAGAAAGGGAATGCCATTTCCAAACAGAGGCTTGCCCACTGGGTTGTCGACGCCATCACACTGGCTTATCACACCCAGGCCGTGCCCCTACACTTGCGGGTCCGAGCTCACTCAACAAGGGGTGTTGCGTCCTCGTGGGCACTGGCCGTGGGCACCTCCCTAGCAGACATCTGTAGAGCCGCGGGTTGGGCAACACCCAACACCTTCGCGAGGTTTTACAACCTCCGCGTTGAGTCGGTTGGGTCTCGTGTTTTCTCAGGTCCGAGCCCGTAGAACTCGGTAACACGTAGACCGACCGGCCGGGTGGATCGCTTGCACCCAGCGCCCTTTTCCTGACGTCAAGGTAAAGTAGTGCGCCTTCTTCCAAGGGCGCCCCACTCCGAGTTGGGCCCCTGGTCGATTCCTCCCCAGCCCTCCGGGTCCGCGGTTCAGCGGAGGAACTCGCCGACCCAAGCCACTGCGGGTACCCTGATGGCTACCCTGTACTGGTATAAGTGCTCCGCAGGTAAGGCCTCCTGCTCGGACTCCCCTTGTGTGTAATTCCACGGTTCTGTCCCCTTACGAGCGGACCCCCATGTCTCCCTTAGGCAGTTACAGCTGCCTCGGTCGCCGTGCTGTAGCAACTCCCCCCTTTCGAGGCTGGATCTACCACCGCACCATACTTTCCACACGAGCCCTAAGACGGCCGTGTGACGTGTCTACCACTTTTCCTCCCCAAGAAAAAGGGCAGGTGTGGTCTCCACAGGGTCTGGGTAAGACCCCCTTCCCTATATGCGTGTAAGGGCCCCGGCCGTGATTGCTCTATGCGAGAAACATAAGAGAGAATAGAGGCCCAGCCAGGCTGGCCCGTTCCCATGTTGGCAAACATCGCCTTGTTCCCCTCCCAGGGTAACTAGAAGGACTCCGATGTTCTTATGGGGCATTGGAGAAGGGTACGTGCAGCCAGGTACAGACGATGCGTGGCACTGGATGAAATCCCTGCCCGCCTCTGTATCGGCGGTCCACGTACAAGGTTCAGCGCATGGCAAGATTGGAATGGGTCCCCTAGTGTCGCTTCTCCGACACAACGTGGAGAGACTGACAGAAGGGGAACGTTTGGTTACGTATGTAACCTCCGTTCCCCGAGGGAGGAACGACACGTTGTGTCTTTCCTCCGCCATGTCGCTGAACGGAGCCACTGTTGTGGTCGGACCATTTCCGGCTCCTCAGAAAAATCCTGAATGAACTCCCGTATTTGCCCCGCTTAAATACCCGTATGTCCGGGGGCGGGGTATGCAAATACTGACTGCCAACTCCCATTGGCCCTTTTCAATAAGATCAGAGGTGAATATCGGCGCTCAAGAGAGACCCCTAGTGTCGCTTCTCCGACACAACGTGTCGTTCCCTCCCTCGGGGAACGGAGGTTACATACGTAACCAAACGTTTTATCAATCATAATGCTAATAATTAACAACAGGGATGTTCAAACCCCCACCCAGCAACATGTGCCATTTGTAGATGATACAAGATAATCCGTTGTGCCATAAACACAGCTGGTGGTGCTGGTTTCTGGGCAAGGGTTTAGTGTGCATTCATGCAGATCTGGTCACATGCACCAGTATATGGTTCGGTCTCTGAAAAGGGGGGCAGTACATAATGCTTTAACCTTCGCAAAACTCACCGCCACAATGCTAGGGTGTACTAGGTGGTTGCTGGGGCGTTGCTAGGATGTTCTGAGTGGTTGCTAGGGTGTTCTGAAGCCCATCTCCAAGTCTCTATCATATTTGTGTCCCTAGATATGGATCGGTTCACTTCTACAAATCAAGTCCATGTGATTTATTTTCACCTTCTTGATTGTCTGCCAGTTGAAAATAGTACATCTGATAGTTTGGAAAATAATAGCACACTACTCAACAAGCTGTTTGATCTGAGGAATTAATTTCCAAAGCACAAATGGTGATCATTGCATATTATAGAACAGCTTCTTGCAGAAAATTGTTAAGATATATATAGATAATTTATTTTCAGAAAATATTAATGATCGCAACAAATCACATGATGTGTATATTTAACTGCACATTGTTACATGATTAAAGTCTAATAAATGATTGGGGTCCAGAACACTTTTGATTCACTGAAATTATATAATAAACTTGGGAGGTAGCGCTGTATGTTTTGTGGTGCAGATTCAAAAGAACCGGCTAATGTGAATAATTAATTTGAGAATCTGAATACACTGGTTGCGCTGTATTTTATTAACTATAAGTAAAAGTCATGAAAATCATTTTTTTATTTATTTTTAATTTTTTTTTTTGAGACATTGTAAATAAGAACCGGTTCTTGGTTCCCAACCCTATACATAAGTTGAGGGATTTTAACAAACCCCTAACCATATAAACAAGAGTGATAGAGATGCTTGCCTTAGCAAGCTCCAAATAGGAACTTCTGGCAACTTCCACTAAATATAATAGAAAGTAAAATAGTTTTTTACCTTGTTTTATCAGAAGGACTTGGCCAATTTCATAGAGAGTCAAGCCTATACAACTATTTCTGATAAGATGTCTGACCATCTTAAGATTCATAGCACAGTTCTGGATGACTTCAGTTGTGTAATGAATGTATTCAGCTTTCAATCAATTCATACCTTTGACAAGCAACTGTACTTGACAGTTCATTTGGTTGCCTTGCACCTGCCAACAAGATGGAATATTCGAAGCATCTTCAAAGGACCAAACAGGAAGTAAAGCATTGAGAGGGTGAAAAGAGTGTGAATAAAAGAAAACAATGTTGAAAATGCAAGGAAAGAAATGCTTATTAATAGTGAATGTTTGTGCGCTATGTGGTCTTCATACACTGGGAATTCTTGACTCCTAATTGTTAGGTTTTTTTGCTTTGCCGTAGGCGCACACACACACCAAGTTGACAAACTCTCTCGATGCTCCTCGTTATACCAGTACTTTTGATTGCAGGAGGCTGCCGGTGGTTACATTAAGCTAATTAGTGCATTTGTGACATGTGCAGACTTTTTTCACAGTCTGTAAACACTAGACAATACCACAAGGTCCTATGCTTGCAATGATAATTAGAGGCTGGAGATACATTCTGTACAAGAGGGTGAAATATTATGTCTCTATGCTAGTGGTTTATCATCCTGCTGAGTTGTTTATATAGGCAAAATACCCCTATGCAACATATGCTTGTTCTTTAAGTAAATAAGCAAGCTGGCACACTAGCTACAAATTGTTAATATGAAATATAGCGGACCGCAGACAGCGCAATGGGATATGCGATGGTTAACACCTCTGAAGTAACTGCTGATACACAGTTTTGATATGCCATAAAGTCATTCGTCAAAATAACTGAACACCCAGAGGAAGGTTTAATAAAATCTTTAAATAAACCTTCAATATGCTCATTAAATTCAAGGTTCACACTGAAGATTAATGTGGTCCAAACCCTTTCACAGATGTGTTTTTATTTATGGCAATGCAAACAGCAAAAATCATACTGAATGTGACATTAAGTCAATTTCAAATTCAAAATCCAATCATATGTGAAATACCATATAAAATGTTTGCATATGACTTCATTGTGAGCCGCGAGTCCTGAATTATTAAAAATTTTACGTCAGTCTAACTCAACATCGGTCTCAATTGTTCAACAAAACCGAAAAGGCAATGTTAATTTATGTCATGGTGGTCTAAGGGAAGAAGGACCCAGTTGCAGAAATGAGGCAAAACATGAGCCTTCTTTATCCAAAGACAAAATACAAACAAAAACGCTCTCGATGGAGAAAAGGCAAACTGAAAACTAGAACCGATCGAAGCTTCAATAGCAAACTGACAGACTCTGGGAACAAACTGGCAGACTAACAAACACACAAAACAATTCAGCACAGGACTATAGATGAAGGGAGCTGATATAGGGAGAGGTAATTGGGGAAGCAGGTGCAGCGGATGATCGTCTGATTGGAATAATGAGCGTTGTCAAGGCAACTGGAGCTGGCAAACTCAACGTGGTATCTGCAAGATACAAGAGGGCGTCAGGGGCGGATGACGACTAGCAAGGGCCCGGAGGCCAATTTTCTTTTAAATGAAAATTATTTTTCTCATAAATCATCATACACATCGTAATGATGATGTAGATGCTTTAAAAAGTTATGTAGTAAATATGAAAATCACAGCGTTATAAGGTTAAAGAGTTGCTCAAAATCTTTTATTAGAAAAAGGAAGGCAAAAGCGTCCTCCTATAAGAGGCCTGGGGGCCCTCAAACAGTGGGTTTCCATACAACTATTTTTATAAACATTTGGAAAATGTGCATAAGAAATCCTGAATGGAAATGCTTGATATGCAAATAAATGTTTTTAATTTGATTATGTAATGCGCTAGGAGGAAGTGGATTTTGTGGAGTTTTGCATTAGTTAAAATGCGCATTAAGGTGATGTATTTTTACCATATGTGCATGTTATGAGTGTGCAATAGCTTGATGTGACTAGCCCATGGAAAGGTCTGACAATGGCACACAATTCTTTGAATGTAGCGCTTGTCATTTGGAAGTTTTTATCCCACAGCTGGTCGATAAAGAGGGTCCTCACAATCCGCCAGAACAGTTTTGAGAGCGGGCGCTCCCAGGTATGCGGAGACTGGCGGTGTGTGGGCATCGCAGCTATTTCAGTCCAGATTATATTAGATATTACACTTATTCTGTGGTGTATTGTGGATGCATTTAAAAAAAATTGATATTTTCTCCAATCTTGCAAATAAAGCTGTCCCCAAAGAAGGGTGAGGTCATTCAACTGCTCCATCATTACGAGGAGGCTCCCTCATGATAATACGCATTAGGTAGTGGATGGAAACGCATGAAACTACACAGACTAAATAACATGCCTATATAAAGTGCACATGCAAACGTGTGCAAAAGGTACGGGACAGTACAATACATTAGCCTACTTAAAATGAACAGGACAATAGGCACAGTGAGAGACAGTGCAGACCAGTACACAGTAGTGAAAAAGATGACAGTTTCTAAAAATGCCAAATGTAAACATAACATACTATGAGATAGTGTTCTATGCATATAGCAGTTATTGAGGTAGCAGCCAGGTATAAAGTGACAATAATTAAAGTGCAACTCAGGACACGTGTGTGTCAGTCCAGTCTCTGCGTATTGAGAAGTCTGATGGCTTGGGGGAAGAAGCCGTTACACAGTCTGGCCGTGAGGGCCCGAATGCTTCGGTACCTTTTGCCAGACAGCAGGAGGGTGAAGAGTTTGTGTGAGGGGTGTGGGGTCATCCACAATGCTGGTTGCTTTGCGGATGCAGTGTTTTTTGTAAATGTCTTTGATGGAGGGAAGAGAGACCCCGATGATCTTCTCAGCTGTCCTCACTATCCTCTGCAAGGCTTTGCGGTCCGAAACGGTGCAAGTCGGCAGCTCAGGATGCTCTCAATAGTCACATCCCTGGGGGGCCCCAGTGGTCTCCCAGTCAGGAAGTCCAGAATCCAGTTGCAGAGTGAGGTGTCCAGGCCCAGCAGGTTCAGCTTTCCAATCAGGTGCTGAGGAATTATTGTGTTAAATGCGGAGCTGAAGTCTATGAACAGCATTTGAACGTGTGAGCCCTTTTTATCTAGGTGGGTGAGGGCCAGATGGAGGGTGGTGTCGATGGCGTCGTCTGTTGAATGGTTTGGACTGCAGTGGGTCTAGTGAGGGGGGCAGCTGGGTCTTAATGTGCCTCATGACGAGCCTCTCGAAGCACTTCATGATGATGGGTGTGAGGGCGATTGGATGGTAGTCATTGAGGCAGGACACTGAAGACTTCTTTGGCATGGGGATGATGGTGGTGGCCTTGAAGCATGTTGGAACGACGGCGCTGCTCACAGAGATGTTGAAGATGTCGGTAAGAACATCTGCCAGCTGGTCTGCACATCCTCTGAGCACTCTGCCAGGAATGTTATCTGGTCCAGCAGCCTTCCGTGGGTTGACTCTACGTAGAGTTTTCCTCACATCAGTCATGGTAAGAGCACCTGATCGTTGAGAGAAGGGGTGGTCTTCCTCACCACCACGTCGTTCTAAGCTTCAAACCTAGTGTAGAATCATTCAGCGCATCTGGAAGGGAGGCATCTTTGTCACAGGCAACTGATTTTGTCCTGTAGTTGGTGATGGCCTGGATGCCCTGCCACATGCGCAGCATGTCACAGCTGTCCTGGAAGTGACTTTGGATTCTCTGGTCATGTGCATGCTTTGCCTCTCTGACAGTTTGGCCCTTGCTGTTCTTAGGGCAGCCTTGTTGCCTGCTCTGAAGGTGGAGTCTCAGGTCCTCAGCAGCGCACGCACCTCCGCAGTCATCCACGGCTTCTGGTTGGAGTGTGTGGTGATGGTCTTGGAGAAGGTGACATCATCAATGCACTTGCTGATGTAGCTGGTCACTGATGCCGTGTATTCCTCCAAGTTGGTAGAGTCGCCATATGTTGCAGCCTTCCTGAACATGTGCCAGTCAGTACACTCAAAACAGTCGTGAAGAACAGAGATGGCTCCTGCTGGCCAGGTTTTCACCTGCTTCTGGTGCGGTTTTGTGCATCTGACGAGCGTCTGTATGCTAGAATTAGCGTAACAGATGTGGTTTGAGGTGGGGGCGGGGCTCCGCCCGGTACGCACCTGGGATGTTTGTGTAAACAAGATCAAGCGTGTTCGCCCCTCTCGTTGCAAAGTCCACATACTGATGGAATTTAGGGAGCACTGTCTTGAGATTCGCATGGTTGAAATCTCCGGCGACAATAAACAGTCCGTCAGGGTGTTCTGCAGTTCGCTCATAGCCCCATACAGTTCACAGAGCGCTTCCTTAGTGTTAGCGCTGGGGGGAATGTAAACTCCATTTATAATAACAGTGGTGAATTCCTGCTGTAAATAAAAAGGTCTACATCTAACAGTCACAAGCTCCACCAGCGATGAGCAGTAACTAGAGACTAGCATAGAGTTATTGCACCATTCCGTGTTGATGTAAACACACAAGCCACCACCGTCTTACCGCACAGAGCAGCATTTCTGTCGGCACGAAACGAGGCGAGCCTGTCTAGCTGAATGGCGGCATCCGGAACTCTGTTGCTGAGCCACGTCTCCATGAAAACAAAGACGCAGCAGTCTCTAAGCTCACGCTGCGTAGTCTGCTGGAGTCGGATGTAGTCCAGTTTATTGTCCAGGGAGCAAACATTTAAGAGCAGGATAGATGGGAGAGCCGGCCGGCTAGGGTTTGTTTTTAGCCTAGCATGGACCCCATGGACTTTCACGTAGTTCCATGCACAAATGAATTATGACTGTAATTAATTTTTCCCTCCCAAATTTTGTATTTACTTGTTCATTGAACTGTTGTATATAAGCAATATCACACTCACAATCGTGCTATATGGCCCTAAATCAGCACTGCTGTGGTTATCAGCGGCACTCAGCCTGCAGCGAAACACAGCAGTGCTGATGTAGGGCCATATCGCACCCTTGCTCATGTGATACTGCTTAAATATACTGTGTATATATATATATATATATATATATATATATATATATATATATATATATATATAAATCAAATAAATGTTACCTGTTTAGACCGGTGTCTGATATAAAATTTCATGTGAAAGACCTCATGGAAAAAAAATATATTTGTGCAGAAAATTAGGAATGTTTGAACGTAGCCAAAAATGACATAACCCCCCTCCTTTGGCCTGGCATGCTATCTATTTAAACAGTCAACTCTATTATTGCTACAATTATAAGTCACAGACCTGCCAGGCCTCCATCATTTTAATATGTCCTTATATGCATGTAAGGCCCTTAGGAGGGGATATTCTATGCATGAAAATACTTAATTTGACCTAGCTAAAAGGTTGAATTAACCTTTCATATGTTCTAATCAAAGGGTTACTACTTGGACAAAGCATTGCAGTTTCTTATTATATTAACTTCAGAAATAAAGCCCATGGTTGATTTCCATATCAAAGGGCTAAAACTGTTGCTGGGATTGCAGTCAATGCTCCCCTCCAAGAGAGATGGAACTATAACACTTTGAAATAAATGCCATCTGTGCTTTGACTTAAATTAACAAACATTTTATGGTTAGTTACTTGTCATTTAGCAAATAGTGTTCCTCCAAAGTGACTTACAGTATACAAACGGTAGTCCAATATAAGTATCCTAAGATAAAGAACAAAGGTAGGCCCCGTTTACAAATAATAAAACATCAATCGTGATTGTCTATCACTTCATTTTCCAATTGGAAAGTTTTATTTCAAAGCCATACTTGACATGCAATGTCAAGTATTAGATTAAATGAGATGTTAGGAAGAATGTTTGCCTCAGTCACTATTCATGTTCACTGTGTCTTTTCCCAAAAATTAAAGTGAGTGGTGACTGAGGCTGTCATTCTGTCTTTCATCTCTTTGTGTGTTCCATGGAAAAGGGTTTGGAATAACATGAAGATGAGGAAGTGACATCCCACTACAACCCACACATAAACATACAGAAATTCTCCAATGATACAAAGAGACACTCAATCCAAACTCCACTATAAAAGGTAGTCTAGGTAGAGATGAAACAGCTGGAGAAGAAGCAGTGTTTGTGCCTGTGGCAATAACTGTGACATAATTTCCTGTTATTAGCTCATCTTTATTCTGTTTGTATGTAGAGGCATTTCACTCAAACCATCTATTATTCACACACTTGGAATTCCATATGGACCTAGGAGACACACAATCTTATGCCTACAAATCCGCACACACCACAACAAAGGTTCCAGTAAGGTAACAAAACCTTTTTTGGTAAATGAGCTTTTCAAAAGAGATCCTCATTGTTCAAATGGGAAAAGAGTGTTGGACAAAAGAGTTTAGCCATGTTCACACCACGACGACTTTGTCGTTAGTTGGGTCCTTTGTCGTTAGTTGGGTCCTTCGTCGTTAACGTTAATGGTGGACTGCACGGCCATATCTTACCAATGTACTGCTGGTAAAACTAAGATATTGTATTCACTTATAGACAATTAAAGCAATCTGTTGGTGTTGGCGGTATGGTTCTGTTCTAGGCAAACTCTCTGCCCATCCATCCATAGACAGAGCAGGGAGTGCTGTGAATAAAAGTCCCCAAGGGATAACAGGACAGATCAAGCAAAATTATAAATTTGTTCCATTGTTTTAAACATTGTGACAATGCAATGTGGTACAATCCTTCATTGCAAAATAGATTAAATGGACACTAAAAAGAACAACAAATATTAAAGTTGATGAATCAAAAACAAGGTGCAATAACACATTTAAGATAGGAATTCTAAACTGGCAAACGATTGTAGTCTTCGATCATAGAACACTAGACATATGTCCGTAGAGGAAACTAAAATGCAAAGTTGTCCTAAAAGAGGTGGAGCTGGGGATGGATGAGGGTGTTAAGTGCAGCTTGCATCCATGCAATGAAAAGGCAGCTAAGGCAATGAATAAATGGATGACTTAATTAGGACTGCTCTTCTAAGCATCTCAATTGTATAGGTAGACGTCGTGATCTGCTGAGCGTCACGTGACCTGCCTGAACTGATGCTACACTTGATTTCTTTAAAGGAAACTGCAGCAGTGCTCAATGCACTGTATCATGAACAAGTTTAAAGCTGCACTATGTACGATTTGAACAAATTATCATTATTGATTGAGTACATAAACAATCTGTGTTCAAAACAATGTCCTTACTTAGGGCTGGGACAACGCGTCGACGTCATCGATGACGTCGACGAAAAAAATACGTCGACGCAAAATATGCGCGTCGATTCGTCGGACCCAAAACAAAGATGGCGGCGCCGGCGAATAGTAGCAACACGAGTGGCTCCTCAGACTATCAGAAGTGCAAGGCGGCATGCACTCGTTCCTCTAAAGTATGGGAATTCTTTAATTTAAAAGGAAACAATTCTGTGATATATCGTCTTTGCAAAATGGAGATGGCCTTCCATTCTAGCACCACGGCAATGCCACCCGGTTGCAGCTGCAGATGACAGAGCACCGTAAGTTTTTTTCAACTTTTTTTCAACATATTATAGCCAACTCCCCACTCGATGTTGGAGTAGGCTATAATACGTTGTCGACACCTAAAGTTTTCACTTATAGCTATTAATAATGCGCTTATAGCTATGAATGTCGTGAAAAATACATAGAGGACACTGACAACGCGCTGACAGACAGGACCAAGCAGGTAACATTTAATAAAGTCTCAACTTTCAAATTTGGTCATTCAAAGAAAATTAAACCATAAATAGGCCTACAATTTTGTGGCTCTTTAATGTGTTGTGACAGGTTGCCTCAGTTAAAGCTGCTCGTGAACCGATCATCTTTTCCTTGGTTAATTTATAGCATCAAATAGGCTAAACATGAATGTAGCCTACATCAGAAGGACTGTTGTTTTAACCACGGAAAGATGTCAGTACGGTAGCCTACAATCCATTATACAAATTCAAATCCACCGACGTTAATCTTCTCTCTCCTGACTACTTTGTCGGACAAAAATGGCATATTATGATTGATTGATCAGATCGCCAGTCAATCAAACTCCCGGCAAATGTTTTTTTTTTTACATTTTATAGACCCCCACCCCCGATGAAACCGGTATTACCGGTGTTGTCACAAGTCGATTAATCAAATCGAAATCGAATCGGACTGAAAAAATGAATCGTTAGATTAATCGATGCATCGAAAAAATAAATCGCTAGATTAATCGTTTATCCCAGCCCTATCCTTACTTTACCATGATTCACTACGGTAAGCCTATAAACATTATTTGTTTTATGAGCTTTCGGGTTCGATTGGGATCAAAATCACTAGCTTATGACGTTCATCCATGCATCATGAAGTCAAGACCACACACACACCCACACAGGTAAGAAGTGTTGGCTGTCTCATTTTTCTACTGGAGAAACGAACCATGCTGTTCAGTTCAGTAACACTCACACGGTTCAGGACAGCATCGTTGCAGTCTAGATGGATGTTTATCTGTTATCTGTTTGGCGAAGTTGTTTACCTGCTATAATGCTTGGATATGTTTTCTAGTAGGATTGTTGAAGCTTATATTGCTTGTCATGCTTTTATTAAACAAACATTACTTGTGTATATTTAAATATACTTAAGTATAATACTCGTTTTACGGTTTTAGTTAAGGTGTTATTGTGTGCATTGCATAGACATGCTATTGTAGTAACTGAAGCTAGACAATATAGTATAAAAATAATAAAGTCTTCTATTGAACTCGCATCAGCCATATCACAAGATTAACCTCTTAAATTGAAAATTGTAGTACAATTAAAACATTTATAGTAGATTAAATAATTTAGGATATACTGGTGGTGGCTTAGGAGTGTCCTCTGTTCTCTGTTTAAAAGTGCTTTGAGTGTAGTTTCAGAAAAGTGTAGATTTAGAAAAGATTTAAGTGTTAAATTAATTCAAATACATAAACAAGAGTGTTGTTTATCTTCATCAAAGCAAGTAATATTTCCGTGTCAAATGTTTAAACGTATAACATAATATCAACATGAAAATTGTACGTCTGGCTCCAGTCATAATCACACACATGTGATGTCCAGGTAATCTCAAATTGGGAGATTCATCCACCAGAAGAGCAGTGCTAGAACACAACTGACGTAATATACTCTTACGCAAATTTCTTGCAGTTTTAAGTTTCAACCACAGATGTCGCTAGAGATCACAAAGTTACATAGTGCATGTGTGATGTGGGCATGGCCATGTGACATCTTTGGAGACCAAGGCTGGGAGAAGGAGAATGGTAAGGATTGACACCTGTGGGAAATTATCTCTAACAACTGTTCTGTGTTTCATTGAGAGCTGAAGGGGGATAAAAAGGGTGTCCAGACTGCTGGAGGGGAGAAAGAGAGACGCACACAGCAGAGTCCAGTGTGTGCATTTCTATTATGCTGAAAAGCGAACCTTAGGTGCTTGTACTGAAAAGTGTATCAAATAAAGACTCAAATAAAGTGTGGATTGTTTATCCGGCTCCTGCTTCCTCCTTCACAACCCAGCAAGAGATTCATCATAGTGCAGCTTAAACATTCGATCAATATATGAATCGATATCGATCAGAATGATGACAATTTCTGACATGGTTTTCCAGGTATCATTGTTTTATTATATCCATGCATTATGATACAAAACAGTGAAATCCCTCACAACATTATAACTTCTCTGTGTTGTCTGCAATCAGCTCCAGTATGTCACAGGAGGCAAATAACATGAGCTCCACTGCTTTCTCTCCTATTGGTAGTCGCTCCCGAATGTCGCTCATCAGATGCATCAAGTTAAACTTTGCTCAGCTTTGTCATGTCTCAACGGTCTTTGTCACTTGTGTTGCCGGAAGTCGCTCTGCTTGCATTGAAAATTAATGAGATCTTTGTTGCTATGGTTGAACGGGGCTTTACAAAGCATCCACTTCTCAAAAGTGCACATACAGTTAGCACACACAAACACATTTCACACAAAGAATCGAGAATCAGTTTGAAAAAATGCTTTTGATTGGTAGCACTTATAAGACACAAGTTGCCAGCTCAGGGTGCTGACCCACCAAAGACTGTCCAATTAGAGACGAAAACGAAGATGCAATAACTTTCTGGGAATAACCCATTTATTGTCACCACTCAACAGACTGGCTTGTATGGTTGTGGGTTTTTTTGCATTCATGCACAACACTTCGTCCGAAATGCGCTATATAAACAGTTTATACTGCTTTAGCTTCAGCGTCAGTCTCTGTGTCCCGCTGCACTGTTAATACTGTCTCTGTGAGGGCGGGGGAGATCACCTGGACAAGGTTTCTGGACGCTGATTGGCTCAGGCAAGGTGCTGTGTGTGTGCATGTGCCTCAAAATACAGAGGGGGAGATTTTAGAGAGAGGTTAGTAACTATAGCCTTTTTTACACAGTTCTTATTCAGTTCTGTGCACAAAATACATTTCACGTTTGTTACATGCAAAAAAAAACAGTGCAACTAGTGTAGAATTATTACAGTTATTTTATTGAACTGGTCAAAAAGACTGAATCGGTCAAGATCAGTTCTTGACTTACTTAATAAACATTCAGCATGACCACTGAAGCCCAATTCCCAAACTAATTACTCTTATCAGTCAATTCTTTTGAATCTACACCACGGAAAACAGCACTTCCTACAATAAAAAATATTATAATCAGCACCATTCTTTTAGTGAATAAAAAACGTACTGAACTGCAAGTCATTCACATCGACCCATCCAATTTGAAATGAACCAAAACAATTCAGCGCAATTACTGGTTGGTTGTTAAAATGACAATATGGGTAGTTAAAGATACAAATTATGTGTTTTGTTGAAATTAGTGGTGTTTTATAAAAAATTAAATAACTTTATTTAAACATTTGTTCTGTTAAACTATGAAAAGATCTCATAATTTGGTAACAGGCTGCTGAGGGCAGTAAATCTAGTAAGAAGAATTGCATTTCTTATTTCCAAATTGTTCTTCATCACATTAGTTAATGGAACTTTTAAGGAACCAAATTCATTAGGAAGTCCTTGTTAAATTCCTTTTGAATCCCATCCTTACTCAAAAGTCAAAAAGAAAAGTTAATCGTTAAGTGGCATCGGATATCGGAAACAACAATCATTGCATTCCTCACTCTACGCAACCGCAAAATCAACACATAAACTTGCACATGCCATAAGACTTGGGTCTCAGCTGCTACAAATGTAAGTGTTCGCACAATCCCAGATACTGCTCATTTATTCAACGATCAACCATCTAGTTAATGCCATCCTCCTGTACCCTCTCTCCATGGCAACAACTCTCACATCTACATGCTAATAACATTCACCTCTCTCCATAACAACTCTGACATATTGTGTCTCTACCCCTCCCACTAAGAACACACTCCTTCGGCCCATAATGCTAAGAAATATGGTGTCCATGGTAACAACTTTCTCCTCCCCATTTCCATCCTCATACCAGCATGGTACAATTACTTTTCCATAGTGACAGTACTGTTCTACAGAAAGGTAATTCCCTCGCTGTGGTCAACATACATCCCAAAGTTGCAGTCAGTGTCCTTAGAAGTTGTGCTCATGCATACATAAGTGTGCAAAACCTGAGCATTTTGACATCATGGCCCTTTAAGCACAGCAGAAGTCACTGAGAGGGCAAGTGGTGAAACCACAGCAGGGGAGAGAACATAGAATCTTCTGAATGCCATTTGGCAAAGTGATTGTGCATGTTCTTGGGGTGATTTATAAAGCATTTTAACAGAATCTTAAAGGAATGGGTCACCAAAAATGATTTGCCCCCAACAATGTTGTTCCAAGTCAGATCATTTTCAATTGGCCATGGAACATGGAAGGAGATATTTTGAAGAATGTTCATACTGCTCTTTCCCTTCATAAATAAAAGTGAATGGTGACAAGGGCTGTTGATTCCAAGTCTTCTGGAACCATACAATAGCTTTGTGTGACTGAAAGACCAAGGTCATTATTTGCTAAAATTGCAATTATTGCCTTGGCCATAGCTCTCAGATATCATTTGTGCTTTGCATATTCAAACTTGGAGCATTATGATTAGAACTTACAACACATGCCAGAACCAATCACTTACGTCAAACCTGGCTCGACGCAGCTTCATACTGCAAGTTCAGTTGAAAGTGAGAGGACATTTTTTTTTTTGCTGAGTTATATATATATATATATATATACACAACAGTTGTTGTTGCAATCCTGTACCTGTCCTGCAGGTGTGATATTCGGATGTACTGATCCTTTGCAAGTGTTTTACATGTGGTATGCCACTGCGAGGATGATCATCTGTCCTTCCTGTCTCCCTGTAGCACTGTCTTGGGCGTCTCACAGTATGGACATTGCAATTTATTGCCCTGGCCACATCTGCAGTCCTCATGCCTCCATGCAGCAAGCCTAAGGCACGTTCAAGCAGATGAGCAGGGACCCTGGGCATCTTTCTTTTGGTGTTTTTGGTAAATTTGTATAACTGTGACCTTGATTGCCTACTGTCTGTAAGCTGTTAGTGTCTTAACCACGTTCCACAGGTGCATGTTCATTAATTGTTTATGGTTCATTGAACAAGCATGGCAAACATTGTTTAAACCCTTTACAATAAAGATTTGTAAAGTTATTTGGATTTTTACTAAATTATCTTTAAATACAGTGCCCTGAAAAAGGGATGTTTCTTTTTTGCTGAGTTTATATAGCCCTAAAAAAATAAGCTTCAGACTTAATTTCAATATTATTTATCACTCAAGGACATTTTCTTGAAGGTTTTTGTGAAAATCACCCATTTCCAGTCTGTTCCTCACACAAACTTATAATTTGGCTTCAGAAGACTTTGAACATCGTACATGAGTCATTTGGAATATTTTTAATTTGTGTCATTTTAGAAGCTTGACAGCTCCATTCCCATCCACTTTCATTTTGTGTGGATAAATTGCAGAGTGAACATTCTTCAAAACATTTTCTTTTGTGTTCTGCAGAAGAAAGAATATCATATGGGGTTTGGAACCTCATGAGGGTGATTACATGACGGCAAAAGTGTTATTTTGGGGTGAACTTTTCCTCTAAATGTACACATCAATTGAAGCACCTGTTTATACAGGTGCACTCCGAGCCATATGCGCGCGCTTTCACGCGCACTCCGGTGTGTTGCAGGTTCACTTCTCAAATCTATCTCCATGACAACAAAATTATTTGGCAACAACAGCGTTATGTTGGTAGAATAGAAGTCTCAGAAATGTAAAATGAACGAGCAAAAATCAAAACAATACAACAACAACTTTTTCTCAGCCTACCTGGTTTGACGGTCTTAATGCGGATCGGCTCTCGAAAGTGGCGGATCACCGCGTGCGTGTCTCGGTTCGTCAGCCCGCTGACAGGTGTCCCGTTCACCTCCAGTAACACATCCCCGTAGTACGGTAGTCTCCCGACGTGACACACCAACACGTCCAAGTTCATCTGACCGAGAAACGGGAACTCCCCATGCTCGGCGCCTCCGAGGATCTCCACAACATCACCGAACTCCCCGACGCTTCCCCACGACACGGCGCACTCCAGCACTTTAGTGGACCAGTGTTTTTTCCTCTTCAAAGTTTTAGACATCATTTATCCATTAAGCTTCAGTGCAGAATCAATTGAGCACGTTTAAGCCTTGCTTTCCGGTGTGTTGTTCACTTCACCGGACGTGGAGATGGAGATGACAACATGTTCAACTGCATCCAGCCCATCTCTTTAGAAAAAACGCAATTGTCTCGAAAACAGCAGATATATGCGTCCATGTCAAGAACATTTCTGTGCAAGCATTATAAGTTCAAGACAACATTTAGATTGCCATATTTTTGATTGTATCAAAACGTTATAATCTCCACGTACCGTGAAGCTGATGTTATGGCTACATTATGCAAATTATTAACAGACGTAAATAACACATCGACGACAGGAAGAGTAATGTAAAACTGTGTTTACCTATTAAGTTAACTCAGGTTTGTTCGCATGCACAGCATCACGCGCAGCAGACTGTCACATACTCTCACTTCAGAAACGCGTCAGTCAATACAGCGCGATAAAAACCAAGACAGTTAGTCTAGTAACGGAATGTGCCGTAAAACTGTTTCACTTGTATTTAAAGCCACAGAATTAGATTCGGTTCTTGTCTGGACCGTCGAAAACGACCAAAGCTCAGTCCCCTGGCCGCTCTTCGAAACGCGACGCTCAGTCCGTGTTTGGACGTATGCTCAACACACCTCTATGAACCCTTGACAAATAACCTGCTAGAAAATTAAAGCTGTCGACCTTCTCTTTATGGTGTTTCTATCGCCCCGTGAAGCCTCAAACGGTCTCTGTGATTGTGTAATACGCGGCGGCTGCTCCCTCAGATCTCCAGTCGCGGATGCTACTGTTGCTCTCAGCTTGTATTTGTCAAATGAGGTGTGTGTGTGTGTGTGTGCGCGCGCGCGCGCGCGTGTGTGTGTGTGCAGCCAACGCGGTCTATTACTGGACGGCAGAAAGAAGGTTATACAGCGTGAGCAATCAGCTCATCTGGTAGTTTGAGACCCAAAGGAACCAGTTAAAAAGTGGATAGTTTCTGCTCTAAATTCCGATTGGATGTGCGATTTGAGCCGCTGTAAAAATCCACACACCTGTGACTGTTGAATTCTACAAGAGTGCCAAGTTGCTAAGCTGCAAGGCAACAAAAAAAACAGCCATAAAATTCTAGTTCACCCTAAACTGAAAATTCTCTCATCATTTACTCACCTTCATGCCATCCTAGATGTGTGACTTTCTTCTGCTGAACGATTTTAAGGAGAATATATTAGCTCTGTAGGTCCTCACAATGCAAGTGAATGGGTGCCTAAATTTTGAAGCTCCACAAGCACATAAAGGCAGCATAAAAGTAATCCATTCGACTTCAGTAGTTAAATCCATATCTTCAGAAGTGATATGATAAGTCTGGTTGAGAAACAGTTCAATATTTTAGTCCTTTTTTACTATAAATGTCCACTTTCACTCCACATTCTTCTTGTGTTTTTGGTGATTCACATTCTTTGTGCATATCGCCACCTACTGGGCAAGCAGGAGAATTTTTTGTGAAAAAGGATTTAAATGTTGATCTGTTTCTCACCCACACCTATAATATCACTTCTGAAGACATAGATTTAACCACTTGAGTCATATGGATTACTTTTATGCTGCCTTTATTTGCTTTTGGAGCTTCAAAATATTGGTACCCATTCACTTGCATTGTCAGGACCTACAGAGCTGAAATATTCCTCTAAGAATCTTTGTTTTAACATCTGGGATGGTGAGAAAATGATGAGAGAATTTTTAGTTTTGGGGTGAACTATTCCTTTGAGTAAGGCTAATAAACTACTTAGCAGAGGATTTTTGAACCAATTAAATATCGTGTAGTTCTAACTCTAAATACTGATTGGATGAGCACACTGTATACTCGCAGATGTGGCCATTATCTGTGCCAGGGCTGTAACTACAGGGAGGGGAGGGTTGGCAATCACCCTAGAGCCCAGTGTGAAAGGGGGCCCGTAACAGTTGAATAAAATAAACCATACAAATGACAGCAGGCCAACGGAGTGATGAAAAATGACCAATGCCCCACCAAGGAGGGGACCTGACAGTCTCTTTGTATCGGGGCCTACAAGATCCAAGTTACACCACTGGTCTGTGCACATTGTCGGCGCATGCGCCTGCTATTTACTCTACTAAAAGAGTTTCACAAAGTTGTAGTGGGCAAATGCATCAAACATATTTGTATCTGCTTGCGGTCAGAAGAGTATATTCACAAAGAAAACGAGGTTGACTAGGAGCGGGCCGATCCGGAACACGCAAAAACGAAGTATAACTGGGCCTATAGGACGCCCCTTCTGTAGGAAAAATATGCCCTCTCATGACTCCTTCAGATTTTACTTAACATATGATTTTAAATTATATTAAGGTTAATATATAGATCTTAGCTTACGTTATTCAGTGTGACGACTGAGCCTATTTTTGAGAATATTTCATGCCGATCCGTGGTTCAACACTGCACACAACTAGTTGTAATCGTCATCCATTGTCAATAAATGTGAGCGGTTCTTGTTTTTGAAGTGAGTATGGAAAACGTGGCTCATTTTTTGGTTTGTCAGCCCTGACTTTATGATAGAAGTCAACTGATTTTTAATTTTGGGTGTTTGGTGTTTGTCTTATTAGTCATTTGATAGCAACTAAGAATGCAAAACACTGCTGACGTGGTTCAGCATTTAGCATGATGCACATGTCCAATCTTTTTCACTTGTAGTGTTGTTGTTGTTTTCTTGAAATAATCTGTGTTTTTTGACTAATCTTTTAAGTAAACCAATCGTTCTGTTCACTTCCATTGTTATGGTCATGAACGATTCAGTTTTTTTTTTTTTAATCTGTTAAATCAATTTTTCAATTACTCATTCATAACTAACAAAAGACGCTGATTTGTCGCCACCTACCGACGCAAAGTAATTTGCAGAAATGGTGACGGAACGAATCTTTTTGGTCAACGGATTCAAAAGAATCGACTCATGATGTGAATCCCAAAAACTCCACCACTATAAAACAGCATAATCTCAGTTAAATAATGTATCTGTTGACATTCTTATTACTAGATACCCTGAATAAAATAGTGTGATAATAGCACTGACATCTGAAGGTAACTATCACCCCCTTGAATGCTGAGTGAGGTATGTTACACCACACATGAAAAAAAAAAGTCTAATTTCAATTTCATAACAAAATTCCATTAAATTAAATTAAGTAATTGAGTTTAAACAAAATAAAACAAATACAAATATTTTAAGCTTTATTCATTTAAATTTGACAAAGAAAAATACACAATTCAATTTGATGTAATTTTGTTATGAAATTGAAATGTGTGAATCTTAAAAATAGGACTTTTAATTTTAATTTATTTATTTATTTATTTTGAGTGTAGTGAGGCAAGAAAGAACATGAAGTACATACTGCAGCAGTACTGCATTCTTGCAAAGCATTGGGCCATCATTTGCATTTGACTAAAGTATGTTTCTGTCTAAAATAATCCCTTACAAAAAATATTTTAGCAATATCATGGTACAATGATGTTATCAGATGTTCATATGTCAAAAAAATAACAATATGTTTATTTGGATTTTTGTTATTGTACCTAATATCCATTTAAAGTAATTCTGCAAATATAAGAAAATTACACAATAAGATGCCTTATGGTGTAAAACATGTTTTTCTGTGCGACCTAAAATAATGCAGTAATGTATGCAATGTCAATGTGTGCCTACTTCTTTCTCATTGTAATCTTATTTTGTAATTTAATCTATATAAATTCTTTAATTTAACCTTGTTATAGGAGATGATATAATAAGTAATAAGTGTGAAACATTTGGCTCCTGTGAATATCCCTTCTTTTAATCAAATTATAGAGGCACTTATCTTAATAGCAGTCTTGTCATTGAAAATGAGATTCGAGTCCCTCAAAGCTGCCACACTCTGGTGTGTAGTTGTAACTGCACCAGACATTATTCAATCTGGTTTCAGACAGACATGACACACTGTTATTAATTAAAGACAAGTCTAGACAAATCCAAAGCAGTGCCTTCTCAAGTTTCTAATGAATCCTTTTTAATTCCCAATCACGGCTGTGCTCCTCAAAACTCTGAATGCTTGCATTTCCCTTGAGTATGGAGATCAAACACAGGAATTACAGCAGGAAGTGTATAAACATGGTTAATTACAGGCTACTCTATCACAAGACCAGACAGGAAACTAATTTCAATGTGTTAGGTAGATTTAACCTCTGAAATTAAAACATAAAAATATATAAAAAAAAATATTCACTTCTCTACTATTCATTTAGTAGAGTTAAAGCTACACTATGTAAGATTTTTTGTTGTTGATAGAAATGAACAAATGAGCAAGGAGCATTTCTCTATTTGGAATAGAGTGTTTATTTGGACTAGACCAACCAAATGTGTATATTAAACTTACATCTGTCTGCTAATTACCCATACCATTTAAAGATGATTACATTCTCTCTATATTTTAGTGTTAGACAGGAAGAATGGAACAATTTACAATGCAACAAACTGTTATTAAACATGAATTTATTGTAAAATAATTAAATAAATAACTGCAACTGTTACAATACAATGTGCATTACAATAATACGATTACATTAATACAAAATTATGAAATGATCGCATTATTACATTATTAACTCCAATGATTATGTACCTCACAATGATAAAGTCAAGACATCAGAAAATAATTGTGGACCTCCACAAGTCTTGTTGATCCTTGGGACCATGGAACGGTTTAGCCATCATACTGCTCCGGAAGGATTGTCTCCTGAAGATGGATGTAGTTTGGTGCGAAAAGTGCAAATCAATCCCAGAACACCAGCAAAGGACTTTGCGAAGATGCTGGAGGAAACGGGTAGACATGTATCTATATCCACAGTAAAATGAGTCCCACATTGACATAACCTGAAAGGCTGCTCAGCAAGGAAGAATCCACTGCTCCAAAACTGCCATAAAAAAGCCAGAATACAGTTTGCAAGCACTCATGGGGACAAAGATATATTTATCTATAAATGTGTCTGTGTCTGTGTCTGTGTCTGTGTGTGTGTGTGTGTGTGTGTGTGTGTGTGTGTGTGTGAGATGGCTGTCAAATGATAAAAATATTTAATTCGCATAATCTTTTGTAGTTAATCACGATTAATCAAAGTATTGAGTGGATACATAAAAACACAAAATATGCCTCATTCAGATGTATTTTTCCATCATCCACACAAAACCAACCTTCAAACAGAGTTGAACAATAGAAAATGAACAACACAATTCAAATTATGTACAAAATATGATAGTTGTAAGTGTATTTGACAGGATTTATTAGCTTCTTTTTTATAAAGTTTTGACAGTAATAATCTTTCCAGGAGCACAGTGGAATTAAATAGCTCTGGTCATGTGACTATTTGCATCACTCATGTGAAAAATTCTACACTGTCATTTACAATTGACAACTCAACTGTATAGTCTGGACATTAATAATGTGAAAATTTACTATTACAGTTTGGCAAAAAAAAAAAAAAAAAAAACAATGCTCAGAACTTATTAAACTACTTCAAAGAGTTCTCATCAAAAAACCTCCACGTGCAGCATGACAGCTTTGGAGATCCTTGGCATTCTAGCTGTCAGTTTGTCCAGATACTCAGGTGACATTTCACCCCACACTTCCTGTAGCACTTGCCATAGATGTGGCTGTCTTGTCGGGCACTTCTCATGCCCCTTACAGTCTAGATGATCCCACAAAATCTCAATGGGTTTAAGATCCATAACACTCTTTTCCAATTATCTGTTGTCCAATGTCTGTGTTTCTTTACCCACTCAAACGTTTTCTTTTTGTTTTTGTTTTAAAAGTGGCTTTTCTTTTGCAATTCTTCCCATAAGGCCGCACCCTTGAGTCTTCTCTTTACTGTTGTACATGAAACTGGTGTTGAGCAGGTAGAATTCAATGAAGCTGTCAGCGGAGGACATTTGAGGTGTCTTTCTCAAACTAGAGACTCTGATGAACTTATCCTCGTTTAGTTGATTACTAAATGATTATTCAAGGATAAGGTGTTGGAGTGATGGCTGCTGGAAATGGGGCCTGTCTAGATTTGATCAAAAATGACTAAGGAAAACCCATTTCTGATGTATGAAATACCAAATTCCACAACATTTGTATTTAAAACTGTGTAACATTGCAACAATTAAAGTACGTGACCACATGCCCTGACACCTAACATTAATTATATAATTGATCCTTGCCTGAATATATTCCAATGGTTTATTGTGCTCACTAGTTTATCCAACAACCTTACAACTATATGAAATTTAAATTTTAGTTTGGATGCTCGAATTCACAAATAATATCCTAACTTAACGTTTTGACCTGTTTGAAACCAACATAGATAACCTCTTTTGGAGAAAACAAACATTTGTGTAATTGGACTTCTAATTCAAAACCTAACAATTACAGAGATATAGCTGTTGTGAAAGTCTTTGGCTTCTTCTATATTAAACCACATAAATCTGGAAACTAAGTCACCTAGTTTAATAGATTTATATTGTTAGTTCTGAAACCAACAAGCAGTTTAGATCAAATCTCAATAAAAAAACAAAACAAACTGTTTAAAGTGAGTATAGTCTTGGTTGTGGTCTAAATGATGGCAATAGACTGAGATTAGTGTGGGGCGTTGCATGCAGAGGAACAGCATGCTCCCAATGAGAGTGTAATAATGCACGACAAGTGTACTATTCAAATGAATTATTGATAAAGATCATTTAAGAGGGTAAACAGCAAGCAGAGGTGCATACGGTATTTTGATCTTACAAATATAATTTCTCTATCAGCCCAAACTGTCAGTTCAAGTATTTAGTGGGATTCATCATTCAAATGTCATTCATGCATTCTTTTGTACTCACCACAACTTTCACTTAAGTGTTGCACTTAATTTGTAATAACTCATACTGTAATCAGACTGAAAATACTTTAAGATTCCAACAATTTATTTGAATAATATAATGCACTTCTGGTGCAACAGAATTTTCATTTTATTGTTTAAATGTCAGATAAATGTTGGCATTTTCTGAAACACAACGTTCTTTATATGTACATGCTTTACAGAATGTACTGTTGTAGCATATAAACATTACACTTAACAAAACAAAAATGCAACAAAACATTTTTAAAAAGCAGCATTTAAATATTGTTGTAGCATTAGCACTGAAATTTGGTTTCTGTTCAAGTGTAGGTCTCTGCGGAACAGTGGTGGGCATATTTAAATCTGTGGGCATTTTCAAACCGGGATGGGCGTTTCTAAACTATCCAATCAAAGTAGGGAATCTCAGTGTAGTAAACAGTGGGCGTTTCCAAACCAGGATGGGCGTTTCTAAACTATCCAGTGAAAGTAGGGAATCTCAATGGTTTGAACATGCCCACTGATTGGGAAAAGCACATTTTTGTTCTGCAGAGATAAAAGTCTGAAAACGGATTGTTTGATGCATGTTTGTTGTTCTTTGGCGTAAACTGAATAGAATTACAAATGAATGTAAAGTCACAGAAATCACACTTGGCAAGTGTGTTAAACAGTGCATTTCCTAACAAAGTCCTGTATTATTCAGAGTAGAATAAAACTGCCATTCACTTTTGCCTTAATCTCCTGAGAGATGAACTGAGAGTCAATGCGAGACTACTGTAATAGGCAAAGCAAGCATTAACAGTAATCCTAAAAGTTTAGATATCTTAAACGTTGCCATAATCCTCTGCTATCAACAGAAACAGACGCAGCATGGAGTCAGTCACATCATTTGGCATAAAGGTCTCTGATTAGAATAAATATACAGCAAACTGAGGCAAGAAACTGCAAAATGCAACAAATGAATATGCAAATCTATGGGTCTTTATCACAGTTGGAGAGTGGTTGAAAGCGTCTAGAAATGGAATAAAAAAAATAACAGGAGGACAGTGTACACAGATATCTGCTGCTGTGAATATCCATCAGCTTTTTGTAGGTTCAAAGAAAGTTGTATAGCTCAAATGTTTAAATGAGGATTGCTGGAAGCCACTGGATGAAACATGATTTGGGCCACTTAAAGGGGTGGTTCACCCAAAACTTTGTTGTCAATGGTGGAGACTGATAGTAAAAAAGGACTTGAATATTAATGTTTCTCACCCATCGTATGGCTTCAAAAGATATGGTTTTAACTACTGAATTACTTTTATGCTTTGGACCTTATGAGTTCTGGTCACCATTCACTTGCATTGTGAGGACCTACGGAGATGAGATATTCTTAAAAAGAAAAATTTGAATAATTTGTGTTCTGCAGAAGTCAGTCAGTCATACACCTCTGCGTGGCATGAGGGTGAGAAAATGAAAGAATTTTCATTTTTGGGTAAACTATCCCTTTAAGCAATAACGCAAATGCAAGAGTGCTGTTGTGCTGAATATCAGCATGGCTGTGATTCGTCCGTATTAGAACTGGTTATGCTGAATGTGAAAAGTAGCTTGTCTTAATGCAATAACCTCAAAGAATAGAAAGCTGAAACATGAAAAATACTGACTAAACTATAAAAATAGCGTCTCACGGAGTGGTTGAAATCAATTTCAATTTGTTATTCCTACAGAAAGATAAGCATTTTGTTAGTTAATTATTCCCTTAGTTGTAACTCACTTAAATTTGTCCTAGATCATTCAAAGTTACTTTATAATACATTAAAATTCAACATGAAAACAGTACTCTTAAAACATGCCTTTTAAGAAAAGAGTCTCTGTTATTTCACTGACTAACATTTTGTAACACAGACCACTTCTCTTAAAGGGACAGTTCACCCAAAAGTGATAAAGTCTCTCAGCACCTACCCTTTGAAATCTTAAACTCTTGCCTTTTTTTTATCTGTGGCAGACAAAGACACTTTGAATGACGCATGTGTTTTTGTACATAAAATGCAGGTCAAAGGGGTCCATAACATTCACTATGACATCAGCAGGCTCCTTGGCAGATTCATGACAGAAGCTCATTCATATTTCTTTGCTATTGATGTGCCAAGGACACGGACAACATTTATAGTGAATAAGGACTACAATATTGGTCTGTTTCTCAACCAAAACCAATCATACAGCTTCAGAAGAGTAGGATTAAACCATTTAAATCGTAACTTTTATGCTACCTTTATGGAGCTTGAAAGTTACGGACCCCATTTGGGTTGCATTGTATGGACAAAAACATCATATATCCTTTAAAATATCTTTGTTTGGTTTCCACAGAAGAAATTGTCACATTTGAGTTTGAGATGGCAAAAGGGTGAGTAAATGATAAACTAGCTTTAATTCAATGTTCACAGGCAAGGAGGTCAAAATAGTTTTCCTTTTTTTAAGGTCAAATGCAATTTTAAATATTAATAGCAGGCATGGCTATGCCTAAATATGTCTAATTTTGTCTTAGGCCTAAAATCATGAAGGTTGCAAGCAGTTGTGTGTTTCACAAATAATATTTTTCGAAAAAGTCAAAGAACTCTAGAGGAGTTCAAGATTAGTATACTAATCCGTTTTAAAATTATAAAATGATAAACATATTGGTGGTTCTGCTAGAGGGATGCAAACGTATGCACTCAACTGTATACAGGGTTGTGAAAAAGTATTTGCCTCCTTCCTGATTTATTTTATTTTTGTGCATTTTTCATACCAAATTGTTTTAGATCTTCAAACAAAATATGACATAAAACACAGGCAACCGGAGTAAACACAAATGACAGTTTTTAAATATATATATTTTTAATTAAGCAAAAGCTATCAAATACCTATATCACATGTGAAAAACTAACTGCCCCCTTAATCTTAATAGCTGGTTGTGCCACATTTAGCAGCAACAACAGCAACCAAATGCTTCCGATAACTGGAGATCCGTCTTTCATAACATTGTGGTGGAATTTTGGCCAACTCGTTTTTTCAGAACTGCTTTAGTTCAGCCACATTGGAGCATTTTCAAGCATGAACTGCACATTTAAGGTCCTGCCACAGTATCTCAATTGGGTTCAAGTCAGGACTTTGACTAGGCTACTCCAAAACATTAATTTAGCTTATTGTGAGCCATTCCTATGCTTTGGACCACTGTCTTGTTGCATAATGCAGATGTGCTTGAGCTTCAGCTCACAAAGTGATGACCGGATATTCTCCTTTAGGATTTTCTGGTAGAGAGCAGAATTCATGTTTCCCTCAATTAATGCAAGTCACCCTGGCCCTAAAGCAGCAAAGCATCCTTACACCATCACATTACAACCACCATAATTGACCGTAGATATGTTCTTTTTTCAGACAAGCCTTAATGTTCTTCTGGCTTAGCAGTGGTTTTTGCCTCTCCACTCTTCCATGAATGGCATATTTGGCCAGTGTATTTCTGATAGTGGAGTCATGAAAAGTGACCATTATTGATGCAAGAGGCCTGCAGTTCCTTGGTTGTTGTCCTTGGCTTTTTTGTGACTACCTGGAGTCATCGTCGCTGTGCTCTTAGAGGAATTTTGGAAGGCTGGCTTGCCAGGTGTTCTCCATTTGGAGAGAAGCGCTCTCAATGTGGTTCTTTGGAGTTCCAGAGCCTTTGAAATCGCTTTGTAACCCTTACCAGACTGATGCATTTCACATTTTTCACAACTTCATGCTGCTGAAAAAGTTCTAGTTAGGTGTTGATTTGATGGAACAGGGCTGGCAGTAATCAGGCCTGGGTGTGTCTAGTCCAGCTGAACCCCCATTATGAATGCAGTTCCATAGATTTGGGGATTTAGTAACTAAGGGGCAAATAATTTTTCATACAGGCCCAGTTGGTATTGTATAACTTTTTGATTAAAAAATAACATTATAATTTATTATCTGTATTTTGTGTTTACTCAGATTGCTTTTGATTTATATTTGATTTTGTTTGAAATTTTTAAACAATTTAGTATGAGATGCAGTATCCAAAAAGAAAATCAGGATAATTTTTCACAGCACTGTATATACATAAATAGGCTGTATAGCTTGTTTTCTATAATAATACACATAGTGGGGACAAAACAAATTTAAATAACCCTTTACATTTTTTTTTTTAAAAGACAGAGTATAGCTAGACAAAGGCTTAATACGGGAGAAAATTTAAAAAAAAAAAAAAAAAAAAACATATGACTCGTTGAAGGCTGTCCTGGGCAGATTGTCAAAGGTGCAATATATCCTGTCTTTCTGACTAATCTAGTGCCTTAAAAAAATGGACAAAGGAATGTTTGTGAAAAGCACTACACAAAATACAATAACCGCATAACAACTTTGGCGTACAATAACAATGAAAAGAACAGAGCCGTTAAACTCTGTTATTATATTAATGGCAGTACCATTTGCCAAAAGGAATGAGAAATGCAAAACAGATAATTGGCCCTCTGATGTCACTCAGAGAACATAACTGCCCTGTTAAGGCAGGCTGGTTGCCCAGTTCATGCCCTGAAAGGGTAAATATTTTCACAGTCAAAATTCATACAGTTCCTTTCCCAGAGCAAAGGAAGATATTGGGGGAATCTTGGTCAAGCTTTGGCATTTGTGAAAAGGCTCAACTTTCTGAAGTATGTAGGGAAAAAGAGAAACATGGCTAATTCGTCTGTCAAAAGTTTCAGTAGGGCTAGTGGAACTCTTGGGAATGTTACTTTCAGACCAGTTGGTTGTTGAGGAACAGGCAAGAAGGAATTTTGTCTCCCGCTTTTGAGAGTTTTCCACAAAACACGCACATCACAGTGGGCTACAACGTAACATGGAGTGGAGAAGCAGGTGTGTAAACATTATAAAGAGAGGCATTTAATTTGGCAGATAATGAGGCTTCTCAGAAGAGGTAGTGGGCTGAGGGCACTGGGGGTTGAATGACAAGGATAGTGGTGATGTTGTCGTCAAGGGCTTTGGGGAAGGCAGAATTGGCTGGGTTTATGTAGGTGCAGAGGTGGTTTCCTGTGAGTTAGTCCTGTATGAGCCTTCCTCCAGTGCCCCACTCCTCCCCTCTCGACCATCCCCAGTAGGCAAATCCGTCTGGAGCTTGTGTACAGTCACTGAGCCCCGGGCAAGGATGGAGGAGTGAGTTTCTTTTCCATCCCAAAATGATCTGCAAGGGACATCTGCGAGAAGAGAAATGGAGAAACTGTCAAATTAGATACACTACCAGGCAAAGGTACACCTCCTCATTCTTTAATATTACTACTTTCTTCAAAACTATGAAATAACACTTCTTTTTAGTGCATTGCTATTGCAAGGTTATGATTGGACCAAGTCAAAAGAGCCAACACTCAAAGCTCTATGATATTTTGGTCCTTAGATGGTTCGGCTCCCTCCTTCAATGGAAGTCTATGAGATTGTTTCACAGTTTCTTCATCCAACAGGCAAAAATAGTAAGTCCTAAGTAAATGCAGAGTCTGAAGTTTAATACCTGAGGTTATGGATTTGAACACCTACGTATGAACCATAGAAAAACAAACATTAGATTCATACATTTTATTCAGCTCCATGTGAGTGCTGAACACTGGATGGAATAGGGCAGAACCTTTGGGCTGTGTCCAGGGTCATTTACGCACACACCATAAACACACACAACAGCAATTTAAGTAATGGAGAAAGGACTTCTTAACCTTAATTATTTGTACAAAAACCCAGATGGGTTTGTGATAAGCCCAATCATGCCATGGTCTAAATCACGGAGATCAAATTTTTCCCCATTATAATGGTTGATTTGAACATTAACTGAAGATCCTGACCTGTATCTGGATGATTGTTGGTGCCAGATGGGCTGTATATCTGTAACTGCTGATCTCCTGGGATTTTGATGCATAAAAGTCTCAAGAATTTACTCTGAAAGGTGTCAAAACAAAGAAATGTCCAGTGATCGGCAGTTTTGCTGATGGAAAAGCCTTGTCTGGTTCGAAGTCTATGGTAACTCAGATAACCACTCTGTACAATTGTGGTGAAAAGAATAGCATCTTAGAATGCTATTCTGAGATGCCTGTTCAATATTAGCCAGGTGGTTTTAATGTTATAGCTGATCGTGTACGCTCTACTTTCCCAGATTAATATACATTGACAACTATAAGTAATCCATTTGTGGGTTTACCTCCACCAAAAGTATAAACACTGAGCCTCCCAGGAACTATCATAACATTGATGTTTAGATTTTGAACAGCCCGCTCAGCTCCAACAATCTCTTTCTCTCTAAACCTATAGCGTGAGTTAGGGGCGTGGCTACTTGAACTAGGTGTTCAGCCGGGAGAATATGAACAACCATGGCAACTTGTACAGAGGAAAATTAATTAACATCTACAGATGTTAAAGCCAAAATTCAAAGACTTACTAAAAGATACTGAGTCAGAGAATGGAGTAAAACAAGAGAGAACATTGGAGTCACATTTACAAGGAGGACGACACACATACACCCACCACCACCAATGACGAGATTGCTCCGGCAAATGGAAGTGCTAATAACGAGATTGCTGCACAAGTCACTAATACACTGCTGCCTCCCCACTGTTCATTGCCTAGGGCACCAAAATGGTTATAAACGGCACTGTTGTTATGCTTACTAGTCACTAAGAACTATCCTATCTCTTGTACTATATCCCCCGCACACCAGCTGTCCTTCAATCTGGCGATGTTATTGGACGACCGGATTTCTCGGTCATGCTTTCTGCCCGGTGAGTTTGTTATAGTGGCCTTGTTCATTACGACATTAAACGTTTATAACCTTTAATTTAGTATTGCCTATTTGTTCATAGATAATTAGAGAGCGCAAAAGGGCATGATGAGTATAAGGGGTGTTGCCAAATGTTGTTTGAAAACTTGCTTTATTTTTGTAATTCCATTTGGTGCCACTAGTAGCACAGAAATTATACACTTCACCTTTAAAAAATGCACTCTTGAATGTTAACTAAAAGAAAGTATGTCTTACAGGTTATCTTCTAACTCTTTGAAACTCTTTGTTGGGAGCAAGCCTCCTTGGTGGCCAAATCAGGTTTTGGAACAAAGAAAATGTAATATGGTGTATTTAAGATGCAAATAAATCAATACACTATGTGGCTCTATTTCAAGTGTATTATTGTGTTCATCCTCACCAGTGTTATAGCGTTTTGAAGCCTGCTGTTGTGGTACATGGTTTGTGAGGAAAACTGATGTGTTCTGCTGACTAATCAAACTTTCCAGTGCTGTGTCTATATGCTGGTCCCGCTCTTGATGGTCATTCTTGTGCCCGTAGAGCTGCGCCACCAATGGGTCATCCTCAGCCTGGTAGGCATATGGACAGTACTCACGTGTACGAGAGTAGATGTTGGCATTGTCATAGCAATCTGAGCAGATGATCAGAGGACCCGTTCCCCCTGAAAAGACAAACAACTGTTTTGTATGCAACTTCAACTATGATAGTTAATGCATGATGATTCAGGAATCTCCAGTTGTTTAAAAATCATTTTATAGAGATTACACAGACAATTAGCCATTTCTAATCAGTGAAATATTTTAGAGCTGAGCTTTTCCAGGCCTGTAAATCCCAGTCGGGTACTGACCATTGGGTACATTTGCCTGTCCCTCTCTGGGTTCACTGTGGTGGAAGCTGCTAATTCCAGCAAAGAAAGAGCCTGCATGACTCCCCAGCATTCCATTAGACTCTGGGTCCACCTCACTGCTCACTTCACTATAACATACTCCTGTAGAGTATATTTATTATGACACGATAGTATCTTTTTTTTTTTATATATATATATATATATACACACTTCAATGCTTATGTGCATAAAAAGCTCTCACACAAAATTTCAGCCGAATTCGTGCAAACAAATTGGTTCACTTTCATTCTAGTGTTGATAACTAGAGAGAGCATGTATCTGCAATTCATAATTTGCATTAAACACACCCAAACTATCTCCATAAGGAGCTTTCTGCACAAACCCGCTGTACATCAATTTATCACTCACTGCAAAGGTATCCTTAAGTCTTGTTTATGCATTCCCTTGAAATGTCACACATCCTAAACAGATGGTCCAGAATTGCTTGTACAACAGCGGTTGCACTAATCTCCATCACTTTTTTCCCCACATCCACTCTCACACAGACGCATCAATAATAAAAAGTGTGCCGCTCTCAAAACAAGTAATATACATCTTTTAATTAGGTCAACAGATCAAGCCTACATATAATCATCTGCATTTTTATGCAGAATCTAATGCAGATCAAGCTATAATGCCAAGCAAGACTTGGCTCAAAACATTTAAAAAAAAAATTTTTTAAAGCCTCATGAGCATTTGTTGTTGCAGTTGGTTCTGAATTGTATTGTAAATTTAGAATAACTAAGTGTGAATCATGATTTCTGTGTGAAATACTGATAATCTTTACTGAGCAATAAACTGAGGCCCAGAGTCAGAACTGAGACATATTGAAACTACATCAAATGTTGTCAGATTTACTCTCTTGACTGCACAATTTTTATTTAAATAAAATATCAGTAATGTAATGGACTCTCTCTTGCTAGAGGGTTACAGCAAGCCTGAACAGGATAATCTTACCGTCAGTGCCTTTGTGGGCGTAACCGTTACCATGAGAGGGCATGAGCTGCTGGTGGCTTCCATTCTCTGAGTTACTGTAGCCCTCTTGCGGCTCTGACAGAGTACCCTGAGATGACAAGTAACTGGGAATATCAGCTGGAAGGTTCATCTCATCTGTAACACAAACAAAGACATTTCTAAGTTGATATTTAATATATTTGATTTGTGTGCAATAACTAGTACAAAGTTCATCATTTCAAAAGTCTGTCAAACTGTTTTAATGCCTTTGTATCACCTACAAGTTGAATGAAAAATCTAACTCAACTGGACATTTCACAAATACTTCTATGAATGCTTTTAAATGTTTGTTGTCCTCTGACCTGTATTTGTTATACTGTAGTCTTCACTCTTTCGTCTCATGTGATAGATGACTATGACCCATACAAGTGAGGTGCCAACCACACAGCAGACAACCACCATCACAACAATTCCAACCATTGTCCATGCATCCTGACCATACACACTGACCACCGGGTCACAGTTGGCTGAGGGCGAGACACCGAGGTAGATATGGCCTCGCTCTGTACCGAGTGTGTTGGACATGATGCATGTGTATTTCCCTGCATCAGCCAGGCCGGCATCTACGATTATGAGGAGCTGATTGGCTGCGGCAAAGAAGTGACGTTCCGTCAGAACCAATGGTGCGTTGTCTTTGGTCCAGTTAAGGCGGGGGATGGGGCTACCTTGAGCTATGCACTGGAGGACAGCAGTTTCACCTCGGGCGACAGTACGGTCCACTAGAGGGCGCTGGAACGATGGAGTTTCTTTAAAAAAAAAAGACAGAAAAAGATGAACTATCATTAGTTATTGAAATAAACGGTGTAGGAACATGTATATGAACAATTACTGTTAAATACACCATATGTAACAGAACAACATATTTTTGACAGGCTTGAGTATTACCTGATTACCAGAAAATATTGGATTAATCAAGCTACACTTTGGAAGAATTTTCGGTTAAAATGACCAAAAGTCCCTAAATGAGCAAGCCCATAAAGACCCTGTCCATGCCTAAACTAACAAAAGTAAAGAAAGTAACTAAAGTAACAAAACAACTAAGAGTAATAGAAAAGAGAATACAACGGCACACAAATACACACTTCGGGACACACAGACATAAGGAATCTTGAAACTCGAAATGTCATTTCACGTGGTTTGTAATACCGATTTCATAGCACACTAATGTGAATATTAATTTGTTTAACGTGTGACCACCTCTCTTTTATAACTTTATTTCCAAAGGAACAATTAAGGAAACCATTTATGATTGTAATTGTTATTTTGCATATTTCTACATATTGTTTAGTTTCTACATAATTAGTTTCCATCATTATTTAATCCTTTTTTGTGTTTTTCGTTTAGTTTTATCATGTGCATAGGTCTACTATTGTATTATTTTGGTTTACCAAGGTTACCAATCTTTTCAAGGCACAATTTTCCAGGGCATTTCATGTGCCCTACAACAAGTGTAATATTTCAGCAAAACTATTTTTGTGTTTAGTTTTTTTATGGTAGTTTCTCACCTCCAAATAAGTAGTGCACTGCATGGCCCATTAATCCCCTTAAGATGGGATTTAATTAAATAGATACATAGTCTGTGTGTGCTGCGCATTTCAGAGTGCTCTGCTCTGTCATCTGACACACACAAGAGCGCGCGTGAAGATCATGAGGTTGTTTTCAGTTTATGAGCAGCCGGCTTCACAGATTCCCTTTGAAATGTGCATCACTTGCAGTTTATATATTTATTGAATTCAATCACAGACTTTGGCAGTATAATTATCACACTAGGACATTTTGCTATTTGTATTTGATTAATTGTGTATTCAAACATTCTCCGATTGTTGAATTATTGAAAATTAACCAACTACCAACTCAGGGAGTGAATTCATTTTCCAAAAATAAGTGTTCTGACCGTCATCGTTGTCTTAAGTTTATGACTCAAATGTTTGTGGTTAACATAACAGCAATGTTTTGAAAACAAAAAAAACATTCTGTACAAAAAGCTTTAACTATTTTGTCAGAGCAAAGCAGGGATGACAGCAGATTTGTTCATGACCGCTGACATAATGCACAGTGCCAAAACTATACCAATTTGTGTATCTGACTGCCTAATTCTTCATGACTGGAAAACTGCATTGCAAAATTCCAGGTTTTCCAGGATACGCATGGACCCCCATTTACTTGCACTGTCCACTAATGCAATAGATTGTAAAATAAAAATTATTAAATGTTTTACATTGAACTCAGGAGCTCGTGTTTTTAGCGCAGTTTACATGCATTGTGAAGTACTGCAGGTTCAAGCCTTCTTGCAATTCTAAACATCAGTAACCACTTGTAACAGTTAAAGACGGGCAAGGAGGAGGCGGGAACCGGCTGAAAAGTCAATTGTTGAGTTTAATTAGAAACTCAACATTAAACAAACATAAACCGCCGCCTCTGACTCCCCTTTATCTCGTTCTCCCGCTGATCAGATGAGTCAACACCGGGCGTCCATTGTCGCGGCCCAGCCACGCCCCCCTCCTTGTCAAACCACTATTACGTTTTTATACAAATCTACAAATGCGGCAGAGTAAAAGAGAGTTTGACAGCGGTTCACAAGATGTGAAACTCCTAACTGTCAAACAAACATTGCACTTCCCATTTCAAAATAAAAGCTCCAGGAGAAGGTGAAATAAACACGACTGCACTTGCAGTGTCCAAATAAAAACCCCATGTTTAGGGTTTATATTAATTATGAATAGATTTTTATTTAATACCTTTGAAATTCTACTAGGCTACAATGGCTATTTAGATGAAATGATGGTTCCTCTGATTGAACAAACACACCCTTTTATGCTATTTCAGGGCAAAAACATAATTATCGAGATAAATTCGTAATATTGTCATTTTGCTGAAAAATATAGAGATTATATGCCATATCACCCAGCTCTAGTTATTACTCTAGCTCTGCAGGTGAATATCTCCGAGTGATCACAGGCAAAGTCCAGGTCACCTCAAGCCATAAATTTCATCTGCACAGAACAGCAGTGCCTAAAGACAACTAGCATAAAATCTTCCTCTGCAAATTGCTAGCAATTTTAAGATTTCAACCCCATAGAAAGATAGAAAGCCCAAAGGTACATAGTGAAGATTTTAGTTATCAAATCATAGTTATATACTCTTATGAGATTAGTTGTGATGTTTGATAAAAGACCCAGAGGGCCTGATCTTACCCAACACAGTAAGAGTGGCATTGATCGAGAGGCTGCCCGCCTCGTTTTTGGCCGTACAGCTGTATACCCCCATATCTTCGGCCTTCACATTGGCGATGAAAAAAGTGTCATCATCAGGCATGACATGCATCCTTCTTTCGCGAGCGGCGGGAAAATTGATACCGCCATCTTTCTGCCAGGCGATCTGGGGTGTCGGGTGTCCCTCTGCAGCACATTCCAATCTTGCAACTGTGCCCGTGCGGATTGTCAGGTCCATGGGCGTCTTCAAGAAGGCGGGGAGCTCTAGGGAAGCCATAAGTGAATTCTTCGTTATTATTTTCACATCATTTTGAAAATTATGTATTGTCAATTATCCTTTATCCAAGGTTAAAAGAAGTTTACCCAAAAATGTCTTCCCTCTGCAGAACACAAACAAATAAATTCTGAAATATAAATGATGTGTGTGCCTGTCCATACAAATCAATGGGGTCCAACACTTTTAAGCTCCAAAAAGGACATAAAAAAGGCAACATGAACGTAATCCATACAACTTGAGTGGTTTAATCCATGTCTTCTGAAATCATATGACTGTAAGGCGGGGTGCCAAGGTGTTTGCATTCAAGGGACAGAACTTCCCAAGGAGGCAACAGCAAATATTTAATCTCTGAGAAAATTGTCATAGAAAATCTCACAAAGAAACCATCTCACACCCAACTGAGCAAGAATTGCCTCATTGTTTCCTTCTCACATTTGTCCTCTCCCCTCCAACTCCCTCCTGTCCCTCTCAGCTCATAATCACCTTAAAACATACAAAAAATCTTGCAGGTAGCAAATGTCTAAATATATGTCTGGCTATTCACGTTTCATATCATTGAAAAGGTCTCATTACTGTAAACTGTAAAATACATCATAACATAGTTTTGAGAATTTAGATTTTCTGACCAATTTCAGTGGGTATGCCTACCTTCTGTATGCAGATAAGGTGTGACCCCAGGACTTCCAAAACTATTAATCCCCAAATGCATATTGTTATTCCATTTGGTTGTGGTCTGGGTATATAAGAACATTTAGCACATTGTTTATTGGAATTTTCTGTAGCCTGATATCCCCGTAGTTACAAACTAAGTACTCTGCTGAAGTCAGGTATGCATCTGTTACTCTTAAGATTCATCTTTGAGCATTAGATGTTTTGTATAGATTACTTCTGAATTGATTAATTATGTTATTGGCTTGATACATATTTACCTGATTGATGAATAGTTAAACTTGATTCTATTCTGAGTTATTCTTGCCTTTAGTAGATTATGTTAAGTCCTTGTTGACACAAATATGTGATCAATGTTAGTACAAACTAACAGCTCAGAGTTGATGGAGCATCAGGCATGAATTCTGATTCCTTAGTTAATGCTGAATAGTTATCCAGAATTCTAAGTGTACCTAGACTGTAGGGACTAAATATAATCACTATTTAGAACAAAATGTTGGTCGACTCACCTAAATAATGTTGGTCATTAACTCTGATTAATGTTAACATTATTCCGGCCAAGGGTACATAGGAAACAATTGAGACTAATTAAAAGTACAGTTTAGATACGGTAGAGTTGGTCTACCTATCCAGATAGTATTAGTCACGCCTTCGGACTGAGAGTAGTGATCTAGGGGGACCAAACAAAACTATTATTCAGATAAAAGCATGCAGGGAGCAACTTGTCTGAATAGTATTAGTCAATTACCTCTGGATAATGACCCTATACTGGCCAGTTCGTGGAATGATTACGTATATGCTCGGCCGGTGCTTTGACTCTACTAAAAGGAATCAAAATGAACGAGTGCAAAAGTATAGAACATACTAGAATAATCAAGTATCCAAATCTAGATAAGATCTCAATTGATGATCAATAATGACTGAAATCTCAATCTAAATTTGAGGTCTAATATAATTGGAGTCAGATTAAATTATTAATGGAGTCAGATTCAGTCTTAACCAACTCAAATAATTATGGCGCTACAGCCACACGTGGATGAAAAATACGAATGTGCAGATACCTTCACAACTTGAATTCTGCAATTGGCCAACATGGTGGAATTGTTACAATATGATGGGTTTTGTGTGAGAAACAAATATATAACTTTTTCGCCATTAATGTTGGTATCTGCAGTCTCCTTGGCATGTTCATGAGAGAAGCTCTTTTAAACGCCCTTGTGCTTCTTGCATGCACAGAGCTATCTCACCCAAAACCGATCGAAGTCATGAATTAAACCACTCAAGTCAAATAGATTACCTGTAAGCTGCCTTTGTGCCCTTTGTTCTTAAAAGTTTTGGACCCCATTGACATACAATTTATAGACAAACACACATCATGTATACTTCAAAATATCTTGGTTTGTGTTCCACAAAGAAAGTCATTTGAGTTTGAGATGGCGTTAAAGTGAGTAAACGATTAGAGAATTATAATTTTGTGATTAACTCTTCCTTCAACTTCAGTTAGACAGGTTTCCAGAACTATTTCAATGAAAATCGAAATTATAATAATGCCATTGCCTACTTATTGCCTTATAGACACTTGGGCTAGTAAATGTTTACATGTACAAAAGAAATACAAATAATTGTATGTGTCCATGTTGTGATGAAATTACCGCAATTACGAGAGGACAACTTCTGAGTGGTTTACATATTTAGACAAAGTATTTGTTTCTATGGCACAATTGTCCACATTGTTAGTATTGACAGCAAAATACTTAATCACTACATTAATTAACCTCTAAATTCCCTTAGAAAATATTGAAAAACAAAGAAAGTGGCTATGATAAAATGTCACATCAAACAAAAACGTAAAGAGGTTGCAATCTAACTACCTTAAGACAATTGATAAAGCTGCTGACATGTTGGTTGTTTTTACATGACATCACAACAGTAAAGTAGAAGTCAGAGTTTTCATAAAATTCAGAGTTCCAAAAACTCAATTTTGACATGAACACAGGATAATTTCTTGATTGTACAACTAGCACAAAACATGCAGGCCACTGGCTAATCAATCTTTTAAAGAGCACTATTCTATTTACAGAATCGTGAAACCTCATTTCTTTTTTGAATCATGTTTGATATTCTTTCATTATATTATTAGCGCATAAAAGCGTCCTTACATCTGTATTATAAACAGAATAATTACATCACCGAGGTCTGCATCCCAGAGGGTTGTTAAGTCTTTGTACAACAGAAATTGAAAATTACATTTAAGAGCTCTGAAAACAGCTTTGGGGAAATGAAGGTAAATAAATGCCGAAAAAGAACAAGAGCCAAAATGCTTATCACAGCAATGGAAAGATTATAGTGCTTCAGCAATAGACCAATACAAAAGCCCTACATACTCTTACTAATTCATCCTAATGCAGCATAATCAACACTTCAAACAGACAATCAGACACCAACAGACTTGTTAACTCGGTGACAGCAGTTTTACATTTTCCGAAGAAAATGTGAGCAGTGCTTGCTTTTACAACTCTATTTGCAATGCCTGTACAGCAGAAAAACAGCATATTTAATTCTAAGAGTCAGAAAGTAAACTTTGTCATGTGAAACTAAATGATGTCAGTTTGTGATACAAGAAACTTTAACAAACACAAGTAGAATTCAGGGGGAGGAAATGCTATGAAAGTGCAAAATATAGAAAAATAAGTATTAAGAATAAGAAAATCCTAACAGCCCTTTACTTTGAGAGAACACCTAATTTCTACAAATTAAAAACTCCATTGAAGGCGACTAACCATTGACTGTGAGCTTGGCCAGAGTGGAGTAGTTGGAGCCAAAATGGTTGGAGACCACACATTGGTACTGTCCTTCATCTGTAAAGTTGACGTTGAGCAGGTGAAGTACGGTGGTGTAGAGAAGGTGGTCGTCCTGGTACCTAGCATAGTTCTGCACCGGAGCTTCATACAGCACCTCTCCATCTTTCCTCCAGGCGGTGTTCATGGGCGAGTCACTGCTGCTGAACGCAGAACAATTTAGAGTGACGTTGGTGCCACGTAAGGACACTGCGGTCTTGGGGTGAGCACTGATCTGAGGTTTAGGGAAGTCATCTGTAACGGCAGTACAAGAGAGACATCACAAAAAGCAAAATGCCACTTTTTAACAGTTAATTTTATTTATGTAATGTTTAATATTCACTAAACCTAAAATTGATTAAACCTTACTTTTCATTATACATACGTTTAAAATTTGGTGTAAAACCATGATGTTTATGTAAATGTTTTGTCAAATACCATTTCAAACTCAGTAGTCAGATTTCCATCCAAGTTGCAAATCTATGCGAAAAATCTGAACAAATCGCAAAGAACAAATCAAAGTAGTGGTTTGCGGGGGCCTGCGTAACTCCGCGAGTATCGCCACTCAGAAGCGGAGGCAACTGAGACTTGTCCTCCACCACCCACATTACGGTGAGTAATTGCTCCACCACGAGGACCTACTAAGTAGTGGCAATTGGGCATTCCAAATTGGGATAAAAAATTATAATTAAAAAAAAAACAGGTCCGCTGGTTAGTTTGGCTATGAGCAAACTGTTCAGTCACAAGACTTGAGGCAAAGTCACATGACATTTTTGATGCAAATCTAGGTATTTATTCTACAGTATAATTTTGTTTCCTTTGTTTTCTTACCGAATAACAAATCTATCTACCTCAAGTAACGAACATTACATTTTTTTTGCATCTTGGTGTTTTTATCCACCATTTTTAAGGCAATATCCTAAAGACTGCATAGAATCCATGGATGGAAACCCAACTAATGTGGAGAAAGGAAGATTTTCAAAGAAATTTCATTATCTATCAAATGGGACTCACTTTATATTAAGTGTCTTTAACTACTCTGTACTTAAGAATTTGATACAATGTACTTATGCACATCCAAGGTGTTACATTTGACTTACATTTAAAGTACCTGCATTTTATTACACCTTTAATGACACTGTTAACCTTAAACATAAACCTACCTCAACCCTCACCCTAAACCCAACCCTACTTCTAACCTACCCGTACCTCAACCTCAGTAGAAGCAAATATAAATCTGGTGAGAATATTGCAGAACATCATGTAGTTACATAAAGAATACATTGTATGGGGTGTATTTTAATGTTAGTACATAGTAGTTAAAGACACCTCTGTGAAGAGAAGGAGGGCAGGGCCGGGCCGTGATTATGCATTCCCGGCCCCCAATCGGGCTAATCAGAGGAGAGGGATAAGTGCAGCGGGAGGCGGCAGTTCGACAGAGCCACGTGCATCTGCCGTGTGTGCTTTTGTGTCGTGTGTCTTTTTGTTTCATTAAATATTATTTTGACCATTCAGCTGGTTCCCGCCTCCTCCTTTCCCATTTTAACCTTGTTACAACCTCTTATAAAGTGGAACAACAAATGTTTATGAAATGTCTAGAGAGGGTCACAAACTTGAAATTTTTCTAGAATAATTCACCAAAATGTCTCAAAGCCGAAATGAGATATTTAAGAAAGAAAGAGACACCATTGTAATCAGCTTAAAACAATAATACATGTGTTATGGGCTTCTAGCTTTCTTTTTATATAATGTCAAAAACTTTTTATTACAATTACGTCCAACACAGATCTACTGGTCATGTTGTCATACAGTATATCTGACTAGATCCACTGGATTTAGATGTTCGAGACATAATTTCCAAGGACAGTTCTTTATAGTACTGTACAAAAATGTGTGGATGTGTGTGCAAGAGAGAGTTTCAACAGTCAGGTCACTCACTGCAGACAAACTCCTCTGGTTTAACCGTGAACACACTAGATCCTGCTAGGGAGGTGGGATGCGCACATACAGCAGTACAGGATTGCTGGAAGCGGCTGTCAATCAGCCACTGGCCAAACCACTGCAGTTGACAGTCACACAGGAGACTGGTGGTGTTCAGATCACTATAAAAAGGCAAATATCCATGCATTATTGAAAATACAGATACAATATTTTATACTAACATGCAAACATTATATACTTTCAATTATAGATTCCTGTATTTTGCCAGTATGGTCTGTTACAATAGACTGATGTAAAATTTACACTTATATTAATTTAATACTTACAGTATTTTAAGTTTCAAATGGGAGAATGCATCCGGATGAATAGACATGATACCATTGGTACTCAAGTCCCTGCAAAGGATGCAGCACAAATTCAAATATATTATTTCAAATCTTTTGTGTTTAAAATGAACACTGGTTATAACATTGTTGTTTTTTTGTTTGTTTGTTTTATCCCTTTGTCTCCCAATTTGTAATGCCCAATTCCCACTACTTAGTAGGTCCTCGTGGAGGCACGGTTGCTCACCTCAATCCGGGTGGCGGAGGACAAGTCTCAGTTGCCTCCACTTCTGAGATCGCAAATCTGCGCATCTTATCACATGGCTCATTGTGCACAACACCGCAGAGAGGCACGGGAGGGTCATGCTACTGTCCGCGATCCACGCACAACTTATCACAAGCCCCATTGAGAGCGAGAACCACTAATCGCGACCACGAGGTTAGCAACCTAGCAACCGGGCCAATTTGGTTGCTTATGAGATGTGGCTGGAGTTACTCAGCAATAACATTGTGGAACAAAACCAAAAACAATAACAGCTGTAAAATCCAGAGTAATACTACATACGCAAATCAGAATAATGTTAAGTATTAAATACATATTTCTGTGGGATCTAATCTTGAATAATATTCATACAACGGTGTAAGTAGGGATGCACAGTATATCAGTGACCATTTCTGTATTAGGCCAATTAAAAGCCGGTAAAGAACAATATGCATTGTGAATGGTTCTATATAAATAAATTGCAAACTGCTTTCTGACATCAGCAATTAAGCCAATACTGAAAGCAGATTTCATTTTCCCCCCAATTTATATACGTTTCCAATACCAGGTAAGGGTATCAAAAGTATATGTTATACTCCTTTTCTACTGTATTCATTTTATAACATTTTGCTGCCTGATTTTTCTTGAAGAAAGAAAAATTGCAGTGTGGAGCTTTAGTGAATGCAGTATATAATAGTAATGCAAAGTTTTCTAGACAAAATAGAATAGATAAATAATGTGTCATCACATTGGTTATCAGGTTTTGGTATTGGGCACAAACAATATGACTGCATTCATAATCTTCTTGAAATACTCTGAAGGGCTAAAAGAGACTTACAAATGCTCCAGCTCCACCAGACCCTCAAACGCTCTCTTAGTGATGGTCCTGATCTTATTATTCTGTAAAAACCTAAAAAATAATAAAAAAAAGCACACAAATGCACATGTCAAGCCACACTTCATATCAGAGTTGCATCAAATGACATGTATCCACCAATAAACTTACAGAGAGTTGAGCCGCTTCAAACCCACAAACATGCCAACTGAGTCCTCGATGGCGAGGGATATCTCATTATTACGAATATCTCTGGAACGAACAAACATCAAAAAGAAACATCAAACAGAGAACCATCAGAATATTAAACTCCCAACTGCAGCAGAGAACAATGCTTTTAAACGATTAATCTACAATAAAGAGTTGCTTTCTTTTTAAGAGTGTAGTTCTACATAAAGAAATGGACTGGAGATTCTAGGGCTCTATTTTGTAACAAGGAGGTTTTGTGTGGACTTGCTGGCATGTGTGAGTTTTGTGAGATTGTCTACGTGCACTGTTGGTTTCAGAAGGCTGACATCTGTAAACAATTGTGCCAAAGGGACGCGTTGGAGGTTAAGTAAGGTGGGCACATTTGAAAGTGCTCTTTTTCTCTATGGAGTGAGCTGGCGTTAACAAAAGGGATAAACTGTATTTATTGACAATTATTTACTAAATATAATTTGTCAAGCTAGAGCAATATACTACTTCTATTAAGAGTCATGTCATTAATATTGGTTACATATTTACTTACAGTACACACACACACACATTTATATATATATATATATATATATATATATATATATATATATATATATATATATATATATATATATATATATATATATATATATAGAGATATATATTTTATCACCATTACATACTGTATATAATCATAGGAAAGCAGTTTGTCAAAATGTATTTTTGTATTGTGGCTGTAAGTTTGTCATTTGTTTTAAAAGACTGATACAGTAAAGAAGAAATGGAAGCCTGTTTAAATAAGGCATTATCAAGATTTCATTAAAGGGATAGTTCACCCAAAAATGAAAATGATCTCATTATTTACTCACCCTCATGAAATCACAAATGTGTATCTATTTTGGGTGAATGTACCGTTTAAAGGTACGAGCATATTTTTGTGGTAATCAATATTATGGCACAAATGCTGTCAATTGAGATTTAAAGAGTGTAATATATGATATAAAACTAGGAATCAATGAACTGTGCTGTTTAAATTTTTCATTTAATACTACTCCACGAAGAAGTATCATTATGAATTTAAAATGTGGTAAGATTACTAGGTGTATTACAAGCCTTTATGAATACCTTTTTGATGCAATATATAGAAGGTAGTACGCTTAATACAAATGTTGCAGAAGACATATGAATAAAATGAGAGAATGAGGGGGAATGTGTTATCTCACAGTGTGCGGATGTTAGCCAGGCTGCTGAACACTCCTTCTCCCAGGTGTGTGATTTGATTGTCACCCAAGTTCAGACTCTGCATGAGGCTAAGACCAGTGAACACCCAATCTTCCAGCCGGCTCAAGTGATTGAAGGACAAATCCCTGGAAACAAAACAAACAGACACATTTCTAGTGGAAATACACAAAGAAAGACAAATGAAAGAAACGAGAGACTGACAAAAGATGCATTTAAAGAGCTGACATTTAAAATGTCAAGAAAGCTGACAAGAAATAAACTATAATAGTGCATGAGGAGTTTTGGGACAACATGAGGGTGAAAAATAAGATGACAACAGTTTAATGTTGGGGTGAACTATCCCTTTAAAAGTTAAGGTCACTCACAGTTCATCCAAGCGATGGCAAAATTCCCAGGCGTCGGCTCGGATGAGTCCGATATTGTTCTGATTGACTCGCAGAATGCGAAGCATGTGTAGTCCATACAGCCAGCCTTTATTCAGTTCTGTAAGATTATTGTACTCCAACTCTCTGGAAGGGGACACATTATCAGAACACAAAAGAGCCATCAACCAATGAGTCTGAATCATGCAGAAGGCTTTAACGTAACACAGGCTTAAACATAAAGATGATTTGAAAAATATCATCAGAGAATAAATTGCATTGTTTTTTAAAAGGTTAGTTCACCGAAGAATGAAAATTCTCTCATCATTTACTCACCTTCATGCCACCCCAGATGTATATGACTTTCTTTCTTCAGCAGAACACATTCAAAGAAAAATAAATTATCTTAGCTCAGTAGGTTCTTAAAATGAAAGTGGATGGTGATCAGAACTTTTAAGCTCCAAAACTTCTAGACCGTCAGCATAAGCATCATCCATATGACTCCAGCAGTTAAATTAATCTCTTCTAAAGCGATACAATCTATTTTGGTGCCAAAAATATCTACATTTAAGTACTTTTTAACTATAAAGCAACATTTCCCATCAGCAGCAGTATGCGCATTACGTAATCGCGTTGCGACACACCCGGAAGTGCAGCGCTGTTTAAACTGAATAGGAGGAACGATGTACAGAAGCTTTGTTGGTTTTGGTTTAACTCTGTATTTGTTTCTCTTTGTTTACTCACAATGGTGCATTTGTCTGCTTATCCTGGATGTCTCAACTGAGACAAGAACGTGAGATTTGGTCCGTAACATGCAAATGCGTCACACGAGAGATCGCGTGAACTCAGCGTGAATGGGTATACTGCTGCTGACTGGAAGTGATGCTTTATAGTTAAAAAGTACTTAAATATGGATCTTTTTCACTTTTAGAAGACATTAATTTAACCGCTGGTGTCATATGGATGACGTTTATGCTGACTGTCTGTGATTTTTGAAGCTTCAAAAGGTCTGGTCACCATTCACTTTCATTTTAAGGACCTGCCGATATATTTTTCTTCAAATGTGCTCTGCTGAAGACAGAAAGGCATATACACCTGGGATGGCATGACGGTGAGTAAATGGAGAGAGAATTTTCATTTTGGGGTAAACTATCCCTTTAAGTGATCTAATCGATTCAAATGTGAAATCCCACAGAGCAGTTCACGATGTATAGAAACCCTGAAATCCTCACAGCTCCTCCATGTTGTCCAGACCAAAGAGAGCTCCATCCATCAGCTTTGTGATGCCATTCCGCTGCATCTTCAATGATTTAAGAGCCTTCAGTTCTTTAAATATGAGACTTTCCACCACACGGATCCGGTTTCGCCTCAACTCTCTGGAAAAGATTTCAAGGGGGGGCACATTATAATATGATAATGGAAAGCATGGTACTAACAATCGCAGAGAGACAAGACATCGACTTGATATTATCAGTGCGTTTAGCAAGCAGTAATCCTGTCAGATACAATCTAATTGAGTGATGCAATAAAATCCTATTTTTTTGTCATGAATACGCACAAGACTTGGAGCTGAGAGAGTGTGAACACTTTATCTGGCAGCAGAGACAGTCGGTTTTGGTTGATCTTCAACACCAGTAGGGAGCTTATGTTTCCAAAACAGCCAGGCTCCAAAGAACTTATCTTGTTTTTGCTAAGGTTGCTATAGTGATGAGAGAGGAAATAGAAAGACAATTAAGAACCTCACAACTATTCAAAAGAGAGGATTCACAATCTTTTGAATAATGTCACAGCAACTGATTGCTTAAAGGTTCAATGTCTTATGAAAGTATTTCTATTTACTCTAGTTTAGCCTAGAAGTTCAATGGAGTGTTTCAATGGATGGATTCATGTAACATTTTAAAACATAAGAGATTTTGTTTTACAGCCTGGGGACAAATAAAAAAACGTACAGGTATTTCAGCTGCATGGGTGGGAATGATCCAGCTTTGAGCTCAGATATAGAGTTCGAGCTCAAATCCAGACTTTCCAGCGATGAATACGGCAACAGCTGTTCCGAAGCGATTTCAGAGATTCGGTTATGAACACTGTAAACAACAGATGGTACATGAGTTACAGACATATCAAACTTATTTCATATCTTTGTTAACGATCATTCAATTTCAAAGACATTTTAAAATAGTAACCAATCAGATAAACTATGTAATGTTAAGCCCAATGTATACTTTGTTTTGACGTGAACGCGGAGCATCTGCATACAGCCGAACACTTGCCTTTTAATGTATACTTCATTTGACTGTGCGCATTCACAGGCGGTTGGCGCATGCGTGCCAAGACTGCTATGACATACTGCTATGACATCTTCAGGAGTTTAGACCCATAAACATGTATTTACATTCCTTTAGACCCGTGTTCTACACATGCACATCCACTGTTGTTATTTCAAGATTAGTCTCCTGTTGTGAAAGCAACAGCTCAACTGTGAGTGGTGCCTTCTTGTGGACCCACTATTTAATTCAAACAATTCCAGAAGTACATGCATTCTGTAAGAAAAATCAATTATATGACCTCTCTGTTTATGATTAAATTTGCATCACGCTGTCCTGTGTGACCGAAGTATACTTTGGGCTTTAAACTTCAGCTTTATGAATGAAAGCTAATCTTTATTACATAGCACCTCCACCAATTTCACAAGCCATAAACAGCAGTAAAACCATAGTAATGACTAGGGATGCACAGATACCACTTTTTCTCTTCCGATCCGATATGGGAACTCTCAATATCAGCCGATACTGATCCCGATACCACTGTTGTTTTTTTGCATAATCGGTTTAGAATATCTTTACATTATTGTGTGGAAATAATTGGGTGTACTCTTTAATATGTACAGAAACACAAACCTCTAACTACATATTTTTTCAATATAAATGTATAGCTTATTAAGAAAAACATTCTTGTTAACTAGTATACTGGATAATGTAGCAGCAAAATTAGAAAAGAAAAGAATAGAAAAGAAGCCAATTTTAATTTTTTTGCAATTTTTTTTCAACTTGTATCTGGACTTTAAAGGATTCAGATCTCTTTTTTGTTCAATGTAGTTGTAAGATATCAGCTCACTTTTCATTCCCACTGTTATTTTTGGAACCCATTTAACTTTAAAATTTGTAAACAATTGATGATAATAATAATATATTATAATAGTTTTATATAGTAAAATATCTCAATCATGCTCCTTTTGTCTCTCTCTCTCTTTCTTCCTCACTGCTGTCACAGCACTCACTCTCCCCTAAAGGCACCTGCACATCATTAGTGGCTAATCAAGGACTTCATATATATGAAGCTTTCACACACACGTTTTGTCTGTTCTTATCAATAGTATCTCTGAGACTCCAGAACTTTCTACTATGTCAAATATACCAGTGTTTTCATTATTGCCTGCAAGTATCATAAGACTGTTGTGAGTTATCTGTTCCTTGTGTCTATAACCTGTCTGGATATTACTCGCCTGCCGTTTGTCACTATGCTCAATTGGATTTACTCACAATGTTTAAATCACACATCTGTTCAATAAACCCTGCTACTGAGTTCTTATCTCTGCCTCCATGACACCTTTAACTTTTAAACCCTCCTGCTTTTATTTTGACATTCTGAACTCTCCAGGAAGTCCTGTATGTGTCTGTTTGTAGGAAAGTTCACAGTAGTTTAATTCTCTTCTTATTCAAATTCTGGTATAAATGCATCTCCGTTGCCATTCTAAATGCATATTATAAGTGAACCGAACTATTGAGCATCTACATCTGAGATGTTATTCATGAGTAGCACTCAAATATTGCGCACCACGTGAAGGCTAAAAATAGACGCTTGTGTGTGTGTGTAAACAGAGCAGCACCACTCAATAACGCGCTGGAGCTGCGCGTGCATTTTATACATTTACTTAATCCTTTTGTGATTCAGAGCTAACGCACATTTTCAAGTGGCTTTGAAAAATATGCATGAGTCATATGAACTACTTTAATTGTGTTTTAATGGTTCTTTTATGTCATTATTTTGAGCTTGACAGTAACGAACATGACTAACACACCATCAGATTTATACCCGATCCGTTTAAAAACGTCAGTATTGGAGCCGATACCAATCCAGATATCGGAATTGTGCATCCCTAATAATGACAAACAAGGAGAGTAACTTACAGTGACAACACTGTGATGTTGGATGAGGCATCTCCAAGGAAAGGCAGCACTGCAAGTTCATTTTGATTCATGGACCTAAATTAAAACGGAGAATGATTAAAACCTGAAATAAAGAGTCTAAAATAAAGATCAACCAATATCAGTTAATAAATGTTTCAGAGAACAATATGAGAGAGTTTTTACTGGTTATTGTTGCTGATAGTTTCCTTTTTTGGAACTATCGGTTATCTGTAAAATTCTATGCTGATAGTTGTAGCCGCTGCAGGATTCTAGAGTATAACACCAGCAGAGGTGAACTAAAAACAATCAATGACACCTTGTGGGGATTTGAAGCACTTAAATATTTTATCATTTTAATATATATGATTCTGTTTACTTTTCATAAGTGTTCTAAATTGAAGCAAGGGCATTAAAAAAATTAATAAAAGATTGAAAGAAAGAAAAAAGGAAACATGAGCAGATACATCGTGTCTCCAACTTCAAGGTGAATAATAATAAACCTTGTTCCTTATTAAACATCAACTAGTGAATATACAGGCCATAAAATAAATAGCTTAATTTATTAAATTCTTAAATATAGAGCCAAATATAGAGCATTGTAATGGAGCCAAGTGTCTGTCATTTCAAAATAAGAGTGCATGGTGTGTTTCTGGCTTGTTTATCTGGATTTTGATTAAACAATAAACTGCATCTGGGATTTTATTCATGTTGCACTCTTGTAACTTCTGTGTCTGTGCCTGTCATAGTAAGGAAAGACTAAGAAATGTTTTAACATTATATAAATCGATTTTAAAAACTATTGGCCAATTAATCAGTTATCAGCCTTTTTCACCACTAAAATTATCTGTATTGGGAAAATCCACTATCGGTCTGACCTCTAATTATGAACCTAACTACTGCAAAACAAACAAAAAAAAGGCAGTAGCAAAAGACTCAGCCAACAATGTCTTGTTCCATGGTATACTTTGAAGTGCCTTACCACATCATGGTATATCATATGCATAAAAATATAATATATCATATTCACGCTATGCGACTAAACTATGTCTGTAATTAGCCACTGGCTGGTAAATATTCAGATTTGACTCGCCAGAAATTGAGTCGTGTTGTGGCAAATAAGAACTTCCGCACCACAATTCTTACCGAATCAGAATACAGAAGCTGGATTCATACTCGTCTTTTACTCATGAGTGCGTGCCCTGAAGGAAATGTACCTAATTTGGCTGCAGTGGGTTTGGAGATGTTGTGAATCTCGCTGTCACCATCACTTTTGTTGAGCCATGCAATGGCATTAACATTGACATTGCATTTAACAACATCAACTCAGATTTTGCATAAAGAGATCATGAAATGGAAAATCTAATTTTCCTTGATATTTAGACATATAAGAGGTAGTATTATAAAAACATACTGTACATTTCAGAACTCGAAACTACCTCCCCAATCTAAACAGAACATTTATAGTTCCCAAATTTCTGAAACATCTCGTTTTGAAAACTGTGTGTTTGTGACGTCACAAGACATTGCTCAGTTTTCATGGCCCACAACATGCATCCTCACTCACTTAACCCCACCCACTGGCATTCAGTTCGCATCATAAACAGAGGGAGAGAGACAGGCTTAGTGTGACCAACTATTCTTCAACACCAAAGGGGACTCATCTGGTCAATTTTGAAGTTTTGTTTTTTTGCATATAACATGCATTAGACAGACATCTTTGACTGCTGACATGTTTTACGCACAGCTTTTAAAAGACGAGGTGTCAAGTTATGAGATGCCATTCAGTTACATTCAACTGCTCTGCATCTTGCTGTTTTTTCGCCCATTTGCGCTATTTTTTAATGTGGGGCAAGTAAAATTCTCTTTAACTTGCCCGTTCAAAATTCCACTTGTCCTGGACAAGCGTTAATGTCGAGCCCTGCACTAGCGGGACGTCTTTGACGATTTGGACAAAGTCCGTTAGTAAACCAGTGTTCCCCTAGGATTTTTTTTTCAGCAGCGGTGCTGCGGTGTTATGAACCTCAAATGTCGGACCTGTATTTACGCACTCCTTTAATACTGTTTAAAAAGCATCCCAGGGTGATACCTCAAGAAGCTGCAAATTCTAGGCAAAGGGTGACTACTTTGAAGAAGCTAAAATATAACACAGTTTTTATTTATTTTGGATATTGTTTAGTCACAACATAATTCCCATAGTTCCATTAATGTTATTCCATAGTTTTTATGACTTTAAAAAATTATAATAAAGAATGAGTGCATTTCAAAACTTGACCGGTATTGTATGCAAAAGGTTTTAAAATACTAAAAATGTCAAGAACAAGTAGAGAAGCGTTAGATTCTCGCTTTTATAAGTGCAGCACTTTGATCAGCAATACATTTCACAAGTGAATTTGTCAATCAGTTTGAGATTTATTATGAGGGCTTGTTTAAGGACACGTCAATGTACACATGCTTGTGTAGCATCTCTGGTGCACTGTGTCATAAACATAAAATTTTTAGATCACTGTGTCAAGTTAAATATAGTTTAATACTTAGAACACAGATTGAGATTTCTTAGTTCGGATTTGTGCTCCATCAAGTGTTTTGAAGGCATGTTTGTGTTGTTCTGCCAACTAAAGTGTTTTCTTCACTGTATAAACTGTGCATTACAACACAGCTGAAGTTTCACTTACTGCCCTCTGGAGTAAACAGGTGGTACTACAAGCTTGCGTTTCCACATCTTGCACATCTTCCTTATTATGGTCCGGGTAATTGCGATCACAGTGCGATTAATTGCGGTAATTTACAATTAATCTAATTAACGTGTTAAATCGACAGCCCTTATATATATATATAGAGAGAGAGAGAGAGATCGATCCCTAGTTATTTGTTACTTTTCATTTCCATTAATTTCATGTTTACAGAATAGGCATAGTACTCTTATTCCGGTCTATAATTCGCACCATTTCACCCCACTTCATACTTGAATATAGCTTCAATGAAAATAACCCAAACTACACTACGAGGGGGAAAAATAGGTTATTTCAGGTAAGTGAAAGTGGGTGAACTTCCCACAAAAAGTTGCATTGTTACTTACTACAGTTGAGCTATTGTTGCCATAATTCAAAAATGTATGTGACATCAAACCTTTTGTGATTTAGATTTTTAAATAACAGTTTTAGCTAACAAATTGATACAGTAGTATTGTAGCAAGTTATTTTGGAGGACGGCATGGTTGTCATGCTGGTTTTTGTGCAAAGGATCTTAGGTTATGGGATGTATGCATTCCATGACAGAATATATGGTACTATATTACATACTAAATAATCTACTAAAAACTACATCTGATCATAAATTGCACCTTAACTACTGTATGCATTCTACATGTGCAAGTGCAAACCTTAACATGTGCTTGAGGCTGCTCATCAGGGCATGTAAACATTTACTTAGGAGACTCTTTTACTTACACATGGGTGATCCATGCTGGCGCTTCCAGGGATACAGTAGACAGTCTTTTCTTATTACAATCCAGCCTTTGAACTGCACCTGGACCACTGGAACAAATACAAAGAGAAGGGCAAGTGTCCTGGCCCACAACACTCACTATGAACAGGATCAGGACCTGGAGGATGGGCCATCCCTCCGCCATTTTGAGTGTCTAGATCGCAAATTATCACTCAAATTATGGCATTAATTAAACAGACAGACTAATATGGGTTTTCGAATTGATCTGCTTTTGTAGGCATCCGAATAACATTGGTAATCATTGCAGAGATCCCTTCAAACCAATCCGGAACAACTTGGAGCCATCAGTTCTCCTCAGTCCGTCCCTTCGCAATTCCCTTCTTCTTCTGCGAATTCCCAAACGGAGCAGCGTCAAACAACCTTCAAGATGCCGAAATGTGTTTTAATTATCCCGAAGAAAGACATATTCTCTGGAACGTTGCAAGTTTGCGTTACATAGCGATATCAAACATAGCTGAAAACTCTCATTTATAAACATTGTTCCTCTACTTTTTTCCTTAGGAAAAACAAAACCGTCTTCCTTCGTAGACACGTCATCCGCCCCTGTCTGGCACGTGCTGTTGCACACTTCATTGGCCGGGGGAACTAATCCGTCAATCTTTTACTTTAAAGCTGTTTTTCCATATTTACCTATGTACAGTTATACATGTAAATTTGTGGGTTACTTATTGCAGCAATATTAACAATGTAACAAATAGTTCAGTCAAGTAAAAGCAGAAAAACATTTATAAAATACCAGCCATGCTCAATGTTCAACATCTATCATACAGCCTATCATACAAATTAAACAAACCTTTTCTAAGTGCACTTAAATACCAGCTGTTATCTTAAAGGGGCAGTTCACCCAAAAATGAAAATTCGCTCATAATCACCCACATCATGACATCCCAGATATGCATGACTTTCTTTCTTCTGCTGAACCCAAACGAAGCTTTTTCAAAGAATATTTAATCTCTATGTGTCCTCAAAATTCAAGAAAACAAGTACTAAAAATGTTGAAGCTCCATAAAGCACATAAAGGCAGCATAAAAGTAATCTATTCGACTCCAGTGGTTAAATCAACTGTATATCTACATAAGCAATATTATAGGTGTGGGCAAGAAACAGATCAATATATCAATACTATTTATATTATATCAATATAAAAATCATTTTTTACTATAAATTCTCCTCCTCTCCTGCCCAGTAGGTGGTGATATGCTTGAAGAATGTGGATCACCAAAAACAAAAGAAGAATGTTTCAGTGAACAATCTTAAATTAGACAAATTTTGGGGTCTCTTCTAAAAGATAAGGTAAAGTTGTTTGTCACTGATTCTTCAATTAAGGATTTTTTTTTTTATGTCTCCTATATAGTGACTGAAAAATACTGAAAAAACAACCATTTGTCAATTAAATGATTATTTGAATAGCTTTAAACGTGTGTGTGTGTGTGTGTGTGTGTGTGTGTGTGTGTGTGTGTGTGTGTGTGTGTGTGTGTGTGTGTTTGTGTGTATATTTTTAATTTATATTCCTAATTATTAAGAGTTTTGACAGGTTGCTTTTGCCAAAATTTCAAATTTTGGGCTTTTCCCAGAATTTGTAACTTCCCCTCTATAATAAAAAGTGTTAAAATCAAGGGAATACATTGCACGTTTTCTTAGCGTATATTTATTATAGTTATTTGACTGCTACATTAGCTTGTTGTCTAAGTCCAAGTCTCATCCAACTTTTTCTCAATCTTCTGTCATTATTATTATCATAACATTTTAACATGTCACATAGTTTGTAGAAGTTTCATTGTCAAACTTCCAAGATGTCTAAGATGTCTGAATAATCACCCACGTACTGCATGTGAAGTTATACTATGTTGATAAACAGATTTGTCTAACGTATTTATTTAATTGAAACAAAGTTTAAAGCAGCTTTCCTCAAAACTAAACAACTTGCAAAATCCTGACATGCCCATCTTCATGAAGTGGATAAAGAAAAATCTTTTGAATATTTAATGAAATATTTTACTGAATAAATAAAATGCATTTAATTTAATTGTTTGTTTTCTGTCACTGTTTCCCACAGCAACTCTCGACTGAGTTTGAAAAATAAGCTTATGAATATGACTTATGATCTAACTCATATGTATGTGCTAAGGGCCAGTTCTCTGACTACACTCTTAATGTAACTTAAAGTATAAATTGGACACTAAAGTGAGATGAGATATTTTTAATGAGCCCAGCATGTTGACATAATAATGAGATCTATTTATCACAAAAAAATATGCTTTGTTATGATCTGCATGATCTCAATATTATATTTATAGTGATAATATTTAGGATATTATAGCTATTGCATATTGTATATTAGAGTGTACATGACACTGAGCAATGAGGTTAAAAAAAAATGTTTTTTTATTATTGTTTTGTGTTTTAGTTTAGTTTTATTGTTTACATTTTGCTGTAAAGCCTTATTGGCTGTTTAATGACAGATTCTCATTCTGACAACTTTGCCCATATAGTGTGGCAACATTCCCTGCTATTGGTCGGCAAAAGGTAAATTTTTGTTTAATGAACTTTGTAGGCAAATCAGTCACACACACCTTTTAATAAATCTTGCAAATGCATCTGGGAAACAACTGTAGGTGTGAATCAGACATTTTTACTAATGTAATTGTTTAATAAGCCTTTAATAATTAACTGCATTACTCATTCAGGTATTCCCTTTCATTTCTAAGCTCTTTCAATGAAAAGGGTTTCAAATGTGTAGCTCCCGGGTACATTTTTGACAGGTAAGAACATGTCTTTTCTCTCCTGGTGTGATTTTACGCACCATCTCACTGGGGAGAAGAGAACAGAGACCTGTTGAAGTGGAGGATAACAATGGAAGTGTTGCAGAAACAAACACAAACTGTCAGTTTTCCTTGAAGTACAAGAAGAAGGAAGTGGTTGGATACGGTGACAAAAATGTACCAGAGAACCTGTCCACTGGATGTTAATGCACATGTACAAAATGTGCATGTCCCCAGTACAGAACTGAAGGTGAACCTAGATAGGTATGTATAGTCAAATCATAAACTGTTAGTTTTTTTTCCCTCTCCCAGTTGTGTCTGCACAGTCTATCTGTGTTGGTTGAATAAATGGATGAGATGGAGGAACATGTACAGTGGAAGCAGTGTGAGTCCATTGGAGAAGCTTTTATTTTACATAAAAGCTTAAATAATAATAATATCCCTAGTTAATTTTTTTTTTTAGAATCGACATTGTTGTGTGAGGATCGATATTTATATACCACATTCGTATCAAAAGTATCTATACAGGACCGATCCGCCCATCCCTAGTGTTTACATTAACAAATGAAAAATGGTGCACACGCACGCAAGACGCAAGACGCAATGGGTTTTAATGGCCTGAGTAAGTGTGGGTGTTTACAGTCAGCTGGTCGTTTTCCAACATATCCAACTGCTTCGATCAACCAATAGGCGCTCGCACTGTGACATTTCAAGTATAAAAAGGGTTAACGGTAACTGATAGTTATCATTTTGAAAGAAAGACACATTGCAAGTCATCATGTCCCCGCGAACGCTCAGACTTGATATCGAAAAAGAAGAAGGACGACATACATGGTCGGATCGGAGTTGATGGTGATTTTAAACAGGTGCGTTTATTTTCCATGTGTCGTGTGCTTAGACTCATTCAAATACTACAGCTTGTTTTATTTGACAGTCTGTGCCACCTGCTCAGAATGTGCTACCAGCAGTGAAAACAGTTATATGTTAAGCCTAAACTTGGGTGTCGAGGCATAGGAGAACCTGTACATGTATATACTACAACAGCATTATAAGTGTTTAAACCCTAAGTATTACATCAGGATTTTTTTTTTTGTGTGTGTGTCAAATATGTTAATCTGACTAATGCGTGAACATAGACCAAAAATGAACAAGCATTGGTATTACGTATCATATTTTATTTATTATAATTTTTTATTGTTATTATTGAATTTAGGAAAAGTGTTGCAAAATTGAAACCATGAAGGATGCAAGATATTACCACTGATATAATTAGCTATACTGTTAATAGTCCTTAACTCTATTTGGAAGCCTTACCAGGATGAACATCCCCTTGACACTTTATAAAGTTTAATTAGACTATGTAAAAAAAAAAATAGATATATATAAGTGGTTTACTGAATTTGGTGTGTTGCATGACTACTATTGAAAATTGTACTCTGTAAAGCATTTCAAGTTGATTAAACCTAAAACTAAAGTTCACCTGCTGTAATTGTTCAGCAAGGTAAACTACAATAACACATGTAATGAATGCTAGACAATGTTCAAGATAATCCAAAAAGACCCATTTATTAGTATAACGTAACCTGATTATACAGCAAATATATACATTTAATTATTATTAAACAATAGCACATTGATAAATATCAAAATGACAGTTGTGAATCACATCAATACTGAATTGTGTCAACATATTTATAATGTACAATCTATTTTATAAACCGCTACTGTCATCCACCAAATTTAGCTAACAGCTATTAATAAAGCTGGCTAACGCCGACACAGGCTATTGTATAAATGCAGTCAATATATCATGCAAAGAAAAGTGATTACTTCAAACTACAGTCTTGGATAGTCAGGCCTGTATTCACACTTTGTTTTAGCCCTGTTCCAGCACTCAAAAGTCAAAAATAATATATAGTCTCAAAGTTTGTAGTAAAACAATTATAACTGTGAAATTTAAATTATGCTACCTCATCTGTCAGCATGATGCCGGTGAATCATATTGTCTCTTTGTACGTCATTGATATGGTCGTTGTTTGTGTCCCTATGGAGTGTGTGCATGAGCAACAGGTAGCTGGCTGCAGTTCACTTAAAGGCCACAGGTGTCGTTAATAGTAAGGGTTTCTGAATCTTACATACTGCACCTTAAGTTAAGAGCACTATGTTACTATAAATGTTTTCCATCTGAAAGGACTAAATATTAAATTAAATGAATGACAATAAAATGTAAAGTAATCTCTTTAGTAATCAAAATACTTTTTGAATAACTATTCTAATTACCAATGATTTAAATTGTAACTGTAGTGTAATACTTATATTTACTTATATTTTGAATTTAAATACATATTCCCGTTACATGTATTCCGTTATTCACCAACCCTGAGCTTGACAAAGCATTGTCTAATAGAACCAGTTTTGCTTGAAGTTTGATGTTATACAGATATTACGGTAAGGCAAACAGCAGATAGATACAGTAGATGGATGGCAACTTAAAGCAGATCAAAGCCTTTTGTGGATCTGTTTACATTTGACATTTTTGACAGTTGGAATTTGAATTAACGAGCATTCTGTTAGCCCATTTGAACATTCCACCAATGTAAGTCTATGGGATTTTTCCAGATTTTTTTATCATCCACATGGTGAAACTGCAAGTCCGATCAGTTAGAAAAGACATAGCAAGACTAATTCAGTCAGACCAGTCCTGTACAAAGTTTGGTGGATATAGCTTGAAAGTTCTAGGAGGAGTTGGTGTTCGCAATGTTGGACTCTGTTTAGGGATTTTGAAAATAACCCTAAAGCAGTGGTTCTCAAATTTATTTGGTCACGCCCCCCTTTGAAACAACAAAATAATTTGCCCCCACCCCCCTTTCATAACATGTAAAAAAGTTCTATTTTAAAATACTATGAAAACTGAATGAAAAGTTACACTTCACTGTAAAAGATTCTGAATGAATGAGCATTTGTCACAAATGAGCATTGTTCTGTTATTTTGTGTATAATTTCTGTATTACATAAAACATTTTAATTATGCCTATACACTTTCAAGGAAAAATAAAGTGATATTGCTGCATGAACATATTGCAAATGAATCATCGATTCATCTGTATTTAAATAGCAGAACGTTTTTCTCTCAATGGAGACATTTACACTGGATAGTTTTCTTCTTTTTATTTTTATTTGTTTTATTTGTTTTAAAGATGATGATAATAATCATAATAATTGCAAGGATTCATACCTGTGATTTTTAATCCACCTCAATAGTATCTATAAAAGCATTTTTAAACTCCAGTAAACTTCCAGTCAGAATAAATGACTGTGATTGGCCCATCCTGGCCAGCGCTGAGAAAAGTGAAAGGTACTACGTGTCAGCGACAAGACTGAGGGATGAGAGCCTGGTGATAGGCTGTCCAAGTTCCAAAAGCACCATAAGTCCTCCTTGACTCTTTATTTTTTTATATTTGTTTACATAAGTGCAGCTGAGAGTGCACCTGACACTATTACATGCTTTGTGCAGTTTGCGCTGTGGTGTCTGCCAAAAGTTTAAACAAAGCAGGAGAAAAAGCAGAGGTGGACAAATTGTGCACATCCGTTCTTGAGTGTATTGTCACTATTTTTGCTGAATGTGTGAAAGTGATTTGAGAACGGGTCAGTCTTCCACTCCCCCTTACAATACCTTTGCTAAAGTAGGCAGTACCACTGAAATGCAGTATAACCCATTTTTCTTTGTTAAATATTCAAATGGCCAAACTTGTCTCTCTTATGGAAAATAATAATTTTGGCAACGTTCATGTCTTCTCTCTTGCTCAGAACTGTATTGACTGGTACAGGGATGTTCTGAAGAAAGAGCTTGGGTTGGATGATGAGGACATTATTGATTTGCCCATCCTGTTTAAAATGCTTGGATAATCCAATAGGCTGCAGCCTACTACCCTGACATGGTACAACATAATATCAAGAACACAATAAAGATCATCTTTAAGCTTTCATTTTTCCATTTAAAAAGAAAGACAAAAGCTAAAAACAAACTGTCAAATTAACAAAATATTTTTCTGTTAATTTATAGAAAATTAGTATGCATATGTTTTATATTTGATTTTTTATTTTTTTTTTTCATGTGGGTAGGCCTTAAACGGTATTTTTGTTTAATATTATAAACTTTTATTTTCAGCAAATTTAACATGTGTAAATATATGTGTAAATATTTGTATGAACATAAAAATATTAAACGACTAAGACATAAACCAAACAAGTTTCACAGACATGTGACTAACAGAAATGGAGTAATGTGTCCCTGAACAAAGGGGGGCTAAATCAAAAGGAAGTCAGTATCTAGTGTGGCCACCAGCTGCATTAAGTACTACAGTGCTGCATCAAGAGATTTTCCAGTTCTTGCTGTGAGACCCCACTCTTCCACCAAGGCACTTGGAAGTTCCTGGACAATTCTGGGTGGAATGGCCCTACCCCTCACCCTCCAATCCAACAGGTCCCAGACACGCTCAATAGGATTGAGATCCAGGCTCTTCACTGGCCATGGCAGAATTTATTTATTGCCCTGGCCACATCTGCAGTCCTAATTCCTCCATGCAGCATGCCTAATGCACGTTTATGCAGATGAGCAGGGACCCTGGCCATCTTTCTTTTGGTGTTTTTCAGAGTCAGTAGAAAGGTCTCTTTAGTGTCCTAAGTTTTTATAACTGTGACCTTAATTGCCTAAACTGCTAGAGTCTCAACCACCATTCCACAGGTGCATGTTCATTAATTGTTTATGGTTCATTGAACCAACATGGAAAACATTGTTAATTATTTAAATGATGTTCAAACATCTACTTTTAGATAGTGGAACCTGGAGCTGTGAGTGAGAGAGCGAGCTAGCTATGCAGAAGAGAGACCTCTCCTGTTGCATCTATTATTTTGAAACAAATTTAATCAGATCTGGTTAATCTGGCAAAATTCATTCTAGCAATTAACTACTCATACGTGCTTTAACCTTAAATGTACCATTAAAGCAAAATCAAATGCTTTTGAGTAACATAAGGATAGTTCACCCAAAAATAATGTTGTTCCAAACCCATATGCAGTTATTTTTTATTTTGTTGAACACAAAAGATATTTTGCTCTTTTCCATACAGTGAAAACATATAGTGATCAAGGGCTGTCAAGCTCCAAAAAACACAACAAAACTACCTTAAGAGTAGTCCATGTGACTTGTGTGCCATATTCCAAATCTTCAGAAAATACGATAGGTTTGCGTGAGGAAAAGACAAAAATGTAAGGTGTTATTTGATTAAAAATCCATATTCGTCATGGTTCTCAAAAGTCATTTAGGCTTGCGTTCTATTCAAGTTTGGTGGTTCAAAACGAATTGAGCCATGTCGGATGTGAATTATGTCAAACGTTATTAGTTCTTGCATGACTCATCATTGTCATCAACCCTGGTGTGATGTGGTCTAATGCTGCATATTTGATGGATTGATAGATTCTGCAACTGATAGCTTTTCTGCAAAGGCGACTTCAAATTTCAGGAATAAAGCTAAAGTCTTATGAAGTACTTTTATGGTGCGTTTTTGTATTTTTTTTTTAGAGCTCGTCAGTCTCAGTCCCATTCTGAAAATCTCTGGACATTCTGAAAATCTTTTGTGAGTAAATGAAAGACAGAATTTTCACTTTTGGGTGAACTAACCCTTTAATACTTTGTCAAAGCTTTATGACTATACTATGCTTTTAGACTGCAAGGCTTCTTAGAAAATGAATGGCTTATAATTATGAAGAATGTTTTGGAGAGTGATACACAAATAATGCTATCCACTGAAGAGCATAAGTGTTTTTCTTTCATGACAATTTATTTTACTTGAATTTTACTTGATGCATTTCTGAGTATCCAAGTTCACTATGAACCAATTTTTTTCAACATAAATACTAAATATTCTCTAAAGAGATATTCCTGGTTCAATACATCTTAAGCTCAATCGACAGCATTTTGTGTCATAACCACAAATTATTTTGACTCATCCCTCCTTTTCTTTTTTAAAAAGAAGACAAAAGCAAAACTCTGGGTTACAGTGATGCACTTAAAATGGAAGTGAATGGGGCCAATTTTTGGAGGGTTTGAAGGCAGAAATGTGAAGCGTATTATTTTAAAAATGCTCTTACATTAATTCTTCGGATAAAACTTGTGTGTTATTTGAGCTGTAAAGTTGTTTGAACATTGTTTTTGCTGTTGACTCAACTTAACTTGTATTGAACTCGAAAATATTCCTTTAAGTGTTATTAATGCCTTAATTGCCTTTTCTTTTTTTTTTTGGTGACTTCATTTCTTGAGTGCATGTCTTGCCATACCCCATTATACATTAAAGCAATAAATAAACATTCAATGAACCTTTTAATTACAAAAAAAAAAAAAACATTTATTTACATTGAAGCATTTCATAAGAGTAGCTTAAGCACTTGTTATAAAAGAGAACACAATCACATTAAGCATTTGGTGCTGTGTTTGGAATGAGTTTGTGATAAAATGTCAAAGCGTGTGCAAATGCAGTATGTATACAGTTCAATAAATCAGCAGACTTTGGGCACTAGCACATCCTCTGTTGTGGATGGTGCATTTCTCTTCCTATCCTTGTTTTAATTTCCATTCTGAACAAACTGTTTTATAGGTAAAATCCCGACAGACCCAAATGTCTGTTGAGTAGCAGTACTTAGCAAATGCTGTGAACTTAGTTTAGTTGTAATGTACCTCTTCATCAAAGATATGGGACATTGCTCTTAAAAGTATCATAGCAATAACACATTTTTGGACATTACCATGATGACAGCACCATAGTATTCTTTGAAGTGCCATGCAAATATCATAGCATATCTATACCATATCACTATGGTATTACCATTTGATACCATTACTGTACCATGGTAAAACCACAGTACAATTAAGTGTAAAAACGGCCAATCACAGTTCTGAAAAGGGTTGTTTTTACATAAAAATTGAGCTTCAGTAAATTGTGACCTGGTGTTTTACGCCCATTTTCATGATCATATGCACTATAATTATGTGTAATTGTTTAAATGTATTAAATTCCAGTGACATAACTGAAATAAAAATGGACATCATTTTCTAATGACCATGAACAACTTGCTAAGTATGGGAATTCATTGGTCAAAAGGTGTGGGAACCCTGTGTATGTCTACGTTTTACATTCATAATGCTCACTGTTGCCATTGTAAGAAAAAAAACTTCACTATAACTTGTTGAATGGATTCCCAAGATACATTTGCACATCTAGCTTTGCTCATTTGAATTACCTTAAAACACTAAACTACAATTGGAAGCTACAGAACATTAGTGGATTTCACATAGTTGTCAGTTTTACCACAGCAGAGTCAAGCTGTGGTCATATAAAATATCCAGATCAGGAAAATATTAGCTTACTCTTAATAAATAATATTACGAAATTGTACATAATCTCACACCTGACCTATTCATTTGGTCATACATTTTAATGCCATATTGGACAGGATTTGAAATGGCTTGATCTTCACACCAGAAACAAGATCAAGTCAACTATAGACGACATTTAACATTAACAATATTGATTTCCAACATCATTATTCATTACTGAAAGATAACGACACAAGACAAACACCACAAGTACAAAAACAAAACTACACACGGTCATGTGTGTATTACAGTGTTGTGTGTGTTCACATGTTTGAGCGTTTCAAGCATGATGAGTTTAGGTTGAACCTTAGTTGTTATTTATTATTTTGAAAGATGTAGACATCTCATGACCTTTTCGATTTCAGTACTTTTTTCTTATTTTCCAATCAAAAAAGTCTGAACATCCTTAAAACACTTTACTTTTAGTTGATTTAATTTGATTATTATTATTTTACATAAATCCCCAAAAAATGTAATTAGGTTTAAAACAAGAAAAAACGACTTGCCAATGCGGTCAAAAAAATATTAAATTCAATATTCTCTGAAAAGAAGTCTTAATATCTTTTTTTTAGCATTTATAAACCTTGGTTGATATTAATTTGTGCATTTACAATTGTTCATTGTTGGTTCAAGTGACTTCATAGTGCATAGTGAATTAGTGTTAACATATTAACATATAATTAACACATTTTAATAATAAAACTTTAAAATAAGTTTGTGTTTGTTAACTTGAATATGCTTTAGGTATCATGAACTAACAATGAGCAATATTTTTAACAATATACTGTATATTACTCTTAATGAATTTTAATTTATGAAAATAAAATTGTATGTTAGTTGTCAATTAGTTAGTATAAAGGGATTAATGGGCAAGGAGGAGGTGAGAACCGGCTTGACAATATAAATAATAGTTTAATGGTAAACTGTACGAAAACACACAAACATAAACACAGAGAAGCCCCGTGTCATTCTCTCTCGAACCGTCGTCACCGGTCGCCTTTATCCCTCGCGCGCCCCCATCAGGCTGATTGGGGACCGGGCGTGCGTTGTTCCAGCCCGGCCCCGCCCTCCTCCGACCGCTCTACAGTTAGTTCATAATGCATTAACTAATGTTACCATATTACTTTTATTTTTGCAAATATATTAGTATATGCTGAAATTAACTAGATAATTAAATGATGTAAAAATATATTGTTCATTGTTAGTTTGTTAACTAATGTAGTTAACTAATGCAAACGAATACAATTGTTTTTGTAAAGTGTTACCCTTTAAATGTTAAAACTGTACAAGTATATGATGACATTAACATTAAGATTGTTAAGTGGTGTAAAAGTATTGTTCATTGTTAGTTCATGATCACTAATGTCATTAACGAATACAACATTATAATAAAGTGTGCTAAAATACTGATTAAGAATTTTTTCATCTTTTCTTCTTCTGTTACTAAAAGATCTACTCCAATAGCGAGCCTCAATAAATAAATAAATAAATAAATAGCTAAATATGAAAATTAAAAAACAACAAACAAGCAGACAGTATATGGACAACCATCAAGAGAAAGAAAAGAAAGAAAAACCTATGATAAGGCAATAATCATGCTTTTACAAATAAAAGGAGTGAATTCAAAACAAGCAGAGATTTCTCTACTGTGAATTTGTCCCTTCTTGATGCTTTCACACAACACAAGATGTGCTCTGCATTTGCTATTTTGCCTGTAGGCAAACTCCCACATGATAGAGGATAAAGGGGTGTGTCCTAACAAGAGTGTGCTGATTTTCTAATGCACACTTGCCCGACTGTACAGCCTGCTTTGCTGTAACTTCTAGCAATTAGCTCTCCTTCACATCTGTGTCTCTAGAGGAACTCATGTGAGTACACAGGCTTTCCACGACGGAGGGCTATGTATGAAAATGCTGTGAAAAAGAAAGAAACAGAAAAAGAATACAAGATTTTGTAAATGCCATACTGTATTTAAACCTATACAATTTTACACAGAAATGCAAAATATACAAAAACAAACAAGCATATGGACAAATAATAGAGTCATAAAGAAGTTTAGAAACAAAAGTACAATTGTTAAAGGGATAGTTCACCAAAAAGAATACTTGCATTTTTCTGTAGAACTGAAAAGGAGATGTTAGGCACAATGGCAACCATTCACTTTCATTGTATGGAAAAAGATGCAATGAAAGAGAATGCTGATTGAGACTGGCATATTACCTCCTTTTGTGTTACATATAAAAAAAATGTATATGGGTTTGGAATGAGATGAGGGTGAGTATATTAAGACTTGGTTACATCTGAAGATTTTGTTACATTTTTGGTTGAACTATTCCTTAAGTCATTCACTTTCATATCATTCCCATAATTGCTTGTCCTAACCTGCTGATGGACATCCATGAAGCCATCTACATCCTACAGGACAGCTAGCAGTTCTGTGTATGACAACACACAAAAGGATGCTCCAGTTAATAAGCTAAATACTCTGAAAACCACATTATATCTGATGTTCAAGTGCATTAGACCTTAGACTGGGTAGACGGCATGTTAAAGGAGACCTATTATGCCCCTTTTTACAAGATGTAATATAAGTCTCAGGTGTCCCCAGAAGGAGTCTGTGAAGTTTCAGCTCAAAATACCCTACAGATAATTTATTATACAATGTTGAAAATGGTTTGGAACAACATGAGGGTGATTTTTAGGTCTATTATCCATTTAAATATCTTGATTTAACACCCTTAAAAAAAGAATTACTAGTCCAAAAGAAGTTTATTTCAAAGCAAATAATTTTTTTCTAGCTTAATGTCTAGACAAATTTACTGAAAATGTTTTTGCAGTTTAAATCAAGAAGCAACAAAAATGTTAAGAGCAACAAACTTCATTTTAAAATCTATTTTCTGAAAACAAGTTTTATTATCTTAATTCAATCATTAAATTAAGTTTGTTGTTCTTAACATTTTGTATTTTTCCTTTTAACTAAACATAAATTTAGTAAATTTGTCATTTGTCATAAAACTAGGATAAGGAAAATATCTTAATTCAGTCAATATTCAGTAATGTAAACAAAACTGAAACACAAATGTAAAAAAAAGTAATTTAAACAAAACTTTTAAAACAGATTAAGTAATTTAATCTTGTTTTAATGTTTTTAAGATATTATGACAAAAATTGAAAATGTTTTGCAGTGTAACTCTTTCATTACTAAAAGATTCTATTTCTAAAATGAACATGTATATCTGAGTGTATGTGTTGGTGGGACTGCTGTTCACAGGTCTCACCGAGTCTTGTCTCTCTGTTTTGGGATGTAAAGGTTCAGAGTGCTGTCGAAAGGGACCTATAGCCACAAAGACAATAGTTAAATTCATGGGCACAATAACATACTCCACACTACACTATATTCTCTATAATTTACATTTACATTTATGCGTTTGGCAGATGCTTTTATCCAAAGTGATTTACAGTTCACTTATTACAGGGACAATCCCCCTGGAGCAACCTGGAGTTAAGTGCCTTGCTCACGGACACAATGGTGGTGGCTGTGGGGATCGAACCTACAACCTTCTGATTACCAGTTATGTGCTTTAGCCCACTATGCCACCACCACTCATAATACAGGGTCTTAGGGCCAAAGTATACTTCGCACACCCGTGTTGCGGATCGCTCCATGCACAGTATGTGTGACGTAAATTTAGTTAAAATCCAGTCTGAGCGCCGACCATATTTTCTCGACTCGTGGACGCTGTCACCGCCCTGTACGCATCGTCAGCGCATGCACCGGCCATTGACTACTAAGGATATCACAAAGACGTTGTAGTGGGCATGCGTCAAACACGTTCGTATTTGCTCACGGGAAGAAGAGTATACTCACAAAGACAATGCGGTCGACCAGACGCGTGCCGATCTGGAACACGCAAAAACGAAGTATATCTGGTCCTTTACTCTTATTCCTATTTGCATGTACTCTTTATTATGAGTGGTGGTGGCGTAGTGTGCTAAAGCACGTAACTGTTAATCAGAAGGTCACTGGTTCGATCCCCACAGCCACCACCATTGTGTCCGTGAGCAAGGCACTTAACTCCAGGTTGCTCTGGGTGAATTGTCCCTGTAATAAGTGCACCGTAAGTCGCTTTGGATAAAAGCGTCTGCCAAATGCATAAATGTAAATGTATAAAGGGTTCTAGGTTCAAAATAAGTAACCAGAAAATGATGTCAAATCATAGTTCAGTTTGTCCACCTGGAACTCTGCATAGGGCATCAATTTGGCTAGCGGCAGCCCTGGACAAGTAAAAATAAAGTTCTGTGCTAATCAACAGCATGTCACTGATGCTGCTGATAGAGATTAAGTTACCGAAAAACACCTTTAAAAGCAAATAAATAAAAAAAAATGTCATAGAGTTTGCATACTGGAAAATATACAGGTGAAATGTTTGCTACTGTATGTCTCACCATGTGGACTGCTCTGACTAGCACTACCGGAGCTGTCTTCAAACCAAACGGCACTGTTTGTGAACAAATCTCGCTTATGTGGCGTACCAGCCGAAGACAGACTCTCCTGTATTCCAGAAAGATTAAAAACCATATGTAAAAAAACAAGCAAACAAAAAATTTAACTAGTCAACCATGACAATTTATCTCAGTGTATAACCGTCTTCGTCCAAGCAATTACATTCAGATTCCAATATGCCTTTATGCAACTGGCTACAAATAGTACAGGCACTATACAGTATCCACTGACATGCTTGTCTATCTTATCTGAGGACTCCATTTTTATCTAATGAAAATAATATCTTTCAGTGTAATATGAGTGATTCTGTTTTCTTCGCATTGGTGACTGATGTAATAATGATTCAAAAGTGGGTGTGGCCTCACCAGTCCGGTGTCGTACTCCTCGGCTGTGTCATGCCCCTCGGCTGTGTCATGCCCCTGTTCGTTCTCCTCCACCACACTGGCGAAGCTGCTGGCATTGGATGAGGAGCGAGACAGGTCATGTGACTCTGGGATAGAAGGAGCTCGACAGCACATGCCGGAACTACAAACAGAAACAAATAATTGAGGTAAAATAAAATACAAAGCCCCTGGTTTACATATTAAAATCACATGCAACCAGAAGGTCAATGGCTATGTGTGGAATGGCATACTAACAAACTTCTATTTCTGTAGTATATAGTGTGTAGGCGGTGCACAGTGTGCAACTTTTTCTGCATGCACAGATAACATAGATGAACTACTAAAGTGTGCAGTACCCTATATAACAGAGCACACGGCATGAAATACTTGACTTGGCCTAACATTTCAATGTGATTAATGTATTTAAAATAATCTCAGCCATAATTGTAATCTTTGTCTTTGAAATGAATGCAGTTATTTTTAATAAGCAGAGATGCTAACTGGACAAGTGATCATGAGGTAACGGAACATAGATACTACAGTTTGAAATGTTTTCGCTACTACTTTTTAAAAACAATAATAGTAAAAAAATAATAGTAAGCAGTATACAGTGTAGTATGCAGTGAGCTAGTATTCCATTCTGAACATAGGCAGTGTTAAGATTGGTGCTCACCTGATCTTAGTGGTTGGCATCTCTGGTGAGCTCTGATTGGACGAATCGTCTGATCTGAGGTCCTGAGCAATGTGTCCAATATCAGATGCCCGCTGTGGGCTAGGGGAAACTTCTCTACTGCTGATATAGAGTTAATGACAAATGATACAAGATGATGAATTACAAAAACCTAGTAAAAATCTATTTTAAAAGTGGTGTAACCATCAAGTGAAATGTACTACACCTTGAAAACATGTGAGTGTACACTTTTTAATCCATGTACAGGCCCTGCCGCTTGCATCTAGACACAGTGCAGTGCTGTGCCATTAGTCATAAGCAAAACGTCAGTGGGCATGGCCATACATTTTGGTATTTTCATGCATGCACTGAGTCTAGATGCAAGTGGTTTTGGCGAAATTGTGCACGCAAAACAAATGCAAGTGAAATTTAATTCTGAGGTTGTTCTCTGGTGATTGCGCCGTCTGGGTCCTATTACATAGCCCATTCCCTCAAGCACCAGCGATATAAACAAAGACAGCACATTCATAAAAGTCGGTAGTGTAATTGGACTGTATGCAACGAATTAGAATAATAGAAATATGAACACACTCCTTTTATATACTCAGAAAATGTTATTCTTGTCAGGATTTTGATGTATTAGTTAAATTATAGGGAATGGAAGTATTATTAATAATTTTTATCTACTACCAAACAAATCATGGCTAGTATTAACAGTGATTCTATCGGCACCCATTTTTCTATTGGTCGATTTTGATTTTGAACAATTAAATGTATTCGTTAAAACACAAAAAATGGAACCAAAAATGTTTTTTAATTCAAAATACACTTCAAATGAAACAAAAATATAATCAAAATAACAAAATGGTGAGAAAAATCATACCAAATCCAAACATTTTACCCTCTACAACTTCTTTGACCGGCAATTTTGCAGTGATTTAAAGTCCCCATGAATTCAAAATTGACCATTCTTACTTTGTTTGCCTAAATTGATCGTTTTGTGGTGAACAATTCATCCATGCAAGTCAATCCACACAAAAAAAATTTTTGGCTTCCTAATCTTTAATCAAAATCTGAAAATTCCCCGCCCCTCTGCATTGGAGGACCTTGCCTGATGACGTAGGTTTGACGGTTTAGGTGTCTCCTTAACATCCGTAACCACGCCCCTCCAACTGACAGTAGACAGGCTGCCTGTGTGTTTCGCGAGCATTGACAGCGTGTGAAAGGAGAGATGGCGAGGAGGTGCATTTTTGGTTGTGACACTCACGGAACACTTTTTACCATTCGAACCCTCCGCATGTAACGGCTCAAACATGTAAGGTCTGATTCCCCGTGACTGAAATTATCCTCCGTGTGTTCCTGTTCTTCTTCATCTTCCTCCTCCTGCTGCAGGAAGGGGACTGCTGGCGGTGTTTCAGGCGGCGAGTAATCCTCAACAACCGATTGTAAACTTGCGTTAAGATCTGCCTCCATTTCTGAATGAAACGCCTACTTTTTTAGATCCAATCAGGTGCTAGTTGGAAAAAAAAGCCACGCCCACTATTTTGCCTCATTTAGTATTCCGTTTCTCTCGGAAATACGTCACAACAATGGAGAAAAGTCGTTTGCAACTTCCGGTTCACGGGGACTTTAAAAAACACTCTACGACAACACATTAGATCATAAATACAGTTAACATAATATATAGTAAATATAAACATAATATTAATTGAAATATAAACCATGACCTATAGATATTTAACACAAATCTCATAAATATTTGTTTCATAAGACGGCTACAACTCTCCATATTGTCTGGGACATAATTTGATGCATCACAATGTTTTCAGGGTTTGGACATAAACTTTATAACCATCTGCTGGTGAAATCGCCAAACTGCAAATGCAGGAACTGAATTTGGACTTTGCGCTGTAGACAGACCTGCGGTTGAAACGTGTTAGCGCAGTGACCTATTGTTCAGAAAAACAGCAAATTTTGCTTTGGACCACTTCATTAACATACAATTTACCCACAGTTTGCGTGCATACATCCATTGATAATGCAAGCACTCCTACCCCTGCCCACTTGCGCATTGAACTGGCATGAAAATTGCACTTAGAATTAACGCTGCTCTTTGCACACTCAGAAAAATAGAGCCTGTACAAATTGCATTTTTTTGTATTTTGTTTATGTATTATTGACCACAACAATCCATGGTTCTTCTAATCTATTTCTTACAATGGATTCAACATTTGAATACTAGCAGGAACAAACTCCTACCTTAATTTAGGACTTATTCAGTTTTTTGTTCTCCATTCTTTTTGTTATTGTTATTATTGTTATTCTTACCTCCTCTCCTGAACCTCTTCTATGTTCTCAATCCCAATAGCACTACTCCTCCTGGAACTGAACGGACCAGATTTCTTACGGGTTGGGCTTTTTCCAGGAATGATCAAGGACTGTGGATAAAACACACCTGGGTCAGAAATTGATTGAAGCTTTTTTCCCACTGCATTCTATATATGATTTATATTATTTCATTTTTCATTCACTTTAATTTTTAGACTTTAGATTTTAAAATAACACACAATCTGTTTAAAATGCATGATAAAATGACTGAATCATTTTATTACTGAATTATCAGCACCCTTGAGCTATGCACTCTTACTTTACGGGACTTTACGGGACTGTGCCTGTCATTAATATACAGTATTGCTTTGAATTAAATATAACCTGCTGTAAAATCAGTACATTTAGTAAAGTTAGTGTATTATGAATTCCTTTTTTGATTAAAAATTTTCAAGCTATAAGGGGCGGCTGTGGCACAGGCGGTAGAGTGGGTCGGCCGCTAATCGCAGGGTTGGCAGTTCGATTCCCAGCCCACACGACTCCACATGCCGAAGTGTCCTTGGGCAAGACACTGAACCCCAAGTTGTTCCCAATGGCAGGCTAGCACCTTGCATGGCAGCTCTGCCGTCATTGGCGTATGAGTGTGAATGTGTGTTTGAATGGGTGAATGGGACACAGTGAAAAGCACTTTGGTAACCAGTAAGGTTAAAAAGGTGCTATATAAGTGCAGACCATTTACCTTAATTATAAGGCATGTTAGAAGGAATTTGAAGGTCTATTAAATATCTATAAATAATACAAATTTCTGGTACATTTTCCCCTTGAGTACCACTCGATTTTATCTTATTTAAAAAAAATAAAATTGCACTTTTTTCAGAAAGAAAAATCACTCTTTCAATGGCTGAAGCAAATCATTGTTTTTGCTGCATTGCTCATACTACAAGATGTTGCGATTTAATATCTAATATAATTTAAAATATCAGAGTGTCTGCGACAGCTCAAGACAGGCTCAGATTGCGTTGTTGCACTGCTTACACCTCATGCACATCGGTAGCAAGCAAAATGTGACAGCAAAATCTGAGCAAAAACTATGTAGTGAGGACACGTTCGAAGCATAAAAAGGAAAACAGCTTCAGCATCTAAAATAGAAGACCTTGAAAACCATTCCAACTCTGTGGATTTTTGGTTTAACAGTGCTAACATCAAATGGGAATCAAAATAGGAAAAATAATGCTTTTCGTTTACTCATTATCTCGTCTCTAGGACATCTGTTGCAAATACATTAACAAACTAATTTGGGTCTCTAATAGCCTGTTATGTCAGCTTGTCATGAGAGGTTCTCTCAGTTATAGCTGTTGCATTTGTTGCCATAGTGATGGAGTGTGGATAGACACTTGTCGAGAGCCCCATCTGTTCTCTTGACCACCATCCAAGCACGTCAGAACAACTGATTACAGATCAGATTTTTCTCTTTAATGTGAAATGACGAAGATCAGAAACGACAGGAGAGGACCTGATCTAGAATCAGCCCAAAACCTCACAGATGTGCCACAATGACATTTGTACTCAAGAGTCAAACCCACTAGGAGGGCACATTTTGTGCCAGCTGCGACTCTGCCAGGCTGAAGTATAAAGAGGACAGAGAGGCTGGCACAAACTAAAGCTGGCACATTATTGTAGGGCATCTAATGAAAGATTGCTTTTTCAGGCCATGGCTGGCTATTCATTTATGTTTTATCAAAGATGTTGCATCTTTTTAAAGGCCTCATGAAATTGAAAATGTCTATTAGCTTTAAAGAAATATTTATAATAGAGAATTATTAAAAGATTAAAATGTACAGCCTACATTTTCCAGGAAAATGGATCAGAAATATTGATGAATTGTATGTACATGTACTTGAAAATGTCTGATCTTGTACTACACAGATATCCAGTCAAATGCTCTGTAGAATTACAATGCAGCCTCCCCCTCATTTTGATATGCCCTAACTTCATGCTTAATAGGAAATATCAAACAGGGGAAAGAAAACTTTGCTTGTCAAGCGATTTCATGGGATCTTTAACAACCGTAGGTCCTTTGACAGCTTGATGGGTTTCATACTCACAATGCTGGTTGTTTTGGGGGTGTCTGGAGGGTTGTGTGTAAAGCTTCCACTGTGGCTTGTGGAAACAGTGTGTGGTTTCTTATTACTGAGGCCCATAGCATCCATACTCTGACTTCTGCTGCGGATTACTCGCTGGAAAGAGGAAAACAAGAAATTAAATCAGCGCAGCAACACTAGATGGCTCTCTGGAGCCATCCAGACATGCAAAGGAAGGTTATACAAAGAATATGAAGGGCAAGATGAGGGCAAATTAAACAAGAGTGTATTTCATGGGATACTGTATCCCACAATGAGCTCCACCTGACTTTCCGTTTCCAGAGTTGCATAATGAAGTGGTATTTTGTGATACCTTTTTGCATCTTTATTTGATTAAACTGACAAATCCTTGACATAAAATTGAAATAAATATGCTAAATAAATGAACTATTTATTTCCAGAATATCTGGACGTTATTCACTAATTTAACATGAAGTGAAGGTTTGTGAAACGATGTAGAATAGCACTGTTTGAAATGCTTATTGTAACTTATTTTTCCTTTCCACAGTCTATTATATTTATTGTAGGCATTATACACTATACTTTGTAGGATGCAGTACTTTATTATTCCTACATAACCCAAAACATTCTGGACTATTTGACATACTATGATTTCGGAATGCACTAACCCTATTTAAGACAGAATAGTATACAATTTGGGATGCAGTCTGAAGTCATGTCAATTATTTGCCAATCACAAGGACTGTTTTGTTTTACAAAAAGGCAATTTTGTCCTTAATTTATGTTAATAAATACAGTGACACTTTTGGATGCTTTTTTAAGCTTTACCCCTTTAGGCTTTGAGGCTGATAAAAAAAGGGTTGTCAAGTGTTGGGCATAATTTTAAATAATACTTTTCCATTTTTTAAATGATATAGATTAAGATACATTCTGAGACTCTCAACCTAAGAAACTGCTTCTAATAAGACATTATGTTCCTCAGGGTTAAAATAAGGTGGCTCCAAAAAACTGCTTTTGTTTTGTTCCCTATCATGTCACCTGTAACTGAGTAAAATTTTGTGTTGATACACAAAGCAATCAAATGTTATAGCATTACAAAAATAATGTATACCAGTTTCCAAAAGCATCTCCAAGTGTCCAAAAGACTCATGTAAAACATAATATTTGTACATAAGAACTAATTACACATGAAAACACAATGACAATGTTTGCATAGCACGCAGACATGATTTTAGTAATGAGAATTCACAGAACGAGTTTCATTCTGTGCCATTTGAGTCATCATTGAGTCTGTGTCATGTACTTGCCGCCATCTCCCGATTGCCATATTCATTACAATGATTGATCACATGACTCGCCGCCCAAATATGGAGGACTATCACCACTGGATGGAGCAATCTAAACCCAATCTGATTGGTTTAGCGTTCCATGACGCTACAGCATTTCTGGTCATCTGATCCAGGAAAGCTAACCTACTTTTAGCCAGATAACAAGATGCCACATAGCCAGATGCTGTGTGCACATTGTGTTTTGTTTGGGTTCTCTAATGATCTATGCATTGATTATTTTGTGTGTGAGCTTGTTTTAAAGATAATTGCCTCCTCTAAGTATTGGTACGTGATATTTGATCTTATATTTCATTTTCATAAAGTTATAAGTGAAAACACGGCATATAAGCAACACCTGTTTACATATAATATGTACGTCAAAGACATACAGTATACTTACAGTAGATATCACTCACTATACTTATGACTTTGAGCAAAACAAATACTTTGTATTCTATTTATCAGTAGGCTATTTGATGAGTTTGATGCTTTTATCGATTACAATAATATGTTCAGTGCAAAATTATTAATAAATGATCAAAACCGGAACACTTCTGATTTGTCAACTTTCGCAACATTCTTCAAGACATATAAAAATAATTACTGAATTTTCATTTTTGGGTGAACTACTCTTTAAAGAGTTTAATGAGCTACCTTGAAAGACTCAAAGAAGCCGCCTCCCCCTCCTCCTCCATTCTCCAGTTTGTCGTCCTCTCCTCCCAGACCCATCATGGACTGACTGTTCATGTAAAGCTCCTCATACAATGTCTCCATCAGAGCAGAACGTGTTCTCTCCTGGACAATCACAAATATTTCAATTTAGTATGCATGCAGATGCTTCAACACAAACATATACATACACAGCGATGCCATTCTCACCTCCAGCTTGGCAAACTTCTCCGCTTTATAGCAGGAATATTCAGCGTTGATCAGTTTGGTCAAGAGGAACTCGTGAAACTCCGGACTCTAGAAGAAACAAAATGAGCCCAGACTGAATTAGGTTTATAAAACAGATAGTTACAACTCTGAAATCTGATTGGATGAGCCACTTTTAAAGGCACCGTAAAATGGTTTATCCACATACCAACATGTGACAACATACCAACTGAACTTTATATGTCAAATCTCCACAGTATTTCTATATGCTTCATGATGTGCCTTATAACCAAAGTAAAATCAGTGTAACGCACAACCTCTGGTGGCTAATGGCTTATTAAAGGTATAGTTCACCCAAAAATGATCATTCTCACCCTCTTGCCAACCCAGATGTGTATGACTTTCTCTCTTCTGCAGAACACAAACAGAGATTTTTAGATGAAACATTTCAGCTCTTTAGGTCCATACAATGCAAGTAAATGGTGACCAAAACTTTGAAGCTCCAAAAAGCACATTCAGGCAGCATAAAAGTAAAAAACATTTTAAACATGGATTAAACATGGTTCAATCCATGTCTTCTGAAGCGATCCAACTGATTTTGGGAGATAACCATCTAAAATGTAACTCCTTTTTTACTGTGAATCTTGCCATTGCAGTCTCTTGACATGATCATGATTTCAAGCTTGATTACACTTCCTCCTGCTAAACACATATGCAGAGTGTTAGATTGCGCTAGGAAGTGTAATCAAGCTTGAAATTATGATCGCCAAGGAGACTGCTGATGTTAAGAATTGTGTGAAAAAGGAGTTATATTTTGGTCTGCTCTCACCCAAAATTAATTGGATTGCTTCTGAAGACATGGATTAAACCACTGGAGTCATATGGATTACTTTTATGCTGCATTTATGTGCTTTTTGAAGCTTCAAAGTTCTCGCCACCATTCACTTGCATGTATGGACCTGCAGATCTGAGATATTCTTCTAAAAAAAAAATTGTGCAGAAGAAATAAAGTCAAACACATCTGGGATGACATGAGGTTGAGATAATGATGAGATCATTTTCATTTTTGGGAGAACTATCCCTTTAACTGTTCTATCCACTTCATTTTTTTGGTTAAAAAGGGGATTCGACACAAAAGCAATGCAAAAATAATAAACATGTTGTGGGGCACAATACCACATTCATAGTCTAATTTGTACCTGGAGTTAACAGAAAGTTTAAATATTTAATAAAATGCAAAAGAATGAAAAGTAATTATGTGAAATGTAAATAAGCAAATTTGTGTGCATGAATATTTTTCTTTTTGGAACATTCTCAATTCATGCTGGAATATCATGGATCATCGGGTTTTGCACAAATTGCCCCTTGTATGTTTAAACTGTGTACCTTCTTGAAGATAGCTGGGTCTGGAAGGGCAGGTCCAAAGAAAGGCACATCATCTCTTGCAGTAACAGATACCTGCAAGAACACACAACAAAAAGAAAACGTATGTGCGATTTTAGGAATGTTTCCAAACAAATCTAATCTTGAAGTCTCTAGAATGATGTTAAATAAGATCTAAACTGACTCATAACATAATGTGGAATAGTTTCCAAGACTAAATCACAAGCAGTTATGCATTCACATTTTTTGATTGATTAAACAATGGAACAGACTAAATAGACTTGCGCAAGATATGAGTCAACGCACTTACTCCAAATGGGTATGTGAGGTGTCATTGACTCAATGCATAGAACAAAGACTTGTTTCAAATTATCCATGGCTTATCTGAATTATTAAAAAGGATGTGTTTATTACCTTGTAGAGGACATTATCTGTGCAGGCATTCTCCACTTGCACGACCACGTAAGCATGTAGGAAGTTTGATGCAATCATATCTGGCACAAATGGTGTGTTTTCTTCTTGGAACACTATAGCCACAATGTCATTTCCTATATGCCTCTTCCTCTGGAGCTGAAAATAAGTCACAACTGCATTTATTTTTCATTATTAAACTTTTTCATCAGAGTAATAGATGCTTGAGGGATGAATGAATTGACAGAAAACAACACAACAATGTAGTAATAAGAGGAAGCTGCCAGTAATATCTGCACAATTGGTTTACGATTCACTTCTTTGAAAAGAACAGCGTAAAAAGAAACCTGAACTGAAAACTGAAAGAGACCCAGTACTTTTAAAACCTAAACATCAGTTTAAGAGGTGCATTAATATATTCTTTGTCATTTCAGCCATTGGTTCAGGCCAAAAGCATGGGCTGTATGAAACATGAAAACGAATGTTAAAAAAGCGTAATAAATAATACTATATATATATATATATATATATATATATATATATATATATATATATATACTCACCTAAAGGATTATTAGGAACTCCTGTTCAATTTCTCATTAATGCAATTATCTAATCAACCAATCACATGGCAGTTGCTTCAATGCATTTAGGGGTGTGGTCCTGGTCAAGACAATCTCCTGAACTTCAAACTGAATGTCAGAATGGGAAAGAAAGGTGATTTAAGCAATTTTGAGCGTGGAATGGTTGCTGGTGCCAGACAGGCCGGTCTGAGTATTTCACAATCTGCTCAGTTACTGGGATTTTCACGCACAACCATTTCAAGGGTTTACAAAGAATGGTGTGAAAAGGGAAAAACATCCAGTATGGCGGCAGTCCTGTGGGCGAAAATGCCTTGTTGATGCTAGAGGTCAGAGGGAATGGGCCGACTGATTCAAGCTGATAGAAGAGCAACTTTGCCTGAAATAACCACTCGTTACAACCGAGGTATGCAGCAAAGCATTTGTGAAGCCAAAACACGCACAACCTTGAGGCGGATGGGCTACAACAGCAGAAGACCCCACCGGGTACCACTCATCTCCACTACAAATAGGAAAAAGAGGCTACAATTTGCAAGAGCTCACCAAAATTGGACAGTTGAAGACTGGAAAAATGTTGCCTGGTCTGATGAGTCTCGATTTCTGTTGAGACATTCAGATGGTAGAGTCAGAATTTGGCGTAAACAGAATGAGAACATGGATCCATCATGCCTTGTTACCACTGTGCAGGCTGGTGGTGGTGGTGTAATGGTGTGGGGGATGTTTTCTTGGCACACTTTAGGCCCCTTAGTGCCAATTGGGCATCGTTTAAATGCCACGGCCTACCTGAGCATTGTTTCTGACCATGTCCATCCCTTTATGGCCACCATGTACCCATCCTCTGATGGCTACTTCCAGCAGGATAATGCACCATGTCACAAAGCTCGAATCATTTCAAATTGGTTTCTTGAACATGACAATGAGTTCACTGTACTAAAATGGCCCTCACAGTCACCAGATCTCAACCCAATAGAGCATCTTTGGGATGTGGTGGAACGGGAGCTTCGTGCTCTGGATGTGCATCCCACAAATCTCCATCAACTGCAAGATGCTATCCTATCAATATGGGCCAACATTTCTAAAGAATGCTTTCAGCACCTTGTTGAATCAATGCCACGTAGAATTAAGGCAGTTCTGAAGGCGAAAGGGGGTCAAACACAGTATTAGTATGGTGTTCCTAATAATCCTTTAGGTGAGAGTATATATGTATATTCGTCTAAGAACTGAGAAAAAAATAAACATATTTTGGACCATCAAGATTTTTTAAAATAAAAAATATAGGAAAAACCTAAAATGTCATCCTCTTTAGTGCAATACAGTAATAAAAATGGGCAAATTAATATATTTTATAATTAAAATCAGCATAAATGACATTTAGGACAGCAAATTTTACCACATTATATACATAGTTTATAATTTCAATAACTCTATAACTAAATAATTCCCAGATTAAAATAATGAGAATTAGATCTTTCTTGTACTTAAAAATGGGGAGAAATGTGCTTTATTGTCATGATTTTGATTTTGGGGGGGTTATATATGACCTGGACATGTTTTTGACAGGTCTTGTGAGATTCACCTTAATAATACTTAGACAGTTTCCCAAGTTAGCACATTACTATAGTCCTGCAATAGTAACACTTGCAATCAGATTCACGTGTCTCTAATTCCAATACACCAGCAGTATCAATACAGTGAAAGGCAAAGAACAACAATTACATTTGTACCTGATTTAAAATTGCGACAAAAGAGTATTACAAAATTTAGTGCCAAATAGACAAGAACTGTCCCACCTACTTTGAGTATATTGAAAGTCTTGTACAATGGTGCGACAATAGTCATCTACGGTTGAACATTGAGAAGACAAAGGAATTATGCTGTGGGAATCAGAATAAGAAATGTACAGTTGACCTTCTATATGAAGAAGTAACTATAAAAGGTGTAAAGATTGAGCAAGTTCAAAATTTTAAATATTTAGGCACAATCATTGATGACAAACTTTCGTTTTTGGATAATGTGAACTATGTACATAAGAAATCAAGACAGCGTTTAAGCCTACTTAGAAAGTTCGTGAAACCTTGACATCGAAAGGAGGATCTTAACCATTGTATATAGATCGATGATTGAAAGCATTTTAACCTATAATATTGTATCATGGTATGGAAATTTAACAATGAAATTAAAGAATAAATTAACACGAGTAATTAACGAAGCAAACAAGATTATCGGCCATAAACAGAGTACATTGCAAGAACTATTCTTAAATTTTATGGAGAAAAAGGCGCTAGTTGTGTTTTCAGATCAGACCCATCCTCTTCACTCCTGCTTTGAAGTCCTCCCTTCGGATCGCAGGCTACGTACACCGTATGCTAGAAAGAATATTTTTAAAAAATCATTTGTCCCAATGGCAGTGACTGTTTTAAACCAAATTCTCAATTAGGGTTGTTATTGTGAATTATGTATACTGTTTTTTATCGAATCATGTATTTATCAATTATTATGTGTTTTATGTGTTTAATGTGGTTGTAGAATGTTGTTGAAGCCAGTGTCAAAGATGAATTTCTGTCCAGTAAATCTGAACAGACAATAAAGTTAAAACAAACAAACAAACAAACAAAAAGTCTATTGTACAGTGTCAATTTGATCTCCCTCTTTAAAGTTTATCTGATTAGATTTCCTCACTTGAACTGTTCATTTGCTCGACTTCACAGCTTGCTCATAAATACTTATTAGAGATTACTCTCATGATAAACAAATCACAGACTTTTAATTCAAAAGGGAACAGCTTGTGTTTATCATAAATGTGTTTGTATCTGTATAAACCCTTGCTCAGAATAGCAATTCAGAACCTGTTCTGAGTTAAGAGTCCATTCTGGTGACCATTAGAATTTTGCTATACGAGCTCTCATAAAACATTGCATTTTATCATACAACAGCTATTAAATAGCAGCAGGTGATGATTATGAAGCCATATGCTAGCTTTGGCCTTTATGGTGCCATTTATGCCAGTCTGTGCTAAAACCCCAAGGTGATGCTTTCTCTCGGAGTGAAGCAATATGCATGGCAACAGATGGCTTTCTAGGATCTTTCTCTTTGCACTGTGTGGTGTGGGTTTCTTGCTAATTAATAAAGTGTCCAGTTGGTCAGTACATAACACATAGGCCAAGCATCACCAGAGGGTTCTGACTAGATATATATCCAAACTGAGGCCAACTGTGACATACAATGACACCACACTTTACAGATAACATGGTGTTATTTAGTTTTATCCAAAGTGTACTCATCAATTTGTCCATGTCTATGGGTGTCCAAAGGTTTATTGAGTTATGAGTAAGGTTCACCCAAATCTGCACACTTTGTACATATTATCCGCACCGAAAGTGGGGGAAAATCTTTGTAATCCATTTAAATATGGTAAAATGTGTTAAACAAGACCTGCATGTGTACCTTTTTATTGGTAGCTAAAAGCGTTGTATCCAAAATACTACAAATGAAACAAGGTGAAAAACAAAAAGCGCAAATCAAAACACAAAAAAGCACGAAACAAATCAAATCAAGGTGAAACACAAAACAAAGCAAAACTCAAAGTAACATATAGCAAAACAAAACACAAAAGCGGAGCAAAGCAAAACACAAAAAAGCATGAAACAAAACAAATCAAGGTGAAACACAAAACAAAGCAAAACTCAAAGTAACATATAGCAAAACAAAACACAAACGGAGCAAAGCAAAACACAAAAAAGCATGAAACAAAACAAATCAAGGTGAAACACAAAACAAAGCAAAACTCAAAGTAACATATAGCAAAACAAAACACAAAGCAGAGCAAAGCAAAACACAAAAAAGCACGAAACAAAACAAATCAAGGTGAAACACAAAACAAAGCAAAACTCAAAGCAACATATAGCAATACAAAACACAAAGCAAATCAAATCAAAACAAAACAAAACTTGAGTATTACATTATGAGTACATTCTTCTAGGTAGCTAAAAATGTTAAGTGTCCAAAATATAACAAATAAAAAATAAAAACATAAAATAAAAAGCAAAATGAAACACAAAAAGCACAAAGCAAAACACTAAGCAAAGCAAAACAAATGAAAGCAAAACAAAAAACAAGCAAAGCAAAACAGGAACAACAACAATAATAATAATAAAAAGTGTCAAATCGAAAAGGCAATATGAGGCCTTACCTGCTGGGAATCTCCTTCGGTGTAAGGCAGTTTAGTGGCCACATGGAACATGATCTCTTTGTTGTGAAAGTTGTGGTAGACTGACTCAGTTCCTGTCTGGCCGTGTGTCACATCCAAGCCACCACGAAACCTGTATAATGAAACAACAGCAATAGCTCTGATTTATGTGATTAATGTTTCCCTAGCCTTTATCAACAGTCAGGTTAGTGCTACCAATAGAACATGCAAAAACAAAAAATGTATCATCCATTTAAAGAACCCTTGCTCTTCTGAAGACAGCCTGAAATAAGACAATAAATAAGTACATACTACAGCCATAACACTAAACCTAACCCTACAGTTTGATTGGTTGATAGGAATATTGTTCCAGGTTCAGTATGGATGAAGATCTAAGAATGTATCTTTCTTGGATAAATCAAAGAGTACCATACCCTTTAAAATCATGAAGTTCAATCTTCTGTCCCAAGAAGTCCAGAAACTCAACAAAGGCTGGACTTTCCTCACTGTTCCCAAAAAGCTCCTCTTCTGTTGTCTGTGGAAGATAGCATTATGATAGGCCCACACTTTATAAATATTAGGCATCAAACACATAAATTCAATGGGAAATTGGTAATCTTGCCTGGGCGAATTTCTGGTAGACGATTCCAAACTTGAAGTTGTTGCTGATGACGTGCTCATCAAAAGTCACAATGAGTCTGGACGCCTTGGAGGGGTTTGCAAATGTATGAGTCAGTGTATGATAATTACAGAATTTGTAAAATAAGTTTGTGTAGTATCAATTTACCTTTGGGTATAAGACTGGATAAAATCTGTCCACATTCACCTCTTCACAGACAAGCTTGAAAAGACAAATACAGTGATTCAAAGGGATTGTTCACCTCAAAATAAAAAAATGTTGTCATCATTGACTGTCATCATTGACATTGGAATATATTTATTTTTATATATATATATTTAACCTCCTATTATACAGTAAAAAGTAGTGGTGGCTTAGCGGTTAAGGCTCTGGGTTACTGACCAGAAAGGTCACCGCCAAGACACCACTGTTGGGCCCTTGAGCAAGGCCCTTGACCCTATCTGCTCCATGGGCGCCGTGTCACGGCTGACACTGTACACTGACCCCAGCTTAGCTGGGATATGTGAAAAAATAATTTCACTGTATATATGCAGAAATGTGTATATAATGTGTGACGATAGATCAATTATTATACATGAATGATCCATTCAACCATTTACTTCTGTATGTTGATGTCCTACCTTGGCCATCTGGACAACATTGGGGAACTCTGTCAGACAGGAAATCGGTATCACATCATGGCATGTTTTAAACTTTGACCTAGAATTAAAATACATTATATTCACAGAATGCTTTTGTCATGCAGGATGCATTGCAGAACTACTTTGTACCAAACATCTGGAGGGCATCAGGAGCCTGATTCCCTCATTACAAACACTTCAGAGCTCATAACATCATAACACCCAGCTAGACCTGAACTGACATCAAACCTACATTACAAACACATTTTCTTCTTAATATTTAGCAGGGAAGGGGAAAAGAGTAAGATATAATTGGTAGTTGAGGCTCAAAAGTAGTAACCTGAAGAACTCCCTTTATAAAACAGAGGGTTTATAGATCAAGCTCCCTCTCTCTCTCTGATACATACGCTCTCTTTAATTCCCCACCCCATCTTTAAAGGGCTTCAAGACAGCCTTTGGGTTATAAAGAATGGATAGCGCTCTTGTGTTGCTACTGTATAAGTTGAGCACTTAAGTCAGAACAGCTTTAAAATGTGAGAGAGAGAGTGGATGAGAAAGAAGGTGAAAATGTAGGAGAACATCATAGATATCTGAGTGAAACTCACAAAATCTGCCAAGAACATGTACAGGTTATATTTCACAATAGATTCAAAAGAAAGAGATACAGAATTATATATTAGGTTATGAAAATGAAGCCTATTTTTAGGACCATTAAGATTTTTGCCATTGTGATAATATTTTCATGACAATTAAGCCCATTTTCCTCTTTTCACATTTAAGATGTGGTATTGTTTCCACCATATCTCAAATTCTGTATTGTGTTTAATAGAATTCTGTGGTGGAAATAATGGTGAAGAAAATATAGATTTTTAAAGTTTTTTTAAATAGAATGGCCGACTCTTTTGTACTGATGAGATTCATTTCATAGCTAACATTTTATGCATCATAATTAAACGTTAAATAATATTTTCACACTTTTTGCATAATTTGGAATAATTTCTGCGTGATTGGAAATTACGCCCGCCCATTAAATATATTCTGCTCACAAAGGAGATTTACCTTGATACTATTTAGTTTTTTTCAAACATCACTTCTCTCATACTGTATTTCATCTCAAGCATGCTATTCACTGACACTTCTATCAACTTCGTTAACAAGTACACTTACTTTTATTAGGAGCAAAATTGCTTTTTGTGGTGTAAATGATGCCGTAACTGCAGGACATTCATAACTTAATAAGTTAGTAAGTATATATAATTTTCACACAATATTTCTATACTGAAATTGTTTTATTTCTCTCTTTGTTTAGATTATTATAAATATATATATAAATTATAATAATTAACATTTTTTTAATGGATTTTATATATATACAGTATATATATATATATATATATATATATATATATATATATATATATATATATATATATATATATATATATATATATAAAATCTAAAATTTTAATCTGTTTACATTTAATATAAATATAAAAATCAACCCATGCAAAAATAAATAAATAAAATAAAGTCGGGCCTCATGTGTAAAATATATAGTATTTTGATTTTGGGGTGAAATGTGACGTGAAAAGTAGAGAAATTCTTATAACCAAGGGTTATGAATGTGAGTGTGTGTGTATGAAGTACCTAAGCAACAGTCGAAGGTGCTCCTGGTCTCCAATCACATCATACTTCACGGAGAAGACCAAGTGGCCCAGAGCGCTGTCCACTGAGTAATAATTAAAGTGCTCCTGTGGGAAGAATTTTCCACATTTAAACCCTCTGAAAGACTCTCTGCATTACTATGCAATCCTGAAAGAACTCTGACCCTGAGACACAGCCAGTATATAGTGCATTATTACTGCAGTGGAACAGAAAGGTAACAATATTGACAATAATGCAACAAAAACCACAAACAGCATAAAATGATTAATAGCCATAAAAAATGTATTCGCATTTAGCAGTATCTGTGGAAATATAAGTGTCTTTTTATTATTATTTTCTTTTCTTTTAACCATTCAAAAGCACAATAATGCCTAAACTGGCCAAAGTAAACAAACCCTGATTATACTGAATTCAGTAAATTCTCATTCAATTTCTCACCATGTCCATTTCTCTCAGTAATATGACACTATAATAATCATCAAAAACTGAACGACCAGAGTTCAGTCTCTCACCTTTCCCAGGAAGTGTTTCCTGTATATCTTTGCTATGCTGTTGGTCTCTAGTTTGATCTGTGTTGCAGGGCAGGGGGGCGGTTCCTCTGGTGTAAGGGAGGAGCTTAAATCATGATTGGTCCCTTCAATCCAGTAACCCCCAAACTGGGGCAGCAGAATGAGAGGTAAAGGGCCTGTACGACCCAATACCTGCCAACCAAACAAAAATCAAAAGAAAGATTCTATTACTTGGAATAATTTCACATACAATGGCCCAAAAAAACTACATGGGCACTTAAAACACTCTTAAAAATATCTGAATGTTTTTGCATTATAAAACCAAATATTAAAGCAAGCTGCATTTATTTTAAGGAAAGATATAACAAGTACACTTTTCACAATAAGAAGGTTGTTGGGATTTAAATTATGCACCAATAGAAATCCTGTTCAAATTACTTTTTGTAACAGTTGGTTGAAAGTCATTGTATAATTGCAAAAGCTGGCATCACTTCTTTGGTTTGATGTTTTGTTATCTAATGCAATACAATTCATACTTATTCAAGCATGGCTTAACTGCCCAAATACTTTTTAGAGCCACTAAATGCATTTAAAAAAAACATTTCATACGTTTTTGCAACTGTTATACCTCATGTACGCCAGGATATGGAATGTAGTCTTCCTCCGTCTGTGGAGGAATATAAATAGAGCGATTAGATATTAGATGCTCTGAGCCCTTCATTCGAGTCTTTCTAAGCTGCAGATGATGGAAAAATGAAAGTCTTAAAAAGTAAAACCCCTGAACTCTAGACCTGCTGAGACTCATGATTTCAAACAAACCCTTAACTGTATACAATATTAAGAAGGCCTGGGGTGCGAAACACAGATCATATGCTTTAATGTTTTATGCTGACATATGGAACCTGAAATACTGTGAATAAAAAGACACTTCTATATCCAATAAACAGACATGATCCACGTAGATTTTTACATTTGCTGCAGAAAATGTGAGTGGTGCTTGCCGTGCAAAACTTGCCACCACAATATGGTTGCCTAGGTGTTATTCTGTGGTTGTTAAGGTGGTCTGGGTGATTAAAAGGTATTTTATATTGTTGCTTACTACTCCAAGTCAAAAGAGTCCACCCTCTTGTCTCTATGATATTCTGGCCCCTAGATATGGTTCAGTTATCTCCTTCGATGTCAGTTTAAGAGATTGTTTTAGCCTGTTTTAAAGTTTGGCAGACAAATATTGTAAGTCTAACTGCTAAAAAGGTAGTAGCACCTCTCTTCAAAAAGTCACACACTTTTGTTGGCTTTGTTTGATTCAGTAACTGTAAGTATGAGCTTGCCATTGCAAACACCACTAATAAATGTTTTGCTGTGAATAAATAAAGCATTGTTTTATGTACAATACAGGTTCAGTTTAAGCTTAATTCTGGGGTTTGCATGTTTATGAAGATTGTGCATTGTAATCCTATGAGAATGAGGCCTAGACACACATTTCTGTCTGGAATAAAAGCAATATTGTGTGTTTCGCTATGCATGTGATACACAGCTCTGATAGCAGGGAGTTTGTTGTGAGAACATTATGTAATGGCTATAACACTTGAAGCTTGTCTGCATGTGTGTGTGTCTAAATATATACACACTTACTTTGAGGGGAGGTGGTAGTGTGCAGCTCTGTTCGTCCATTCTATTGCCCTGTGTTCAAAAAACAAACAAAATGCAGGCAATTTTAAAGTATATTAAATATATATAAAAATATATAATACAGTCATTTCAGAACACAATCAAAATTAACCCTCCAATGGGATTCATAAATGAGCCCTACCTTTTGACCTTTTGTCATTTTTGAACAGAAAGAGCAAAGGTGTATCTTTCTTTTCTTTCTTTTTTTTTTTTTTTTGATGAAGATGATGAAAATAATAAAATTTCTTCTTCCATGAAGTAATAACAATACAATTATGCACTTCTTTTGGGGATTTTATGCTATTTTTTTTCTTCTTATTTACATGTACATTTCTCAACATTACCATTAATTTGCATCTGCAAATATGCACATTTATGAAACTTTAGTAAAGTAAAAACCTACAATTCTATAAGTTGAAACATGAAGAAAATATGAGAATGTGACATATATTGGAGGCAGATTGCTGCATTCTGGTGAACAAAATATATAAAAAACATGACTTGATACATGTTGTGACAATAATTGCCAGTAGATGGCTGCAGGGTCACCTGAACAGTAAAGTGTTTCGCATGGTTCTGCTATAGAATAAACTGTGAGCAAGGTTCGATGAGGTCACATTTATAACTTAAAGCTGTGGTAAAATGTCTTTGTTTCCATAACAGAAAGATGCAGTGTTTTGTCTGGAAGGTGAGGCACCTGCATCTAAGTGTAAACTTTCCCACAGTGGAAAATGTACTATATACTTTCGTACACTGGGGTCACTTGATCTTAGTTCTCTGTGTGTGCATGAGTGTGTGTATTCTGCGTTCTCTCTTCTGGCTGGGTTTGTCTCACCCATTTATTTCTGTGTGTGTGTCCTGCATTGTGGATGTGTTATTGTCTCTCCCCCCTCAATTTTGAAAAAGTCCAGTTTAGCATTGTGGGTGATTTTTTTTTTTTTTTTTTGGACAAATTACAAACATACTCTGTTTTATTGTCTCACATGTCATATATAACTTCCCCTAGTGGCCAGTAGGGGTCACCAGAGGGCCTGACTTCTATTTTGAAACTATCTCCGTGACATCACCAGTGTGTGTGTGTGTGTGTGAGAGAGAGAGAGAGAGAGAGAGAGAGAGAGAGAGAGTGAGTGGGTGTGTTTGTTTTGCACTATGATTGTTTTATAGTCTCACCCTTATATTTCAGTGTGTGTTTATTCTGCATTGTAGCTTATTTATTAATTATATTTTACAGATTTAAAAAAATGCTCTGCGTTATGGTCTTTCCCATTCATTTTCATTAGTCGGACAATTTTGAACACAAAGATAAAAGGTGTCGCCTTTTTTGCGACCACTTATCATGCAAAAATTTCATTTTTTTGGTAAGTTCAGATGGCAAGTGGAGGTAAAGTCATCGAGTATTGTACCACTTTTGTTAAATCAGCAAAAGCAATTCCAGTCAAAAATGAAAGAAGACCATAGGAAGGTTACTGAAATTAACATAAATGAATATACTATTATTATATAATATACTACATAATTAGAGATGCACAATGTATTTGCCAAGCATTGGAATCGCCTGATAAATGCAATTATCTGAATTATAATTGGATATCGGGTGATTATTTAAAAACAGATGATGATCAGGGGCAATTATTTCCTGTCGAAAAGGGGTGGAAAAATATGTCAAACAATTAGCCTACAACTCACAGTGTGTGTAAAAGAAAATGTGTTGAATTACTTTGAATTGGGTGATAATTACAGCAAAGGTGCAATTTGTAATCATTGCACTGCTTGAATGTTACCAGTTGGAACTATCATTAAAACTTTTAACACTATTAGATAATTTGATTACTTAACTTAAACTTTGACCAAGCAAGGAATATAAAGTTTTTATTTAACTTTCTTTTGAAGTTGTGTAATTAATTATCAATGATTTGAAACAAGGTAGCATTAAAAAAGCAGAACCACCAAACTATATCTATAATTTCTTGCATTGAAATTAAAGGAGAATTGTTTATTAATCATTTGAATTGAAATGAAATCGGATAACATTCATAAAGAATTAAAACACAGATTGACAGAATGAAAAGGTTTAGGTGTTAAAGTGAATATAGAATGAGTGATGAGTTGAGAGAGTGCATCAGGACATGGAGGACGAGTAAAAAAGACATCATTATGTTTATAAAACAGGGAAGGTGTCACCTTTTTGAAGATTAACAAAATTCAGAAGACAAAAGAGCACGAAAAAAGCAGATGATCAAATTAGCTTTCAACTTTGCAGGAAAGCCACAAACACAAAATCTCACCTGCATTCGCTCTATCATGGCAAATATATCTGATGTCTAAGAATCAGGATGAACAGATAAAGGGGAGAGAGAGAGAGAGAGAGAGAGAGAGAGAGAGAGAATGACTGTGGCATTTCAGTATTGGTCGGTGCGCCCTTCCTCGATTAACACGGCATCACACCTCCAGATGTCCTTCCTCGCTTTCCGTTTATCTCAATGGAAGATGAAGACTGTGAAACATCATCATTTAACACTGGGACAGCGCAGCTGTGCGTATGAAGGATGTGACCTGACTAGCTACAGCTGCGATGTCATTTCAATGAGCCCAAATCTCTGAATAAATATCAGCCTGGAATAAGAGGCCAACACAAATGAAGGAGATTTTTTTTTATTTTGAAATAAACTGCCTGCTTATTGTCATTTGTCAAATGTCTGTAATGTTTTTAAAGGAATACTTCACCAAAAGATACAAATTCTGTCATTGTCTGCTCATCCTTCCAAATCTGTTTGACTTTCTTCATTTCTAAATTCGTTTTGAAGAATGTTTATGATGCTGCACGGGTTTGGTAAATGTTAATGAGTAAATTATCACAAAATTAAAATTTTTGGTTGAACTATTCCATTAATGCATGTTGATATCTAGTCTTCAGCAAATATACTGTACACTAACATATGCATGTTGACATACAGAGTTCAGAGTACCTTTAATGACTTTGAAATATAACAAGAGGCAGTACTGAAAATAGAACTTCAGGGTTCTTCTCTTTATAACTTGCCGATTCATCAGAAACCAAAAACATATCGCTAATATATGCTCACCATGTCTAAATATGAATCAGTTCTGAATGCAACTTCCCAAATTAATTTCACAAACTGTAACAAATCAACCAGGAGGACATGGAAGTGGCTGGTCAAATTGTCATTTCCCAACATAAAAGGTATCATTGAAGACAACCAATAAAACTATTGCATCACAAAGTTAGAAAGCACACTCTTTGGATCCTACACAAGTATTTATGTTTCAATTCTATTATCAATACAAATCTATTATCATCTTTTCCATAAACAACAGGTCAAACCATATATTTAGACCTATTAGAATTGATAAGCTTTGGATTTAGCTTAAAATAGGCTAAAAATGTATGGGTGAATCTCACAAAGCTTGTGTAGAACATGCCCATGTCATATTTCAAGATATTATATTTTGCATATTAAAAACAAAACCAATTTTATGTACCACTAAGATTTGTTGTATTTTGACATTATTTTCATGTAAATTAAATACTTAACTCTCTTTACCGTAATGCAAAGAATCTCATTCCATTACTGTACAATTTATATAAAATATTTTTTTTACATTAAAGTATTTATACGTTATGGTTATTGTTACAGTGCCTTTAATTTAACCAGATTTTTATAAAAATATCATTGCGTCTGGAAAATCAGGACGATTTGAATTACTGTATTACAGTAAGAGAAACTTGATCAATCAGAATCACCACTGAGAATAATGAGAATTTCAAACAAACTAAAAAGTCAAATATCTGGACGCATTAAAGCAAAGGCATAAACTAAAAAAACACAATCACATACACTAACATATTCACACTTTCTATCTACTCTCTCACTCTTGGTCGTACTTCATATAAACTGTGTATATACATACATACATTGTATTTTTTATCACACTATCATTCTTGGTCTGTCTATATAGTAAGGAAAAGTCTACTCACATCACTGTACCGCCTGCGTTGGCGCATGGCAATGAGTGCTGGGCTGCGAAAACTGTACATGCTCTTTGCCACAATAAAGCCCTAACAAAAGACATGGCTATCTGCCACCCTGCTTGCCTATCTCGCTCTGTCCCTCTCTTGATCTTCATGTGTGTTCGGCTTGTGAGAAAAGAAGTAGAAAGGCAAGAAAAAGACTGACAGCTTCCTCAATCTGAAAGAACTTCCCAATTTGAGCCAAGTGTGCAAAATTTAAACAGCCTTTAATGACGAACACGACTGGTAACTGATATGTGGTTATATTTGTGAGTGTATGTATGTTTGTGTGCACATTTGTACTGTGCTGTATGTGTGTGTTTGTCTGATTTGAACACTCCTGTTTGAACTCCTGTTGCTGTTTTCCAACAGTTATTTTTCAATTTGTATAATTTTTTTACAGCTGTAAGGCCAAAAGATGGCCTTTTGTAATCTACAACTAGTGGTTGACCGATATGGTTTTGTCAATGGCCAAAGCCAATGCATAGAGAAATACAAATGGATAAAAAATGTCTTATAGCAAGTGAGACACAAAAACATTTTTACACACTATTTACTGAAAGTTCAATAAAAATATATTAAAACAGTGTATTTTTCATTGGCAAGGAGAAATTTTATTTTGACACAAAGGGAAACTTACACTTTGGTTTATTGACCAAGCAGATACGGTTATCGTGCGCTTTTAAAGGTTTGCGTGCTTTCTGTGGGGCTGTTGGAATCTCAATTCACCATTATTTAACTCAAGAAACTTTAGATTACCATAAGAGGTTAGTAATATTTAGAGGAAGCAGGCAAGCGATATACATGTCTCTTCTCTCTATTTCTAAATATATCCTCCACATCAATTCCAAATTACAGTGTGTGTGTTAGTCATTTTAATCTGGAAATCTTAAACGCTCAAATATGGAAATCTTAAACGCTCAAATATGCAGAAATGAGAATAAAAATGTACACAAAGTGCGATGACAATGTCACAGCTCCTGAAAGATATGACATCCTGTCGAGTTGCACAATTCGAGCGTATTTTCCAACTTTGCCTATTGAATTACTACAAAAGTGTGTGTCGTGTGCAGCCAGTCGTTTGCGAAACCTTAATGTGGGAATGAGATATGAATAGGACTGAAAACAGCCTCAAATATGGCTATAAAAGTGAGAAATGTGCAAACAATGCCAAGAAACAATGAGGAGGTTGGATAAAAACCTCTTTCAAAAGAAGTTATGCATAAACTCAGCAAAAAAGAAACATCACTTTTTCAGGACACTGTATTTGAAAACTAATTTTGTAAAAATCCAAATAACTTTACAGATCTTTATTGTAAAGTGTTTAAACCATTGAGCATGATCAATGAACCATAAACAATTAATGAACATGCACCTGTGGAATGGTGGTTGAGAACAGCTTACAGACAGTAGGCAATTAAGGTCACAGTTATACAAATTTAGGACACAAAAGGGACCTTTCTACTGACACTGAAAAACACCAAAAGAAAGATGCCCATTCTCCCTGCTCATCTGCGTGAACGTGTCTTAGGCATGCTGCATGGAGGCATGAAGACTGCAGATGTGGCCAGGGCAATAAATTCCAATGTCTGTACTGTGAGATGCATAAGACAGGGAGACAGGAAGGACAGCTGATCATCTTTGCTGTGGCAGACCACATGTAACAACACCTGCACATCTGAATATCATACCTGCGGGACAGGTACAGGATGGCAACAACAACGGCCCGAGTTATACCAGGAATGCACAATCCCTCCATCAGTGCTCAGATTGTACGCAATAGGCTGAGAGAGGCTGGACTGAGGGCTTGTAGGCCTGTTGTAAGGCAGGTCCTTACCAGACATCACCAGCAACATCATCCCCATTAGGCACAAACCCACATTTGCTGGACCAGACAGGACTGGCAAAAAGTGCTCTTCCCTAACGAGTCATGGTTTTGTCTCACCAGGGGTGATGGTCAGACTCACCTTTATCGTCGAAGGGAAATTAGCATTACACCGAGGCCTGAACTCTGGAGCAGGATCAATTTGGAGGTGGAGGGTCCGTCGTGGTCTGGGGTGGTGTATTACAGCATTGTGGGACTGAGCTTGTTGTCATTGCAGGCAATCTCAATGCTGTGCATTACAGGGAAGACATTCTCGTCTCTCATGTGGTATCCTTCCTGCAGGCTCATCCTGACATGAACCCAGAGCATGACAATGCCACCAGCCATACTGCTCATTCTGTGCATGATTTCCTTCATGACAGGAATGTCAGTGTTCTGCCATGGCCAACGAAGAGCCTGGATCTCAATCATGTCTGGGACCAGTTGGATCGGAGTGTGAGGGCTAAGGCCATTCCCCCAAGAAATGTCCAGGAACTTGCAAGTGCCTTGTTGGAAGAGTGGGGTAACATCTCACAGCATGAACTGGCAAATCTTGTGCAGTTCATGAGGAGGAGATGCACTGCAGTTCTTAATGCAGCAGGTGGCCACACCAGATACTGACTGTTACTTTTGATTTTGACCCCCTCCCACCCCCCCTCTCTTTTTTTTTTTAAGCTTTAGCTTGTATTTTTTTTGCCATTGTATTTAAAATACAGCTTGTGATGTTAATTAAAACTTCTTTTGTCTTCTGTGTAAGATAGAAAGTAAAATGTGTTTGGATCAGCATGAGGAGGTGGGTGCACTAGCAAGGAGGCTAAAGGCTACAGCCTCTAGTGTCAATCGCTAGTGCACCTCTTGAGGTCAGGAGAGTGAGGTTTATACACATTGCACAGCTATCTATCAGCTAGCTCCCATTACACTCACCCCCTAAACCTCACTCCCATCCGGGTCACGGCACCATTGTGATGCTCTTGTTCTATCCGCCCTTTACAGGTCTCGAACCAGCGTCGAAGAGTGAGGTTTATACATATTGCACAGCTATATATCAGCTAGCTCTCGTTACACATGCATTATTTCACATTTTTGCTTCTCATGTAACTACACCTTGTTTTAAGGATGTTTAGATATTTTATTGGAAACAAGACAAAACACTGATAGGGAAACGATTTTTTGCAGTGAACCCAATCTCGTCCACTTTCAAAGTTCTGCTCACACTAAAAGGTAGTACAGTCATTGAACTGCTTTAATTTGCGGTTCATCTGGAGGTCTCAAAGCCTAAAGGAGCTTTGATTTGTTTTTGGATCAAATTAGCATTCCGTTCCTCAACAAAGAATGTTTTTAAGGTAAAAGTTGCTTGTCTTTGAGGGGGATTTTTGAAATGCTAGTACAGATTTATCTAGTGGCACACTTCATCTGATTAAGGAAGGATAACCTGGATAACTAGAAATGCTACTTTTATGCTACATTTTTGAATTTATCAATTGAAAAATAAAATGTAATTAAATAAATAAATAACTTGTCAAATTTTCAGACACGCACACATTGACATAACAAGGCTGCCTGGGCAACACTTGAAGAGGCATAATTTCAGTCGAAAGTTAATGGGTTGCTACCATTTGATGAGACCTTCAAGGGCATTTTTTAAATGGATAGAAAAAGAAAAGCAATTGGCATTTTAAAAATGTACTTTCAGTTTAAATCTTAAAAAAATAAAAATAATTGATTGATTATTTTACTGTTGCATTTTTACACCTGAATGAACAATTCAAATTTTTGTATTAATTAATAATTTAATTAATTACCAATTAATTCAAATACATTATACATCCTTTTATCAATTCATCTTTTTTATGGCACTCAAAGTCAAGAGAATGACTCATTCCAAGAATAAATAGAAGGACAGAAAATCAGGAAAATTGCTCACAAACAGAAATACAAAATCTATTTTATCATCTATTTGCAGTAGATGGTTGTCACAGGAAAAGGAAAAGACGAAATATATTAGAAAGAAAGTAATTTCCTACAACTTTACATGGCCCTAGTGGTAAATTAAAGCAGACAATAGAAGTGGAATATTAAAATCAGCCCCACCTTTAGCAGAGTTGGAGCAGGTGTTGGCAGGAAAGACTTGACCAGAATAGGGCGTTCTAGCGTGCCAGATATCCGCGGGATATGACCATCTTGTTTCCTGCGGATAAACAAAAATCCTTAGTAAAGCAGTTAAAAATCAAATCATTACAATAATTGTACATCCAAGAAATATTATGTACATTTCCTAACCCTTTCTAAACCTGAATGACTTTTTATTATTATTTATATATTTTTTTTACAGTGAACACAAAAGAAACATTTTTGGAGATTATACTTCAGAAGATGCGGAATATGCATACAGTAGCACGCAATCCATTTGGGGTATTTTTAAGATGTTTTATAATGTATTTATAGAGCTTTTTTTAACTTTCCAATCCCTGTTCCCATTAGTTTCATTGCAAGGAGAAGAGTGGCTAGGATATCTTCAAAAATTCCCCTTTTGTGTTACAAGAAAGTGGAGGGTGAGTAAATGATGACAGAATTATAATTTTCAAACTATTCCTTTAAAACCTCAAGCAATATCATTCAAATGGGCACATTTCAACATGGCGCAAAATTCATTTAAATGTTGATCTGAAGATCAAATTAGAGCCATCAAATCAGAAATAACTCAGTCATCGATTTTTCCAACTGAGAAAGAATTGATTATCTAGTTAGTCTGCAATTCAAGATGTCACAGGTCAAGAGCCACAGGTGTGTGTGAACACAGACTACAAAATAGTACTGCTCAATGGCACACGCTACATGCTTCTACAGTGGCATGTCATTTAACTCAGCCCAGTGGCTCAGTTCAAACACATTTCACATCGCATCGACTGCTCTCAGCCTCGTGGTGCTTTTAACAACCGATTGTAAATCAATAAAACTCCTCTGCCACGTAGTACACAATCTGTCTGTCTGAAGTTACAAATCAGTTTTACTGCTTTGTTTTATGAGTTGATGATGATCCATAAATCTTGATGGAAAACAGATGATTCATTTATTAACACTGATTTTAAGTAGTAAGACCATGATTGAAAGGGCTTTTTCACTGAGGGAGATTTGCAGCATAAAAGTGACTAGAAGTCATTAGTTTTTCAAAATGGTAGTGACATGAGTGACATTGAGTGTTGACAATGCGATAAAGTTGAGTAGAGTTCAATTTTATGCAGTTTAGCATCAATGTGACGCAGCAACCACCATTGGGAGCACAGACAGCGATCGGCTATCTGCTGTAGAAACACCAATTACCTCACAACACGATACACATCGCGACACATGGATCATGATAGAAACTGTTGCAAATGCACGAGAGCGACCCAATGTGAAGCTTTGAATGCAACTCAGATGCAATTTGCAAAAAGATTCTTAAAACTGAAAACAATCTGATTGGATGGATTTTGTAATTTGTAACAGCTGATAAACAGTGCAAAATGATATTGCGTAGTTCCTTACAGGTATTGTAGCAGTTCCGAGGTAAAATGTCCACTGTGTGGGGCAAAAAGCGAGTTCAACTTTCTCCAAACCAGATGAGGTTTTTAAGGTTAATGCTCTATCAAGTTTTAAATCAACAAAACCAACTTCCCAACCCTAAAACTTAAACCTAACTGATAGTGTCATAAAAAACAAATATGACATGAAAAACACAATTGCTGAAGCAATTACATAATTGTTGGTGCTTCTTTGACACTTCTGCCACATGTGTCGACTCCCGTGCACTTCAAGACTCATACCCCAGTCCTTAACATTGTAAATGCTCTATGAGTTGAGCAATGCAATCATTTCATAATCAAACAAGCTTGTACATTTAGTTAGCTATGTAATATGTAACAGGTAACATTAATATGTATTGCCTCAGAAGTCATGCACTAAAGTAATAGTGTTTTGATGTCATAAGATAGCACTGTGTGAGGAACAGGGCGAAAAGTAAGCTTTTATGAACTAATAATCTGGTGTTTTACTAGTGATTTGTGTGAAAGGGAATAAAAGTAACTGTTGTTGTAGCACCTCTAGTGTTCATTTAAACATACAGCTACAGTACGTACAATGAAAGCTGCAATATGAACCAGACTTTATCCAGATCAAAAGTTTGATTAAGTGAGACAACCGCTGAAAGGTCTTTGTTGTGTAGTTGCAAAATAAACTAATGCATATTTGCATGAATTATACAAGTACAAAGAAAATAACAAAGCCATGCACAGTATTAGCTAAACAAGGAGAGTTTTGCCATGTCTCATATTGTTACATTGAAAAGGTCAATTTGCATATTGTTAAAAACCAAATGAAACTGAGGTCAAAATGATCACCCTAGACAGCAGAACAAAAACATTTTGGCTGCACGTGGCAGAGACAAAACTTAAAGTGATGTCAGATGCCAGCAACATCATGCTCTGTCACTAAAGGCTCATTAGTGTTTTGCTAGTTCTTCACCTCATGAGGTTTGCCAGGCTGATGGACTTCATTAGCCTGATGGCAGGTTGTGTGCTCAAAAGCCCCTGAAGTCATCTAAGAGTTTTGAAAGAAATACAAGCTGCTGATTTGTTACAGCACATAAGCTGAACTTGAATAAGTTGTAGTACAAGGTACAACTTAACCAGTGCATTCCCATGAAGGATGCTTGCATCGAGAATAAATATCAAAGTGACATGTTAAAGAGTTTGAATATGTACTTTACATGGGATTGCATTTCAAGACAAATGTAACAGCAAAATGGTCTAGAACCATGACCGGGTATAATTGTCTAGAACAATTTCATCAAGTGATATTTCATGTACTGCAGACTGATCACATTGTGAATTCAACAACAATAGGTAAACAATAGTAAAGCTTTGCTGCTAACTCAATCAGTGCTTACCAAAATTAAAATCCCCACCCCTAGTGGTTAAAGCTGGAAGTGTTGTCAAGATTATTGGCACAAGTGAGCTCAAGTTTCCAAATGAAATTGCCACAGAGTAGCACCAAATGTGAGTTGTATTTTTAGTCATAAACGCTGTAGTACACTCAACAGGAATGCATTCTTATAACCCCTACACCCTAACCCAAACCCCAACCCTAAACCTCACCATCACTGGAGTAAAAATGTAATCATATCGTATGTATTTAAACTTATAGGAACTGAGATATACTGTAGTTCTGATAAGAAATATCATAATTGTTGTGATGGTAGTGATGGGGTGGGGGTCCACAAGAATATGGGGTTATGAAAGAGGTCCTTGTTTAAAAAACGTTTGAGAAACCCTGGTCTTGGTCAGAACTTAATTTTGCAATAAAATGTCTAGTTATTGCATTTTGCTTTTGCAGGGTAGTGTAGGTAAAATGGGGTCAAATAATGAATAATATATATATATTAGGGGTGTAATGGTTCAAATTTCTCACAGTTCGGTTAGTATCATGGTTTTAGGATCACTGTTTTGGTACGGTTCAGTATTTGTAATGTTAAGGGGAAAAAAATATTACTGCCAAATTTGGTAACAGACACTTCAAGAGATAGTTTAAACATTGTATTTGTAGTAAAATCATAGTAACCATGGTTACAATACTTTATTATAATCAAGGTTACTATATGGAAACTACAGTATTACTACATAAAACCATGGTTAATTGTATCAAAGCTATGATTTCTGCTAAGAAAACCATGGGGATGGGGTGAGTATAGACACTGACTACCACCTCTGGAGTCACGAGTTCGAATCGAGGGCGTGCTGAGTGATGCCAGCCAGGTCTCCTAAGCAACCAAATTGGCCCGGTTACTAGGGAGGGTAGAGTCACATGGGGTAACCTCCTCATGGTCACTATAATGTGGTTCTCGCTCTCGGTGGGGTACATGGTGAGTTGTGTGTGAATGCCGCAGAGAATTGTATGAAGCCTCTACATCTCCGTGGTAACGCGTTAAACAAGCCATGTGAAAAGATGCACGGAATAACAGTCTTAGACGTGGAGGCAACTGAGGGTCGTCCTCCGCCACCCGGATTGAGGCGAGTCACTACGCCTCCACTAGGACTTAGAGCGCATTGGGAATTGGGTATTCCAAATTGGGGAGAAAAAAAAAGAAAACCATGGGGACAACAGTCCTTGTTATTACAGTCATGGTTACTACAATATTACTATAGTAAAACCATGGTTAATTTTCATTAGGGTCCTTAACTAAAAAAAAAAACTTTCTCTAATTACTAACTCAACATTTTAAATTAATACCTGCATTATTACACTACATGCATCAACATAAATTGCATTCAAACTCAACTCAATGTATATTCAACTTTCAGAATCTGTACATCACTATAGACGTTAGAACACTTTTAAAATGTTTACGAGAATGGATGTCGTAACGTGACTCGAATATTTTAATCATATGCAGAAATCCCACATCTTCATCAACGGAGTAAGGGCAACATAACTTTGGCCATGAACACCCCAAGCACTTTAGTTCTTGTTTCATGTCTGTCTGAACTAGCACCAAGTGCCTGCTTAAAGATGGAATGGAGTGTGTCTGTGTGCAGTTTCTGGCTCACCTGCAGCTCTGTGTGCACCACGCGCTATATATCCCCGGGTGATGTCGGCGTAATTAGCTAATCAAATATGGATGATTTACCAGTATACAACACTCACGTCGAGCAATGTCTGCAAACAGTGCCTGTTTTGTAAACGTTTTTTGACCATCGCTGTTGTAATTGACTGCATAAAGAAAAAGTTCCCAGACAGGAGACTTAAATGACGCAGGAGCTTGTTTTCTCTGCTTGACATTTTGCCAACTAACGCTGGCAGAACTGAGATGTCATCAACTGATTTAACATACTTACAGTTAATAGGACAGCTTCTCTCTTCAGGGTAAAGGGCCTTGCTCAAGGGCCCAACAGTGGCATCATGGTGGACTTGGGGCTTGAACCCCTGACCTTCTTGACCACCAAGAAACCACTGCCCTAATATATATATATATATATATATATATATATATATATATATATATTACCTGTTGCTCCGCATAGTCATTTGAAGGATCCGAACATTGAAGGGTGGAAATTGGTCAAGTAAAACTGAACTTACACTGTTTTTGTGTAATGCTTTTGGTTTAAATCTTGATTAATATTCTAGGCAAGGCAAGGCAAGTCTATTTATATAGCACATTTCATACACAATTGCAATTCAAAGTGCTTTACATATGAATGATAAAGAAAATACAAGATACAAATTATTTTTAAACCAATTAAGAACAAGAAATTAGATTAAAACGTAACAAACTGAATTTAAGAAATGAATAAAAATTATTAAAATGAATAAAAAGAAAAACAATACAGAAATAAAATGATGCAGTGCAGTCAGTAAGTGCGGCACATTGCTCAGTCAGTAAATGCACAGTTAAACAGATGGGTTTTCAGTCTGGATTTGAATGTGGCTACTGTTGGAACACACCTGGAAGCTGGTACCAGCTGCAGGTGGCATAGTAGCTAAATTCTGTCTCACCTTGTTTTGAGTGAACCCTCTGTATTTGACTTGATCCTAATGAACTGAGAGGTCTGTTAGGTTTATTTTCAACAAGCAAATCTGAAATGTATCTAGGTCCTAGCCTATTGAGCGATATATATAAATGAGTAATAGTACTTTAAACTCAATTCTAAATGTAACTGGAAGCAAGTGTAAAGACCTGAGGAGTAATATGCTCAGATTTTTTGTTTGGGTGAGAATCCTTGCAGCTGCATTCTAAATGAGCTGCAGCTGTCTAATGGTCTTTTTGGGAAGGCCAGTGAGGAGTCCACTGCAGTAGGCCACCCTACTGGTGATGAATGCATGAACAAGTTTCTGTAAGTCTTGACTGGATACAAAACAACTAATTCTGGCTATCTTTTTAGATGATAGTAGGCCGACTTAGTTATTGCTTTGATGTGACTCCAAAATGACACCAAGACTCCTTACTTGATTTTTTTTCAAGGTATGTATTCACCTTGGGAATTTTGCCTTTGTTGCCAAATACAATGACCTCTGTCTTATAGTTGTTTAACTGAAGGAAGTTTTGGCACATCCAACTTGTTAATTTCATCAACACACTGGCACAGAGAGTCCATGGGGCTGTAGTCATAGACCACATTCTAAGTGGATATCAGGAGAAAATGTTATTGTAAAAAACAAATATATGATTGCTTTAAGACCTACATCAGTTCAGGGTTGAGAAAGGTTCAGGAAAGCCTGGGCATTAGAAGAGTTACAGGATTTAAACAGCAAATGCAAAGCAGAGCTGCTCCCTGGGTCTGTCAGGTGCACTTGCTAATACAAATGAATTTGACAGCGTTTACATTATTTAGCAATATGTTATCTCACACAAACTAGGAACTACAGGACAGAGTGTGCACTAAAGAGAAAATCACAGCATCGCTTTTAGTAAAAATAATAAATTAAAAAAAAGACAATTAGGCTGAATGGGAGACAGGAGATTTAGCTGAAAATGATCTTAATTTCCAAATTTCTTGCAGAAACCACAAAATGCAAATAAAACTCAATCCTACAATCATCACTTAGGATAAATGTGACCCATGTGGGAACTAGACAGGAGACTATTCAAATCTGAAAACAACAAGATGCGCCCAAAACACACGCACCCGTATGGCTCACTCGTCTTCGCTTTCATCACAACCTGCTCAACTAATACTGTCTGAAATCCCTTCAGCTGTCTGTTTCCCACTACGAACACTTGAGCTCCTCACAAGCAGAAGACAGCTGATCTTATCACTGAGTAAGATAGTGAATAGAGAGAGGCATGCTACTTACTCGTTAGCATGTAGAAAGGACGAATCAAAGACAAGCAATCTGTTCTGCTGCTCCAAACCAAATGGGCAGGTGAAAGACAGAGCTCTTGCTTTCCCTATTGCTCCCTCCCTCCCTTCCTCTCTCTCTATGCTCTCATTCTTCCAACACTTTCTCTCACTTTCCCTCCCCCTGGCATCTCTCTCGCGTTCATGACTCACTCCTCTTCTCTCTCGTCTTTTTTTCAGTTATCAACACAGAATCTAATGCTTTCAAACTGGTTTGGAGTCCCTTTATCTGATTTGACCTCTGTTTTGACATTTTTACAATCTGTCTGTCAATCTATTTTTGGCAGATTCTGGTAACACACATGATTTCAAGTGTCTTAAAGGAATGTTTCAGTTTCAAAACAAGTTAAGCTACTGTATGTTGACAACATCTGAGAGTTGTTAGTTAGCACAGGAAGTAATTTAAACTCGTCTCTCAATTAAAAAAACAAAACAATAAAAACATTTATTTGTAGTAATGCACATCTAATAGGAGCCTATGGGGCAAGTAATTGCACCGGGATAAGCACTAAAAAAAACGGATAATAAACATGGTAACTTTCCTTCAATATGCAAAAGGATATCAGAAAAGGACTTTTACACAGAAAAACAAATCCAGTTACACTTATTATTTAACATATCACCAAAAGTTCAACCGCCTTGATCAGTATAGCTCACCCCTAAAAGGACAATTATACCGATATATCGGTTTTACTGATTAATTGTGGGTAATCGGTTATTAGAAAAATTTTGCAGGTAGTTTTTTCACCATTTAGTCATTTCAAAAAGAGTGCCTGGTTTGTTTTGGCTTGTCTATACTTAAAAAGTTTTATGCACAAAATCTTAATTTTTCTAGTTATTAGTGGGACTTTGGTTGCACAATACTACATAACTAAATTAGGATTTTATTCATTTTGGACTCTTTGTTTGTATCCATCATAGTTTGGAAAGAATAATAGATTTTTTTTCACTTTCTATAAATAGACTTAAAAAAAACTATTGGCCGATTTATCAGTTTAGGCCTTTCCCACCACTTTAGTTAGACGTATACACTGTTGGTAAACCTCTAATTCAACTTTAAAGTTCAAAAACCACACAATTTTGTAGAAGAAGAAATAGTGTAAGTTCTTTAACAACAATGCAAGCTGCACATTTCTGCTTTTAAACATTCTGGAATTACTTGCCCCATAGACTTCCATTGTAAGTCAATTATTATAAATGTGATTTTTGTTTGTATGTGAGAACTGAAGGGCGAGTTGTAATATTATCTGTGGTAATCAAAAGCATGCCACAAATGCTGTCAATAGATCTTAACTTGTTTTACATCTAAAGCATGTAGGAACCATGTGTGTTTGTGTGTAATTCGAGCCTCTTAGGTCATTTTAAAAGGATGTTATCTGTCAAGCCTTCAATAAGCCCACTCAGCCCACTAAAGTACATCAAACGGACTTGCTGCCAAGCCCAAAATATTCCCACAGCTCCAGACATACTGAGCCACATAGGATCTCAAATGGGAATAAGCCACCGTGCCTACAGAGTTCCCATAAGCCCTCATTTTATTCTGTAGCACTAACTGGGTGGTCAAATCTCACTAAAAAACTAAATGATACTCTTCATTTATACCACCAATATGGTTTCCCACTGTGCCACAAGACCACTAGAAGTAGAAAAACACAAATTAGATCTCTTTAGTATCTCTATTATTTCCCCAAAACAGCAATGAGATTAAATTGAGAGCAAACTGAGACTTTTAAGACTCCAGTAATCTCTCAAGTCTCCTCTAGAGTTTCAGATGAGATTTCAAAACTTTCACGAATTTGTTTGGAGCAAATGATATGCTATGCTATCCACCTTTATTTCATACCACAGTAACTTATATATGTAAACAGTTTCTATTTATATTTCCTAAACAAAATGTAAGGAGACAAAGTTGACACCTGTATGAGACATAACTGAGAACACCATTAAGTCTTTTGATCTCTGAAAAAAGCAACTGCTGAGCAAAAAAATATTCCTCTGGGAAGATCTTTCCTCCCAAATCCTGCCCTTAGAACTTTCAAATCTTCTTGCAAATAATTTTTATCTAAACAATCATATCAAGTAAGATGAAAAAAATCAAACATCTTGAGTTCTTTGGCTATTTTGCCACATGTTTCTTTGGAAATACAAGGAATATGGAAGCCAAGCTATCAAATGTTCTGCTCTTACCATAGATGGCGTACTTTACATAGAACACCCTCTGGAAGGCTGTGTCTTCTGACATCCCTGTTCCTTGACTTCCCCAACATGGTTCTCAGTGGCTACTCAAAAATGGACAGCTACCAACCAATAACAGATCTTCTCTCTAAAGTTTATCCTTTCTGGCTACATGAAAGTAGACAGAGACTCAAGTGAGAGATGTCCACTTGAGTTCTTTGTTGAGAAGACTGTTGACTTTCACTCTCAGCTCTTGGGGAACAGAAGCAGTCAAACCTGTTTTCAACTATTTTCTCTTGAACAGGTCTTAACTTGGCCCACAGCAGGTGGGTCCAGGACTGATTTCAGATTAACAAACAAAATCAGCTCTTAGGGCTAAAATAAATGACCATGGAAATGAAAGACCTGGGTGTTGTTCTCTTCCTGTAATATGATTTCAAGTGTACAGAACAGGACAAAATCATATTGACAGGTGTCATGTCTATTTTGTTGGTTCATGTATTTCATGTCTTTTATTTTGAAAGTTTATTTCCTGTTTCATGTCATATGTCCCTAGTCATGTGATTCCTGTTCCCTCCATGTCCATGTATCTTATTTTCATTGGTTTATTGTTTAATTATCTTATTATCAGTTCTGTCTGTTTGTTTTAGTCAAGTCAAGCCAGTCAAGTCTAGTCATGTTATAAGTCTCAAGTTTATGTCATGAATAGTTTTTGTCAAGTCAAGTTTATGTTTATGTTCACGTTTATAGTTAGGATTTTGGATTGCACGTCTGTAAATATAACTGCACTTGGGTTCTTCACTCCATCGTCATCGTCTTCATCATTGCCAGCAGCAACAACGTTACAGAAATACCCGATCGCCCATAATGAACCCAGCAGTTCGGCTTCTTCGCCTACATCAGGGGAGTCGTCCCCTGGAGAGTTATGTAGAGGACTTCTGCGATCTGGCCAGCCGAGTGGACTTTAATGAGGTCGCTCTCAAAAACTGTTTCCGGTTTGGATTGAGTGAGCTAATCTCATTTTTAATGCCTGGCGGTCGCAATTCCCTCAATCTGGTCCAGCATATCGACCTTGCCCTGCAGATTATGGGTTCTACATTCACTGTGGGGGAGGCAAATGCCGAGCCAGATTTCCACCACACGGCCGCCGAGCCAGAGTTCCACCACATGGCCGCCGAGCCAGAGTTCCACCACATGGCCGCCGAGCCAGAGTTCCACCACATGGCCGCCGAGCCAGAGTTCCACCACATGGCCGCCGAGCCAGAGTTCCACCACACGGCCATCGAGCCAGAGTTCCACCACACGGCCGCCGAGCCAGAGTTCCACCACACGGCCGCCGAGCCAGAGTTCCACCACATGGCCGCCGAGCCAGAGTTCCACCACACGGCCGCCGAGCCAGAGTTCCACCACACGGCCGCCGAGCCAGAGGTTTTGTTCATGTGTTGGGGCACCGGAAGCCACCCCTTAGTGGGGGATATGTCATATGTATTTTGTTTCATGTCACGTGTCCCTAGTCATGTGATTCCTGTTCTCTCCATGTTCATGTGTCTTGTTTTCATTGGTTTATTGTTTAATTATCTTGTTATCAGTTCTGTCTGTTCATTGGTTCCTTTGTCATTGTTCTCCCATGTCTATGTATTTAAGCCCTCATGTCAGGCATTGTCCTTTGTCAAAGTATTGAATGTGAATGTAACTGTAACTTTGTTGTTTTAGTCAAGTCTAGCCATGTTATGTTTATCAAGTCTCAAGTTAATGTCAAGTCTAGTTTTTGTCAAGTTCCCATTTAAAGTTAGGGTTTTTGGATTGCATGTCTGTAAATTAAGCACACTTGGGTTCTTCACTCCATCGTCTTCCTCATTGCCAGCAGCAACAACATTACAACAGGCTTGAACACAACAGTATGTACTGTATATAATGTTTTTATATATATATACATTTATATATGTTTTTTATATATACATATACACTTTCACATTCAGCCACCTACTGGGTGTGGCTGGTCAAAAGTGGATATTTATAGTAAAAAGGACTTAAATATTGACCTGTTTCTTACTTACACCTATCAAATTGCTTCTGGTGATATGGATTTAATCACTGGAGTCTTATGGATTACTTTTTTACTTTTACTTTAATCACATTCAGCCACCTACTGGGTGTGGCTGGTCAAAAGTGGATATTTATAGTAAAAAGGACTTAAATATTGACCTGTTTCTTACTTACACCTATCAAATTGCTTCTGGTGATATGGATTTAATCACTGGAGTCTTATGGATTACTTTTTTACTGCCTTTATGTCCTTTTTGGACCTTCTGATTTCTGGTCACCATTCAATTGCATTATGGGGACCTACAGAGCTGAGATATTATTCTAAAAATCTTTGTGTTCTGCTGAAGAAAGAAAATCATACACATCTGGGATGGCATGAGGTGAGTAAACGATGAGAGAATTTTCATTTTGGGTGAACTATCCTTTTAAGTTTCTTAGAATAATTATGGCAAATTAATTTAGTAAATTAGTGTGATTTAAAATTAGTTTAGGAAAAATTAACGGCTCGCATCCTGTAAAATGTAATATTTTTCTGAACTTGAAACTCTATTTTGAAGGTGTTTTCTTTGTAAACAGGGATGAAATAAATATGAATTGATAACAATGCTTCACAAACTGTCTGGTCTTAGATACATGATACCACTCAGGTTCTAGGCTGGCTTTGGTGTCATGGGAGTTCTTTCCAAAATAAAACTGATGAAAATCAGCTCTATTTTTAAATTCCCACTCCCACTATTAAACTCCCCACTTCCCCATCTCTCTAAAATAAAAATCGGTATCCTTTGCTACATGTTGAAACAATTGTCAAAACACAAAGCACATGCAATTTCTGGTGAAGGAATTGTCTGCCAAGAAAATCAATGTAAATAAATGTAAATGCAGATGAAAGATGTCTTTCATTTTAAGAGCAGCAAAATACAGTCAGCTTTGTGAAACATTCCTTTTGTTTTTTTAACTCTGGGCTATCAGGTGACAACGATGGGTGGAGACCCTCTTACTCTATATTTTCTGCTGGCTTTCTCACCTGTCCAGTTTTCAGCTAAAAACACAGTCTGAATGAACCTTTAAAGGGATAGTTCACCCATAAATGAATATCTTTTTTCGTATTTTGAAATGTTTTTATACTGTCAACTCAAAGAGCCAGATTAAAAGACATATAAAACCAATTTCTGTGTCCTATCACCAACACTGATAGGTTAGTCTTTACCGATCAGAGACACTTCAAAATTTTGCTTTTAGTTTACTATAAAATCACAAAGGTAGGTCAAAGGAAGAATTCCCAGAGTGAAATAAAAAGCAAAATCCTGAGGGGCCAATGTCTGCTGTTACCATGTTGAGCCGAGATCCACTTCCTGTGTGTGTTGATTTTCAAGCACAGTTTGCCTCTTTGCAGGTTTTATCACAAACACACAGACACTCTCCTCACCTGTAGCTTTAACACCTGTGCCATAACCAAGCAGAATAAATTCAGCCTGTAGATAATTTACAGATACATAATTTTCCCAAATTTTATGTTATGATTGAAAATTGGATATAAACAGGCATAAAATCACCATGCCATTTATTTCAGACACAACCTATCATCAGCCCATCTTAGCTCCACAAGTTGCATATTTGATCTGATTCAAGATGAAGATGATTTTCTCATCTACAACAAAGCAGTCCACATGTATTCGTACAATTCCAGACTCCAATATTTTCCAATACAGCAAGAAATTGAAATCAAATCAGTCTGTTAAAATGTGAATTTGGTTGAATGAAAGTTCCAGTCTTCTGATTGTTCCTCTTTTGTTCTCCAGAATGAATATGAGACAAAAGCCATTTCCCAGAGCTCCAAACAACCAGATGGCTGTGAAAACATTTTCAATACTACTCCAAATGCGCTTCAAAGAGCATTTGAATGATCTCTTTACTGAACACATTCTGTAATAGCGCAGACCTCTAGGAATATACTTTGTACAAGTCATCTAAGTTGACAGGATACAGCTGAGAGACATAGCTCACCATTGTCCCCAATGAACATGGCTGTTGTCCTAACTGAATCTGGCCAAGCTAAGTTCCAAAACAACAAATTATAAATCTCTAGAGAAACAGCATCCCTTGACAAAGTCTGTTATTACATAAGTGTGCTGTAAGTGTCTGCAACCTACAGTAGCATGGCTTGCCTAGTGTTACTTATTGCAAAACAATGCTCTCTATTATCAAATTATCATGGCATTACCATTAGTGGTTGACCAAAATATCAGAAAGGCAGATGAATTGGCCAATATTTGGCCAATTTGATATGATCTGTAATGGCAAGAATCTTACAGCAATGGCTCCTAAATCTATACCAACAGCTTTGTCAATGTATAATGCACATCTATTATTACAATTATTGTAATAAACCCCTTATCTAAACCTATCCGATCAGTAGTGCAAACATGATAGGAAGCTGCTGTGTGTGACAGAAGCAAGTAATTGTCACGTATCAAATGGAATCGATGTCCAGCGACATCATTGGCTGTGGTGAAAGTTGTATGAATTCATACAAGTGCAGTCAAATAATACCATACGAATTAGCCAAATTTAGGAAAGTCGAATCTGTACGATTTCGCCATGAGAGTGTTGCAATACCCCTGCAATCAAATATGCTCGATTCAGTGGTCTTTGAACAGCTGTCGGTTTGTTTCCTGTTCAGCTGAGCATTGCCCGCTATTACCAGCATTTTTCTAGCAGAAATAACTCAGTTTATCCACTCTAACACCATATCACCATCATCATTTAAAAGTGTCCCTGTTGTCCCTGACAAGCTCTCATCCCAAACACAAGGTTGTGTCCTAAGAGAGGATGTTGGGACTCCAAATAGAGTGAATGGCTTTCAGTTATGTCTCCATATTCCACTTCACAGTCATGTCCCAGACAACAAACTAGCCGATAATCATGATTCAAACGGGCTTCTTGGCAGCTATAACAGCAGAGACATTCATGGCACACTGAAGAGAATACCAGGCTGATGCATAAGACCGATCTGAATAGGTCTAATCATAAGAGCATTGTGTCTCTCAACAACACCAACTCTGACAGAGACGGTGGGCGTATGAGAGGCTTTTCAGGAAGTATTCTGGCTCAAAGTGACTTGGTGCTGTGAAATTCAAAACATGTTCTCTAGGCTCGACAAAAGAGGATTTGAAACCACAAGCAATTTGAAAGTTATAACAGTACTTTAACCTGTTTTTGTCAATGTTTATTCTTTGCTGCTGAACTTTTCTTGAGGAAAATGTTACCAAACTGTAGAAAGTATCTCAATTTGTACATTTTATGAAAGGTGCTACAATGCCAGGGTATTGTAGTAAGTTGCCAGGGCATTGCTATGCAGTTGCTAGATTGTTCTAGGTATTTACTAGGATGTTGCTTGTGATTGCTAGAGTGTTCTGGGTGGTTGCTTGTTTTTTGCATATTGGCACAATTCAAAAGTGTCGACCCCCTAAGTCTATGATATTCCTGTCCCCAGATATGGTTTAGATCCCTTTTTAAATATAAGTCCCATTTCATTCTACACCAGGAAAACATCATGAGTCTGATTACTAAGAAAAAGTACCTCTGCTCAGCAAATAACACTATTTAAGAATCTTTTACAAAAACAAACAAAAAATGAAAACAAATAGACATTTACTGTATATAATGTTTTCATATTCAAAATATCACAAAGTATTTTGCGCATTTTAATGTAACTGGTCATGCTCGACCCGCTCTGAGTGAGGTCTGGACCATCAGGCATGGGAGGCGGGCACGCTAACAAGGAGGCTAAAGGCTACAGCCTCTAGCGTCAGTCACTAGTGCGACTCTTGAGGCCAAGGGAATGAGCTTTACGCATGCTGCACGGATATCCCATACCGACTGGCTTTCATAACATTAATATTCAGACATACAAACATTTTCTTTATGCTTTATACAAGTAAAGCAAGGAATGTCTGGGGTTCAACACAATTTAAGCTGAATGGAAAGCATTTGTAGCATAATGTTGATGACCACCAACATTCAACTCGTCCCTCATTTACGCAAAAAAAAATTGCGGTTACAGTTAGGCACTTACAATGAAAGTGAATGGGGCAAGTCCATAAACATTAAAATACACACTGTTTTAAAGATAGAGCCAAAAAATGCAAACATTATACACATTAATATTATTTTAATGAGATCAAATTTCTGTTCTACATGATTGTAATGTGATAAAATGACTTTGGGTTGACAGCCATTGTGTTGTCTTGGCAACATTGTTGCAATACTGTATACTGTATAACTTTGGCGAGTTGAAACAATTTTTTGTGGTAATCAACATTAAGCCTCAAAAGCTGTTGATTGAGCTTAACTGATATTGAACATGGAACAATCCTTTAAACATGTATATTGCCTAATTGAATGTGAGCATGATTAAAAAGGATGATTTGAAGGAGGGACAGAGATATATATAAAAGAGAAAAAACAAGAAGCAACTGTAGGGAAGAACGTGACAAAGGAAAGATAATTTTTTCTTGTGTGTAATCTCTTGGGTCTCTCATCGCATTAGTATGCAATGCAGTGCTCATCTGGGATGATACACACAGAGTGAAACCCAGATCCAGCCATAATTACATTCAGCATTCTCTCTTTCCCTTCACATTACCTCTTCTCTCTCCACATCTCTCCTGACACATGCTCTTCACAGCCATTAAAAACCAGCTTTAGAAATAGCCAATTCCCCCTATAGCAATATTGCTGTCAGTCAGAAAGGCGTAAAACATTCCATCAGTGGTAGTAGGGTGTGGGTAGGTTATGCACAGCTATCCAAGTGTTTGTAGAGTAAGGGGATGCAACCTGACTTCACTTGTCCACACAGATGACAGTGCTTGAGGTGACTTTTTAGGTTATTGAATGTGATCAGAATATATACAACTGAATCTATAAAAGTACATTTCTAAGGAAATTTCCAAAACTTCAATTTGGTAAATTAAGACCTGTTTGAAGCTTTCCAATGTGTAAAGGTAATGTTGTTCAGCTGATATTTTTAGATTATTATTAATTGCCAATTAATTGCATCCATCTGCACTCTTTTTCAATTGTTTTCTATTTAAACATCTTGTTTTATGTAACTTCTTTGATCCTTGTGCCATGTCTCATGCAGAAACGTAGCTTTTTAGGGAATTTGTCAAGTTAAAAGAACTTAAACTTAAACGATTCTCAAGACACCCGCATTCAGTTCCTATGTAACTGACACTGTGTGATTTGAACTGGCATCAGCCAACATAGGAAGCATGGGCACTAAAGAGTAGGCTAAAGGCTACAGCCCTTAGTGTCAGTCGCTAGTGTGCCTCTTGATGCCAGGGGAGTGGGGATTACACATACCGCACATCTATCATGTACCAGCTGGCTCCCGTTACACTCACCCCCCAAACCTCACTCACATCCGGGTCACGGCACCACTGTAACTGGTCCTGCTTGACCCCCTCCGAGCGAGATTCGAACCGATGTCAGCCAACATGCGAGGCAAGTGCGCTAACAAAAGGCTAAAGGCTACAGCCCTTAGCGTCAGTCACTAGTGCATCTGTTGAAGCCAGGGGAGTGAGGTTTACTCACACTGCACAGCTATCACGTACCAGCTGGCTCCCGTTACACCTATACGCAATCCTTATGATTTTTCTGTAAATTAGAATTTTCATTATGGAATTCCAATTCACATTCCAAAATGTATCTGAAATTACATTGATTTAATTTCAGGAATTTGGTGGATATCTTGTTTGCTATCATTACATTATATATTGAAAAACCCATATTAGTTGACCACCACCAAAAAGTATCTAAACTATCTTTAAGAAAGAGAAAGACTTACCATACATGTCTTGTCCTGGAAAAGGTTTTGTCCACTCTGCAGAAACAAACGAAAACATACTTATCAACAACCCTATATACTGTATAGAATTTACACCAAAAGGGTGTTAACTGACCTCACACATTTAAATCTCTGTAAACCGATCTTCACACTGGGCCATTAGCCTGCCAAGTGCTAAAGGCTAATCAATTCACTACTGACAAACGGTTCATGTACTTTATCACTCATCTTGATATGATAATGACTCAGCAATTCTATCAAGTTAATGAAGGGTGAGGGCCAATAAGATAATGAGAAACCACTGGAGCACATCGTCAAGAAATATAAGCAATTGCCATTGCTAATATCCATTGAAATATTTCTGCCATCCTCAGTGAATTGCGCTGTATGCTAAAACTCAGTTTGCTTAACATAAGGGCGTAAAATGTGGGCATTTAAGGTTGCAAAATGCTAATGAGACTAATTAGGAAAGTACCTTATTCAGAAAGGCACGTATAATGACTTCAAAATGAATAACGGATTCATCCGGATAATATAAAACATATTCGTTTGACAGATTATCCAAAAAGCACAAGGATTAAGTGATATTTTAAATAAACACATCCAAAATTACAATGAATTTATGAATCTGTGCAGCCAACATTCCTAAAGTGTAAACCTTATGAATGAAAATGCGCACGGTGTGATTTCAGATCGGATGTGCGCGGTCTCTGATCTGTTTGCAGCCTCTGTAAATTGAGTGCGTCTGGAGCTTATCAAGTGTAACATTAACTAAGATACAACATCAAATACTCTATCCCTTTCTTGAAAAGTCTACGTTAATTCACACAATTCACATGTGATTCTCATGTATTTATTATTTGAAATTGTATTTATTATTCATTGCAAAAATGTGTGCTTGACATTTCACATTTTGCTTGACACCTCCTGCCTTCAGAATAATGTAGTTATACATGCACAGACAAATTAAAATTATGTTTCATGCAGATATTAATATCTGAAATACCAGGAGAAATCACAGTTAATAACATATTCCACAGTTAATGTAGCATAAAACTCTGGTAAGAAAAAATAGATATAGTTTAAAATAATAATTGTATATTATACTCTTTCAAATGTAAGAGTAATATTAAAAAATTGGTGTTTCATTTAGTTTTGACGCACTTCCGGTTTAAGCCCCGCCCACACCCGGTTCTGTTTGAATACAGATACAGATAATTATGTCATATGAACTGATACAGATACAAAAACAGATAATGGCTCTGCTGCACACTCCTAGAGACTAGCAGCTTTTTGAATGTTCTCTATGATGAGGAGCTGTGGCTTTGTTTTAATAATACTATGAGATTAAATATAAAAATAGCCACAATGCTGAAGAAAATGACAGTTACACATGAAAGAGGGAACCTCCTTTAATTAGCTAACATAGTTGTTGTTAGGTGTAATATTGTTCTGTATCCACAGGATGGTTCCGTAATGCATTTTCTTTGTTTAATGGAATAGTTCACCCAAAAAATGCTATTCTCACATCATTACAAACCTGTATTACTTTCTTTCCTTTGTAAAGCACAAAATGTAAATATTAGAAAAATATCTTGGAAACTCTTTTCCAGATAATGTGAGTCAAGCTCCAAAATGACAAAAAACACACCATACAATTTAATAAAAGCAGTCCATACAACTTGTGTGCTATATTAAAAATTTTCAAAGCAGGACAACGGCCTTGTTTGAGGAACAAAACAAATGTAAGTAATTATGTATTTTTCATTTTTATGCGAATAATTAATTTTAGGTTCATAACAATGTGAATCATATGTGTAAACTGGGGCCAGTGTTGCACCTCTGTGTTGCCAGAAAGTGTTAATTAATGATCAATAAACTTAGACATTATTGCAAGTAACTGCTTTTTGCAAAAATGCAGCAGAATATATTTCCTTCTATGGCCTTCACTCAACCCTGAATTTACAGTGTAAATGTCAGAGTTTCTCAGGGCCTGTGGACTGTCAATCACAGCACTGGTGTGTCCTCTAACCTTCTGCTGAGCACAAGGAAAAAGTGTTTCTGAAAGGTGTTGATGTTGTGTCAACAATATGAATTAACGCTTCAGCAGGGGACATTAACATGTCCGTGGCGAGACTCACACATGTCCGTAGCAACGTTATCAGGACTGAGAAAAAAATATGTACACTATGTAAAGGAAAATGAAAACTTTGAAAACAAATGTTTGTATATGCTTAAATATGTGGGTCCCACAGCTTATACAAGCCCCCCTCAAAAGGGCCCTGTGACTATGAGGGCCCCCAGCCCTCTTGTAGAATCCTTTTGCATTTCTGTTTCAAATGACATTGTGACGAGGAGGTGGGTGGGGCCGGGCATGCATAGTTGGGCTAATCAGCCGAGGAGAGGGATAAATGCTGTCAAACGTGGCAGTTTGGGAGAGAAAGAGCCAGATGAAGCTGCAGTGTGTGCATTTGTGTTTATGTTTTGTCTTTGTTTTAATTTCTCATAAACATTATTTTGTTGGTTCGTCCAGTTCCCGCCTCCTTCTTTCCTCATTTGAACCGTGTTATATTAGTACCGAAGCCCAGGAAGGAGGAGGGATTCGGCAGTGGCAAGGACTCCATGTCATGGAGTCCTTGCCACTGCCATCCACCCAAAGGAGCAGCCGCGGCCATACGCCGGGGGATGGAGGAGTTGCTGCCAACCACCTGGATGCGGAGGAATGGCCGCCGTCCGCGAGGGAGGAGGGGCTGCTGCTGGTTACCTGGAGTGGTGGAGCTGCTGCCAGGGGCAGAGGAGTACTCTACTGGCCGCCAAAACTCGGAGGGGCGTTCCATCCGCCAGGGGTCGGAGAAGTGATTAAGGACCAGACGACGACGTGCCTGGGAAACCGCTCACCTTGGCCTTGCCCTTGCCCTTTCCCTCTCCTCTTATTTGTTTTGTTTTTCCCTCAACTCATCCCCCTCCCCAGCCCTAGAGAGGTGGGGAAAAGCCACCCGGCAGGTGCAGCCAAAGGAGCAACGCCAAAATGCAGGGGATTCCCCAGCCTGACGCAAACGATGAGGAGGGTGGCGGCCCCCAATTGGGCTAATCAGACGAGGAGTGGGATAAATGTGGCGGAACGTGGCAGTTCGGAGGAGAGAGCCGCATGCAGCTGCAGCCACTAAATGGTAAACGGTCTGCATTATATAGTGCCTTTTTAAACTTAACGGTATTCAAAGCGCTTAACACTGTGACTCATTCCCCCATTCACACACACATTCATACACCAATGGCGGCAGAGTTGCCATGCAAGGTGCTAGCCTGCCATTGGGAGCAACTTGGGTTTCAGAGACTTGCCCAAGGATACTTCGGCATGTGGAGTTGTGTGGGCCGGGATTCAAAAACCACCAACCCTGCGATTAGTGGTCGACCCGCTCTACCAACTGAGCCACAGCCTGTTCCCGCCTCCTCCTTCCCCAACGTTACCATGTTACAGACATGTTTGAGCCACTCTTTAATCTTATAACGGTGAAAGTTTCCATGCTCTTCTGGAAGTAGAAGACCTTGTAAAATAATTTCCAAAATATCAGGTTTAACACCAGATGGAAGGACGGACAGATAGATAGATATATAATTGAATCCAATTCTCTTCTTCTAATGATTCTATGACCTCTCAACCTTTTGTACACAAATACACTGTAAAACTATAGTATTATATACTATAAGTTGAAGCTATAAATATTGGAATCCAACAATATTATCCTTGAATGTTGAAATGAGGCCTAAAAACCATCACATGGAGGATCTTTGAGTGTTGTGACCGCTTCCATGAACCCGCAATGCAGGACCCGTATTTACGCACGTCGGTGGAAGAATAGCTAAAAATGACCTTAGAATCATTAAAGAAGAAGGGGTTACTCATGTTCACCTTGTCATACTGGGAGTTTTTGGCACTTGAAGGGCTCTGGAAGCCCAGATACTGTAGCTGAAGTAATAACTGTCAAATAATAAAATGCATCAGTGCTTAAAATTATTGCACTATTTTTATTAAACAGAGTAAATACAAATAGATAGTATAAACCAGGGTCGATTGTAGGATTTCAATCTTAGAAGGGATCAGCCCCCAATGACACTATAAGATGTGTGCATTTAATGTAATCCACTCTGTTGCATAGATGGTGTTTTGCTTTTTAAACTGTGTTTTTACATAATTTTATTGATTTACTGATATAATGAAAACGTTGTAAACACCATGCTGACAATGAAACCACTACCAGATGAACACACACACGAACACACACACACACACACACACACACACACACACACACACACACACACACACACACACAGACAGACTCCCTTAAGAAATCCCTCTGTTAGAATAAAGATGATCACATGGTGTTCTTAGTATTGAATAAATAAGGACAGTGTGAAAGTTAAGGCATTATAGATCATACTGAAACATACAGTAGAATTCGGATAATAGTAAATAATAATTCACCAAGAGAAATACTAGTATTAGGAAACAGATTGGATCAAATAAAACCAGTTTCAAATTACTTTTGCAATCCAAAATACAAACCTGTCAGACCCGATTCTTAAAACTGTAAAATGATAAAGTACAGCAGGTTTATTGCACTGCACCTTGTCTTCAATCATCAAGGCTCATCTAGTCCCACGTTCTGCTATTTGACAAAAAAGTGTTTCAAAGAACTTTCAACAGAGAGACATGATGCCGCTATGTGATGTGAGTTTCCATTGTCCCTCTTTGTTTAAGAAACTAGATTGATCAATATTTGACCTCATCTTACAGTCATCAAACTCTCAGTGCTCTAACTGAACCATTCTCTGCATGACAATCAAGTGTCAGGTGACAAAACAACGTGTAAGCATAAAAAGCACATGTATTGGTAATATTAAACTACTTATGTGTATGTGCTGTAAAGATCAAATTAATAAATAAAACTTTGAAATTAGTGTCCGGTTATTGTTAGCATAAAGTCGTTTTTTTCTGTACATAAAAACCAAAAGAATGTCAAACCTTTCTCCTTTTGGAACTTATGATTCTAGAATATGATTTTAAAAAATCAAACACATTAAAAGTACCCCAACTAAAGACAAGACATAAGTAAGGAATAATTGAGTAGACATAAGTTAGAAATAATTAGCAGACACTTTAGTCCAAAGCAATTTTAAGTGTACTTATGGTATACATTTTAACAGTATGGGTGTTCCCTAGGAATCAAACCCATGACCTTGCTGTAGCTATTGCCATGTTCTACCAGTTGAGCTATAGGAACACAAGATATTTAGTAGTTCTGAAAAGCGTCTCGAAAGAAGTTTTGTTAGAACTTATCTTGTATCTTGCTAAAACAGGCCAAACCACTGTTATTAGTTGCAAAACAAAAATGTTATGCAACAAACCCCAAACTCCTTGTATATATAATTGAAAAAATGCTATAGTACATATGTACAGAATAATGTACATATTTACTATAGTATGACCTCAGAAAGCCAAGCCAGAGCAACAAGTAAACAAATGTATTACAACAGCACAAAAATCTGTACAAGTATGCTTTTCCTGCTCTGTGAATGGATTACCGGCAGACCAAATGACAAGGCAAAAACAGTCATCTGTCCCTGGCACACATATCCCTCACAAATATCCAGTTCTTACCCCCCGTATGCTCCAAAAGTGAAACTCCTCTTCCTGTGAGACATAGTGTCCACAAAGCCAGATCCTTTGAAATCACACAAAGGAACTATTGCTTGTTTTCCCTCTAACCTCTTCTTATGGTCTCTTCTCCTCTGTCTCTTTGACAGTGGATGTGTGTCTTGTGCCTCTGTCTCAATGTGTGAGAGTGTGTCCCTCCTTCTCTGCCTTACCATCCCTCCTCTCTTCCCTCTCTTTCTCTATCTTAGATGGAGATCTACAGCTATGAACAGGTGCTTGCTGTTCAACTGATTGCTTAACTTTAAAAAAAAAATACATACAGTCAAACTTTTGGACTTCGCTGTATATTCTTTTTGTCATCCTTCTGATGTGAATAAGACATTTGTATTTTTTGTGGTCGTATAGGAAATTAAATGAAGACATTCTGTGTATTATTCAAGGCTGGCTGTAAATCCCTAACATAATAACTGTGTCTGTGCATTTCAACTTAAGAATTCAGTGGACGTGCTGTATTAAATGCTATACATAATATACGTATGTATAATAATATAAGTACATACACTAAAAGTTCTTCAGTTAAAACTTAATTGCAGGCAAACTGTCCCTCCACCAGTTTCGAAGAATGACCTTTTAAAGACATACTCAACCTTTTGGTAGCCTTAGACTCAGATAAATGGATGTTTACAGTATGGAAACGTTGGCAGCAGCACAATAAGCTATCTCACCACATATCAGCTGACGGAGATCTGAAGGTACTGTATGTAAATAAACATCACTACTATATTTCTCTCTCTTGCTTGCTTTCTCTCTTTCCATTACTTGTTAAACAATGTGCCCAAAGGAGTTCCCAATTATGTTTAATTAAAGTACTTTGGCTCAACTAACATTCCTTAGGAGAAAAAGGAATGGGCACAAATAAGACAACTGTTCAGTAAAAAAAAGTATACAGCAATGAAATGAATGTGAATAGCATTACTACTGAAAAACTGGCTCAGACCAGCATGAATTTCCAAAAGTCTCCATTATAGCTCCATTTAGGCCTAATCTCTTTGATGTCTAAGAGAAAGCGTTTTCTTGCCTATGTATAAGGTGCACTCAGTATTTTTTTTTCCCTAAATTAAAAAGTTTTACTTCTAAAAAAATTAATAGTAATTTTGAAACAAATGTATAAAATCATCACCACTCATGTGAGATGAAGATTTCAGTCATATCAGTAACCTTATAAAGCTCTTATATTCTACATGGATCAGGGGCGCCTCATGGGGTCTGCCATGTTAGAATCACCTGACCAGCTGAATACTTCTGGCTCAATCTCAGTTAAATCCCTGTTATTGGACACTTTCATTCATTAATCCTGGTTTACTGTGCATAGTGCATTTCTACAATGGCAATGGTAACTGAAAACCATACTGTGTTTGAATGATGCAGCATCCAGGCCACTAGGTGTCAGTGTAAGCCAATATAAGCCACTTTGACATATACTTAAAAAAGTTACTGGGTGCCCCTTTAAATCCATTAAACAGAAACTCAGCAGTGTCCCTCATGTAACGTCCAGTCTGTGTCTGTCTGGTCTCTGTCCTCCGTTTGTCAGGGTAATGTAAGGACATTAAGTCCATTGTCCTCCCTTGTTTGCTGACTCCATTAGTGTGACAGGTGAGGGCCAAGTTCTCGCATGCACTCATAAACCAAACATTTCCCATCCAAACTGCAATGTCTCTACTTTGATTTGATTTCACCACCAAAACGTCATCTTAAGTCGTATTTGAAATGTCACCCTGGTGCAGTATTCAGCTCAGTTCAGTGCATTTTAATACTACACCTATGTCTTACTGCATCATTTACTGATTACTTCATCATTTAAATTTTTATTTTGTTTAGGCAATTTTGTTTGAGTTTTCAGAATGTATAAAGTCGCGGCTCAAATATGATCTTAAATGTAAAGTAGTTTTACTCTGTTCCTCACACAAAGCTAGCATGTGACTTCTCAGGTCTTTGAATGCAGCATAAGTCGTTTGGAATACTTGTACAGTATTGTGATTTTATGTTTTTTGGAAAAAGTTATTGACTGTACAAGTGACTGTACTTGTATACAGGGCCGCATTAACGCACAGGCTTAAGACCCTTGGCCCATGGCTGCAAGGGTTCCCTGAACTGGGGGGGCCCAGTCGCAGCATCCGCCACACTACTCTCCCCCGTCAACGTTTACAGGAAGATGCGTATGTAAACACGTTCAGAGGGAGACGCTAATATAAACACAGAGATGGTGCACAACAGTGAAAACCTCCAATGAGCATATGGTCATCTAGTAACGTTCTGCCTACATATAATGCTGTCAAACACACATAATATCTGAAGATTGTCGAATCTGTGATGGAATTGTGGCAATTTCATAGAATAGAGCCAGAAATAAAGGCAAGCACAAATATTACCCAATTTTGAGCGGGGCTTTTTGACCGGGACGTGAAGGCAGAGTGGCAAGTTAAAGCTCGAGTGCATCTCAACACATGACAATGGTAACACTTCTTTTTCAAAGCTATTGTTATTTTTGCTGTTACTATTGCCAAGATTTCAGAAAGGCTGCATTGCCTACAACAGTAGTCTAAAGAGAGATACTGTATTTGGCTACTGGAAAAAATTAACCAATAGTCTGTTCAGATTAAGTGACTTCAGACGAAAAGGAAAGTAATTTCAGAAGCAGAGATACTTAATACATTTTAATGACAGATTACAAAGAAGATTAACATGAAGGAACGTGTAGTGATAGTCAATAGTCAATTTTGATATCACGTTGACTTCAAGTCAGATTTTTACAATGACTTTGTGAACTCTTTGGAAACACAGCACCATCTACGTGTATCTCCATGTGCAAGCTCAGACAGTCCTTCATCATTATCACAGCCTCACAGTAAAATGCGTCCAAAATAATAGAAAGTGACCTGCACTGGGGAAAGTCAATTCAATAAAAGAGATTACTTTATAGGGGCACTTGGGCATCCATTTGTGTCCTGATCTGAGAGACAGGTGGCATCTAGTCTCAGCAGTGCAGGGCATTTCATAATCACTTTGAAATGTCAAGCCATAGGGTCGTCCTGTCTGAGACAAAAACCATTAGGGTCCTTCTCTATGACTAATGGTAAAGGTGAGCATTAATTTTTAAAGGGACTGCACCATTTATTAAGAGACATATTTATCGGTGGAAATAACCACCATTGACTTAAGATTCATGATGCAAACAGTATGTAAAAAATATACGTCGAAGATATGAATTGGGCTTTTTTTGAATCTGGCTCATGACAATTCCCAATCAAAATCCTGGTGGCATTCTCCATCATTTCCAGTCCTCTCTACACTCACTGTATGTATAAATGGGGGTGGGGACAGCAAACAACCTTTGCTGGTTCAAGCAGGTCTCCCAGCCTGGCCAAGCTGGTCTTCAGCTTGTAGTGTGTCTCTAGTCTCACAGTCTCAACAGCTGAAAAAGTGCAGAAAAAAATCCTCTACAACCAGTCAAAGGTGGAGACCATCTTAGGCTGGTTTAAGCTTTTTTTTCCCTGCAAGCTTTTTTATTTTGTTCTCATACGGTTTCATAAATCTCTCTTTCTCTCTCTGGGACATGTGTGGGGTACATGGAGGTAAGAACAGTACAATTTACACGTTAATTTATGACGAACGGCTGATATTGGAAGGGCAACGGGAGAGAGTTGGCTATATTTCTGTAAGAGTCCCTCTCTCTCTCTCTCTCTCTCTCTCTCTCTCTCTCTCTCGCTTGCTCGCGTGCACACACACACACACACACACACACACACACTACCAAAAGCAGATAAAAAAGTCAAAATCAGCTACAAAAAGATGACAGTAATGGGGCAATGTCCTTTAAGAGACAGAACAGTGTGCATCCATACACACACACACAAACGCTCAGTAATAATAGAATAAAACACCGTCTAAGGGGAATTAATATCCTCTCCACATTAATAACACTTACAGTTTAAGACATTAACTGATATATTATGCTAGACATTAGCTTGCGTAACAAGGTCTTGCAATGTTTACGTGCTAACATGGTTTCTGTTAACTTCTGTCAACTTAATTCAGGTCAGGGCTGTACAAGAGAAATAGAGAAAAGAGAAAAAAATATTTTCTCAGGAGAGGTATGGGAATCAACAGAGTGTTTTTTGTTTTAGTTTTTGGCAAGAAAGTTGACAGAGAGAGATTTGGTTCATTACTGCCACCCCTAGGACACTGTGTTGTACTACACTCCCCATGCAAAACCTAGACAAAACAAACAGGCACCTCTTTAAAGACCATGACACACCAAGATTCTAAATTACAATGTTTCTTCAATTACTCTTATCTTCTTATTGAAAACAAACTTGTTCTAGCCTTGGTTATTTCACTCTACATTTAAGTTCTAAGTTAAGGGTTTAGATCCAGGGAGCACAAAAGAGATGTTCAGCAGACTGTCCAGGCTGTTTCAATGAATGGAAACTGAGGCTGTCGAGAAACATAAAAATAGTCCATACAACTCATGTGCTATTTTTCAAGTCTTCTGAAGTCATAAGGTGGCTTCATGTGAGGAACAGACTGAATGTTAAGTCTTTATTCACTGAAAATCCTGCCCTTAGATCTCATTTAAATTGTAATATCTTTTTTAGTATTTCATAAAAGAAAGAAAGATTTATGGGCTTGGAACAACATGATGGTGTGGTGAGCACATGTTAATACACTCATTTTCTGGAGAATTAACCCTTTAAGTTCATCTATGCTTTTGCTAAGCACAAGCCATGTTTGTTTACTGCACTTTTTTACAACTTTTGTTGACAACAGTGAAATCACACTATTATATATATATATATATATATATATATATATATATAATATATATAATATATATATATATATATATATATAGGCCTGCTTGTTTACGCTTATTAAAATCAGCTAGAATAAAGTGTTGCAAAGGAACAAATGTGTACACTTAAAGATATAGTTCACCCAAAATGAACAATCTGTCATCATTGAATCACCCTCATGTTGTTCCAAATCCATAGAACATGCAAATAATAATAATAATAGGCAGAATGTTAGTCTCAGTCACCGTTGACTTTTAATATATGGGGAAAAGGTGCAATCAAAGTGCATGGTGTCTGAGGTTAACAGTATGCCTATTTTTTTATATCTCCTTTTGTGTTCTACAGAGGAAAGACAGTTATACAGGTTTGGAAATCATGAGGGTGAGACTTTTAAAATGCTGCCCACTAGGTTTTGGAACAGCTTATGATTATTACACTGGGTAGAGTTGAGGAGAGAGAAGAAAAGTGCTGTATGAGGTTGTATGGCAGTGCATCTTCAGCTCAATGCCAGGTGTGGTTACCTGGCAACACGTATTGCTCTCTGCTGCGAGATACAATGTCTCTATTGCCTCTTTGGTTTCAGCACTCTGGACAGCGACATGCAACTGAGGGCACATGCGCACACACAATCACAGACAAAGTCATATGCAAATACACCGGCATTCTTTCTTTTCCAAGGGCGTGAACTACAACAGCATGTTTCTCCAAAGCAACACATCAATTAACAGCAGCTATCTGCTGAGAATAAGAGCCCAGCACACAATAAAGAGTTTATAGAGTGCTATGGAGAAATAGGGCTGCCTCAGACAGTGGGTAGGGAATACTGGGACTGGACATCGAATCAAATTGGCTCCATATACGGGAGGTCCTAAAACCTTTCTGCTTGCTGTGTTATTAATGTAAAATCATACATCACTATTACTATTGCTTATACTTAAGTTTCAGAATTTGAACAACCCCTTACCCTAAGTAATAAAATTTGTTGTAATAAAAACTGTTTTCGCTATTGGACATTAATAATACCTCATATCCTAATGCTTGTTAAGGATAGATGTGCAATTACTTTTCTAAGTGAACAGACTTGAGTTTTTGTCTTATGGACGATGAAACAGGCAACAAAAATCCAAAAGACTTACACTGAAGGAGGAACACAAAACAAGCCATATCAAGGGACCAAAATTTGTTTGAGGGTTCTCTTTTTTGACTTTGGGCCAAAAAGCAACCAGAGCACCCTAGCAACCACCAACCACCACTACAGTAACCACCCAGAACAGCAACATACCTAAAACAACAGAGGATACCTTAGTAATCCCATAGTTCCACACTGGCAATCACATAGCAATGGCTCAGAACACCAATGCAACCACATAGAAACACCCTAGTTACAACCACCCAGATAGGGTTGGGAAACCGGAACCGGTACCATTTTTTAACACCATAAGCAAATGATTTTCAGACTTTTGTTTTTTTTAACAGTTCTCAAACGTGCATACGTCTGCCTATGTGGACGCAACTTCATACTAAAATATTTGATTGTGTTTCCTGTGCTATATTTCAGTGACCCCACTACTGAATCATATTGAACATGTGACCAGTGTAGTCCAATTCCTGAACTAATGACTCTTATGTTGTTTCTTTTGACTCACAGCGTGAAACATACAGTGTTATCTCCCAAACAAATATTATTAGCTTGTTCTCTTGATCAATTTACTGAACTACAAGTTATTAATTTCTTCATGTGAGACTTGAAATGAATCTCATCATTTCGTAACAGGCTGCCGAGGGCAATTAATAAAAATTGCATTTCTTCCATGTATTTCCAAATATTTCTTTCTTAGAAGTGAATTAAGGATCATTAATGGAACAGTTAAAGAACCAGAATTGTTACGAGAAATCGGATCCAGAAATGTTAAGTTCCTTACGATTGACATCCCTTCACCCAAATACCCTTGTGAACACAAAATTCTAGCAACCACCATGCATGCCACAAGAAGACACTGGCAGCTACATTGAAATGCACTAAAAAACACCCAACACAATATAGCAACTGCATAGCAACCCAATCAAAACATTAAGAACGCCTTATCAGCCTCTTATCAATGGCCTGATAACCAGTCACAACACCCTAGCATCACAGTGGCAAGTTTTGCATGGCCAATCACCACTCAAATTTTGTTCACACACACAGAAATGAAAAGGTGAGTCTATAAAACATCAAGAGTCAAAACACACACACACAAATAAATGGGTGATATTAACACAGCCAGAAGGGAAAATGCAGAGCACACCACTCACAGTCCCGGCGCCATGGGCGGGCATTGGGGGGCCTGGCCCGCCCTGGACGATCCTGTCTCCCTTCATCAACTCTACGTCACGTCTCACATCTCATTTCATCACGATCTCACAAAGCTCTTTTATTATGCAGCATGCAGAATTCAGCACTGAACAAAAACTCCAACGTTTTGAGAGCTGAGTGGATTTTATCTGAAATGCATCTGATTGGCCATTGCGTTTTAGAAATCAACACATATGTCTGTGATTGGCTACATTGCACAACGCTGCAAAAACACGTTATAATGAGAACATCTACTTATGCTTGCGACTGTAAATCGTTATTTTGTTTAGATGTCCTTATTGCTTTTGTGCAATAGATGAATAACAATGTATTTGTTTTTGGATGTTTTATTTAGATAGGAGTCCCACTGAATCGTTTTATTCTCCCACAACCCATTACCGCCACGCCACGCACTCGACCATCAAATCTAGTCGTGAATGTTAGCAGTCCCGCGGGAGTCGACCAACCACCAGTCCTTGCTTGTTTGCACTTTTATTTATATTTTTTTATCAATAGGCTACTGTAACTTTCGTTACAAGTTGGTAAGTTGTCGTTTTGTATATACATGATGAATAAACTCCTGAATAAAATTAAAAATGTGTTTGGTCTGATTTAAAAAATAATGTTTTTAAATGGATTTGATTGGTTTGTCGATGGTGAGCGCGGGAATGTTTGTTTGTGTCCTAAGCATAGTAGCGATTAATAACGATAGCTGTTTTTTTTTTTTTTTAAACAAATATGCTGAGCTATTTCGTGTGACAGCTACCATGGATATACGGTGTTTCTTTAATCAAAGACCACCAAAGTTGGCAGAAGAGAGCAGCGAGGTAAGGGGAGAAGACCCAGGGTGTAGCAGTTCACAAGAGGTCGATCCAACTCCCAACACTGCAGAGGCTAGCCATTCCAGCGATACTAGTTGGTCTAACGTTACTTGCCAAAGCCATAGCCAGCCTCAAGCAAGGGACGTCACGGCCACAGGTGGGTAAGGGATAAGCAGCTGCGGTGTTAAGCGAGTCATTGAGTCATTTGTTCAAACGATTTGTTCAAACAGCTGATTCATCAAGAATAAAGTAATCGTTCATGAATGGGTCATTGAATCTTTGACTCAACCGATTCGTTTAAAACACTGAATCATTTAGTAATGAAAACACGGTTGACTGTTAGATGCATTCCGTTTCTGCTGGGATCTTTGTTTTAAAATAGAACAAAAAGTCAATATTGCATCTAAAATGTAAGTGACTTAATATGAATTACTTGTTTATTGAACTGTCGAAATCAGTGTTACATTTTCAATCGTGATGGTATTCAGCACTTGGTTGTATGGTATGTGTTGCTTCATGTTATAAATATAAAAACTAACTTACACATTTTGAATTTTTTACCGCAGTATGCTAACTGAGTTTCTTTGTGTGAGCTGCAGTTAGGCCTATTTGTTTCATCGAGAGGCTGCGCGAGCCTAAACAGCACAAATCTTTAGCGTCAGTTATGAATTTGAATAGCGTCAGTACATTATGTAATAGGCTACTATCGATCATTATCATTGTATCAAACATATTCAATTCATAATCGGTCATATCATTTAATGTTATTATGCAATTAGGGAATTAGGTTTATCTCAGTTGTGCCCCCCTGAAAAAAATGTAATGCCCGTCCGTGAATTTGTGTCTGGCGCCGGGTCTGCACACTCATGCACACACACAGAGATCAAAGATCAAAAATCTAATTCTGAGTGACCACAATGTATGAAAGTATACAGTACCTTTTCCACTGTGGGAATGTTTACGCTTAAATGCAGGTGCCTCACCTTCCAGACAAAACACTGCATCTTTCTGTTATGGAAATGTGGCAGGGCGGAGCCGGGTCATGATTCCGCACACCCGGCCCCTGATCGGGCTAATCAAGCCTCAGAGATGGATAAAGGCCAACTGGAAGCTGCAGTGTGTGAGAGAGAGAGATTTACGGACAGCTGTCCGACACCTATGTGTGTTTGTCTTTTTGTTTCAGTTTTATATTAAAACCATTATTTATATTGTCAAGCCGGTTCTCATCTCCTCCTTTACAATAATCCCTTTACAGGAAACAAAGACATTTTACCAAGGCTCTAAGTTATAAATGTGACCTTGTCGAGCCTTGCTCACAGTTAATTCTGTAGCAGCACCATGGTGAACCACTTTACTGTTCAGGCGACCCTGCAGCCATCTACTGATTATTAATGTCACAAAAAAATTTTCACAAGGTTTTGCTCTTTCCGGTCAAAAATTACCAGGAGGACCAAAGGTAGGGCTCATTGATAAATCCCATTGGAGAGTTAAAGGAACATGTTAAAGATTTGATAAGTCATACTGGTCAAGCTAAATGCTAAATAAATCAGATGTCCTTCCAGCTAAATAGACAGGTTCTGGGTGGAAAACGACGGGGTGGACATTCAGTGAATAAAGTCTGTTAATGATATGTAGAAAACATATTTGTAAACATATTGATAATGTTATTTCTGCTAACATAAATATATTGAAATTTTTAAATTACAGTAATTTCCCATAAATCTTCCCATAATGGGGTAGACATGTTATTCTTGACAAAAAGAGTTACACACATCAAATAAATCTAAATAATTTTGCTGAATGGATGATGTCACCTCCATTGTGTGTGATGTCATTTCATAACATATATCTTCAATTAAAGGTCATAGTGTCATGACATAAAAGGGGGTACAATAAATCAAGAGACACACAAAAGAACTCCACTTTCAGTGTTAAAATGGCACATTTACCACAAATGAATACGTTAGTGAGAAAGTAAAATACTAAACTCTTAATTAGCACTTATTTTTGTCAAAGATGTTTGACGTGCAGCTCTAGGGACATGAGGAATTGACACACAGGAATTGTTGAAAAATTAAATTTTTAGGCCCACAGCAGTGTGTGACATTATAATTTGTCTTAATTATTTTTACCAAGACCATTAAAATTGTAATCGGGTGAAATTAAACAAAATAAATGCCACAACTTGAAAAGGGGACTTAATATCATAGAATTGTAGGAATGACCCAAGTATCATTTCTATCACAATTCGGCAAAATGTCACTGCATGTTACAGAATTCACATTCCAGAGGTTGCGCTACAAACAATCGTTATTGTATAATCATTACATTTTGTTTTTCTGTAATTAGTTATTTTATTCATCATTAGACATTGATTTAAATCACAAAGGAACTTGTATTATTTTTTTCAGACATTTTTAAAACACTTTCTATAAAATGAGAATATCGTGAAATATCTTGTTATTGACCAACATTTTCAAGAGTATCAAGATAAACATGTTTACTTATATCACCCACATATATTCAGAAAATGTAAAAAGTGGATTCTGCAAGGCCCTTAGAAGTCACTGACAATATGAACTGTGTAATTCTCCCACACTTCCGCCCCTTCTTGGGAATCTGCGTATATGTGAATTATCTCCGCAGCATGCCTGCTTGTTGCGCACTCAGCCTTTGATCTGCTCTTCAGTGAGACCTTCAAAGCCTAGAGCACTGGTTCATGGCCTACTGCACAGGCTGACCAATATCTGCCCTCACCATGCCAGTGTGTGTGTTGTTCCGGCCGACCGATATCTCGCCCACTATGTGTTTGACCTCCAAATGAGAGAGCTCTGCTGGCAGTCTGAGTATGTGTGTGTGTGTGTGTGTTGGAGAGAGAGAGACAGCGAGAAAAGAATGTATCACATAGAATGTGTTTCAATGTGTGAAAGTGTAATACTTTTTTGCATATGTGTCCTTGTATAGTAAATCTATATCAAATAAGCCTCAGTCTGTCCTCACAAAATTACCCTCTTCAGCCAAATAGGAGCACCAATCACTGAGATTTCAGAGTGTTGTCTTTGCAACCTATGGACCTGTCTGCATATATGCAATTAGAAGAGAAAGACAGGATGTCTATAGGGCTATTAAATTATCGGGCTCAGAGGTGGCTCTTTCACAGCTTAGGTTACTTAATGGAGTTCTCAGCTATATTTCATTTAACTATCAACTCAGATGCTTTTACGGAAGGTTCTCTCTTCTAATAGACACAAATGAGACAATTGTTAACATACTGTAGGAGTAAATAGATATAAATTGCATCACATAGCAAAGATAATTTGGTCTTGGAGTAATTTGATATGAAATGTTTGTGTGTGCAGGAAATCTTTCACTTTTGATTGCAGACTTTCCTTTTGGATTGAACATTCATAAATTAGACCTCTGCAATCTCTAAAATGTTTCTCCCTGACAGAAATTAGATTAAAGGGATAGTTCACCCAAAAATTTAAATTCTGTCATTATTTACTCACCCTCATGCCATCCCAGATGTGTCTGACTTTCTTTCTTCCACTGAACACACATTTTTTTTTAGAAGAATATCTCAGCTCTTTAGGTCCATACAATGCAAGTGAATGGTGATCAGACCTTTGTAGCCCCAAAAATCACATAAAGGAAAGGTAGAAATGAAGACTCCAGTGGTTAAATCCATATCTTATAAAGCATTATAATCGGTCTGCATGAGAAAAAGATAGATCTTCCTTTGTTTTACTCTAAATATCCACTTTTACATCTGAAAGTCACATGTGGTGCCTGTTTAGATTCTCTTTCACATCTGAAAGTGAAGTTAAGGTGGAGATTTAGTAAAAAAGAAAGTAAAAAAGATTTAAATATTGTTCTGTTTCTAACCCACACATATAGAATCATATGGATTACTTTTAGGTTTCCTTTGTGATTTTTGGAGCTACAAATGTCTGATCACCATTCACTTGCATTGTATGGACCTAAAGAGCTGAGATATCCTTCTAAAAATCATTGTTTGTGTTCTGCTGAAAAAATAAAGTCATACACATCTGGGATAACATGAGGGTGAGTAACTGATAATAGCATTTTCATTTTCGTTGAACTAGCCCTTTAAATGGAAAGAGCTGTTTAGGTCTCCTGCTTTTTTTCCTCTGGGTTTCAGTTTTGGCAGAGGACAATTTGCGACTGTAACGTAGTTCCATGGAGAGGAGGAGGTGGGAACCGGCATGACGATATAAATAATATTTTAATAATAAACTTAAACAAAAGACGACAACAACACACACATGACGGACATGTCCATAAACTATCTCTCTCTCCCGCACCACCGCCCACAATCGGCCTTTATCCCTCTCGGAGGCTTAATTAGCCTGATAAGGGACCGGGTGTGTATAATCACGACCCGGCCCCTCACTCTGCCCTGCCACAGAGACATTGTTGAGATCTCCTCTAAAACTCTTGATACATGTTAGATTAGTTGGTTCTTTTTTCTGAGGGGAAAAATCTGAGGAGTTGTAAATGTAAACAAAAGTCTCTATTTGTTCTCATTTATTCTCATTGTTGTCTAGGAGATACAACTGAGAAATTGAAGAGATCTCATTAGTGATTTTTATCATTATTCTAAGGAATTGCTCAGGGTAAAGAATGACAAAAACTTTAAATACAATTTTGAAAATGGAAGGTGAATGAGAGAAGGAGCTTAAGAAACATGTAGCATGCATCTTCTTGTCACTATTAGGTTGACATGGTCGATTCTGGCAATGTCTGCAATGTCGTGACAGCAAATGGCCATAGTGATTCCTGTGTGCTGGGTGGCAGACATGGGGCCTGACAGGCTTAGCAACATTTATCTTGTCCATCAACATTCCTTCTCTTCAAAACATGAACAAAAATCTATGGTCCTAGCATATACACATACCGTCTAGGTTACGTATGTAACCTCCGTTCCCCGATGGAGGGAACGAGACGTTGTGTCAGAGAAGCGACACTAAGGGTCTCTCTTGAGTGCCGATATTCACCTCTGATCTATGAAAAAAGGCCAATGAGAAGTTGGCAGCCGGTATTTGCATATCCCGCCCCCGGACATATGGGTATTTAGGCGGCACAAATACGGGAGTTCATTCAGGATTTTTCTGAGGAGCCAGAAATGGTCCGGCCACAACAGTGGCTCGGCTCAGCGACGTGGCGGGGAAGACACAACGTCTTGTTCCCTCCATCGGGGAACGGAGGTTACATACGTAACCTAGACATTCCACTTCTGTCGCTCTCTCCACATTGTGTCAGAGAAGCGACACTAGGGGTCCACTTATAAAAGTGCCATGCGCTGAGCTGTGTACGTGAACTGCTGATACAGGAGCGAGCAGGTATTCTTACGTGCAGGACGACCAACTGTATCAGACTGCACGTACCCTTCCCCAATGCCCCATTCAAGCCATCAGAATCCTTATCGTTACCCTGGAGGGGGGAACAAGGTGATGGCCACCAACCTGGGAACGGGCCAAGCCTGGCTGGGCCACTTTTCTCTCTATGTTTCTCGCATAGAGCAACTACGGCCGGGGCCCTTACACGCATTGAGGGAAGGGGGTCTTAGCCCTTATTCAGGGCGGAGAAGACCCTGCGGAGGCCACGCCTACCCGGGAGGGGAGGCAAATTTTAGTGGCAAACACATCAGAGGCCTGACTTAGGGCCTATGTGGAAAAGTTGGTGCGGTGGTAGATCCAGCCTCGTAGAGGGGGGAGCATACAGCACGGCGACCAAGGCAGCTGTGACTGCCTAAGGGAAACACGGGGGTCCGCTCGAGAGGGGACAGTACCGTGGTATTACACACGGGGAGTCCGAAGGAGGCCTTACCTGTGGAGCACCTATACCAGTACAGGGTAGCTTGCGGTACCCGCAGTGGCTTGGGTTGGCGAGTTCCTCCGCTGAACTGCGACCCATGAGGGCTAGGGAGGAATCAACCAGCGTCCCAAACATGGGATCTCCTGGGAATGAAGGCGCACTGTTTTCCCTGGTTTAGGGGGAAAGGGCGCTAGGTGCAAGCGATTCACCCGGTCAGATCGTCAGCGTGCCACCGAGTTCTACAGGCTCGGACCTGAGAAAACACGGGACGATATTGACTCAACTCGGAGATTATAGAATCTCGCAAAAGTGTTAGGTGTTGCCCAGCCCGCTGCTCTACAGACGTCTGCTAGGGCAGTGCCCCTAGCCAGTGCCCATGAGGACGCAACACTCCTGGTGGAGTGAGCTCGGACCCGCAAGGGGGGGGGCATGGCCTGGGTGTGATAAGCCAGGGAAATGGCGTCGACAACCCAGTGGGCGAGTCTCTGCTTGGAGACAGCGTTCCCTTTCTGCTGTCCCCCAAAGCAGACGAAGAGCTGCTCAGAGTGTCTAGTGCTCTGTGTGCGGTCCAGATAAATACGTAAAGCACGTACTGGACACAGCAGTGAAAGGGCTGGGTCTGCCTCCTCCCGGGGCAGCGCTTGCAGGTTCACCACCTGATCCCTGAAGGGTGTGGTAGGAACCTTGGGCACATAGCCCGGTCGCGGTCTTAGGATCACGAAAGTGTCTGCCGGACCGAACTCCAGGCAAGCGTCGCTAACAGAGAACGCATGCAGGTCCCCGACCCTCTTGATGGAAGCGAGCGCCATCAGCAGGGCGGTCTTGAGAGAGAGGGCCCTGAGTCCAACTGAGTCAAGCGGCTCGAAGGGAGGTCTCTAGAGTCCCATAAGGATGACCGAGACATCCCAGGAGGGGAACAGGTTAGGCCGGGAGGGAGTCATCCTCCGGGCACTTTTTAGGAACCTGACGATTAAGTCGTGCTTACCAAGAGACTTGTTGTCTGCCGTGTCATGGTGGGCCGCGATAGCGGCGACATACACCTTGAGGGTGGAGGGGGACAGCCTCCTCTCCAGCCTCTGCTGTAGAAACACAAGCACTGACCTAACTGCACACTTCTGTGGGTCTTCGGCTCGGGAAGAACACCAGTCCGCGAACAGATGCCACTTTAGGGCGTAAAGATGCCTGGTAGAGGGGGCTCTGGCTTGATTGATTGTATCTATGACGGTCCATGGTAGGCCCGCTAGATCTTCCGCATCCCGTCCAGGGGCCAGACGTGGAGGTTTCAGAGGTCTGGGTGCGGGTGCCAGAGCGTGCCCCGTCCCTGAGAAAGAAGGTCCTTCCTCAGGGGAATTCGCCAGGGAGGGGCTGTCGTGAGGAGCGTGAGGTCCGAGAACCAAGTCCGGGTGGGCCAGTAGGGAGCCACCAGAATGACCTGCTCTTCGTCCTCCCTGACCTTGCATAGCACCTGTGCAAGAAGGCTCACTGGGGGAAATGCGTACTTGCGCAGCCCCGCGGGTCAGCTGAGTACCAAAGCATCTGCCCCGAGGGGAGCCTCTCTCCGGGCATACCAGAGCGGGCAGTGGGAGGTTTCTTGGGAGGCAAAACAGGTCTACCTGGGCCTTGCCGAACCTGTCCCAAATCAGCTGACTGGACTGGGGGTGGAGCCTCCACTCTCCGCCGGGCGAGCTTTATCTTGACAGCGCGTCCGCTATCACATTGAGGTTGCCGGGGATGTGAGTGGCACGCAGTGACTCCAGTCGCTGCTGACTCCAAAGAAGGAGACGACGGGCGAGCTGTGACATGTGGAGGGTGCGTACTCCGCCTTGGCGATTTATGTAGGCTACGACCGTGGTGCTGTCTGTCCTGACTAGGACGTGCTTGCCCCGAATTAACATGAGAAACTTCCTCAGGGCAAGGAAAACAGCCAGCAGCCAGCAGCAACCCAATTTGGTGGCGTCGGTTGTAACCAGAACGCGTCGGGACACCTGCTGCAAGGGTACTCCTGCCCGTAGAAAGCAGAGGTCTGTCCAGGGTTTGAAGGTTTGGCGGCAGGCAGTGGTAACTTTCACGTTGTACGTGCCGTGGTGCCATGCTCGTCTCGGGACTCGAGTCTGGAGCCAGTGCTGAAGTGGTCTCATATGCATCAACCCCAGCGGTGCGGCCATTGCGGAGGATGCCATATGCCCCAGGAGCTGTTGGAATCATTTAGAGGGACCACGGCACCTGGCTTGAAGGAAGCAAGGCATTTCAGCACTGACTGAGCACGCTCGTTGGAGAGACGTGCTATTATTGAGACTGAGTCTAACTCCAAACCAGGAAAAGAGATGCTCTGGACCGGGGTGAGCTTGCTCTTTTCCCAGTTGACCTGAAGCCCCAAACGGCTGAGGTGCCTGAGCACCTGGTCTCTGTGCGCGCATAGTAACTCTCGCGAGGGGGCCAGGATGAGCCAGTCGCCGAGGTAATTGAGTATGTGTATGCCGGCTACTCGGAACGGGGCAAGAGCTGCCTCTGCGACTTACGTGAAGACGCGAGGGGACAGAGACAGGCCGAAGGGGGGGACTTTGTACTGATACACCTTGCCGTCGAACGCGAACCGCAGGAAGGGTCGACGTCGAGGGCGAATCGAGACGTGGAAGTACGCATCCTTCAGGTCTACCGCTGCGAACCAATCTAGATGCCGGACGCCAGATAGAGTTTGTTTCTGGGTGAGCATTTTGAACGGGAGTTTGGACAAGGTCCGATTAAAAACTCGCAGGTCCAAGATCGGTCGTAAGCCGCCGCCTTTCTTGGGTACAACAAAGTAAGGGCTGTAGACACCCTTCTTCATTTCGGTTGGAGGGACAGGCTCTATCACGCTCTTGGTTAAAAGGGAGGCGATTTCTTCGCACAGGGACTGGTCATGTTTGTCGTGCACTGTGGAAAAATGAACGCCCACGAAGGGGGGCGGAGGCCTGGCAAAATTAATTGCATAACCGAGTCGAATGGTCCGGTGCAGCCAGCATGACGGGCTGGGCAATGAAAGCCACGCCTCTAAGCTCCGTGATAGGGGCACCAAGGGGACGAGTATTTTGGACGTACCCGGCGGGGCTTCGCAGCGGTGTGGAACAGGTAACGCGGCGTCGGGAGGCAACGTGGCATCCCGAGGCTCTGGTGCTGAGAATAAACTCAAAGCACTTACCTTGCTCCGCGCACCCGGCAGGGGGCGGGTTCGTGACTGAGGAGGAGGGCTGATGCTGGCGTCCTCTGAACTCGTCTGAACCAGCCGGCCGGGGAACAGTCGTGGGGCTGAGGGCGGGAACACCACGTCCGGGAAGCCGGGACTGTTGTGGCCTGAAAGCAGAGTGCCGTGAGAACGCCATTTGCGGGCCAGGTGACCCAGAGACAATAAGGAAATAGCTCTATAGACTGTAAAGAATTTAACAAAAAAATTCTCCTCCCGGCCCTCCACCGGGGAACGGAGTGGTCTTACCAGCTCCGGAGCTACCGTCTCGGTCTCTGGGTCTGTCATCTAAGGAGCGCCTGGGAGCCTTCTGGGTCCTCAAGGGGGTCCGTGAGACGATGGGCGTCCAACTTCTGCAGGGGACTCAACGCTGGGGCTGAGAGCTGGGCCCACTCACTTGTTAGTTGAGGCGGAGCACTACTTTCTTTCTTTCTTGACCAGCGTCAGGAGGCCTTTTGAAGCCGCAGGAGGACGCCCTCGGCGAGCAGACAGGGCATGGCCCCTGGCGGCAGGTTTGCAGCAGGGCAAGATGTGTGAAATAGCCTCCGTCTGTTTCTTCACCACTGAGGACCGCTGGGCGGAGTCGTCAAGTGGTGTCGCCGAATGGACGGAGCTGGGAGACGGGGGCGTTTTGAGAAAGCGTGCTTTGTCTGCCTCCTGTACTGCGACCAGGCTGTCCATCGTTGCGTTTCTGGACCACGGGGGGTGGCCATCGCCTGTTTGAGTGCAGTTCCCACGTCAAGAACAGGACTACCCAAGTGCAGATTTTGAAGTGCCCTGGCCCGGTGGACTTGCAGGAGGGGGCCATGGCGTGCAGGGGGGAGCGGTCTGGGACCGTTCTACCACCGAGGGTAGCGAGAGTGGAGGAGCGAGGAAGCTGGGCTTGCTCAGCTCGTCATGCACATCCGGGAAGGAATCGGGGGGGGTGCAGCTGTGAGTGGACATGCCCGCTGAACCAATTAAGCCCGGGGAAGCATAGCGGACCTCCGTGCGTCAGGCTCAGACTGGGCCTCTCTCAGACTGAGAAAGCAGAGATCGCAACGCTGCCGTGGTTATGTTATCACACTGAAAACATAACCCATTGGAGAGAATGCTCATCCCGAGCACAGACGGAAACAAGCAAGCGTGCCGGGGAGGCGAGGGGTTTCAAGGGGGTTCACCCGGCGAAACGGAGCCTGTCATTGTCCCCAGATCCTTTTCATCGCCCGCGGCGCCTGCCTCAATCCCGTAGGAAGGAGGCGAGGCGCGGGGGGCGGCTGAAGCGGCTTTTTTCTCACTACAAGAAAAAAGCCTACGACCGCAATGCTGTCATGGATATGTTCTCGTACTGAAAACATAGACCATTCATAAAAATGCTGCCTGTGTGTCATCGCACCCAGGAATGCAAGGCAGTTTTTATGACCGTCAGAGGTGGGGAGAATCAACGCATCCAGAAACTACACAGGGGCGGAAAATCGTCTTTAAAAAGACGCGTCCTGAGAAGGACGTTCAACGCCGCTGTGTTTTGCTCTTTTAGAGCGAAATTACTCTTTTAGAATAACTCTTTCGAGTTGTCTGCGCTGTCGAAGCGCCCAGGGGCAAGAATGCACAGCCGTGCACGAAGGAGAAAGCCGCTGTTGTGCGCCGTAAAGTCCAACAGCATGCAGAGTGTCAGAGGATTAAACAGGAACTTGGTGTGTAACTCGCAGCAGACTGCATGCACGACCATCGGCTCCGAAGAAATTTTCTGAATGAACTCTCGTATTTGCGCCGCCTCAGTACCCGTATGTCCGGGGGCGGGATATGCAAATACCGGCTGCCAACTTCTCATTGGCCTTTTTTCATAGATCAGAGGTGAATATCGGCGCTCAAGAGAGACCCCTAGTGTTGCTTCTCTGACACAACGTGGAGAGAGCGACAGAAGGGGAACTGTAGTTAGGTATTACAGTTGCAACTGATGGGGAAATGTGCAGTTTGCCTTGTGTGACTTGGGTGAGTATATGATGAGAGAATTTTCATATTCCTTTAAAAGTTACTCATGCATTAAACTTCAGCATGTAACTCATCCCACACTGACTGTTACAAGCATGAATGATACCTTAAATCATGTGGCTTGTTAAGGAAACGTGTGCTATTACTTTTTCAAGCAATCAGACTTACAATTTTCACCTGTTGTGTGAAAAACAGGCAAAACAACCCTTAGATTTATACTTAAGAACATCCTAGCAAAGACCTAGTAACCACCCAGCAACTGCATACTGTAGCAATGCCATGGCAACATCTTGGTCCAACACTAACATCTGTTCTAATACAATGACATATGGGTATTTTTTCCATAAATTTCCCCAAATGCACTCCAAATGGGTCAAGAATGGCTTGAGGGTTTGGATTTTGAAGCTCTGTTCAGATCGCTAGGCATCTGTCTCTGCTTGGCCATTTGAACTGGGATCATATTAATGAGCCCTGTCAGAACATACTTTTAATCTTAAAAGTTTCATAAACTTTTTGTAATTTATTTTTCCCCACTTCCACTTTAAATGTTGTGATCACAAGTGAATTCAGAATAGTTGATGACGACAAGTAAATCTGATTTATACTTCTGGAAAAATGGAAATGGGCGGCATAAGCAATGACCTATAACATGTATGTTGCAAACACCTGATGTAACAACTTGTTGCACAACAAATGACAGAAAAAAACACATGAAATCCAATCTGACCGTTCAAACTGAGACATCCATCCATCCATCCATCATCAACCGCTTATCCTGTGTACAGGGTCGCGGGGGGCTGGAGCCTATCCCAGCTAACATTGGGCGAAAGGTGGGGGACACCCTGGACAGGTCACCAGTCCATCGCAGGGCCACACATAGACAGACATACACTCACACTCACCTCCACATCCAAATCCACACCTAGGGCAATTTTTTTGGAGACACCAATTAACCTAGCCTGCATGTCTTTTGGATGGTGGGAGGAAGCCGGAGTACCCGGAGAGAACCCACGCAGACACGGGGAGAACATGCAAACTCCACACAGAAAGGCCGGGGCAACCAGGGTTTGAACCCACAACCTTCTTGCTGTGAGGCGACAGTGCTAACCGCTGCACCACCGTGAATATCAGATTTCAGGTGTTTTTTCCCTGTTCAGACTACAAAAAAAATTATTGGATTTGTCAGCACAAGGTCATACATAGATTGTTGGCAAACAGAAAACTTGTAAACCATTTTCTTTTTGATTGGCTGCACACCATTTTAGCAACCTCTGATTAGAGCAAACAACAGGCAAAAATACCATGAAGTTTGATTGAAATGATTATGTCTGATTGTATACATACTGATTAAAGTGACACCTGGATCTCTGAAAATGAGCAAATGTGAGTCTGTATGTGTGTGTGTGTATGACCATCATTCCACAACAGAACAACAAAACCATGTGACAAGCAATCTCTCTCTCTCTGTCTCTCCTGCCATCTGTCTCTCTTCCTCGCTTTCTCTCTCCATCTTTCTCTCTTTCTATCAAGTTCAAGTTACTTGTTCCAGGTCTTCCAAAAACAAGTAATTTGATTCATTTTCCCTCATCATAGGTTGTGCAGGCGGTCAGGCAATGTTCAGGGCACTTTTCTCTGGGGGTCCAGTGACTACCACATTATCTGATTCTACACGTGACAAAGGAAAATGGCATACTTTTATGCGTTCTGAGTAGAAATTTATGGAGCATGTCAAAAGCATGCTAGAAGTCCACAGGCATGAAAGTGACAGCTGTCCTGGCTTCATCATACACTGTAAAAAGTCGTAACATGCCATTTTTACCACAAGAAACAAAGTATACGTATTCTAACCCTACAAATTACTTTTGTTGGTGTAACCTAATGTAGTCAGACTAACTCTTAAATACTATTTGTGACTTGAATAAAAGCAATTCATTTAGATGTTATCATATGAAGTGTGAAAATGACTTGAATAAAAGCAATTCATTTAGATGTTATCATATGAAGTGTGAAAATGAGTTTACAAAATGACAAGTGCACTACTTTTCATTATATTCCATAACTGCACTGAAAAATGACTTAATGACTTAAATTCTTAATTGGTGACAGACAAAAATAGGAATGTTGAGTTCAAACTGTACCACTACAACCTACAGTATGTTATGTATTTACAGAATAATACATGTCTGTAGATTTCAAAGTTTTACAAGCTTTCACAACAGAAAACCTCCTTTATATTGTCATTATCATACAGTAGTTTCCAATCGATTGAAATGGCTTCAGTGGTTACAATTCTTCACAGCAGGATGAAATCCAGCACTGAATTCACTGTCACAAGATAATCCTACATTTAGACAGTAATAACACTCAATAATAGTGCAGAAAAATGTGGATGTAGCAGTTTCTAAAGAGCTAGACCTGTATATAACTCGCCGGCCTGACACAGAGTTTGGCACCACACATTTTCATGCCAGTACTGGTTTATTTATGAAGCATGGAGGGGTGATCTCTCAAGCAAAGTGAGTATGATAGAGCTGACTAGGACAGCATGATGTGGAGAATAGAGAATCGAGACCAAAAAACACTCTAATATTCCTTCTGTGAGATGTTTTTGGCCAAAGACTGAAAAAACAGATGACAGGAGCCAGATGTCACTAAAAACAAACTAATGGGTGAATCTTAATGGATGAAGAAATGTTCAGGACATTTAACAACCCAAAATCAAAAGTATATATATATATACAATTTTTTAAACTCTACTTTAGGGACATTTCTTTGCATTGTGACATTATTTTCATGACAATTGAAGACATTTTTCCAATTCTACTATCAAAATGACTGTAATGTGGAAAAAGCTTAATTGTGAAGTCATTTTGCAAAGTACAAAATTGATTGCAAGTATACATCAGGTACACAGTTTTCACCCAATTCTTATAACTGTAATGGAACAATAATCTAAGGGCTCTATTTTCATGAGCCCGCTAGGCACAGTGCAACATCCTTTCGTTACATCTTATCCAATTTTCCTGAGTACGCCAATTATACACAATAATTTTGTGTCACCGTCAAAACCGCTGGCTAAAAGAGTACACAATGTACATCATGATCCAGAGGCAGGAGGAAACACAAACTTCCTCTGTACTGTAATATTTCACCACAAAACAACGTAGCATGGAACACTGGAGAGAGTTCACAGCAAGGACAAAGTGTTTGCACCAAAAACAAAAGACACAAATGTTCATATTTGTATTCTTCTAGTGCATTACAACCTCCAGCCCATTTACACTACGAAATACTTATGAATGGGTCTTCATTTATATCAGTTACATCAGTGGGAATGGAAAATATAACAGGATGCGGACAGTGCAGTAACCAGAGAAAAACTTTAGAATTAAATTCCACTTGACACAGCCCATTAGCACCTTGTGTGCGCAATTTCGCAAACCCACTTGTTTCTAGACATAGCGCATGCTTGCACGAATATTTTCAAAACTTCATGGAGATGGCCACTAACTTTGCGCGATTGAAGTATCGCATAACACAAGCGCCCTCTTAAAATAATGCCCTAATTACCATTATCTCTGCAAAAACATTTGTAAAAAGAATAAACAATTGTATGTAGAGTATGCATCAAGTACACCATTTTACCATATTCTCATTAATTTAATGCAACAAAATCTCGTTCTCATTACTGTAATTAAAAAATAAAATACTGTATAATTATACAGTTGTAAGTATACATCGTAGTAGTGTTTGTTGTGCTAAATTTTATAGTCGATTTTTATATAAAACAAAATCATTGTGTCCAGAAAGGATAATTGAGTGGTTGAATGAGACACTTTTTTCCTTTGGATTTTGAGGTGAAATACGACCCCTAAATTTCTACAGTATACAAGATTGATGTTCCATAATTGAGAAATAACTATTCTATAGATAAGCTCTTGGTTTCTATGCTGCAATTGCACAACACCACACATTTTCAAGGTACAAACTATTTTTATGCCTTTTGTTCTGCTCTACAACCTTCAAGTCCATAGGGATTGTCCGAACAGCAGGTGTAAATCACTTTCACTCTAGCTGTGACTGCGTGCTGAGGCAATTTCTCAGTTCAACAGAACATCAGGACGCCTGGCCCGCTTTCAGTGACCACAGGTTAACAGTTCAATGGGTTTACTTACAGTCAGAGGGATTTTCATCTATCAAAACCAAGGAACTGCTGCAAGTAAGGGAAAATACTGACATGAAAGTCATTTCATTATTACCACTAACATCAATGTTACAATATAAAAGATAAGATATCATTTTTTTAATGTTTATATTTTTTGTATTGAATTCATTATGTATTACCTAATTTTGTGTTCCCGGTCAGAAATGACCAGCACATCAAATGTTTATTTATCTCCCACTCTGCTTATAATCTTAATAGATGTTGCATTAGATCTTTTTGCAAACTTAATTTCGACAGGTATGGTTCTTCTTTTTGGAACTTATTGATATTAAAGGGATAGTTCATCCAAAATGAAAATTCTCTATCATTTACTCACCCTCATGCCATCCCAGATGTGTATGACTTACTTTCTTCAGTCAAACACAAATTAAGATTTTTAGAAGAATTTCTCAACTCTCATGATCCATACAATGCAAGTGAATGATAACACATTTTTGAAGCTCCAGTTATCACATAAGTCAGCATTAAAGTAATCCATAAGACTCCGGTGGTTAAATCAATGTCTTCAGAAGCAATTTGATAAGTGTGGATGAGAAACATCAATTTTTAAATCCTTTTTTACTATATATTCTCCTCCCCTGCTCAGTCAATCATCACTTTAACAATAACATTCTTCTTCTTGTGTTTTTGGTGATTCACATTCTTTGTGCATATTGCCCCCACTGGGCAGGGAGAAGAATTCCTTACAAAAACAAAAAAGTATTGATTTATTGATGTATTGTATGTATGATGTATTGAAATATTGATTTGTTTCTCACACACACCTATCATATTAATTCTGAAGATATTGATTAAAACACTGGAGTCGTATGGATTAGTTTTATGATGCCTTTATGTGCTTTTTGGAGCACCAACATTTTTGCACCAATTTACTTACAGTACATTGTGTGGACCTACAGAGCTGAGATATTCTTCTAAAAATCTTTATTTGTGTTCTGCAGAAGAAAGTCATACACATCTGCGATGGCATGAGGGTGAGTAAATGATTAGAGAATTTTCGGTTTTAGAGATAATTGCATTATTTTTGGATTATTTTGACTATAAGAACTATCATAGAAAACATTCTGTTATCTATCACACTAGTGATAATATTTCACCAGAAAATTTCTTTCAAAAAGCTTTTATTGTCCAAACAAATGGAGTAATGCAAATAAATTGACTTTTATTTGCAGATATAATGCTTGTTCTTGCTACAACTCAATATTTTCCTTAACAAAACATATCAGTTGATTTAAAAACTCTTTTTTATTTTCATAAATTACATTAAGATGGGGCTTAGCCCAAGCTCATATCAATCTGTTCGTCTGTACGGAAAGGGAATAATGTCTTCTGGCAGCCTCAGTGAAATTGTAAGCAAAGTGAACAGACCTCATGAATATCAATTAGGCATTAAGCGGAATGGTGGTTAATTAGTTGGCTGTTCTATCCTGTAGCATATTCATAAAGGTGCACAGGATTCTACCAGATTTGAAAAAGCAAATCAATGTTAGAAATGGATTCATATGTAAATGTGAGTGATAAATAATCGTGATAATGGTTTCCACAGTAACTCTATTATACAGCAATCTGTTTGTTCAATTAACAGAAGGCCATTAGTAGAAGGACCTTGGACAACATTATCATTCCAAATAGTAGAAAATGGAACATTATGATATGAACTGGATAATCACATGTCATGCTGAGTAATGTGCAATATTATAACTAATGACTTCCCCTTCAGTTCTGTTAAAACGTCATGGAGGAAACTAGGTAATGGCAAGTGTGGGAGTGCGAGATATTGAAAGAGGTCAAGAGGGCTCCCCATCATCCTTGTGAACATTCTATATCGTAGAAAAACACAGTCTACGCTGCCATGTAGATTACACAGTTTATGTTGACATGCAACATGTATTTATATAGGCTATGTATAATTAAAAGACTGTAATAAAGAGATTAACATCTTTAACTAGACTAGATTTGAAATGTTCCCCTGCAAAATTCACCATCATGATGCTAGGTTTTGTGGATGGTTGCCAGTGCATTGCAAAGTAGTTGTTAAAGTGTTCTGAGTGGTTTCTATGTGGTAGCTAGAGCATTGTTAGGTGGTTGCTAGGGTATTCTAGATGGTTGCTAGGCTGAAACATACCCTTCCTCAACCCTTTCTAAAATAAACCATATTCTGGTCCATAGTTTTGGCTTACGTCCCTTCTTTAGTGTAAGAATATGGTGACAAAGATTCAACTGATAACTTAGAAAAGTAATAAAGCCCAAGAGTGCCCCATCTCATACATTTTTAGTCGTCTTGGTTCCAAAAATATTTTTTCCCATACATTTTTCAATAGGGATTTCATCAAATCCATCATAAAAGAGTTGTAAGCAATGAACCATACCAACCAGCTTTGAGGTAGGCTCAATCACAACTTAAGCATAAAAAGTATTTAAAAATCAGACAAAATGACAAAGGAACAGAATGTATAATTACCGTGTTCAATGAGGGAATAAACTGCAATTCTGCACTGCAAATGATGTAAACAAATAAAAATGATCGAAACAGTTTTTAACTACTGTTTTTGAGTTGTTGATTTTAACAAAGGAAACAATATATTTTATATACATTGAAAAATATTACATTTATAAGTAGATTTATAAGTGTAGGGGGAATGACTCGATTGATTTATTGATACTGCATCACGGAAGTAAGCGGTCACTGCTGGGCTTGTTTGCTGAACTTTGAATCAGAATTTACGGGTATTGTAGATCCTCACCAGGAATTTCGATATTAAATAATTTTTAAACAATGAAGGTTGAAATAACATGGACTGATGGCTTCAACAGGGAAATACAGTATATCATCGATGGAGCTCGCTGTAGGTCCGACTTTAAAGGTTTTTAAGTTATCGTTAAAAAAAATCTTATAGTCTATGGAGAAAGTAAATGGGATTTTTACTTCGGCAACCAGACTGTTGAAATCTTTAGCACACTAACCCATATTACATTTTGAGGTATTAGTCATGTCATAGGTATAATTCTAAGGATTTTGAAAAATGACACAATGTAAAATACATTTAAAAGTGATATTTATCAGTGGTTTCAGTAATTGCTTAAAACAGTGCCACGTTGATCACTCTACACTATATACAAAATTATCTTCAGATGTTCTTCGCAGTATTGTAGGTTTAGCAAAAAAACTCACATCAAGAACATTTTGTTGCTGGATAGAGTTCTTGAGTTGGCTAAATGGTACTTTGTACATTTGAAAAAGTCACATCAGATTCAGGTTCTTCAGATCAGTGAATTGATTTCTGGCATCGGTACATACAGTATATGGCCTCTAAAGAACTAGACAAGAAAAAGTACTTTAGCCACACTTGAGTGTAAAATATTCTGCTAAGTTGTAAATCTAAACCAGTGGTGCCCAAACTAGGGCCCACGGGCCAAAGTTGGCCTGTGATGAACTTTGATTTGGCCCGCCTTGCCATAGATGAAAAGAGAGGGGGGGAAATAGAAAAACCAAAAAGATGATGACCTTTAAATATGTGCTGTCTGAAAGTTTGCTCCATTGGCCATCTTAGATGCCACCCCAAAATCTTCACTATGATTGGCCAGATCCAACTTCGGAGGTGTGCATTCAATACCGCATTACTGAACATATTTGGTTTAAAACGGAGTGGGAATGGAAGCAGTGTCAAGACATTTTCAGGTAATTAGGTGGACTCGAGGAAAAGTACGTACAGTCATCCGAAATGAAATATGGCTTGAACGCGCACTATACGTTAAGCCGCATTTCATATCTGTGTGAACTGGCTTGATAAAGTCAGGTGAGGGGACATTTCAATATAAACAATGGTTCCATTCACTCCAAACACTGCACAACATTATGACAAGCACTATAAGTGAACAGACCAGGACTCAGAAATCCCTTTTCTGCCCTGCCAGCTAGAAAAAACGGTAATGCAGTAAACTACTTCTTCATATTTCATCTTCTTATTCTGACTAAAACCCATTTTGGTGTGTGCATAACATCTGTAATTTGTTTGTCAAACGCGAGGATATCTCGTTTACTTGCAACTTTCTGCCTAAAAACATTGCTGCAAGTTTTTTAATAACCATAAGATACAAATGGCATATTTCATCAGGTGCTTAATCATAATCGTATTTTGGAGTCAACGAAATAGGCCTCTCAATTTGTTATTTTTCAGAAATGTGCTTCGTAGCTTTCATTTCCTTTCATAAAGTAATGCATTCAGCCTTAATCCATCACCTCTTAAGAAAAGCAGCAAAAGTACAATTCAAGTTTCTGATATCACAACAAATAAAATAAAAGTAGGCTAAATGCATTAACTACGCAAAAACATTTTACAGCATTGTTTAATTAAATAATCCTATTACATTTGACAGTCTCAATAAATGGAAATACTGAGTGAAATCCTAGGTCTAGGTCTATGATAAAAAATATAATTAAAATATTCCATCACAAAACAAAACAATATCCTACTTGATAGTATTACATCACGCCATTGTATCTTCATTTCTCCAAAACTGCACAGAACTACTGTGTGTTTAATGTGAGGGGTCACATTAGGTCGTTTAGCAGACATTTTAGCCAAAGTGACTCACAAATGAGAAAGAGACACAACATCCATAAAAATTATATTGAAATCAATTATGTGCATTGTACAAGTATAGGACATTTGATGATTTTAATTTTAGGGTTCTGTTTGTTTTGCAGTATTAATATTTAATTTTAAAATAATACAGTTTGATATATGCAACGTTTACTTTTGGCCCTCAGCCCTCAATCAAGGGCTTCATTCATAGGAAAAATGTAGGGCACCTCTGATCTAAACATTTAATAAAGTTCAGAGGTGTAGTATATAAATATACATATAATAAAGTCTCCTTCACACCTATCACACAAGTGTCAGTTTGACTATTCAGATGCAACCGCTCTACAAAGTAAAAACTGCAGTAAGATGCTGTAAAGCTGTCTACAGCTTCCATTAAAATGATCAATGATTCAATAAAAAAGAAAAAAGAAATCACTTCCCGGATGTGCATGTGTGTGTGTGTCGCCTTCCTGTAATGAAAGCTCTCCACAGACAAAACTATATTGAACGTGTCCAAAAAGCTGAAAACACCGGTCTTCTCCGGTTTCATCCACAGTCTTACAGTCAATTTAAAGTCAATGTCTCTAGTCCTTAAATTGAACTTTGTCAATATCTCCACAGACTTTATATCTCCTGCATTCCCACCAGATTTATTACATTACAAAATGTTCCTGGACCAGCCTAATGTTTCAGCTACTCAGCCTCACCCAAAGGAAATTGTTCATACCTCAATTATTTTCCACTTTAGTATCAACAATGCCTCAATGTTCCACCTAAAATCATTAGGAGAGATAAAATAAAAAACAAATGAGTCAATAAAGGTATAATGCTAAATAGCATAGCTCAAATAATTTGGTCTTTGAGGAATTTCATGAGAATTGTTTGAGTTCATATGGAAACGAAGCACATTTTGTGACATCATTCGAGATCTCTTCTGAAGCTTTAGAGGAGGCATTGATTACTGCAGATGTGCTTTATAACCCACACACACACACACACACACACATACACACACACACACAACAGTTAGTTCCAGTCCTCAAATCTGATTGGACGAGAGACGTTCCATGAGCACTGATGGTCTGACAGCATCGGCACTCAGACGCTAAACTGTGTGTGTGTGTGTGTGTGTGTGTGTATCACTCCGCTTGTGTTCATGCTGTTCTAAACTAAAGTGTAAGCGTAGTGCATATCTGTTAGGAGTTACTGTCTTTATTTTTGAAATTACATATGTTAGCCAGCACGTGGTGGCAAAAGATCATTTTTGTGTGTAATATGAGCCAGTTGGTGATGTAAAGTGAATCAGTTAGTCATTGTTTACATAGAACTGTGCTCCACTACATTACTTAAGCTAGGACATTGTTTTAAAGAGCTTTAAATGAACAATTTTAGGATTAAGGCTCATCGCAGCTGAGAGACACAACAGACTGTTTGATTACAGAACTCAAGGCAATTACAGAGTTTCCACATTGGATATATACTGTTTAAAATGGCGGAGGACATCGCTGTTTCTATAGTGAATGACTCTTGCGCAGCCACCACGAAATAGGGAGAAATACCCCCGCTTGGACACCATTTTTACACTGAGAAAGCTGACCTTCAGAACGCTGACAGCATCTCTGCTTGGGAGTGGTAACAGGTGATCACACATGCTCCGTCTCTCCCTCTCTGTCTCTCTATCACACACACACACACACACGCGCGCACACACCCATCAATCCATCCTTGTTTATCCAATAACTTGTTAGAAACAGCACAAGCCATGATACTATTTCTGAAGTGAACTTTTTGAATTACTAATGAAGGCTTGAACGCATCATTTGTTTTGAACCAGCAATGGCAGATTCTGATCCGTCACGTAAGAAAGTAGTTGCATGCACAAATGCGTTTTTTTTTTTATCATACTCTGTTTTCTCGAATTTTTTAAAATGTACTTGTTCATTGAACTGTTGTATATAAGCAATATCAAACTCGCAATGTGCTATATGGCCCTACATCAGCACTGCTGTAATTGCCTACAGCACTCTACCTGCGGCCGAATCACAGCAGTGCTGATATAGGGCCATATCTCACTCTTGCTCTTGTGATATTACTTTATGACAATGCAAAGGTACTCAGAAGGCTGCTTTCTTAAACAAATATTTGTATCAAAGAATATTTGACATTATTATTATACATTGTCAACAAATTCTAGAAATGAACACTGATAAAATAAGAATAAATAAAAATACAATAAATAGTATCAGTCAGATGCTGAACATTAAAATAATGAATAAATAAAAATAAAATGAATAGCTAAATAAACATTAGTATTACTGTTTAGTATCAGTCAATGAAATGAAGAAATTAAAGTAGCTATGTGGTTAGCAAGTTAGCTATAAGCTCGTTGTCACGGAGAATAAAAGATGGACCAGCATTGCATCTCACCAACTAGGAAACAGCGTAGCGTGAAATCAACACTCAACAGACACAATCCACCACTGCACTGTTGTCTGCTGAGCTGCATAAAGATGCACTGATGTTAACCTTTCAATCTGCTACATTACTGACTGCTCTGACAAACTGTAGCTGGCTAACAGCAAACAGACATGAGTGACATGGTTGTCAGGGACAGCCTTTATATTAGTTAAATTGAAAAGGGAAAATTATGCGCTCATTGTTTATTAACTTTCCAGTATGTATTTTAAAAACTAGTTAGCAATAGTGCTGGGACGTTCGCGAACAAGTCGGCTCTTCAGAAGATCTGAATAAATTTATAAAAATACATAAAAGATATGAAAAATCAAAAGATTTAAATGAATAGAATTAACTAATTCAAAGAACGAAAAAATAAATAAAATAATATAGGCCTAAATGCTCAAGCGCACACAGACTAACAGCTTAACCTGTTGTTTCTGTTAATCACTCAGTGTAAACCAAAAAAGCCAAAGATGCGGGAGGGAGGGCGGAGCCAACTTATTATGTTGTTTAGATTGTATTTGTATTTAATTGTTACATTTATGAACTTTGTTTATATACAAACATATACCGCCGGTCCCTACACGCATACTATGTATTTTGCGTAGGGCACCATCTCACCCTTGGATGGCACCAGAAAGTCAACCGGCTGCCCTTGCTCGCACGTAATACGTTATTCAAGGACCTGAAAGCAGTTGTGGAACACAGACGATCACTTCATGCTCATATTACTATACTTTGTGATCAGTTGAATGCCACTTTGGTGAATTAAAGTAATAAAGTATTTCCTTCCGAAATAGCAAAATCTGTACATAATTCCAAACTTTTGACCGCCATTGTGTGTGTGTGTGTATGTATATATATATATATATATATATATATATATATATATATATATATATATATATATATATACATATATACATACATACATACATACACAATCAAAAGTTCTATGACTTTTCCAGGAGACCATTTAATCTCATTGATGTCTAGAAGAAACATCTGAGATATTAAAGTTTTTTTTCTTTCCTATTTGCAATCTGTCTGCAATGTTCCCCATGACTGTTGACTTTTATTCAGGATGCTTTCCTCATTCTAAACAAGCTTGTTTGGTGTGTTAGCTCTTTGTCTCAAAGTGACATCTAGAAAGGCATCTGTTTAAGTTCATGTTTAACATTTAGACTTTGCCTACAGCGTCTGGATGCTAATTGGGGTCTTGCCTTGAGAGAAAATTGCTCAAAACAATAAACTCATTCATACATTATCTCAGCTGCTATGTGAACACTGAACAGGGCTGCAAACATCATACTGGCAGCAAAATTTTGCTATGCTCAAGAGAAACAAATTGTAGACAATTCAAAAATCATGGCTGAATTAAACAATCAGGAATATTGCACCTATGGCTGAATGGAAATTATTTCAATACAATGACATAGAAGAGCGCTTACAGCAAATAAATTATTCAGTCGGCTCAGCAGCAACCTAAAACTAATGACAATGTTTAATGAATTTGTAATGTGCTTCCTCGGCCTTCCAATAATTACCCTAAAGTTATAGCAGGAAATTTTAAAGCCAAACCTCAGGAAAATTAATGGCAGGGCCTTATGAAAAAGGTAATGCCATGGTACAGTGAATCAGACTGTAATACCAACATACTTTGATATTTGGAAATAAACGATTACCATTCTCATGAACCATGGTATTTACTTGGTGCCCCAAGGCTGTGGTTTTCAAACTGGCATCCAGGGACCCCCAGGGTGGCAGCAAGGGGAAGCTAGTGGTTCCGCAAAACACAGAAAAAAAGGGTGGCTGCGGCTTCCTCCTATCATCTATATCCATATTAATGATCTAATAGAGAACTACCTTAATTCAATAGGATGGCATACATCACTGCCCAGGTAAGTAGTTAATACAACTTACATTTTTGTGGGAGAACTATGCCATTAGGAACTGCCAATGCACATTCACAAATCTGAATTTCAGTTTAAAAACTCCACCTCTGGTATAGATAGGGGTGGATGAAAATATGTGGGTGATTTTTCAATGCATTGCGAACGATCTCAATATCAATTCTTAAATCCCAAGATCGATCTTTTACTCTATGTTCAAACCTCCACTAAAATGAGAGGAAATCACTTGCATTCGCAACCAAATTATGCTATGCAACCAATACATATATATATTTGAAAACTGGCTGGGGAATGTTTTGAATTCACTCACCAGTGATTGTATAGTTTAGTGGTGGAGTATTCAGTAGTGAGATCCTTTCATTGCATGTTGCGAGCAAAAGTTGTAATGTAATGTGTGTCTAAAGGCATGATCTAAGCAAACTATTTGTCTTTGAATAATGTCTCTTTTAAAAACCTCTTTTCTTTACAGTGAAGTTGATAAAAATATTAATTTACAGATGCTCTATACAAAAATGCAGATCATTATAAAGAGACACATGTTAAAACAAATGTAAATACTTAAATTAAACAATAAACATTTAACTAAATTTAACATATGAAATATATTTATTTATTAAATACATGGATTTGATAATTTTTAATGTGACAAATGATTAAAAACTAATAAAATGTAATTAGTAAAATTTATATTTTTGTAATGTACCTAGAAGGCCACTTGTATAATTAACAGTATTTGCTGGGAGAGAATATATGTAAGCTTATATAACATTGTTTATATGTAAGCAAAAGGGACTAGACCCGTTTGAATCTACATCGATTTCCTAATCGAAAACTTGTGAATTGGAGTCAAATTGAATCAGGAAATCTGTATTGTGGTTGGGTGAGCAAGAGTCCGACACAGTGGGTGTGGCGTCAAGCCCGACGAGGCATTTATTGGAAATAATAAACACAAAATGTCCAAAAAGGGGGAATGGTCGACGAACTCTCTGTCGGGACTCTCTGTCGGGGTGATCTAGTAAGGCGGTGGCTAGGACTTTTACCTTAACTGGAGTGCCAAGTTACTTAAGTAGTCAGTCTGGTAGAGCGGTTAAGTTATAGGCGCAAGCGTTCCTTGCATGGGCACCACAGCTGAAGGAGCATGTGTGAAGGAGTCTGCAGTTCGAAAGGGTTGAAATTGTTGCAGACCATTCTGCCTCCTTGGCAGAAGATTGGCCGTCCTCTTTGTCGATGCTTTTGGGTATGGGAACGTTAACTGTAGGGCGTATGTCGAGGGATTTTGGAATAATAGGGGGAGGTGGGGCTGCTGTAGATAATCGGTTGAGTACTGAGTTTTTGCTTGAGCCGGATACGGTCCACATTCCATGCCGGAGTGTGTGTCGCCAGGGAGGACAGCATGCATTGTGGCCGACGGGCTAGGAGGCCAGGCCACTTTCCTCTCACATGTGCTGCAAGGCCTGGAAGACATTACGCCAACATTACACCACCCCTCGCAACATCAGGAAACAGGAGGGGAGCGCATGTGGCAGTTGCAACCCACACAAACACTGGACAATTTCATGGACACTTCAACAAATTCTCACCACGGGGGTCCTAGACACTTATTTCCCTTGGATACTTTTTTTTATATAAATACCTCTACAAGGCCTGATGCTACCCCACCACTGTGAACTATTCCTTTAAGGTCAAGTAGGAGAAGAAATATTTGATTGACGTGTTGTGAGGAAGGAGAATGGGTGAATGCATTTGTCTTGACCATGACTCATGACCCTGAAGGCCTGTATGTGTCTGTGTATCAGGGTGAGCGTGCACATCTCTCACTGCCCCCCAACCAGACACATACACACACCCCACTCACCCATCCTACCTCATGCCCACAGCATGTTTCAGCATGCCTGAATCATATTTATCAACAGTGTCTAGACCACTGCTGCACACACACAAAACATAAATATGCATACAAAGAGCAAGGAAAAATAATGCAGTGTGAGTTGAGAACTATACATGGTAGAAAAAAAAAGTAGCATCTGACTACAGATCCAACGAGACTGCAACTGTTCTCATTTTACTTTTGACTTAACATTTGAGAATATGGACTGACGAAAACCTTTTGTTTTCATGCACATTAGTTGAAAATGAAATGCTCTTTTTTAACAGATAGGATAGGAATGTTCTATGCAATAATACAATGGTGCTAAATGTTTTATGTATTTATTGCACCCTCCTGTGGACTAAGGAAACAACATCAATTTATAAATCAGATAACTTTAAAATTCAAATATTAATTCATATATCATTTTAAAAAGCATAATACATTTTCATGGTTCAGTCAGTATGGTTTATTTTTGTAATATAGTTCAGCACTATTTTACCTTGTTATTTCTTCATTCAGTATCAATTTGAAAAACTATCGGTTGATTAATTGGTTAAAGGCAGGTACTGCCAAACATGGTTATGGGTATCAGTAATATCCACTATCGGTCAACCTCAAAAACCACTTTTTAATATTTAGACAACACTGCACTTTTAGCATGGGACCCTAATGTCCAAAAAAAGTGGCCACATTGTTATTACAATGGGATCCTCTGAACTGGCCTCATTTTATTTTTATATAATTTGCATGCTTCCTTCGTACCTTCAAGATCTCTTTGCCATTAAAGCTGCTCCAAGTAAATGTCAAAGGAAGTTTGCAGAAAGAAAGGGATAGAAAAGGCAGTGGAGACAGAGGCTGTTTTTGAATGGAATATTGGCACATGGCAAACTGCAGTACACACCATATGCTGCCTAGGGGTGAGAGACATAACAGTTAAAATGGTATACCAGTATAAAAAAATTCTAAAAAAGTTACAGCCAGGACATTTTTTTTTTTAATATCAAACAATATGTTTGAGAACCAAAGGTTGCATTATAAACAGTTAACAAGAGGTGTAGAAATAATTTTGACATTCTACAAATATAAACACGCATTATTAAAACACCCAAAATTTAAAATAAAAAATTAATCATAAAGTGCCAACTGATTTTATGGCATGTACTCATTTCCACGCATAAACTTGTATGAAAGATTAATAAAAGTAAATAGGTGTCTAATTATATCCACCAAAAATTATTATAATCTTATTTTAACATTAACATGTGCTTTAACATGCTGTCCATTCACAGCCCTAATTGTGAAATATATTGCCATCGACCAAAACTTACAAAGAATATCATGGTATCAATTTTTGCTTAAATCAGCCACCCCTCATACTGCCTGCAATTAAAAAATAATAATAATAATAATAATATTTGTCATCATATGCTACATACACAGACATCCCAAGTCTCCCGGAAGTTCTATCAATTCCCGGAAGTATTGATAGCGGCTCCCTGATGCCCGCAAATTAGTTAAAATCTCCCGGAATCAAGAGCGAGCGAGCAAGAGCGGTTAGACTGTGCTCCAAACCGTGTAGCGCGCACGGCAGAGAGGGAGAGAGCGAGAGACCTTGCGTGTGTGTGTGCGTGTGTGCATCAAGAAGTGCATGTAAGACAGAGAGCATCCTGATTGGCCTGTTTCGGTAAGTCAACCAATCAATTGTCAGTGTGGGCGAGCTTTTATCTGTTCTCCCGAAGCTAATTAATCAGTTCAGTGTATCTAGACACAGGAGCGCCATGGCAGAGGGAGAGTGCCCCAAAAAGCGAAAATATAAGACACATTTTACGCCAGACTACACGAAAGTGTACCCCTGTCTAATAAGAGTGAAACATAATGACAGTCTTGCACGCTGTACAGTTTGTAACAGTGACTTCAGCATTGCCCATGGAGGGTTAAATGATTGTAAAAGACATGTTGAGGTGAGTTAAACAAGTTTCATTTCATGTGCATATTATTCAGGCCGGCTAGTTACCTAGGCTACATGAAAACAATAAACTCCTTAGACCTGTTTAAAGTTGCAATGGAATATAAATAAAATCAGTTTACATAAATAGTATAAGCAGTTTATATTAAAAGTAATCTACATAATTAACAAATAATTGCATAGTCCTATAGCCTAAAGAAATTATATATTATGCTTTTATATCTTTTAGGGGGGGGGGGTCCGGGATACCTCCCTGAAATGACTTTTTGCAGGTTGGGATGCCTGCATACATTGTTGTTACAGCATGTCATTGTTACCTTTAAATCAGTGAGTGCCATCCTGTTATCTGTCTGGGTATTTTAAGGACCCAAGATGCAGTGAGGCAATGAAAGGGGTTATTAAAAAGAAACAGAACCAACAAAATACAAACGAAGCACTAATGAGGGAGAAACAAAACAAACCAACTAAGAAACTGAACAAAACTGAAAACAAATCTCACAACGGTGAAAAAGTTATCTAAGAACAAACCGACAGGGGAGTTGGACAGCGATCAGAACAACATGACTGGACAGCGATCAGAACAACATGACCGGACCGGAGACAAGAACAAAACACAATGATCTGACAGAGAAGACCAGACAAAAGGGAAAATATAAAGGGGAAGGGAAATTGAAACCAAGTGCTACCCATAAACACAAGCGCTGCTAATCTGTGCTGACATAGCAATGCTGATTGCGCTGCTGAGCAGCACCTGGGGAAACATGAGGGAGAGAAGAAAACACAAGCACATGGAAAACCTGAGAGAGAGGTGGAGGACCCTGCCACAACAAGAATAAAACAATATCAAAATGGCAGGATCATGACAGTAAATCAAACAGTGATTCTTCCTACCTCATTTGCATGCATTTGCCTCTGGACTAACAGACAGTGAAATAAGCACACCCACACACATACATTCAGGCACTAGAGTTTGCAGTTGAGCTGTTACAGTAGAGACAAAATCGTACACAATCAAAAAGTGTCACTGTGGCATCCTCAGTCACAGAAAAGTTTACTTTATTTCATTAGGCCACAAACCCTTCCTCAAAATTGCATTAGAAGTAAGGCATTTTGGTGATGGATAAACAATGTTTCTCGTGGACACCTTCTTATACACACAGCCGAGGTCACCATTCACTTGTATTGGAAACAGCAGTCTGGACATTCAGTTAAACTTCTTCTTTTGTGTTCCAAGGAAGAAAGTCATACAGGATTCAGAAGAAACAAGGTAAATGAGTAAAGGATGACAGAATTTTCATTTTTGAGTAAACTAGTACTTTAAGTAAAGATTGTGCCAGTATTTCCCCACTATAAAAGACGATAATGCCAATGCAAAACACCCTGCATGTAAAGCATCTGTTGTCTTCTTAATCTATCCACAAACAGAGCAACATGAGGTGGAGACAGACACAGCTGCTGCTGGCATTCTGCACACATTGTGAAACAAGCAAACAGAGGCAGCAGTATCTGAAGGAGGGATCAGCATGCCAATAAGCAATAATATTGTAAGATTGTCCTCATATAGTTGTTACACCTTATTTCCAGCTATCTGGATTTTGAGCAGAGCTGGGGACTGTAGCAATGGACAAAGAATAGGCAAGCAAAGACGCCAATTGATTGAAAATGTTAACCGTTCAACAGATGACGCCATCGCTGGGCCTGGACACCTCCCTCTGCAACTGGATCCTGGACTTCCTGACTGGGAGACCTCCGTCAGTCCGGATCGGGAACAGCATCTTCACCACCACCACACTGAGCACTGGGGCCCCCCAGGGCTGTGTGCTCAGTCCACTGCTGTTCCCTCTGCTGACTCATGACTGTGTAGCAATGCACAGCTCGAACCACATCCTCAAGTTCGCAGATGACTGGTGGGTCTCATCAGCAAGAACGACAAGTCAGCAAACAGAGAGGAGGTGCAGCGGCTAACGGACTGGTGTAGAGCCAACAACCTGTCTCTGAATGTGGACAAAACAAAAGAGATGTTTGTTGAATTTAGGAGAGCACAGATTGACCGCTCTCCGCTGAACATCGACAGCTCCTCTGTGGAGATCGTCAAGAGCACCAAATTCCTTGGTGTTCACCTGGCAGAGAACCTCACCTGGTCCCTCAACACCAGCTCTATTACCAAGAAAGACCAGCAGTGTCTCTACTTTCTTTGAAGGCTGAGGAAAGCACATCTCCCACCCCCCATCCTCACTACATTTTATAGAGGGACTATTGAGAGCATCCTGAGCAGCTGCATCACTGCCTGGTTTGGGACTTGCACTGTTTTGGACCCAAAGCCCTGCAGAGGATAGTGAGAACAGCTGAGAAGATCATCGGGGTCTCTCTTCCCTCTATCATTTACATTTACATAAAATGCTGTATCCGCAAAGCAACCAGCATTGTGGATGACCCCACACACCCCTCACACAAACTCTTCACCCTCCTGCCGTCTGGCAAGAGGTACAGAAGCATTACGGGCCCTCACGGCTAGACTGTATAACAGCTTCTTCCCCCAAGCCATCAGACTCACAGAGTTGCACTTTAATTATTGTCACTTTATACCTGGCTGCTACCTCAATAACTGCTATATGCATAGAACACTATCTCATAGTATGTTATGTTTACATTTGGCATTTTTAGAAACTGTCATCTTTTTGCACTACTGTGTACTGGTCTGCTCTGCACTGTCTCTCACTGTGCCTATTGAATGGGGATAGACCGAAATCTCCAAAATGGTTTGTCAAGAGAACCATCAATCAGCAGTAAAATCTGACAACGCTGTTATCATAAATTGTGCTTCTTTACATCAGATTATGCACAAAAATAACTATTGAAATATACACTATTTTCCTGTCTTGTCTAATTTTGTGCATTTTCGAGTTGACAGCTGATTGGCTCTTTTACCTGTAAGGCTGACTTCTTTTTCTACACGAGTTAGCCTTTGGGCATTCCAATTTCTCGCAGAAGTGGGCCATCTCTAGTAAATTGTCTCTGGTCTAATAAAACTCTATAGGGCTTACCAGGGATAACTTATGTCTTTTGTATTGGCTGGTTTGAACAAAAAATCATATTGACTTGGAAAAGATTGCTTTTATCACTTGAAGTTTTATCACGTCACTTCAGGTTATGCATGGTGAGAGAGAGACAGCGAGAAATGGACAAAAAATGAGAGATATTGAGACATCGAAAGAAACATATAAGTATGACATGGGTCTATATCACACCCCTGGTCTCCTCGGCTGAGCCACTCTGTTTTTTAAATCAAGCAATCTTCTAGCAATTGTTCCACAGAACAATTGCAGTGGTTCTCGTGCCGAGCCTGTGCTACGCTACTTCACGGCCAGGGCAATCTGCAGCCTAACGTAAACAGGCCGTGCTTTTCCACTGACATGGGAGGCGAACAGTGATGTAACGGGTTACTGTCTACGTGGTAGTTTCATGTGACTACCTCAAACATAAACAAACACACACATGACGGACATGTCCGTAAATGATCTCTCTCTCCCGCACAATTCTCTGCAGTCGACCTTTATCCCTCAAGGAGGCTTAATTAGCCTAATACGGGACCGGGTGTGTAGGATCACGACCCGGCCCCGCCCTCCGCCCTGCCACAACAGCATTTACTCTTGTTTTGAGGACATATTTAAATGTTTAATGCAATCCATCATTATTACATTGCTCAACAAGATCTACGCTAAAGACGACAGGTATTGTAATTACATTATACTGTAATCAAACTATGGCATAACTTGCTAAGTTCTGTTACAGTGGAAAAATTATCAACATTGGTGTAGCAGATGGTTGTATTTGGATTTTTGCCATAGCATATAATATTATTGATTGAGAATCCCACCTTTTACTTAACAGATAGCTACGATCTTCCAACCTTAGTGAGTAGCTGGTCAAAAATTCCCTCACAGAACTAAACAATGCATACAATATGATGACAACAGTGTAAGGAAAGCTAACAAATTTGGCAAATATAATAACTTACTGAGATCTGCTGCAGAGAACACTGGCGATTCCCTGTTTATCACGAGCGTTACTGGCTGAATTGCACCGTTGCTCCACCCAAAGTCGCTTTTGCTTATGTCCTTCTTATGGTCCCTGTACTCCCTTAAGTGTTTTTTAAATGTGTTTATGATTTGGTCAATTGTCCGATCGAAGGTGGCGTGCATCATTTTGTGCTGTAGCTTTATTTTCTGAGTTTTTTCCCCTTTGTGATCTCTCTAGTTAATCCTGGATCTCAGTAAATATCATATCGCAAGTAGAGCACTCGTTTCATTGTGTTACCTGAATGTTTTTGATGTCTGATGATTGTATGGGTTTTTTATTGTTGTTATAAAGTGAAGAAGTACTCCTTGCTGCTGATGGTAGCTACAGTTTTTTTGGGGGGAAAACTTTAACATGGTGAAGAAACATTATTCCGCCCTCTGTCCCCTGACGTAATCGGTTCCTGCGTAAAGACCAGCAAGCTTTTGGGGTAGGTGTCGAACCAGGTTTTCGGCCCCGTAACGGCCTTTTCTGTGGTGGAAATGTGTGGAACAGAGATTTCGCTCTGGGCCAGAAACCTGCACCCGAACATGTCGGTGGAAAAGGGAAATTAGAAGTCTACAGGAGCCCAGTGTATCACACTGTGGCCCTCTGTTTATATCTTTCACACTAAGAAATCATTACTCACAATGTGCTTGGAGTGTCCCCACTGACATCCACACAATGACTAAAAGACTATTTTACTGAGCCTCTTTCTGTTTCCCCCAGAGAAGTGGAGGAGAGAAAGAACAATAGAGAGAGAAAGAGAGTGAGGGAGGGAGAAAAGAAATAGCCATGTAATATCAAATTAGATTAGTCCCAGAGACAATTACATATTCAGCACCTTTAGAAGTCTCTATTTTTTTTTTTACAATATTTTCTAATTGATTTGTCTGCAAAGTAATGGAAGATAATATTAACTGGGCCCCACCCTTCTCCCCCACCCCTAGACACATTTCTCAAAACACAATTTCAAAATTCCAGAACAATAATGTTTATCTTATACTGAATCAGCCTGTTTGCTTGTACATACTGTATTCATGTTCTCAGTGCAGTCTTTACAAAATTACACTTAAGCTAACCACATGGATAACAGTCATAGTAATTGAGCACAAGCAGCACACAGATTAATTGCCCTACATTGCAAAGACATTGCAGTTCTCATGAATTTATACTATATCTTTATACATAATAGACAAGAAACTGTTCCCTTGAGTTATCTAACTGTTCATCTATCCTAGTGATAAGAACTGTTTTTATAACCTCTGCTTTATCCAATCTATCATTTTTACCACCCACTTCACCTCATATCTCAGAGGTCAACAGACAAACATCATCAGCTCTTGTCAAGAGCCTGACCATATATCTCGTCTTCAGAAACCATATCATCCAGAGGCTACAAGCTCCCATGATCAACTCAATAATTTAGAGCTATGTTACAAGTTCTTGTCAGTGATGTGGACTTACTGTTTCACAAAAATCTCTTGGTATAATCATTACTCAGTACTTTACACTGATTCTGAATGACTAAATGTTAAAGAGAGCATTGGGAATATTTTCTGTTTATATTCAAACCACAATGAATATGAAGACCACAAAACTGAAGAAAAAATATGAACTGAAAAAAAATGAAAAGCAGGCACATTTCATGATTTTATGCAATGTGTTCTGTAAGAGTGAGATGGAAAAGGATGTTGCTGTGTCGGGTTGGTCGAGCTGATTTTGGGGTGAAATCAGACTGGTTTTGAAAGATTCATTAGTCTTTATGTTTATGTCTTAAACAGCATGATCTTTTGTTATTTGTTGGATTGTATGTACATGTTCCTCCTGCGTTTTTCTTACAAACTCTATTTAAATCCATATCTGCTTAAGGTAACACTGTCACTCTTCACAATATGACATCATTATCCAATCAAAATGACAAATTCAAACAGCTGTAATAAACTAGTTATGTCTCAATCTCCAAAACTACTTCCATGGGAATGAAAACTAATTATCTGATTGAAGCAATTTCAAGTCAATCTATTTCATTGCCATCACCAAGGCGATGAAACCCAGCGTCATACATAAGGCCAACAAATTGACTTGTCTAAAGTGATTTAACAAAAGGTGTTAAAACAATACCCTCTGGCCCAAGCCCCAAGTGCTTCTCGTTATTTCCTGGAGCATTGAATAGAAAAACCTAAAACAGTGCCCTACAGTTTGTGGAATTCTACAACAACAAGGAATTCATACAAGTAGTTCTGATGAGAGTAGGTTTGTCTGTTGCACTGTGCTCCGGCAGGAAACATTCTCTATGCCCTCTCTCTATCTTCCTCTCTTCCAATTACTCTCTCCATGCAATGTACATTCAACATCCTTGGCCTTGATTGCCCTTGCTGAAAATACTTACTGCCGGAAGCCACAAACATGAACTGTGCCCTTGTCCCAAATAACAAGTGCTTTTATTGGCAAGCATACTGTATATTGGATTCAGTTCACTTTATTGCAAGATGTTTGAGTGCATGTTTGCATGTGTAAATAACTGATTTTATATTTTATATCTGATTTTTTTATATCTGATTTTCACAGATATGTATAATAAAGCAATAATATGAGATTTTCTGACCTGTTGTACTGAATATCAACATGGCTGGGATTTGGAAATTGCTTTTGTTTTTGTTTACTTCTGTGTAAAAAAAAAAAAAAAAAAAAGAAATATATATATATATATATATATATATATATATATATATCTCTATCTCTCTCTTTCACTCACACACACACACACAAACACAAACACATATGCAGATTGAGGGATTCCAATCAATTTCACCAGCATGGATTTTATAACAGGGATCAAAATACATACTGATTGTATGATCAATCGATTGATTGATTGATTTTTATCCATCCATCCATCCATCCATCTAAACTATACAGATACAAAACATAAACAAACAAAAAATAGGGAGATAAAAAACAACCAAAATATTATTTACTTTTTTTATGCAATCTGTGAGGGAAAAAATTGTTCACTATATTTCTAATGTATTTGTCTGCCATTTTTGAATGGTTTATCCATTGTCTGTCTTGAATTTGTTGTCATCAATCATGGCAGAACATGTGTGCACAGAGAGAAACAGAGAAAGTAATGATGCAAACTCAGCGCTTGTGCAACATTGCAAAAGATCATTCTTTTAAAGCCAGGTGCAAAATGTTTTTCAGGGCAAAAAGTCTTCCAGAAACAGCTAAATCTCTCTTCATTTACAAGTGCTTAGTTTAAATCATATGCAAAAATATTTTTGTAATTTTGTTCACATAACCTTTCAAATGTAGCCCATTTCAGATACTCCAAAACTGACACGAAAAATATATGCATCAATTATTTTTATATTCACCGTCACTGTTCAAAGCAAAACATTTCATACATAATGTATGCAAGTGTTCATTTGTAACAAATTTCAAACTAGGCCTAGACTTGAAATAAAAAAACGCATTAATTTTGACCTGACTGTTCACACCCAAACAGATGAGGTCTTTAAGGATAATGCTCTGTTGGGCATTAAATGAACAAAACCGACCTCTCTACCCTAAACCTTTATAACTAACCAATAGTGTCATAAAAAGTAAATGTGACATGAAAACACAACTGAAAATTATGAAAATTACAATTGATGTTGATTATCATTTGATCAACAACTGACCATCAAGAACAGAAAGGGTGTTAAAAGAGGCATTATTAAATTCCGGGTTGCGTGGATCTCGTCTTTGGACACACATCAGTGCACCCACCCTTTATTTTTAAATGTCGATTTATGTACATACATGTCAGATGGATGCTTTTGAAGGATTTCACTTGTTTTCAGTAAATGCCACGTTTTTAGGATGCTGTGTCAGGTTAAGAGTAGATAAAACTTTGAAAATAGTGAGATCCCTGAATTCTGTTGTGCTTTGTCCAGCTGTCAAAAACGTGGACCATATGAATAAACAATTCTCATTCTTTTGCCGCACAGGTTGTGAGGTTTGTTGAGGTGCACTGCCTCCTGCTGAGGCAGCTCGTAAAAACCAATTGGGTATAGTAGTGTGATTCTATTACACCAGGTTGAAGTAACTAAATATCCAGTGCCCAGAAGAAAATGGAACTGAAAATGTCATATTCAATGTGATTTTGGCTGTTTTCACTGTCTGCCAAAAAACAGGTCTTGAGCCACATTCAACAGCGGTGGGAATGTAGCCTTGAATCATTGCAAGAGGCTGTTTGGGCAGTCAAATTTCCATTTTACTGCTGAAACCTTTCAGCCTCCATCTCCTCCCTGTTTAAAAATAAACACACAACCACTTCCTTCTACTAAGTTCACTTTCAGCGTGTCCATCTCTCCCCTTTAATACTTTTATATGCCTCTATAACTGCACCTAAAACCTACACTGGCACTGGACTTTTAGTCTTGACCAGGAGCTAGATTGCATGGTCAATACTCCTCCACTCGCTCTGACTAATCTAATAGTGTTCTTTTTGTACAGTGCAAAACACTGCAGGGACATTAGACTTGTGAGATCGGAGAAAAAGCCAACAATCAGCAAATAGCTGCAGGAACCCTTTGCCCTCAGTGGCATCTTAACAGCTTTCCATCTCTTTAAACAGACAGACCACAGATTAATGTTAGCCACAGGCAGGGACGGGGTAGTGGGGGGGTGAAGGGTGTTCAAGAAAGTGAGAGAAAATACATAGAGAGAGAGAGAGAGAGGAATAGTGAGGCAGAGAGGAAGAAAGAGTGTCAACAATAAAGAAATGGAGGGCAGTAAATAAATCTTAAAATGTTGCCACAGATGACTGTTTCGGTGTGGAGCTCTCTAGAGTTTTTGTTACTTTTGTTTGTTTGTCTTTTTTTTTTGTCACTCTTCCCTGATCAGTTTCACCAGGGATGAACTGCTGAATATTCGGCTGATCAAACCTGATAATTTTTTACCTGTGTTTGATTATTCTGACGTTTTATTAAACATCTTAGTTGGAGGCGAAGCGGTGCTCTACAAGCGATCCAAAAGACGCACAGGAGGCAAGCGAGCCGACACGCTTGTGAAGCTTCGTCAATGCAGTTTTAGGACTCCACTGCCGAGTATTTATCTGGCAAAACCTGGCTGAGCGAAGCCATCCTGGACAGAGCGTTACATCTGTTGGGCTTTCAGCTGTTCAGAGCGGATCGCATCGTGGAGTCATTAGGGAAAACTAGAGGCAGTGAAACGTGCTATTGCATCAGCAAAAGTTGGTGTACAGATGTAGCAGCATTGAAGAAGATGTGCTGTGCTAATTTAGAGGTGCTCTTCATGAACTGGAAGCTTTCTACTCACCGTGGGAGTTTTCCTCGTTCATTCTGATGAGTGTTTATATTCCTCCACAAGCATGCATGTACGCAGTGTTACAACAGCTGGCTGGTCACATCACAGACACAAAACAACAACACCCAGAATATCTTATCATTATTCTGGGACATTTTAATAAAGCTAACCTCACCTGTGAACTGCCAAAATACAAACAACACATCACATGCCCACCTGAGAAAAAACTATACTGGACCACTGCTACACCACTGTAAAGGATGCATATTGCTCTTTCCCACGTGCAGCTTTAGGAGTATTTCAGTTCAATGTCTGGTTCATCTTCTCCTGAACTACAAGCAGAAACTAAAATCAGCAAAGCCTGTTGTAAGGTCTGTAAAGAGTTGGACCAATGAAGCAGAGCTGGAACTACAAGCCTACTTTGATTGTACTGATTGGAGTGTTTTTAAGGCTGCAGCCACAGACCTGGATGAGCTGAGAAGTGGGGATAAAACATTGTACAACCAGGCCAGGAACACACTTACTAAGGAAATCAGAGTGGCTAAAAGAAGCTCCTCTGAATGTATTTTACTGCAGGTTTGAAAAGCCCAGTCTCACACCCCTCCCCGCTCTGATCTTCCCTTCACACACACACCAAACTACTTGAACCCCCCTCCTTCTCCCTCCTGCTACTCAATCTGCACTTACAGTATGATCTGTTAGGAGGACGTGTACTGGGTCTTTTAGAAACAAAAGTCTAGGAAAGCTTCAGGCATGCCTGTCTGAAAGTCTGCACTGACCAACTGGACCCAATCTTCACACAGATCTTCAATAGGTCACTGGAGCAGTGTGAAGTTCCCTGCTGCTTCAAATGCTCTAGCATCATTCCGGTCCCCAAAAAACCCAAAATCACAGGACTTAATGACTACAGACCTGTCGAACTCACGTCTGTGTTTATTACATCGTTTGATAGACTGGATTGGGCCTACCTGAAGAACATCACTGGACCCCCTTCAGTTTGCTTACCTAGCAAACAGGCCTGTGGATGATGCTGTCAATATGGAACTGCATTATATCCTGCAACACCTCGACATACCTGGGACTTATGCAAGGATCCTTTTTGTGTACTTCAGTTCAGCCTTCTATAACATCATGCCTGATCTTCTCTCAACCAAACTGACCATGCACACCCCAATCTGTTGATGGATCACCAGTTTTCTGACAGATAGGCAGCAGCTAGTGAGACCCTCACTATTAGTACTGGTGCTCCTCAGGGATGCGTTCTCTCTCGACTGCTCTTCTCCCTGTACACAAATAACTGCATTGCAAAAGACCTCACTGTCAAGCTCCTGAAGTTTGCAGATGACATCAAGGTCATCAACCTCATCCGCGATGGTGACGAGTCTGCATACAGATGAGAGGTTGATCAGCAGGTTGGCTGTCTGGTGCGGTCACAACACCCTTGAGATGGAGATGATAGGGAACCTCACCGTGCTGAACAGCACTGTGGCAGCAGTGGAGTAATCAGGTTCCTCTCCTCTACCATCTCTCAGGACCTGAAGTGGGGCATCCACATAGACGCCATTGTGAAGAAGGCTCAGCAGAGTTTGTACTTCCTTCGCCAGTTGAAGAAGTTCAACCTGCCACAGGAGCTGCTGACACACGTCTACTCGGCAGTCACTGTCCTGTGTACACCTATAACTAGTTCAGCCACCAAATCAGACAGAAGGAAACTACAATGGAAATTCAGGACTGCTGAGAGGATTATTGGTGCCCCTCTGCCCACCCGCCAAGATCTGTAAGTCTCCAGAGTGAGTACATGTTACCACTTGCACATGTACATACACCATCCTGTTATATGTTATATTTGTATGTCTATTTATACTCCTACCTTGTTTTATTTTCTGTCTCATTGTAATGTTCTGCATGCACACGTTTCTCCTATCACCAAAAAAAAAAAAAAAAAACATTCCTTGTGTACATGAGAACACTTTGGCAATAAAGGTCATTCTGATTATGATTATGATAAGAGGGAGATGCAAGAGGTGTGAGAAAGAGAGAAATAAATAGAGTAGGTGGGAGGAATGGGGGGAACTAGATAAGAGAGGCTAAAATGGCAGAAGAGAGGGTGGTACACAGGCGATAACGGGGTGGAAGGTGTGCACAAATGTATTTGACACTGTTTTTGCCCCTCGCTAAAGGATCAAGTAAAGTTATGGCACACCTAAAAATGAAAATTCTGTTATTTACTTATCGTCCATGTGAGTTCCAATCCTGTATGTCTTTTTTCTCTTCCTTAGAACACAAAATTCTAATTCTAAAGGTTAAGCAGAATGTTAATCTCAGTCATCATCACCATTCATTTTCATTGCATTTTTTTTCATACAATGGAAGCGGATAGTGACTGCTAAATTCTGCCTAACATTTTTTTGTGTTCCATAGAAGAAAGAAAGTTATATGGATTTAGATGAACAACATCAGATTTGGAACAACATTAGCCATACTGTAGCTCTCAAATCTCATAAGTGTTTGTGACCAATTTGAAACATTCAAACTCATCACGAATTGTATTTGACACCCTCAGGTGCCAAGTTTCAATGTGCACATGTTCAAATTAAATAATGGTTCTTTTATGGTGCTTTTTAGCCTTTTTGGAGCTTGCTGGTATTAATAACTTACACTTTTGTTGAATGAAAAAGATCAGCGTGAACATTGTGAAAAATACTTTATCTCCTTTTGTGTAGCGACAGTACAAAGAAAATGATAAAGGTGGGTGATTCTCATGAAACCTGAGCAAGAAAATGCCCTCATCATATTGAACCCCAAAAAATATTACATTTTGTATAAAAAAAAATGAAGACTATGTTTAGGACCATTAAAATTTCATGCATTGTTACATTACTTTCAGGACACTTAAAAGTAACAAAATTAAAATTCTCTCATCATTTACTCACACTCATGCCATCTTAGATGTGTATGGCTTTCATTCTTCTGCCAAACACAACTACAATTTTAGAAGAATATCTCAGCTTTGTAGGTTCATACAATGCATTAGAATGGTGCCCAGAATTATGAAGCTCCAAAAAGCACATAAAGGCACCATAAAAGTAATCCATACTACTCCGGTGATTAAATCCATGTTTTCAGACTTGATGTAAGTGATAAACAGATCAATATTTAGTCATTTTTACTATAAATGTCCACTTTCACTTTCACATTCTTCTTTTGTTTTTGGTGAAATGCATTATTTGTGCATATCGCCACCTACTGGACAGGGAGGAGAATTTGTTGTAAAAACTAAATAGTTCAATATTGATCTGTTTCTCACACACACCTATCATTTTGCTTCAGAATACATGGAATTAATAACTGGAGTCATTAGAATTACTTATATGCTTCCTTTATGTCCTTTTTGGAGCTTCAAAGTTCTGGCCACCATTCACTAGAATTGTAAGGACCTAAAGAGCTGAGATATTCTTCTAAAAGTCTTTATTTGTGTTCAGCAGAAGAAAGTCAAACACATCTGTGATGGCATGTGTACATGATGGCATCATTTTGGGGTGAACTAGCCCTTCAAGCACATTTCACCCCCCAATTCGTAATGCGACCAGACATTTAACTTTTACTATTCTCATTGATTTCAATTATGTTTCTCATTACCGTAACACTGTAATTTTTTACCGTATTACAAAAAAAAAAAAAATGCTGTTCTACAATAAATTACAATCCTTAAAAATAAAAGACAGTACCAAGGGAGTACTATGATGTATAAATCCTGTATGGTTTACTATAAGTATATATAGATATATAGATATATATTTCATTGTGTTAATGAAGAAATCATATGACCATCTATTTTTGCAGTGCAGTGATGAGAATTAGGGGGTAAACTGTCATGCAAATAATGTCACAATGTAAAAGAAAATCTTAATGGCCCTATGTGCTTAATTTTTCTGTATGTAGTTATATATATGTATATACATATATAATTTTATTTAAAAATTGTAATTATAAATTCCAAGTATCATTTAACACTCTGGGGTCAAAACACCGTAGAATTACGATTATCCCTTATAATAAAGCAGTGGGGATGAAAAACACACTGGGATTGACTCGGATTTTGCAGTAATGAAATTCAAAGAAAAACTCGAAACAGCAAATATAGATAAGTCTTCTTCTAAGCACCACTTCTGTCAAAATTCCTCTAATTTCTGTCCACAACTAAACAATTGGTCAATTGTAATAATATACCCGGTTAAGTTATGTACAGAAATATTATGCGCATATCTGAGCGCTTCGCACAACTGAAACAATAATGATGCTTGCCAACAAAAATAACCAACTAATCGAGTGTCTTTGGGTAAGCCTAAATAATGAACTAAAATAAAAACAGTTGTTTGGAGAAGCTTCAAAGTAGTTATGAAGAGCATCATGTTATTAGTTTACATGGACGGGATGATCATATAAACTATGAGCAGTTCATTCATTATGCACTCTCCTAAAATATATAATAAATACTCAACTGCTTCAACATGGCATGTAAGATAAGGAATGCAGCTTGCAATTTCTTGCTGAAAATAAAGACATCATAAAGTGTTATGGCTTACCAGCAGTTGTGTACAATCTAATGTCTGATGATGCGCTGGGACAGGTGTAGTCTTCTCGTCTCCAGCTACTGTATAACGAGGCTCTTGAGCGAAATAGTGATTTAAAAAAAAAACAATAGCGCAATAGTGAAGGTTTGTGCGAAAAAGGAACGTTAGTGAATTAGAATGGAAATGGAGGAAAAATCTGACTGAGCGCTGTCTCCTTAGAAGATGCTGGTGGGGAAAGAACGCGTCTCCTCTTTCAAAGAATCCAGCGAGGCTACAGAACGCGCGAGTCACGTGACCACTATGTCCCTGTAAACAAACATGTTTTCCTTTCTGGTGAAGACTATAATAGATGATTATTTGTCTACGTCTGTAGTAGCTCGGCAGAATACATACCTAAAAAAAAAAAAAAAGTGGACACATGCATTTGTTACCTATGGTGATATTTCTTGGGCTAACCTTTAAAATTATTTTCGTTGTGAAGTAATGAAGTAAAGGTTGATTTAGCCATGATTAAATCATATTTTTGACTTGAATAAAACCAATTAATTTAGATGTTATCACGTGACGCTTGTTAACCTTGATAAAGGTGCAATTAGTAATTTATTTATCAAAAAATATTTTAAAAATAACAAAAAAATCCTCCTACACTTGCATACTAGTCGACACTAGTCTTTTCAGTAACCTAATAAAAGCTTTATTATTCTTCATGGACAGGGTCCCCTCTTTGGGGCAGCCATGTTGGGATCACATGACCAGCTGAAAACTACTTGCTTAATCTCAGAACCGCCCAGCTACTTGGTCAACACATGGCAAGGTTCAATCTGCACAGGTTCAAATTAAATTATTATTATTTTATGGTGCTTTTTAGCCTTTTTGGAGCTTGCTGGTATAAATAACACACTTTTCTTGTATGAAAAATAGCAGTGTCAAAATATCTCCTTTTGTGTTCCACAGTATAAAGAAACCAATAAATGTGGGTGATTCTCATGAAACGTGTAAGAAAATGCTCAGACCATATTTATTATTAAATACAAAATCATATGAAATTGTGCATAAATGTCTGTGTTTCTTTGCCCACTCTAACCTATTATTTTTGTTTTTCTGTTTCAAAAGTGGCTTTTTCTTTGCAGTTCTTCCCATAAGGCCTGCACCCCTGAGTCTTCTCTTTACTGTTGTACATGAAACTGAGCAGGTAGAATTCAATGAAGCTGTCAGCTGAGGACATGTGAGGCATCTATTTCTCAAACTAGAGACTCTGATGTACTTATCCTCTTGTTTAGATCTGGCCTTCCACATCTCTTTCTGTCCTTGTTAGGGCCATTGTCCTTTGTCTTTGAAGACTGTAGTGTACACTTAAACATGTCAGTCTATTGCATGGGGCAACTCAAAAACAAACACAAACACAAACACAATGTTAAGCTACATATAACTTTCAACTGTTTGATATAATGGCAAGTGATTTTCTAGTACCAAATTACCAATATGGCATGATTACTCAAGGATAAGGTGTTGGAGTGATGGCTGCTGGAAATGGGGCCTGTATAGATTTGATTAAAAATTACTTTTTTCAAACAGTGATGGTGCTGTTTTTTTTACATCAGTAATGTCCTGACTATACTTGTGATCCATTGAATGCCACTTTGGTGAATTAAAGTACCAATTTCTTTCCAAAACTGCAAAATCTGTACATTATTCCAAACTTTTGGCCACCAGTGGTCATGTACTATAAAAATGTAGTAACGTTCATTCTATGAAACTAGGTTGCATAAAAGTAGTCCATATGACACTGAGTGTTCTGAGTGCAGTAAATTTGTCACAGATTCGCTACTGATTATTTTCACATGCAAATGAGATTTGCGACAAACTTGCGGCAAATTGTCCATTGTTACCAAAGGTTTGCTGCAGGTTCACCACTACCAGTGAAGAGCTGCAAACTTCTGGCAAACATTTGTGGTGAAGAACAAGCTCATTTGTTTGTGAAAATAATGAGTAAACTTGCGGTAAACTTGTGGCTAGTTTTCCAGAACTCTACCTATATTTTTTGTGAAGGACCTCTCCAAACTCATGCAGGCTTGCTTTCATTTCCAGGTATTGTACAATCAAGATGAGTGAGAACCAATGATGTTTCACATTACTGACATCAAACCTGGTGTGTCACATTCTGAGTCATCCTAATTTTGAAGTTTAATTTCTATTTAAATGAAGAATTTTTGAAAATAATAACAATGCTTTTACAGCAATCATTAGGTGAATACATTAATAAATTATTGTGATTAAATAATTCAAAATGCATATATCATTCACATTAATAAATACATCAACAAATACATAATGTGAAAAAGTCAATAAATGGGATTTTTCTTTCATACTGACAACTAATCCTTCAAAGAAGAACAACATCCCATGGAAACACAAAATGTCTGTGTATTTTGGCAGCCCCTCTCTTCAGGTTATGAGGTTGTGGGTATAACAGCGTCTGTCTGAGTAGAAATACACAATTGGGTTCAGAGTCAGTGTTTCAGTATATGTGGACAATCAGGGGCGGAGCCAGAACTTTTTCAAAGGGGTGGCCAGGTAGGGGCAAGTGATCAGTCTGTAGTGGCTATCATCGTACTGGGGAGGGGGATAAAATGATTAATTACAGTGTCCATCCATCCATCCATCCATCCATCTTCAACCGCTTATCCGAAGTCGGGTCGCGGGGACAGCTGCTCCAGCAGGGGGCCCCAAACTTCCCTATCCCGAGCCACATTAACCAGCTCTGACTGGGCGACCCCGAGGCGTTCCCAGGCCAGTGTGGAGATGTAATCTCTCCACCTAGTCCTGGGTCTTCCCGAGGCCTCCTCCCAGCTGGACGTGCCTGAAACACCTCCCTAGGGAGGCGGCCAGGGGCATCCTTACCAGATGCCCAAACCACCTCAACTGACTCCTTTCAACGCAAAGGAGCAGCGGCTCTACTCCGAGCTCCTCACGGATGACTGAGCTCCTCACCCTATCTCTAAGGGAGAAGCCCGCCACCCTTCTGAGGAAGCCCATTTCGGCCGCTTGTACTCGCGACCTAGTTCTTTTCGGTCATGACCCAACCTTCATGACCATAGGTGAGGGTAGGAACAAAAATTGACCGGTAGATCGAGAGCTTTGCCTTCGGCTCAGCTCTCTTTTACGTGATCAACGGTGCGATAGAGCGAGTGCAATACCGCCCCTGCTGCCCCGACTCTCCGGCCAACCTCCCGCTCCATTGTCCCCTCACTCGTGAACAAGACCCCGAGGTACTTGAACTCCTTCACTTGGGGCAAAACCTCATTCCCTACCTGGAGTACGCACTCCATCGGTTTCCTGCTGAGAACCATGGCCTCAGATTTAGAGGTGCTAAACCTCATCCCAGCTGCTTCACACTCGACTGCCAAGCGATCCAGTGTATAAATTAAATATCAAAAATAGATATGAAAAACGAGAGATAAATGTACTTAAAACTCAAATTTTCTGATAGCTTTTAGGCAGGCATATATTGTTATCAGAGCAGACAATGACTCAATATCCGGGTGGGATGGATACCTGAAATCACAATAAAAATCCCAAATTACCCTGTTTTTCAGAACATTATGTCAGTATTTTAAAGAAAATGACTAAATCACAGCTCACCTTTCGAGTTGGTCACTTGCATGTTCTGGTAGAGATCTATAAAATAAAAAAGTCAATCTTATGGCTAGGAAACCACTGGTTACAGAAATTTTTTCTTTGTAAAGATTAAATTTAAAGCACTTAATATGGACTTGCTCAACATAGTAAAATAACTTTTGAATGCATAGAGGACAATGTTGAAACAAGAAAAAATATTTTGCGCAATTAGTCATGCCAATACTTTAAATAGTAACAGCTTGTGGAAAGTAACAAAAGTGGTAAAAACTTCAAAATTGTCCAACTTCTTAAAAAAAATTTCCCCTTCTGTCACTCACTGGAAGTTGTGTCGATGTAGTAACACTAAGGGTCTCTCTTGAGAGCCTGGGTTACCACTTATCTTTGAGAAAAGGCCAATGAGAAATGACAAACAGAATTTGCATGCCCCTTCCCCGGACATACGGGTATAAAAGGAGGGAAGCGTGTCTGTTCAGACAGATTTTTTCTACGGAGCCGAGTGGTTGTGTTTCAGTGAGCTGAGTAAACCCACTGCTGTTCCACTCACCTCTATAAGAGCATACGTTGTTGGAGATATGGCACATTTTCAGCGGCTTTTCTCTTCTTTTGCACGCCAGTGCAGACTACGCCCCTGGGCGCTTCGACAGCCCTCTAAAAGAGTATATATTTCTCTAAAAGAGTACACATTGACGTTGAACGTATTTTTAAAGACACATCTTTCTCAAGATGCCCTTCTGTCTTTGTGTTATTCCTGGATGCGGTCGTTGCCTCTCCGCTTCTGATGGCCATGGGGGCTGCCTCACGTCTCTGGGCAGCGATCACAACGTTATGGTCGTGGCTTTCCTTCTTCTGGGGGAAAGCCACTCTAGCCGCCCCCCCATGTTCTACCCACGGGTATAGGGCCGGCGCGGCTGGCGCTGGAGGTGATTTCAGGAGTTTAACGGGTGCGATTCCACAGGTGGATAAGGCAGTTGCGGTGCACCTGTGCCCGCAAAACGACACCATCTGGTGGGATTGACTGTCACTTCCCTCCAAGGCCTGTAGGTTGATGTTGTCTCTGGCGACCAAGGCCTACAGCGCCGCTAGACAGGCCCCTCCACCCTGCATGCCATGGACCTCCTGCAAATCCACCTGGCCAAGGCATAAAAAGATTTGCACCTGGGTAGTCCTGATCCTGATGTGCTGCAGGAACTGCGCTCGGTGACCGACCTCACCCTCCAGGCCACGAAGTTCACAGCACACGCACTCGGACAGGCGATGGCCAGCCTTGTGGTCCAGGAATGCCACCTGTGGCTGAATCTGGTCGAGATGCGGGACTTCCACAAGGCTCGCTTTCTCAACTCCCCATCTCCCAGATCGGCCTATTCTGCGACACCGTTGTGGACTTCGCCCAGCAGTTCTCGGTGGTAAAGAAACAGACAGAGAGCCCAACTGCACCACACTCGCACCTCAGGCCGGCAGGTGGTGATGAGTCTAGAGGTCATCTCTACAGAACCTCCTCCTCATTCGCCAACCCACCCCAGGCCAGGTATTCGGAGCAAGGTAAGTGCTTAGAGCTTTGCCTCAGCACAATCACCTCAGGACGAAGCAACGCTACCCGACGTGAAGTCGCCTGCTCCCCCCCGCCACGATGCCTCACCTCCAGGTACATCACATGTGATTGTCCCCTTAGTGCCCCCCACCTGGAGCTTCGATGCGTGGTTTACACTTGTGTACGATTGTGTTGCAGCAAAAGCTCAAATGTTTTCAACTTTTGTTCACAATGACCAACCTGGTCTCATGAGAAATCATACTAATAGTAGTTGGCTTGTAAAAGTTTTACTCCCATGTTATTTTGATTTTTTATAAGTTGAACCCTCAACTTAAACTTAGCCATAAAGTCTAACCCCTTACACAAAAACTTTTGTGTACCATGAAAGAAAGAAAACATCAGGGTTTGAAACAAGACATCTCTAGGGAATAGTTTAGGTTTTTGACATACAACCATCAAATATTCAGTGAGTAACCAAATTTGGTCACGTACGTTTCCATTCTTAAAATAAATTGTTGGATAGGAAACTAGATACATTTCATACCTGTATTGCATTGATTGATTGCTCTCTACACTCACTGAGAACATTATTAGGAACACCTCTACACTTACACATTCATGAGATTATCTAATTAGCCAATCGTGTGGCAGCAGTACAATTTCAATTATTTGTGGTGCCAGATGGGCTGGTTTGAGTGTTTCTGTAACTGCTGATCTCCTGGGATTTTCATGCCCAACAGTTTCTAGAGTTTACTCAGAATGGTGCCGGTTCTGGGAACTAAACACATTGTTGATGAGAGTGGTCAACAGAGAATGGCCAGACTGGTTTGAGTGGACAGAATGGCTGTAACTCAGATAACCCCTCTGTAAAATTGTAGTGAGCATTATAGCATATCAGAATGTACAGCATGTCAAACCTTGAGGTGAATGGGCTACAACAGCAGAATACCATGCAGTTAGAACAGCAGTTCCAATTCTGTCAGACAAAGAACAGAAAGCTGAGGCTGCAGTGGGCACAGGCTCACCAAAACTGGACAGTTGAAGACTACAAAAATGTAGCCTGGTCTGATGAATCTCGATTTCTGCATAGGCACTCAGATGGTAGGGTCAGAATTTGGTGCCAACAGCATGAATTCATGGACCCAACCTGCCTTGTGTCAACAGTCCAGGCTGGTAGCAGTGGTGTAATGGGGAATGTATTCTTGGCACACTTTGAGCCCATTAATACTAATCAATCATCGCTTGAATGCCACAGCCGAATTGAGTATCTTTGCTGACAATGTGCATCCCTCCATGGCCACAATGATATGCATGATAATGCAAAATGGCAAAAATCATCCTAAACTGGTTTCACAAACATGACAAGGAGTTCACTGTTCTTCAGTGAGACCATTGAAATAAATGGCTTCATAGCATTCTCTGATGCAGCATAAACTGTAGTGTAGGCATCCTTATTCTCCCATCAAATGTTCACTGCAGAGATAATTAATCTCCCCTGCAGCATCTTCTGTGCATGTGTTTGTTAGTTTAAAATTCAGGTGTGTGTATTTTTTATATGTAAATGCAGTACTTTGTGATTGTGCATTGTATAGACATGTATTGCTTAAGATGTGGTTGAGGATCCAACAAAGAGCTCAAAGCATTCCAAAAATATCCCAAAGTCTGGTAGATAAGCTGGTAGCCCAAATGGTTTGCCAGGTCTGCCAGCACAACTGCCAACAGTAAAGATTTACACTCCTCAAATACTGTTTGGAGCTGTGTATTTTGAGCATCATTGTGGTAGTCTGCCACCTCCTCTTCAACCTACACACACAGGTAATTTTGGAGCTTTGTGTAGGCAGTCCACTCCTGATCTCTCATCGTAGTAAGATAAAGATCAATATGTGCCTGTGAGATGGTGTTTGCAGCTAGAGCAGTTCATGCAGTTTATGCTGCAGAGCGGAGACTACAGTAGAGAAAGAAATAGAGGCATATAAGAACAATGTAATTGTCAGAGATTTTCAGATTTTATTGCTAAATCTCAAATTAATAATTTAGGCAGGATGAGGTGTGGGAGAATTTCTGTAACCATATTCGTAACGTATCACAGCCTGATCTCAGATTCCATGACTGTGGTGACATTTTTTCAAAATTTATTACACATATCATCTTTTAAAAAAGTAGATCCATAAGTAATTTTTATCATAAATATCACAAACTTTTGCTGAATGTCATTCTATCATCCCACTGGAAATGTTTAGAAATGTAAGTGCAGCGTAGTTCTAGCGGGAAAACTTGCAGCTGTACATCATTTTACATTAGCTAGGTAACTCCTAGCCAATCATGTGTCAGTCATTGCTTAATAAGTCTGCTTACAATCACATTACTATTTTAGTGTTCCAACACGGCAACCTCCACCACCCCACTGTCACCAGTTGAGTCCTGTCCTGTACAGGGGTAGGCTCCTCTCGCCTGCCAGCTATCTTCAGCAGTATATGACTGTTCCGAGGACAACTTCTTCAGACCGCCACATGAAGCATACGCCAAAGAGAGACATTACATTCCTGTTTTGTATTCATCAAATAAGTGTTATCTTAAACTTTACTCAAGTCTGCGATTCTACCTGATAGAGATGTATTTCAGATGAGCAAATATTTTAGATGATGAAAATGCACACATTGAACAGGCATCTGGACAACATGTTTGCTCTAGCCTAAGGGTATGCATTCCTAAGCTTGGTATTTCTACAATGTTTCTTTATAGATAACATTTAACCGCCAATTCTTTTATAAATCCCATACTGTAGACCTTTCACTTTAAGATATTTGTTAATCCTCTTACAGTAACACAGAGAAGGCACCAGATAAGGTTAGAATGATTAGACACATGGGAAGAGACAGCAGGGGTACCAGCAAGGTGCGACCAAGAGATGACACCTTGGTTTCAGTCTAACTGATTACCCACTAGACTGTCTGACTCCTGTGAAAAGCCAGCATGGGCTTATCTCCAGGAGATAAAATCAGCCTACGATGTGTTTACGATAGAAAGCAATTCTACTCTAGAAATTCTTGCTTTATTGATTCATGGTTAGTTCTGCAATAAGGATATGAATTTGGAGATATTTACTTTTTCTAAAATAAATAAACATTAGAGGTGCTTGATCACATGGTGGACAGATCACATGGCAACAGTAGGTTGAATGTTTTGCTGCTGAAATCGATCTGTGCCTTCCAAAATTCAAATGGTGCAGCATGACATGTCCACAGAATGGCGCCAAACACGAGTTGTATTTTTAGTTGTAAATTATGTAACACAGACAACTGGAATGCAAATTTGATTAACTCTACTCCCTATTCCAAACACCAACCCTTAATCTAAAGGCAGCGTCTCACTAGCAGATTATTCCAATTATTTTCAGCTGTTAGCTTCATTAACAATCGACAACAACAGATGGAGAGACTCCCTGGAAGCTGCATATGGACATGCGTTCTACGACAAGCCTCGATTGGATAAATAAACAATCACTCCACAAAGTTACTCCATCTTCACGATCACATTTCTATTATGGGAGAACAGACACAGGAAGAGAGAGCTCTGTCTGTCAAGTTCTTTTCAATGCAGAAATAATGCAAAAACTACTAATAACAGAGAAAAATAACCACAGCGTAAATGTTTCAGTTTTGTCCATTTTAAAGTATAACCTTGTAAAAGCCTACCGAACCTGCATTTGGATGAGATGCTTTTTGCTCTTTGGAGTCAACATGTATATTTGTATGACATATCTAAAATGTTAAATCATGACAGACTATTAAAAGAAACACATTTCTATCGGGAAGACACACAGGCTTGAGTGAAGTTTAAGATGCCATTTATTTGATAAATGTAAAACAGAAAGTAATGTCTCTCTCTTTGGCGTTGGAACCGTCCAGCGGTCCAAGGGAGTTGCACCTGGAACCGTCATGTCCTGCCGGAGATAGGAGGCAGGGGCCTACCCCCGTGTGGGACAGGGCTCAACTGGTGGTGGTGGGGTGGTGGAGGTTGCCGTGTTAGCACACTGAAACAGCAATGTGATAGATTGTGAGCGGACTTATAAAGCAATGGCTTACATGCAATTGGCTAGGAATTACCCAGCTAATGATGTGATAATGTACAGCTGATTGTCTTCGCGCTAGAACTACGCTGCACTTCCATTTCTTCTGCCCAAAAAAGTAAAACCACTTACATTTAATAGTTAGGTCTTATATTATTTTATATTACTTAAACAAGCTTTATATTTGTATACAGCTTTAGATTATGTACAGTAAATATACAGTATTGTAGTCTACATTTATATAACATTATGTATAAATATGCATCCCTTACAAGTTTGTACAGTGAAGCATTTGTGACAGTGAAGTGTTGTGAGAAGTCAAAGGCAGTCGTTAAGTGACACCTTCCCTCTGTTTTGAATCGGTAAGTCTGACAGGCTCATCGACTTGGAGGGAAATATCAGCTAAAACAGTCACTGACTGTGACACCCCCTACCCAAATCGATTTGTTCTGACTTGGCTAGTGTGGAGCAAAAAATTTAATTGCGGAGCAAAAACGCAACCACCTTTTTTAATGTGAACACGATTACTTCCTGGTTCCCACCTGACCAGAATCCCTGTCTCGAAGGTTCATGGAACACACTCAGTATTGCAATAGGAAAATGTACTTAATTGAATTGATGCAAAAATGTCTGATGAGTGCTGTAGCTTGTCGGTAATTCGGCTGAATGGGGTCGATGTTGGGGAACATGAACTTTCGAAGCATCGTGTCGATTTCTCATGTGATCATTTTGGCTTTCCTGTGAAAAACTCATCACCAAAATGCTAAAATGTTTTAGGTGGTTGCTAGGGAATTGTGAAGTGGTTTCCAAGGTGTTTAATGTGGTTGCTAGGTTGTTGCTAGGTGCTTGAGCCTACTGCTCAAGCCTTAAGAGCCCACCCTCAAATCTTTACAAAATTTTTGATCCCAGAAATGGCTCGGGTCCCTCTTTCAAGAGTCAAATGTATTTTCGCCCCTGAAAATCTGATCACTTTGAAAAATAACACATCAGTCATGTCCATAAAGTAATGATAAAAGAGAGCTCAATTTTAGCCAAATCAACAATTTGATCACATTCCTAACCCTAAACGATAGTGTCATAAAAAGCAAATGTGACATGGAAAATGCAGTTTCTGAAGCAATCACATTATTTTGCTCTTCAGGACTTTTCGTTGCAAGTTCAATGTTCTATTAGTTGAGCAACTGCAGAATTTTGTGCTAGAACAAGCTTGTAAATGTAGTTGGTTATGTAATGTAATCATTCAAATGTATTGCCTTGCAAATCACGCACTAGGCTATAGGTTTTAGAAGGTGATAGAGTTGTGAGGAACGGGGCAAAATGTAAGTGTTTGTGTCCTGATAATCTTCTGTTTTGTATAAAGGAGAATAAAAGCGTGTTTTGTGGTGTTCTAGTGTTCATATCACCACGAAACTGCAGCATTATGTACAATAAGCAATGTTAAAATAATTTTGCAAAAAAGTATGTATCATAACATGATTCTATGACACCAGCTTGGAAAATCGCTTACAGTGCAGGTGTGATGAATTAGAAGTCGGGTGAAGAGTAGCGGAACACTGAAGGAGGTGGAGAGCCCGATGGAGTCGTGACAATATGAATATTATATGGTAGCACAAATCAGTTTATTTAACACTGTATAGAATCTGTGAACACAATGTCAGAAGCAGAGGTGTGAAAAAATATTGAAATATCTATATATAGTGATCTTTTTCCTTGTGAAATTGTACCGATATTTGTAGGCCAAATAGCGTATATTATTATTATTTACATTTTTTCACATTACGGTGATGGTAATTTTTTTTATCTTTGCCAAACTGATCTAGGAAATTAACAACAGTCCCTTAGAAGGTGCAGTCATCATGCTTTACACATGATCACCCACCGTTACTAAAATGCATTACAATTTTACAGTAGTAACATTAACTTAGGTATTTTTACACAAATGTAAATTCTTTAGGTGATATCTATTTTACTTTTGTGTATTGAAACTGTGTTGTAATAAATAATGTTTTGAAAGTGTTTAGGGTACTATTATATTCATAAATACTATAATTAATTTTTAGAAAGTGTAGCTACATTGACCTAACCGCAGATATAAGCACCCATTATGGTCTTACTGTATATGCTTATGGCTTTGCAATATACATATATATTAGGAAATAAACTGGCCTTGTTTTGAAAACTGGCACTTATATATTAATTTAACAATGCATTTGGTGATTTGGTAACAGTTCTCTGAAGTCCAGTGAAGATGAATGAGATATATTGGGTGAAATATCACAATATATCACAGTTTTGAATCATAATACACCCAAAATAATGAATTGCAATAATATCATGTTGTGACTTAAATATCTGTACAGTATCGTATCGGAAGTTACCATTTGATTTCCACCCCTAGTCAGAAGTGCTGCCTTTGCTTTCTTAATCATCTAATTTTCATACAATCTGAGCAATTTTCTGAAGGGATGGATAAATTGTCCAAAGGCAATGGAGAGCACAGACACTGCTTTCCTTGCAGCACTATATACAGTGACCCAGAATGCACTGTGGAAACATGAGAGCCCACTTTAGTTTCAAAATGAGATAATTGGGCCGATGGAAAGCTCTAGTAGAGGTAATGGCCTTCAGTCCCAGAGCATGGTCACATCAGAGTGCAATAATTAAGAGGATGCACTGCTCTCATTGTGACCGGAATTTGGACAAGACCTGCTTGTTAGTGGAGCTGTTACTGAGTAGACAGAGAGTGAGAGAGAGTGAGAGAGAGTGAGAGAGAGTGAGAGAGAGAGAGAGAGAGAGAGAGTGAGAGAGACATAATGATGTGGGCATGAATCATGCTACTTGAACGTTTTCTTGACCTTTTGACAAAGATTTACTCATGGTTTCTACAGAACTAATGCAGTCTAGTTGCAAAGCAGAAAACATATACATGTGCCGCTTATTCTATTTTTTTTGTGGATTTTCCTCCCTTTTCTCCCCAATTTGGAATGCCCAATTCCCAATGCACTCTAAGTCAATCCGCGCATCTTATCACGTGGCTTGTTGAGCATGTTACCACGGAGACATAGCGCATGTGGACGCTTCACGCTATTCTCTGCGGCATCCACTCACAACTCACCATGCACCCAACCAAGAGTGAGAACCACAATGAGATTAACACAATGTGACTCTACCCACACTAGCAACTGGGCCATTGGTTGCTTAGGAAGCCTAACTGGAGTCACTCAACACACCCTGGATTCAAACTGGTGACTTTACTTGCTGAGCTACCCAGCCCCCCTGTGTCACTTATTCTTAATCAAAATGTTCTTTTGAACTCTTGAAAATGGACATTTGGACATTATTGTTTTTGGGTAATACATTCTTAAAAATAAAGGTTCTTTATTTGCATGAACTTTGAACATCCATGAAATCTTCCCACTGCACAAAAGTTTCTTTGTAGTGGGAAAATGTTGATTAGACTGGAAAAGGTTATTTAAAATGGTTCTTTTAAGAATCTTTCACTGGAAGGTTCTTTGGGGATCTGAAAATTTTTCTTCTATGCATCGCAGCAAAACACCCTTTTTGGAACCTTTATTTTTAAGATTTATTTTTTACATTTCTAGTTTCATAATTATAGACCTTTGTTTTGCTGAAAAGGAAAAAATTGCTTCAAACCATGTGAACCACATTGGGTTTTCGACCACTGAAAATTGACTAAATTACAAAATTTTTGAATGGATCCTTATTGAGAGCCCCATATATCTGGAATTTAACCATAAAGGGCCTTAAAAATTTACATACAAAAACAAAAGTTTGTTCTGAACCAGAATCTGACAGAATATTTGGATATCTTTAATACTTCTAGAATTATGGGTACTCAAACCTTTTGGAAAGAAACACAAAAAAGTATTTGTTTTTTCCCCCATTTCTGGACTCCTATTGGCATACAAGGGTTCTGATCAACTGATTTGATCTCTGTGTAATTAAACTATCCTGCCACCTTTCTAAGATAAATATATATATATATATATATATATCTGAAGTATATATATATATATATATATATATATATATATATATATATATATATTTTTTTTTTTTGCCCTGAAGTTTTGCTCTAAAATCAAATGCAAAAATTGTCGTTTAACCCCTCAGGAGGAGCAACCTCTGAGCAATGCTTTTTTCCTGTGCAGTTTTAATACATGTAGTCATAATGTCTATTAAAGAGCAAGACAACCTCTAATTAACAACTTCAACACTTCCATGATCCTACAATGGATATCAGACACACTTACCACTTGAAAGCTATTTCGAAACCTTCATTAGAGCACTTAGAGCACTTATTTTAAGTGTCTTGTATTGCATCTGGTTTCTCTTATGTTTGTATAAATTTCAGTATATTCTGAATTTGTGCTCTTGCATCAGCTTATTCAGCATAACGTGCATTATTTTCCTAGAGACCGTCCAATTGATGTATTATTTAATTAGTGCTTCAAATAAAATAAAATAAAATCATACTTTACATATTAATTTTTTTTTTTTAATGAAATTAAATAAATTATATAGTTCTAAAAACTGCACTGGCAGTATTTAAATAGTTCTACTGACTGATGCTATTGTTTTGCAATTAATCTTCCCAAGTATTTATGAATTGAAATAAACCAAACCCCAGAAAATGTGCAATAAAGATAACAAATCACAGCTTTATGATATAAACTGTCTACCACAAGTATACTTGTCTTGAAGTCAGACAGCTTACTTTCAGTATGCACATTAGTTTCCAGACAGCAGCATTATCACCATAACAGGTGACCAAAATGAAAGTGCCCCTCCTGTGCTCTGGATTTATCTTACCCGTTTCCACCTGGTAATAAGATGAGTCCGATCCCATGTGGTCAGGTGAGACACGTCACTGTTTACACCTGTGTCTCCTGTGACCACTTGTGATAGGAGGGACTCATCAGTCACTATGTCAGTGTGTTACAGCATGTCATGAAGGCACTAAATAGTCAAAAAGACAAAGAATGTGTGAAAAAAGGCACGCTATTTCTCCCTGATGCATCTGAAATTTAATCTAACCACAAATGCAACATTTTAAGCAGAACTGTCTGTTATTTTAGTGGATTAGTTGTATTAACCTGAGCTGCAGATTTTCGTGCTTCTCATGAGTGTCCCTGCATGTTGATATCAGACACACTGAAGATCTGTGAAGTTCTCTTGCTTGTGTATGTAGCGGACAGTTATTAACAAATTTAAACTCTTGATTTAGCGCAGCGGTTGATTGACAGGTGAGGGGTGATGCTTTGCTACTGCCCGGACACATACAGGACGGATTAGCGTTTACGCATCAAATATGATGCATTCAGATGGAATTTTGACCACATACATATGTGGTTTTTGAGATTTGATCACAAAACGTTTTAGACCCCATTTTGACCTGTATTTAGTGCTGACCACATGTGATCCGATTGCCAAAAATGCATATTAATACCAGGTGGAAATGGAGTCTAAGCAAATATATCTGAACAGGGGCGTAACTACAGGCAAGTAGATGCGGAATGACCCTTTTCCCGGTGGGCCAGTTGAGAAACAGGGCCACGATATGCCAATGTGAGCCACAATATGATGAATAGGGTGGCGATATGCTGAAGGGGAACGCGAAACACATTGCCAAAACACCACCATCTCGCCCCCACCCACCCGGGTCGACAACTTCACATCAGCCATAAAACCCCCTGCCCCTCTACAATTTTTTCCAGGGCTGATTTATGTTCTCAGTACACCCATTAAAATGACCGAGAGGGACCCTCTCCCGGAAGGTGAAAACGAGGGGGGGCCACCTGCTGCCTTGCACTAGGGCTCTTAAGATCAAAGTTACGCCACTGAATCTGGAGGTCAATTGTCAATTAAGTCTTTGGAATATAAGTTGATTCCACTTATTGCTTCTCCCTCTCTCTGTATCAAAATATTTAGGTACAGTTAAGCCAGGTACTATTCTCCTGAAGTGGACAAAGAGAAATGTCAATAGCTTCACTCTTCAATCCTTGTAATCTTAGAGCACTTTGGGTTAAAGGTTGAATGTTGTATTCAAGCTGAGCATCCGTAGGGGAGAGAGAGTCTGGCAGGAAACAAATAAGACAGCATGGTACAATATTTCCATACTACAACCCCCAACAGGGACAGGGTTTGCACCAGGTTGGGAGTATTGCTGAATAATTAATATCTCTGTTTTCTGTTTTCTGCTTTTTGCTTGTCTCTGCAGAGCATTTTCTATGAATCTCATTTTCACTCACTTTCTCTCCAGAGCTCTTTCCATCAGAATCTGTACTGTCATTCATACAGGGCTTCCGTTGATTTGTGTAACGACAATACATCTTTCTTTTTTTCCAGGAGCGGTATGCGGCAGCTATTGCATAATTTGTTTCACAGAAAGTCAACAATCCATATACCAATCTCTGTTTCAAAGATAAAATATTTCTGTCACTCAATCAGTCAAGCTTGAAAAGATGCAATCAGGCTGGAAGCCATAATGTATTTACATTTCTCTTGTCATAGGCACTAATAGGCACAAGATGCATTTCCCTTGTCAAATAGAGCAAATGGGCTTACAGATATACAATGCACAGCTAAAATACACAGAAACATAGACTGGGGCAAGTTGTCACATGGGGAATTAGAAGGTTTTAAGTCAAAAGTCCAATTGCACAATTGCATGTTTTTCTAGTAAATGTTTTTGTGGCAGGGCGGAGGGCGGGGCCGGATTGTGATTCGACACACCCGGTCCCTTATCAGGCTAATCAAGCCTCTGAGAGGGATAAAGGCCAACTGCGGAGGCCTTTGGTGTGGGAGAGAGAGATTGTTTACGGACATGTCCGTCGTGTGTGTTTGTGTCTTTTGTTTAAATTTATCATTAAAATATTATTAACATTGCCAAGCCGGTTCTCGCCTCCTCCTTTCCATTGAACTGCGTTACACTGGTGCCGAAATCCGGAAAGGAGGAGGGATACGCCGTAGTAGAGTTCTCGTCACTACCATCCACCCCAATGGAGCAGCAGTGGCCATCTGCCGGGGGACGAGGAGCACGGTCGCCTGGAAGCGGATAAACGGCCACTGACGGCGAGGGCAGAGGGGGCTCCTAACCGACCGCCTGGAGCGGTCAAGGCCGCTGCCGGGGCGGAGGAATCCCCTACCAGCCGCTGAAACGCGGCGGGGTCTTTGACCGCCGACCGCGAGCGGGGAGGGGCTCGCTGCCGACCGCCTGGAGCCGGAGAACCGCTGCCAGGGGTGGGGGAGACCCCATCTGTTCCCCAAGACCGCGGTGGGGCGTTACGTCCTCTCTTTTTTTTGTCATATCTCTCTCCTCTCTCTCTCTCTCTCACTGCCGCTCCGCATTGGCCTTTTCACTCTCGTTTAAATTTTAAATACAGTGTTTTTTGGGGGGTACTACACTGTTACAGGAAGTACCCCCATTTTTATTATTTATGTTTCCCTCCCCTTGTCCCCTCCCTCATCCAGGTAGACGGGGATGATCTGCCGGCAGACGGGGATGCCTGCACGCCCCTCCCCAGGGAAAGGGGGGGTGGGGGGTGTACGTCATGCCGGGGGCTGAGAGAACGAGGGAGGAACGTGACAGGGCGGAGGTCAGGGCCAGGTCGTGATTCGACACACCCGGTCCCTTATCAGGCTAATCAAACCTCAGAGAGGGATAAAGGCCGACTGCGGAGGATGGTGCGGGAGAGAGAGATCGTTTACGGACATGTCTGTCATGTGTGTGTTTGTGTATTTTTTTAAGTTTATCATTAAAATATTATTTACATTGCCAAGCCGGTTCTCGCCTCCTCCTTTCCATTGAACTGCGTTACAGTTTTGTATGTTGGTTTCAAAAACCTACTTTAAAATAGTCCTTAATTAGAATAATTTGTGGTGAGTTCTATCCTATCCAAACAACAATTCCAAAATCAAAATATTTTTACATTAGCTGTTCGGTAAACAAGTAAACATTAAAAGTACACTAGCATACATTCAGCAGCGGTCAACTATGTAATTAAGCTTAAACGTTGTTCTTAGGTGAAGGATATTTCTAATAAAGGTCCATTTGCACAATTATTTTTTTTTTTGGTTGACAAGTGGTCACTTGTGTTTTAAATTATATACATTTACATATTTTATTAATTTAAATATTTGTTGGCTAAACCAATCGTTTAACATTGTTGTATGCGATTTTTGCTGTTTCATAATTGTTTTAATGTTTTAATTTAGCTGAAAAACCTTTAATAATGTTTAACGACAGGTTGGGTCAGCTTGCCCCAGATAGTGTGACAAAATTACATCTTTTTTCATGGGCAATATCGGTGAAAATGTCAAATATCCAAAACTTTTTTGGACCCAAGACGAAAATAAACTTACCCTAAGAAATATTCACTGATGACAAAAGTGACAACTTATCCCGATTCTCCTTTGTTATTATTATAGCAAAAAGTACACTCAGAATAGAGAGAATAGGTGAGACAAAAATGTAATGCAAATAGTATCAAATAAATAAAATGAAATATTCAAAAATAAATTCAACAGTGTAGAAATAATAAACTTTGTGTGTAAATATAAAGTATGCAACTGTATATATAAAAACATTTCTGAGAAACAGAGCAGGAGACTTAGTAATGAAAACATTCTTATTAAGGACCTTGGAGGTGGGCGTAACCTTGATCAACCCATCCTCTGTTATGAGGGGAAGCCTTGTGTCTTGTTAGATGCAAATGTGAGCTCTGGAAAAAAGAATTGCCTTTCACATACAATTGTGCAACTGATTCATCAGGCCCAGCTTTCCCAGTCATGAATAAATCACTCAGCAGTTTGAACAAGAAGAAAAATGTCAAGGCCAAACTCTTTTACCTGGGTCTAATGTGTTTTGATCAAGGGAGCCATATTTGGGTCTGAGGGGATTTATTTGGGGATTCCATTTTTTTCATCCTTTAATTTTTGTCTGTCTGTCTGTGTGAGTCAGAGAGACAGAAAGAGCTTGAAGTTGATTTGTCTTGCCTTTGATTATGTAATCTTAAAGAAATATTCCAGGATCAATACAAGTTCGTCTCAATAAACAGCATTTTGACATTGTTTATTACTACAAAAAATGATATAGATGACTCGCCTCCCTTAATAATTCAAGGTGCACAGACTGGTTTTAGAGAACATTGAAACCTTATTGGAATATTCCGGTTTTAATACAAGTTAAGCTGCAGTCAAAAGAAGTTGTGATTCAGTTTGTTAATTACCACAAAAAATGTATTCCGACTGGTCCCTTCTTTTTTTAAAATAAAAATAGAATAAAAACGTTCTAGGTTACAGTGAGGCACTTACAATGGAAGTGAATGAGGCCAATCTATAAATGTCAATATTGTCATTGTTTCAAAAGTAAAGCCATAAGACTTAATACGCATTATTTACTGGGATATAATCATTTAATAAATTTTGCTGTGTAAAGTTATATCCAATTTTCCATGACACTAATCAGGCACATCTGAAAATTACAATTAGTCCTAAACACCTAGATAAGGAGTTGCCCTTAAGGATAAGCTATTGATTTGTTTGTTTCCTTCAAGGTAAGTGCAGTCTGAGCTCCCTTTTCATTAGCACATCTGGGAGGCGAGTGTGACATTTCAAATCTTCCTAGACAGCGTTAAAGTTTACAATATTCAGTTAAACCATTGACTCATTGAGAAGCATTGGCAGATCTTGGCAGAGGCAATATAGGCAGGCGCCTAGTGCGGCACGACAGGGTACCTGATTGATTGCCCCTGCATAGACCTCGCAAGTCCGCAATGGGGGAAAGTTACCCCGAATTGTGCCATCCAACTCTTGGCTTGTGATGGGTGAAAGGTGCCCCAAAATCGTGCCATCCCGCCCCCACACAGAGCTCGGAAGATTTTGATGGGGGAAAGGTACATCGGATCTCGCCTTGGGCACCTAGTAAGCCAGAACTGCCACAGTTGAGAAGGGTACAGATTGTGTTGGCTACGAACACAATCACCCTGTCTGTCTCCCAGCAACAAAAACATCTCTCACAAAAGCTTGTTTTCTCAAAAGTTTAAGAATTGATTTTAAGTTCATTGCTTGGTCTGTACTGCAAAAGGTTTTATTATTATTATTTACCCACAACAGGCTTGTGGATGCAGTTAATTTAAAAGTACAGCCATTTGTTTTGTGTCTGAGTGTTTGTTTATTTGAATGTTTAGGTAAATGTCTTTTTTTATTTGAATGAAAGGGTAGGAAAGCAAATTCATTTCAACTCGGGATGGGTTAAACTTCCACTTCCAGAGCTCAAAAGAAAAATGAAACTGCTGAGTTTGACATTAGCAAATTATGTTTTAAATGAGTTTTATTATATCTAAAAATACTTCTCCAAAGCTGCATTGACTTTTGTTGTTGGTGGTGGTGGTGTGTCAGTGGTTGATGGGACAGCTCAATGGCGCCCTCTTCTGTATATTAAAAATACTAAATACCTTTAAAAACGTTTGTAAGATTCCAGTGGGAACAGTTAAACTACTAAGTGGTAAATCATTGAGAGTGCCAGGTTTTAAAGGAATAGTTTAACAAAAAAAAAAATCTCTCATAATTCACTCCCCCTATGCCACCCCAGATGTGGGACTTGTTTCTACAGAACACAAACAGAGACATTTAGAAGAATAGTTTAGCTCTGTAGGTCCATACAATACAAGTTGTATGTATTGACCAAAACTTTGAAGCAACAAAAAAGCACATAAAGGCACCATAAAAGTAATACAGAAGACTCCAGTGATTTAAACCATGTCTTCTGAAATTATCCAATTTATTTGGGGTTAGAACAGACCAAAATATGGGCCAACTTATTTTTCACTATAAATCTTGACATCAGCAGCCTCCTTGGCGATCATGATTTCAAGCTTGATTACACTTTTTAGCGCCATCTAGCACTCTGCACATGCATCAAGCACTAGGATGTGTAATCAAGCTTGATATAATGATCATGCCTAGAGACTGTAATGGCAAGATGTACAGTGAAAAAGAAGTTATGTTTTGGTCTGTTTTCACCCAAAATCAAATAGGTCACTGCCGAAAACATGGTTTAAACCTCTGGAGTCATCTAAATTACTTTATGCTGCCTTTATGTGCTTTTTGTAAAGGTAAAAGTCAAAGTTTTGGTCACCATTCACTTGCATTGTATGTACCTATGGAGCTGAGATATTCTTCTAAAAATCTTTTTGTTTGTGTTCTGTTTGCAAGTCATACACATGGAATAGCATCTGTGCGAGTAAACAGTAAGATAATTTTTATTTTTGGGTGTAATAAAAAGGAACCTTAAATGTAAGATGATAGCCCTGAAACACCTGATGTGTCATTCAGATTACAATTTTACAGTATGTGAAATAACAAAAAATCCCATTAACACATATAGGCTATGGTAAGTTCTGGTGCACAGTCCAGAATTTTTTTCTTTTTATTATTGTGAGCAGTGCAAAGTTCTGCTGCAAAAACTTCCATTCTGTTTAAAACAGCAGCGAATTAAACTTAAGCGTTCACTAAACCACCTAAAACACATTCGGAGTGAAATATTTGTGTACATGTGTTATTAACAGGGTTGGGGTGTAACAAAATATAAAATATAAGTAACTGTATTACACTACAGATACAATTTAAATAGTTGGCATCAGAATACAGTTACATTCAAAAAGTGTTTTGATTAATGAAGAGATTACTTTGCATTTTATTGTCATTTGTTTAATTTAATATTTAGTGCTTTCAGATGGAAACATATATATATATATATATATATATATATATATATATATATATATATATATATATATATATATATATATATATATATATATATATATATATATATATATATATATATATATATATATTTTTTTTTAATGAGTTTTATTATAATCTTAACGTACTTCTCCAAAGCTGTTTTGACTTTTTGTGGTGGTGGTGTGTCAGTGGTGGTACTGGCCAATGGTGACCACTTCTGTATATTAAAAATATTAAAATTAGCCTTTTTTAGGGTATCTTGCCCTCATGTTTGTAATACTGTTTTAATGCAGTTTGTTTGTTTTTAATTGAGTGAAGAATGTTTATTTCTGACTTCAACTTAGTTCGCTGTGTCCTCGAAAAGTCAACTGCTCAAGAAAAGGTAAGTCTTCTTTGGGGAAAAGTAAATATTCAAACCAGTTTGTTTGTTTGCCGGGATTGATGATTAGATTAGAATTACACCTCTTAAAATAAAAATGCTAATTTGTCACCCTCATTTTTGCATGTACAGAGCGCCCTTTATAATGAGGGTGTTGAGTTTCAAACCTTCCGATCTAAATAATGTATCGCATAATATCGGCACGTTTATATGATAATTATCTTCAGATATATTTTAAGAACATATATTACTATTAATATTATTATTAATTTATATTATTATTATTAGTATAATTAATAATAATGATGAATAGTATATTAATATTAATTTCTAAATAAAAAAAGTCTCCTAATTATATTTAATTATTTGTATTATGATGGAGTATTAAAGTGTATAATCGTTGGATTTGAGCATTTTTAAATCTTGTTTTAGAAACCGTTGCCCAAGAGCGCGAAAGACGGTTTTACTAAATTTTGAACGTTACTAAATATATCCACAAGATGGCGTGCTGTGACGCTGAACCAGCCGTCATTGGCTACTTCGTCTTTCTAAAAACAACACGATACATCGTCGAGAGGTGGAGCCGCCGCGCTGACAAATGTTAAGAGACCCTTCCTGATAATAAGAGCTCTTCCGTCCTCATATCTTCTTGTCTTAGCGCTGTCGGGACAGTTGTAAGTTACGGAATTGACGTATTTCAGGTCGTCGTTAAAGTGTAATTCTCGTGTGTGCGACGTATCTGACGTTAATACTATATTGTGGACTGTGTAGCCGTCTTGGATGAGCGGTTCGCTGCAGCACTGACAGTTTGACAGGCTGAATGTCTTGATGGAGACCCATCGTGAAGGTAAAAAAAAAAAAAAAAAGAAATCAGTGTGTATGAAAGTGTCAAAAAGTTGAAGTGTCATATTCAAATCGTCGGCATGTTGCGTGCTTATGGGACTAGCCATCATTACACGCTAGGTTTAGAAATGATGCTGAGGACGCATTTGCATGGACGCAAACGTGCTGGTAGCATGCCTGTCCATCCAAAACTGTATTTAGCTGTGTTCTAATGTGGGATGTCTGTTTGTGATTGTTCATTAAACAACTCATTCAGAGTCCTGGAAAAACTTTCATTTAGGGAGCACGTCAAGAAATAGCCGTTCTAAACTTTTTTTTGCGGTTGAAAATTGGCGCACATATCAATGGAATCGCCAAAGTCTTGTTAAGTAAAAAATGGAAACTTATTTGCCCCCTGCTGTGAACTAAAGCTCATTACTATACAGTTAAACACACATGACGGCATGTGTTTGCAGGATAGATAGATAGATAGATAGATAGATAGATAGATAGATAGATAGATAGATAGATAGATAGATAGATAGATAGATAGAGCAATCATTACAATAAATTAGGGATGCACAATACATTAATTAACATGCTTAAACGTTATCCATATTTTCTTCTGTTCATTATTATGTTTTCATGCCTGGTTTCAACGTTTAATGTACTTGATTGGAGATTTATTGTGTACACACAAAAAAACAGCAATAGGTAGAATTGTATAGAGTTATAAAATCATCCACCACACTGAAAATGATTGTGTGTGCAGCAGTGAAATAGTCCAATTTTGAGGTAACAATGGGAAACAAATAAGGAAACTGTGAATTTAATGAACACATCTGAGCTGTTGAGACAGCACTGTCTGTTTAAAATGAGCTTTTAGAGGGATTATTAGCTAAAGAGAGGGATTTAGTCTTAAAGTAGTCACGTTGCGTCCAACAGCCTTGGAGGTTGTTATTTATTTTGCTTCACTGAAAACATCTATTGCTCAGTTGAAATCCGAAAAGATAGTAACTTTACAGGTTTGCTCCATTTGGATTGCCATACAGAATTATACTTTTCTTTATTTGAGTGTGTTCCCAAACCCTCAAAAACTATTTTCTGTGATGTCCACCAATATTAGTTAATGACGTATTTGTTTTGTTTGCAAGCCTAGTGTTTTATGCAGCTTTAGCGTATTAACTGAATCCGATTTAAGGAGTGGGGGGGGGTCTTTTATCAGATTATGAATACTGTATTGTGCCATTTTGCTGAACTTGGAGCACAAAATTCTAGCTAATTAAAGTGTAAAAATGACGTCTGTGTTCTATAGATCAACCAAATTATCCAACTCGAATTCGATGTAAATGATTGGAGGGGAAGTGGATAAAGTCGATGTTTGATCGTCGAGGTTATGGTTTGGGAATTTGCAGCACATGTCCCGAGCTCTGCTTAAAATAATCTTCTTCTAAAAGATGTGTCACCCTACCTGGGATGAGCCTGCTGTTTCAGATTAGGAATTACCCAAAGATCAGTAACACTTTGTAACTGCAGCTAAAGATTGTGGAAACCTGGAAGGTACTCGTTGTCCTTTTAATGTCAAAATGTGCTTGCCAGCGGTTAGTCTTCCTCGCTAAGGATGTTTGCTTATGAGTAAATGTAGGCTAATAATAATAAAGAGAGAAAATTGAATGCACATGTAGCACAAGGCTCTCTTTAGCTCAAATATCTGAGACTCTAGTCTAGCTTGTTTACTGGTTCTAATTTTTGAAATACTCTGTGCTATTCCTTAATGTAAATGCACTTAATCGCCACAAAAGGCATTACAGTGTGAATATGATAAACTACACAGCTGTTCAATGCATGATTACATTCATTTAAAATAGTCACAATGAACATTTATTCCGACAAGTCACATTAGCCTAGATTATTTTGCAGATATTAGATTTGGTCCATAAATACAGCTAAATTGCAGTCTATGGGAATTTTCGCCCATTTCATCATCTGATGAAAGTCTAATTTCTTAGAGAATATATAGCACACTTTTTCAACTAGCAGTACAATGTAAGGTATAATTTATGTCTGCAGTACAAATGGTGTGGGATGTGTTAACTGCTATATTTAAATTCTTAGGGTTAAGTGTTTTGGGTGTAAGCAATAGTTATAGCACTTATTGCACAATGTATGAATTACAGTACTTAGATGTGCAAATTATATTCGCACACCACTTCCCCACAATACTTTATCTTGGATACTTTGGAAAGCATAACTATAATATAAGCCTACATGTTGGTGTGTTTTGCAGAAATGTCAAGGCGAAGCTCAAGGTTTGCTCTCAATGTGTCTAAAGGGACGTCCTCCTTACCTGATGATGATGCTGCCAGCACCAGTTCCACTGAAACCACAGGCCAGATGTCCTACAAAGAAAGTCCTCTCAGGTGTGCTGCTTCACATATGTGTTTTTGTATGTGCTGGAGTTCATCATATATTTAGTGTTCATGTGCATTTGCAATAATGATCCTGACACAGGTCTCTCTGTCTCCGCCCTATTTTTTCCTCCAGGATTTTTAAGAAGAGGGCTGGGCGCAAGAGTACAGGCAGCGCTTCCCGAAATTCAAGCTGTGCTAGCAGTGTGAATTACACAGTGGATGGGCAGCTAGGTGAGCTCACTGACACTAAAAATGAGAATGGTTAGTACTGATGAGCAGGTCCTCATGGAATCTACATTTTGTAGGCTGATTGTGGGGAGAAATAAGAAAAATTGTAAAGGAGTGGGTTTAAATATTGTTAAACAGTTCTGAGGGAATTAAAATATTGTTTGTAGCTTAAAACATTAAAAGGGTTCTGCAGATCCTTAAAAAGACTTCGATTCAGTTTTCCAAAATCTTTAATTATATAAAGTCTTAAATATCATAAATGATACAACAAAATACTTAATTTTTATTTATAGAGGTCTTAAATTTGGGGGCGGAAAAACAGGAATCATGTTATGACCTAATATGATTAACAAACTTCAAAAGAATATGATTTAATTAAATAAATGCTTGCACTGCTTCCTTCAAAGTGAGATGTGAGAGTTTCATGCTGTTGCAGAGCAGTTCACAAGCATTATGCCATATCAGAAATGTATGACAAGCGATCACTAATGATCATCTGTTGATAATGATGTAGTGTTGATGAAATATGAAAATTTTTATTTTATATTGTAATACATTGTAGATTACTGTAGGATTGCACATTTTATTACACTTATCTGTTTGAATGAGCAACTGGAAGCAGTGATGCGCATATATTTCAAAATAAGTGTCCCCATTGTATTTCAAAGTTAAAGTGCCTTTTAAGTTAAAAGTTACACGCTTTGAATCAATGAAACATTTAATATAGGCTACCAATTAAAAAAATATATATATTGGCAGACTAACTAGCTTTCTTTCAACACATTATCGAATCCGCACAATCCAATATTGGTCAAATTCTAATTTGAATTTATTTACAATGGCAGCCAAAAGTTTGTAATAATGTACAGATTTTACTGTTTCGGGTGGAAATTGGTAATTTAATTTACCAAAGTGGCATTCAACTGATTACAAAGTATAGTCAGGACATTACTGGTGTAAAAAACAGCACCATCACTATTTGAAAAAATAAATTTTTGATCAAAACTAGACAGGTCCCTGTAAAGCGATATAAACGGGCAAGGAGGAGGCGAGAACCAGCTTGACAATATAAATAATAGTTTAATGAGTAACTTAAACAAAAGACAAACACACACACGTGACGGTCATGTCCGTAAACATCTCTCTCCCGCACCACCGTCCGCAATCGACCTTTATCCCTCTCAGAGGCTTAATTAGCCCGATAAGGGATCGGATGTGTAGAATCACGACCCGCCCTTCGCCCCGCCATTTTTTTGGCCATTGACATTAACGTCTCAACACATATCAAGTCCTCGGTAATCCTCTGCAAACATTGGGACCGGCTCAGTCGGTTCTTTTTGAGTCAGACATTTCAACGCGCTGCATAGCCAGAACAAGTACTTCAGCTGTGTGTCTTGAGTCATCAACCTAGAACTTAAGTTCGATTCAGTGAGATTTCTTGAACAGATGTGACCAGATACTTGCTGAGAATCAGCTCAAAAAACGCTCATCAATTGGTCATTATTATTTCTGTTTAATTTCCTTATTTGATTTGATTATGATTTACAAGCTCTCGAGTTACAAGTTCTGATATCGATTCGCTTCGATTCCGGTTTATATGGGTATATTTCAGTTAAAATTCAATTTGGTTTACATATGACAGAAATACAACTTCATTTTATTAAACTTAATTATACAAGGGACCTTTTAAATTTTTGCTTTTTAAAAATGTACAAATCCATGTATTCCATCAATAAATATAATATCTTGAAATTGCATATAAAGCATAAATATTCATGCAGTGATAGGATCTCAGTGCCTAGCATCTTCGCTGATATACTTCTCCATCATGGTGAGTGAAATCTGAACATTTGGTCGCATATGTAAGTGATTTACTGGCATTGTAGAGGGTTGCTGCATAGAGTTAAAGATTGTTCTTAGGAAATAAGAATTGATATCGAGATCAAATGAAGATCGCAATGCAAATCTGAAAATCGATATTATTTACCCAGCCCTAGTAAACACAGACTGCAACTTACTGTTGGATCACTGCCCCATCCTTCATTAAGAGTTTGTTTGCAAAACAGTCTGCTCTTAAATTCGCACTTACTCATTCTTTATATTTACCTTTCTCTGTGTCTGGGTTTAAGGTGAAACCTATACTGCTCAAGGCTTCTCCTCAGGATATTCATCAGCTGAAGACCAATATGAGAAACACATCAACCCAAGCACTGGTATGTGTGCATTTCAAGTTTATAACATAAAAAAAAAAATCACTGATTGTCTGGTTGCTAATGTTGGCCATTTTGTGTATTAAAAAGTAGAGAATTATTAAGCTTTTTTTATTTCCTTTCCTTCAGGTTCTGCCCGATCTGTGGCTGAACCAGCATTTGACGTGTGGGACGTGTTTAGTTCTCCAGGTATTAAATGTATAAATCCTCCCTTCCCTCCACTAACATGAACAATCAGTCTTATTCTCCTGCTGTAGAGTGGGGAAAGTCATGTGCTCATGTGTACTGTATGTTGCAGCTCAAGCTCTGGTTATGTTTTACTGGTGGCTGGGCACTTCATGGTACAGCCTCACCTCTCGAGTGTCTCTGATCAATGTGTATTTGCTCAGCAGGTACATTGCTCTCTCTCTCTCTCTCTCTCTCTCTCTCTCTCTCTCTCTCTCTCTCTCTCTCTCTCTCTCTCTCTCTCTCTGTGTGTGTGTTCATATGTTTGACAGGTGCATTTTTAATCAACTAGCTTTGGTTCATATAGTTACATGATCAATTATCCTCTGTTTTTCTCCATAGATGCACTACAGGTATGAGAAAGGCTGTACTTCTCTTCTTCCTCCTAGTCTGCTTCATTTTTGGTGAGTCAGCAGATGGAAACCCCTTTGTAAAATATTGAAAATTGTATTTCAAGACAACCCATTTTACACAAGTGGACATTTCAAAATTTTGGCACCCATTCACTTGCATTGTATGGCCCTACAGAGCTGAAATATTCTTCCAAAAATCTTTTGTGTCATACACATCTGGGATGGCATGAGAGTGCGTAAATGATGAGAGAATTTTCATTTTTGAAACTGCAGGGTTATGCAAGTGAAACGAACTGTCGAATTGTTTTGTTGTAGGAATATGGTACTTGTTCCCATCTGCTGCTTCTCACCCTCATGAGGTTGCTTCTAGGACTCCACCTGTCAAACACACTGATGCTCCTTTGATAGCAGCTGTTAATGTAAGCAAAACTTATCTCCAGTTTAAATAGCCATATAGGCCTGAGCCTTTTTTTGTACTTTTCAGCTACTACTGCTTTCTCTTAACTTGATTTTATTTTACAAATAAATGTGTTGCGCTTTTTAGGACAATTTCCAACATGCCAGCCTGACTAACCTGCAGGATGAGATCGTAAACTTGTACGAAAGAGAGGCCAACCTGATGGTGAGGAATAAAATCGAGTCACATCCAACAATCTAAAATCTAGCATCAGTGTCTACAACAACAAAAGTGCACAACGAAAGATGTCTCATTGCCTTTCCTTCTTTGTCTTTGTAACTCTATCATTAGAGAGACATTGAACTGCTGAAGATGGAGAGTGCAAGGCAGAAGGTCAACTCTGAGGTGAGAAAACGAAACACTGATTGACACATATCGTTTTCTGTATATTGGTATTCACCCTCTTCTACCAAATGTCACCCACCTAATTACACAGTTTTGTCTATCTGTGTGCTTGTCTCCTAGATGCTGCATACCGATATGAAGTTTCTGACTAATCAAATGAAAAAGTCAGTGTCTTTTCCCATTTTCTGAACATTTGTACTTATTATTTTTTACTTGTTTTAATCTTGTTATTGCTTCTTGCTAAGGCAAACATCACTATTACGATTGCACATACTTGGGTTTAGGGATTTTTCGAAATATTGAAATGTGTCACACAGTTCATCCAACACGTCTGTGCAACAGACATGTGCAATACCACAAACTGTTCAGCTTAATGTTCACTGTCTCTCCCTAGTGTTGAGTCTGAGCATGGGCAGCAGATTTCTGACCTGAATGCAGGTCTCTCAAAGCTTCAGTTGGGTTCAGACCTCCTTATGGAAAGAGTTGATGCACTAGACACTCTCAACACAAATGTAAGGACACATACTCACTTTTCCACGACTTTTAATGTTGGTGTTTAATGCCAATTCGAGGATTACAGGGCAAAATAATCAGACAATGATGCCATGTCCTCTGTAGCTGAAAGCAGAGATGTCTGAGTGGCTCATAAGACACATGAAAGATACAAGCTCATTGGAATCAACTATAGTTGCTCGTCCTGAGCTGCAGAGGGCACTGGAGGATCTAGAGAAACAGATACTAGACAAACTGGGGCAGAAGAAAGAGCAAGCGAGAGATGTGTGGCGGACTGTAGGGGAGACGCTTCAACAGGAGGGAGCTGGAGACATTACAGTACAGGTGTGTATCTGTGTCTAATAGTGTTTTAAATCGAAAAAATAATAATTTGGACTAATTTTCAACTGTATTTTTGAGGATGGGTCTTTGATGGGCTACGTTTGGTTTCATTATACTGCTGAGCTGTTTTACTCAAGGGCAGTTTTAAAGTGTACTCATCAGAATCATGATGTCTTTGAGTTTTATTAAGTATGTTTTTAATGTGTAACAGGATGTGAAAGAAATCGTGAACAGGGCAATTAGTCTGTACAGGGCTGATGGAATTGGAATGGCAGACTACGCCTTGGAATCTTCTGGTAAAAATTTAGCTCACAGTAGTTTTGAATTGAACATTATGGGTCTGTTCCAGAACTTAGTACGCTGCTTCACTGTCCTGCCTACATAGGATCTGACTTCTATGGCAGTATCCTTATTGAAATGGAGCCTCATAATAGACTTTGGACTGCTCTTCATGGGCGGCAGCTCCGAGCATCTTTTAAATAGTGCTCCTCATATACAGCGCATGGGAGACTCGACTGGCTTTTATACAGGTGATGCGAGAGAAACGACGCAATCCTCTAATGAGCATAAATATGCACAGCGTACACCTATTTTGGGTAAAATAGTTGGTTTTGTATCACATTAAACTGTAATTTTTCCGCTTTGTTTGCCAGCTTGGATTTATTTTTATGTCGAGCTCATCAAGGTGCACTCTGGGATCGCCAACCCAGGGAAGGATACATTCAAATATACCTTAGAATTTGGCCTAAACTAGATATCTTAAAAAGCAGCATAATTAAGACACTTACCTTTTGAAACAGCCTTTCCATCAGGAGCATGCCTATGATGTTTTAAAATGCTGCCTCAGGGGGATGCTTTTGGAACAGACCCTATTCATATATATATATATATACATTATCTCAGTGACCACTTTATTAGGTACACCTGTACACCTACATCTTCACGTGGTTATCTAATAAGCCAATTGTGTGGCAGCAGTGCAATTCATAAAATCATGCAGATGCAGTTAAGGAGCTTCAGTTAATGTTCATATCAACCATCAGAATGGGGAACAAATGTGCTGAGGTTGTACCTACCCGTGGGCCTACCATCTGTGTTCCTCAGCAGAAATCGAAATTCATCAGACCAGGCACTGTTTTTCCATTCTTTTACTGTCCAGTTTTGGTGAGCCTGTGCCCACTGCAGCCTCAGCTTTCTGTTCTTAACTGACAGAAGTGGACCTCGGCATGGTCTTCTGCTGTTGTAGCCCATTCGCCTTGAGGTTCGACATGTTGTGCATTCTGCGATGCCGTTCTACGCACCACAATTGTACAGAGGGGTTATCTGAATTACCGTAGCCTTCCTGTCAGCTCGAACCAGTCTGCCCATTCTCTGTTGACCTCTTTCTTCAACAAGGTGTTTCCGTCCACAGAAATGCCACTAACTGGATGTTTTTTGTTTTGGCACCATTCTGAGTAAACTCCAGAGACTGTTGTGTGTGAAAATCCCAGGAGATCAGCAGTTACAGAAATACTCAAACCAGCTCGTCTGGCACCAACAATCATGCCACTGTCGAAATCACTGAGATCACATTTTTCCCCATTCTGATGGTTGATGTGAACATTAACTGAAGCTCCTGACTTATATCTGTATGATTTTGTGCACTACACTGCTGCTACATGATTGGCTGATTAGGTAATATATAATAAGTAGGTGTTCAGATGTTCCTAATAAAGTGCTCTGAGAGTGTAAATATATATATTTACATTTGTATATTACTGTAGATATACACATATAAGTAACTATATGTATATAATTAAGATTAATATACAAGTGCAAACAAATATACAAGTACTAGGCACAGTATACAATATTGTATGTTTGTGTGGGTGTGTTTTAGGTGCCAGTGTAATAAACACTCGTTGTTCAGAGACGTATAACACAAGATCTGCGTGTATCAGTTTATTTGGCATACCTCTCTGGTATCAATCTGAAAGCCCTCGCACAGTTATCCAGGTAAACTCACTTTATAACTGTAAAAACACAAACACTGTCATAGAACTATCCACTTTTGATTATCTGAAATCTGTAAAAATCTGTGAGGGTCAGGCTTAAGGGTAGAGGTACAGTTAGGGAAAGATAATATAATGAGCACATGGGATGTCCCCAACATTATAGAAAAACAAACGTGCACTTTTTTTTATGTTTTAGCCAGAGCTGTATCCTGGGAAGTGTTGGGCATTCCGTGGCTCACAGGGTTTCCTAGTGATCTCACTGTCCTATCCGATAAAAATCAACCATGTCTCACTTGAACACCTTCCTAGAGTGCTCTCACCAACAGGACACATTGATAGTGCACCAAAGGATTTTGCTGTCTATGTAAGTCAACATTCTATAATTTCATCGTTTTAACATTCATGACAATGTTAAAACGCTCTTATTACAAAGTCCAAATTTACCGGTTACCCGTGTGTGTAGGGTATGACTAATGAGAACGAAGACGGAAAGCTGCTTGGGACATACACGTACGACCAGGATGGAGAGCCCATTCAAACTTTCAAGCTTCCGGTAAGTCATCCACACACAGGAAGTCAAAAATGGAGCAGGAGCCCAATAATGAAAAAAAATATTATTTTATTTCTCATAGGAAGCCTCAAATATCTACAGCCTGGTAGAGCTGAGAATATTAAGCAACTGGGGTCACTTGGAATACACATGTGTGTATCGCTTCAGAGTTCATGGGGAACCGTTGCTCGCTTGAGAACTAGAATAAGAAGAGGATCTTAAATGCTTTTCACCTTTTCAGTTTTGGTATACTCTATGCAGAATAAATATGAAAAGAAAAAAGCTCATATGCACTGGACTCTCAAAGAATGATTCAAACAGACAGCTTCCTAATATACTTACAAACACATTTTAACATACAAATGTGTACAGAAATGTGTCGAATTTGTGCACGGTATTTCAATTTTCATTCCTCATAAACAGAGGTGCCGTTTTGATTTTCGTTTTGAAGTGCTGATAGGACATTTTAAATGTCTTTATTTAATGATACTGTTTTGAATGAGGAATCATAGCTATTCATTTTTTTATGAAGGACAGACCCCTGTTTTATGTAACAGTTAATTATTGTATGACTGCCAGCTATGTATATTTCTACATCAAAGCCTGAACAAAAGAAAATTGAGCTTGCAAACAAGTGGAATGCCTAGAGACAAGAAGCACCTTTAAGCAGTGTTTTAGCTTGTAATCTTTTTGTTGGTTTGATCTGCTCTTTAAATTTTAAATTTGCTTCATCTGCTATTCTGTAATGACAAATGGTTCTGGAATGTGTTAGTGCACATCATCATGGAACTGTAAGAGTTTTAAAAATAACAAGCTTTATTGTTTAGATACTATAAGCAGCAATTCTGTTTCCTGATTGTCTAGACAAGTTGTGTTGAAATGTTTTCCCTGGTAGAGTTGGGATGGTTATTATCTCCTCTGCAGGACAGGGGAAGAGTAGTCAAACTCAGGTTTGGGTTTTCTGACCAAAGTGCTCTTTAAATTCTCCTTTGTGTGTATATGTGTGCTTGTATAATGTTGAATGCAGACTTGAAATATTCCTTGAAGGTATAAATATTTTTGTGGATTTTGTTTTGGTTTATTGTTTCATTTTGACATACTTATCAAGCTTAAATGGATAGTTTAACCAAAAATTAACATTTACTCATCTTTTACTCATCATCGTGTTGTTCCAAGCTTGTATGCTTGCCGCAGTCACCATTCATTTCCATTACAATTTTTGTTGTTTTTTGCCATTCAATGAAAGACAGTTATGATTGAGGCTGTTGTTCTGTCTGACGCCTCCTTTGTGTTTGTGAAAGAAAGTCATACAAGTTTGGAACAGCATGAGTAATTAATGGTGGTATTTTTATTTTTGTGTGAATAATCCCTTGAAACTATCTTTGTTTTAAATTTGGCAAAGTTTACACGAAGTTTCTGTCACTTTATTTGATAGGATTATTTTGTAAGGAAAAAGGCAATTTGTTTTATACGATGGTCATTTATATGGTGTAAATGCAAGTTGCATAAAACACATTTTTATGTGTAACGGTGCACAGATCTTTCAATACACAAAAAGAGTAATTGTTTCTACCTTTACCAAATGAATAAAAACTGATCTCATAATAATTCAATTGTCTTCCATGGTGCAATGGATGAATTGTATGGTCATGTAGGCATTAAGATATATTCTAACATATATTTTATAATTTTAGGGTGTGCATTTTTGGTCAATTGATATACAGTAAAGGTGGCAGGCGGTGTCTATTGGGTGAACAGATGTGTATTTTCAATACATATATAACGATTTTTCTCTGACTTCAATAATGAGAGTAAGGTGTTTTGTTTACTGAAAAGGCATTGTAATACCATTTCATAATACATATCACACTCAACGCAAGATTTGAAAATGTCAAGAAAATAAACTCAAGATAATTAGATATAGATCAGGATAGCAAGTGCACGACTGAACTCTACAGATACAACGCAAACAAAACATCCCACAAATGCAGATCCACACTGCTCTATAACTAATACACAAATACAGTATTATTTTTCTAGCAATTTTATTTCAAGAAACAGTAGTAAAACTGAAAGCATAAAAACTAAATAAATTAGGTAATCTTATAAATACAGTATGTTAAACACAAAAGTTGGTAAGATGTTGACATTGTCTTACAGTATTGGCTACCGTAATAGTGCATCAAAGAAAGGGAAGTGCTGTATAAACTACATTATAAAAACAGGAAGATGTTACATGTGCATCTCAAATAAGCACACTGTTAAACTACATGTATGATACATAAAAGTCAGCAATTCTATTTTACATTCATTCACTATTTACACTTACTGCTGCAACTCAATTACCAAACTCTCCATAGGCTAACGGTGAGTGTGTTTGCTTCTTTGATTTCATAACACACATGAGTTATTTCAGTGAATATCATTGTGCATGAGTATGTTCATTTTGAGTACAGTTGTCATATGCAATTGATCTACAAAAGGCATGACCATTTCACATGAGCCCATGTCTTTCTAATGTGTACAAAACTTTTCAAACAAACACAAGACATGCTCCCATATGGAGTGCTGTGATGGGAAATATTTACATAGGATGAGGGTGTTAAAACAAGAGAATTTTATTAAATAAAATTAAATTTTTCTGTCAAATTAGCCAAATACCACAAGCAAACAGAACCTAACTTGCATGAATTTGATATGCCAAAAAATTATAAATACTTATGGGTGAATTATTAGGGGTAACCAGAAGGATTTGCTAAAAAAATAAAAAATGCTTGAAACTTGAACTTAAACCTTGCAATTATATAAGAAAAGTCTGAAAAACAAAGATAAACATAATTATTTCAAATAAGAAAAAAACTGTTTTTAGGGGTGGACATTAAGGCTTAAAACATTGGCTTTCCATACAATAGCATAAAAAATATACACTTCAAACTGCAACTCTATAAGAAAAGTATGAAAACCTAAAAAATAGCCTGGCATATTCTATGGTGTATAAAACTACGATGTATAAAAACAGGAACCAACTCTAAACTGTTCAACAGTTTAACAGCAGTTTACAGTTTAAAGTACAGTTTAACAGCATGGGAGTCTCGGTGGATTTTGGTCGCTTTACTTTTGAAAGTGTTTCCCAACCACACAATTCTTCACTCAGCGAGTGATTCATCCGCCAACTGTGCAAAAGGCATGTTTTCAAACTACAAACTGAACTGAACTGGCTAAATAATTGCAGTAAGGCTGGCCTGAAACGTAATGAGTAAGAGATACGAGAGTTATTGAAGTGAGTCTGGGAGTATATGCTGCGTTTTATGACTGAAACTTGAACCAGTACTGACGCTAATACTTTCAGTGAACTTATTAAAGGGTAAATGTGACATTTCTCTAAGTAACGTAATCAAACTTACAACCAGATTTGTCAAAATGATGTTCTGGATTAAATGCAATTTACTGCCACAGTTGCTGTCGATTCTATCAGAAAACATTTTTGACTCGTGCCACAGTTTAAAACAGCAAACATAATATGCACTGACAGAAATCTAGCTGGAACACTTCATTGTAAGCGCGAAACTGTCACCGCATTTTTCTCTGCCACTGATCATATAAATAGAGCTTAAGTTGTTTTTAACCCTGAATATTTAGTAAAGAAATGATTTGTTTGTCACCAAACAGATCATTGTGGAGTAATTCTAAGGATTTGTATTTGTGGAGACAGCAACTGAATTTGTTACAAAATATAAATACATTTAAAAGTTGTGATTTATCAGATAAAAAATATATGTTTTCAAAAACAGATTACATTTATAGGAAGAAATGACCCTGTAATGTGTTAAATATATATATTTTTAAAAATGCTATCCATGCAGAAGAGTTTAAAATAAAACATACATATGTTGTATTGCTTAGCTGGTGACATCATACAGGCTAAATTCAGGTATATTGAGCCCAGTTGACCTGAAGTTGATCTAGATATGCATGCATTGAATTGATGACCAATGCCAAGATAATGATGTCCAACTTGTCATCATCTGATTTATGATGGTTGACGACAGTGAGATAAAGTTACCTTGAAATACAGTATTGAATTGTCAGTTGCCATTCACAACAGCAGTCCTGTTAGGCCTTGAGAGACACTGTAGATTTACAACATCAATGTTGGGTATGGCCAGGTTACATCTCAGTCGTCTTTAAAGGGTCAGGTCATCTAAAACGATTCAAATTCTGTCATAATTTCCTCACCCTCATTTTGTTCCATATAGGATACATTTGGAAGAATGTTGATGCTGCTATTTCTCATCCAATGAAAGTGAATGGTGATTTATTCTGCCTAACATCTCTGTTTGTGTTTCATGAGGGTAAGTAAATGATCTCCGAATTTTTTATTTTTAAGTGAACTATCCCTTTAACTCTTCCGTAGAAGAGCAGAAGTAACAGTTAAGAAAGGTTTTTAAAATAACACATTTCAAATGCAAATATGGCACCTCAAACATTAAATTATCATCTTCCTGATAAAAGGAATATGATAAATACTCTTGCTCCCTGCCTTTCAAGCCCCATTTCCCGCATTCAGCATTGTTTATGAAGCCACAAGGGTTGAAAAGAGGTGAGTGCAGCCGTGAGAGGGGGAAAATATTTGACAGCTCAGTGAGCCCCTCTCCTCAGTAGTTACGTGCTGAATTGTGAACAGGAGGAGGCGGAGTCAAAGAAGAACTTTAAAGTTGAGAGTCTGCGCCCAGACTGTTGAGCTCTTCGGCTGTGTGTTTCTCTGCACCTGACGCTGCCTGGCGAAAACCAGCAGAGATTTCGTCGAACGTCCGACCCTTGGTCTCTGGAACTTTGAAGTAGGTGAAAACGAAGAAGCAAAGTAACAGCACAGTGAAGATGACAAACACATACGGCCCACAGAGCTCCTGTTATAGCAGCAAAAGTAAAAAAAAAAGATAAAGCTGTTGTGAATAACAGAAATGTTAAAGGAATACTTAAAAGACTTTTAAAGGCATGAAAATGCTGGCATTGTTAACTCACCCTCATGTAGTAACAAACCTGTATGACTTTGTTTTTCCATGGAACACAAAAGGAGTCTCAATCACAATTCACTTTTATGGCAACTTTTTCTATATCGTTAGTGACCCAATGTCTCTTTTTGTGTTCCAAGGAAGAAAAAAAAGTAATACGGTTTGGGACAACATGAGCAGATGACAGACAGAATTGTTTTTGGTTTGTATGAACAATTTCTATTAGCCAACCACACAATATTCCTGATCTGATCAATCAAAACGTGCTCTTAAGTGGCCATTATTATAAATAATTCCTACTGGTCTCTTACCTCCACATACTGGAAGCACATGCCCACAATGAAGTTGGCTGTCCAGTTGGAGAATCCAGCAACAGCAAAAGCTGAGGGTCTCGGGCCCTGACTGAACAATTCAGCCACGATGAACCATGGGATGGGGCCCGGTCCGATCTCAAAGAATGCCACAAATGCAAAGATGGCCACAATGCTCATGTAGGACATCCACTTCATCTGTTCCTGTGAGACGGACGGGTGACAGAGCAGTCAAATCAATTGTATTTTAAAACTTGATCACAGTGATGACTAAAAGATCAAGACTACGAAATAAAAGTAAAATCCTCTAAAACCTAGACTAAGTTGTTTAGCCATCAGTTCATACCAGCAGGGCGAGAGCGATGGTCATCAATACAGCTGATCCAGCCATTCCTAGCAGTCCCAAAAGGTGCAGAGACCTGCGGCCGGCTCTCTCGACCACAAACAGCTACAAAAAATAACAACACATTTTAAGTATATCTTTATAAATATACAGTGTACTTTGGGATCAGCCAGGCCAATTAATCGGCTGATATTTGGCCATTCTGAAATGATCGCATTGGCCAAATTAACAGCAGTGTTAGCACCCCCTTGAGTCAGTTTCAAAAAACCAAAAGCCTTCTGAATGGATAATGCACATTGTCTGTTTTTAAAATATATCTGATCTGAAATATTTATACATTATTTTGGTATAATTATATTATGTATTCGGGTTTCTAAATATCGCCGCCATTAGCCATTGAAAAACTCCTATCTGTCAACCACTAATACAACTTTTTAAAAGCAATTGTTGTCTATTCATATTTATCTGATACTCACCGACACTACAGTGAAAGCGGTGTTGACGACTCCTGCTCCGATAGTAGCATAGACCGGCTGCTCCACTCCTGCTCTCTCAAAGATCCTCGTAGAGTAGTAGAACACCTGTGCAACAACATGAGAGGAAATTAGAGGCTTAGTCTGTGTGCCTAAGGAAAAGTTTATTGCTCAGATCTCAGGAGACTTGAGTCAGGTGCTTCCCCTTAAATGCTTTGAGAAATATATTACAAATAGTGAAAAAATTATATCTCTATATTTTCAGCCTACTGACGATATTCGATATCTCGATAATTATGCATTTGCTCTAAAATGGCTCTAAATTTTGTTTTGTTTTTTATCAGAGGAACCGTAATTTCATCCAAAAATCCAAGTATATTCAATATTTTAAAGACATTCAATTAAAATATAATCATTAGTTTTTCATTAAAGGGCACCTATTATGACCCTTTTCACAAGATGTTATTTAAATCTTTGGTGTCCCCAGAATGTGTCTGTGAAGTTTCAGCTCAAAATACCCTACAGAAAATTTAGTATACCATGTTGAAAATGGCAATTTTTGGGTGGGAATAAAAACTAGCTGTTTTTGTGTGTGTGTCTTTAAATGCAAACGAGCTGGTGCTCCCCGCCCCATATCCAGAATAGGGCGGAGTTTTGACATCTCTGCTTCGGATAACAAGACATCATAAGCAATATGACTGACAGCTAAAATAGTGGTGTTCAGCCTTATATGTTTGAACCGGAGTAAGACACTGATGAGGGAGAGACTTCATGAGAAGTAACAACTTTGAGAATGGACCAGGAAATTTCCAATTGGTTATTTGATAAATGTATTTATTTGTTGTAGAGTTTTTTCAGCAGTTTTGCAACGATGGATGAGCAACACACACGCACAAATACTGTTACAATGTTCGCTATGCAGTATAATGAAACAACCCACACAAACAAACATGTCCATCTGTGTCTGTCAACAGTCATGGGCAGGGCCTGTACAAAGTGATGTCACTTTGTACAGAATCTGCGACCGGCTTGTTCTGGGACAGTGTTTAGGATAAAAAAAAGGACTGGGTAGATTTTTATCATTATAGGGTGGTTGCGTACAAACACTGCCAACACACATTTATGTTCAAACACCATGTAAAAGTGAATTAAGCATATTAGGTCCCCTTTATATAAACACAAGGGATCATTTTCATTGATATACACTTTATATTTAAATTTAATATACAATGATACATAGTAGCTTAATAAAAAGCATTATTTACTTGCAAATCTTTTTACTAATACATTTTTGTGACTGAACAAATTGTGCAAATCTATTTTTTACTTATTGAAATCCCAGTTGAGCATAATACGAAATTATTACTGTAGGACACATCAGATTTATTATTATAATATAATGCTGACTTAACATTATAATCCTGATTATTAGATTTGTGTTATACAAAAGTAATATTTCTCTGTCCTGTTTACTTCACCTGGGGCTTTTATTTTGACACCGAAATTACTGTTGTATTTACTTCAACATTACCTGAAACACTGTAATCTCCTTTTCTGTAATACGATGCCACATTTGTAGATTTGCATAATATCTTGTAGTAGTTACTAATGTTTGGAATTGTGCAAATGCTTGAACCTGCATTTCTTTGATTTCACAATCCACGTGAACTGATCTAAGAGTGCTCCCATGAGCATGAACACAGATCAGCACATCACCGGTTTGTTGAGATTCATCTGAAACTCTATTATGGTATGTATTTCAGGAGAAGCATGAGATGTCTCCATTTAATCTTATTGCAGTCTAGTAGAAACATCTAAGGTGGTAAAGAGATCTCATTTGGGATGTTTATTTCTCTATGTGTCTATGAGCACTCACTGCATTGATTCCAGACAGCTGCTGGGACAGTTGGAGCATGATGGCAATAAGGATGGGCTGTCTGTAGAGTGGAGAGCGGAACAGTTCAGGGATGGTCACTTTTTTCTCCCTCATCATCTGTCTGCTCTCCTCTTTCATCTCCTGCATGTCTGCACTTACATCTGTCATTCCACGCAGCTTCTTTAGCACTAAACAAACATCAAAATAGTCATTTACCTAGAAGTAGGCTCTCCACTGTTCCTCTGTTGGATATATTGGAAAATGTCGGTCCTGTGGATAATCAGGCTGTGCTCACCTGTTTTGGCTTTGTTTTCTTCGTTGCGGATGATGAGGAGGAATCGAGGGCTCTCAGGGCAAATGGGCAGTAAACAGCACTGCACCAGGGCTGGGATGAAGGTAAAGCCCAGGAGGAATGGCCACAGGGTGGCGTTACCCATGATAACATCCATGCCAAAAATCTACACCACACAAACAGAATTAACATACAGTAATTAGGAACCTCATACTAAACATAACAAAAATATGGAGAAACTGATATAGCAAAAAATTAAATGTGTTAATTCTGAAAATTCAGAGGTCTAATGGAGTTTTTAGTTGTTTCAAGTGTCACCTTTAAGTCTTGTTTGAACAAGAGCTGTTTGAGGAGTTCATTAAAATGTCCAAAGCAAAGTATACCTGTGCCATGAGGATGCCAATAACAATGCCCAGCTGATGAAGGGTGCCCAGGGCTCCTCTGAGGGCTGTGGGAGCCACCTCACCCACGTACATGGGCACAAAGCCAGTGGACAGACCAGAGTAAAGGCCCACCACGAACCGACCAATAATCAACATCTCCCAAGATGCGGCCATCTTAGAGAAACCCATCAGAGCTGCAGCAATGAAAGCTAGGATATTAGCCATGAGCATAGAGTTTCTCCTAAAATGAGAGAAAGAGGGAATGAGAACGACAGGACTAGTTAGAACTATAACCAAACATCTAAACCATTCTATAACCATCAGTAACCAAAATAGAATGGTTCACTCGGAAAGTTAAGTTGTTAAATGATCACTATGTAAGTGAATATTATAAATTATGTTATAATAAAAATGAAAATTCAGTCATTGTTTATTCACCTTCATGTTGTTCGTAACCCATACGACTTCCTTCATTGGAACACAAAAGGAGATGTTAGGCAGAACAATAGCCTTACTCACCATTCGCGTTCATTGCATCTTTTTTCCACAAAGTGCAAGTGAATGGTGACTGACACTGAATATTCTGCTCATCTCCTTTAGTGTTCTGCCAAATGAAAGAAATTAATGTGTGTTTGGAACAATATGAGGGTGAAAAATTGACAGAATTTTCATTTTTGGGTGAACTATGACTTGAATATTATAGATTAATGTTTATAAGCTTTTAATGTTGAAACAATATCAGTGGTCATGTTATCTGAGTTTACCTTCCATAGCGGTTGACAAACAGCCCGACAGAGAAAGAGCCAATGATGCCGCCCACAGAGAAGATGGCCACCGACAGAGACCACAGGGTGGTCATGGTTGTTTTATGGATGGGCTCGTCATATCGTTTATACCATGTCTCATTGTAGAATGCCTCAATGACCTAAAACAAACATATACAGTCATTAATTATTACATACATATGCATCAATACAGTCCAACTAACACTAAAAACACAAATTGTTCTCTATGTTTTAAATCTAAGAAAGCAGTTCAGCATGTTTCAATTATATTATTACATTATTTTATATTATTACATGTCACTTAAACATCAATACTATCTACAGTATTTGCTCCTTAGGCTGCAGGTTCATGCTGTAATGAACACATTTGTCCTGCAGATGGTGCACTGATGTGCTCTGAATTAGGTAACAAGGTAATATGATGGAATGAAGTTGACTGAGGGAGTCAGGTTTCTACAGTATCTCTGCACTACGTGATATGCCAGTGTTGATAAACACAGACTGTCCTTAGCAAACCCTTACGAAGCTAGCTGACACCTCAGGTATGCCGAAAGCCCTTCAGTGCATCAGCATCACCTAAATATCAGGCATGGTGTTGGAGGCTCGACCACACTTATCCAAACCTGTTACACAATGCTGTGATGTTTTTATAGAAACACCACTAGACACATGTTGCAGTATAGAGTGATAATAAAAAGTACCTCAACAATTGTTACTTAGAACAGGGGTTTTCAAACTGGTGTCTGGGGACCCCAGGGGGCAAAAGGGGGAACTAGTGGGTCCGCAAAAATATTCAGAGAAAAAAAAGGGGGTAAAAAATGTTGACATTATTGCGGTTTCATTCTGAAAAAATCTGATTAATCACAATTGTTGTATTATATTGACAGTTATAGTAAGAAATAAAAACAGAACTAAAACTAAATTGGCATATAATTGAATATATTATGAAAATAAATATTATTAGTAAGAAATTACAAAGAGTTGTAATTCACTATTCTCTGTAAATCTGCTTTTAAAAAAAAAAAATATTGTATTGTTTTATATGGCACTTTCCACAATAAATATAAATATTTTAAATAAAATATTGAATTTAAATATTTAAATTTTTTAATGAAATTTTGTCCTTTTCTGGTTACAAATGTAACATTACTCCAGCATAAATACCAGATAATATTTGAACAATATCTTTTTGGCTTTATTATTGGCCAATTATTTCGTTTTGCAATCAAGAAGTCTTTATAATATCATGTTTACTTCTTATCTCACACACGGGGTCCCTCGCAAGGGGATCATTATATTTGGGGTCCTTGGCATCAAAAAGTTTGAAAACTTCTAGGTTAGAGTGTGCTTTCTTTTTTTGCTTTGCATTAACTTTTATAATGAGCCTATTAAATATGCAAATAATCTGATGTAAAGACGTAATCTTTACACAAATGTAAATCATTTTAGTAACTCTAACATTCTGATAGTTATTACAATTTTTAACATTAATTCGCTTTTTATCTCGACCATTTAAATATCTGACTTTGTCACTGAGCCTGTTTACATGCACATCAATAAAATGATTACTCCCAAAAATCTGCTAATTTAACAAATTAGACAAAGCAAGAAAACTGCATTTATATGAGATTTGAAATAATCACACCATTCTCTGCTTTTGACATCAAAACGTGAAGAGGTATGGGCACAACACGTGCGATCATTGGACAAGCCAGTGAGAATGCAGGTTAAGGTGTTTACAACATGCAACGCGAAATTGGGGTAATGGGCAAAAATATGACATTTATGACGCTCACTGCATTTTAGTGTAGATTTTTAACAAGGATTACTTATTTATCTATTTTGTGATTTTCAATGTGTTATTATCCGATTTAATTCTGCCTCAAGTAATTTGATACTAAACACCCACTCAGAGATACTAAACTGACAACATCATAGTGTATTTTGCAATTTGTGAGCCACAATCTCTTCTCTTTGTAGCAAGGTGCAGCTAAAATCCACCTGGTCACAATCATATCGTCAATTCATAAAGTAGTTTCAGGCTAGATTAAGTCTTATAAAAAAACAGTATGACTTTAGTCATTTGTGTGTGTGTATCTCAGTTAGGGATGTTTGTGGACAAGGAGCCCTTGAGGGTGCACTAATCTTATCGAAATGAGTATTTATAGAGAAGGCCTGTGTCAAGCCCACATGCCATGTTACAGCAGTTTTGGCCCTCTTTCACATGATAAAACTACTGTTACAAATATTAGCAACACAAGGATGCAACACAAACAAAACATTCTCTAACTGAAGCCAGTAATACCTGCATAGACTTGGTGGCAGCTCAGTGGTTAAAAATGTAAGTTAGTAATCAGAAGGTTATGCTAGTTTTAACCCTTCATAAACATTGTAACTTTTTTTTTATTTTTAAAATTGTTGGGGATGAGTAGTGAATTAAGTTACGTTTAGAGTTTTTGAAAACTCCCTATCACTAAATATGGGCAATAAAATTAGTGATGCTTACATTAAGAAGTACCTCTAATAAATAACTTAAGCCTGATTAAAGGTAAAAGCTTCCACATAAATTGCTATCTTTTTGTTTTGTATTAGTGAGAATGATTCTGCTCAGGGTCTCAAAGTAGGAAGAGGATTGCAAGTAAAAGTGAGGGTACAGAATCTATACACTCGTTCCAGTGTCTAAATGTCAGAAAAGCTTCATTCATACAAGCAAAGACTGGCCCCATGTCCAACAAACTTTCCCCCCATCTTGCGCTCTCTACATATCTGAACAAGCCGCAATATGAGTAAAATGACCTACACCATGTGCCAGAACAGAATGAATTTATTTATATTTAATAAGGTCACAACTACATCTGACAGGCGGCTAATTACTTGTCATTTAGCAGATGCTTTTTGTCCAAATTGACTTATAATATGTAGATGAAAATGGAGCATTCTAGGGTTCAGTGCCTTGTTCATGGGAACTATAGAAACAAAGTGGAATTATTATATAATTATTGGTAAGTGTTAAGTCCTCCTGCACTGTCATTTCTTTTTTCTTAATCAGTATTTGTGTCTTATTTTCCAGTAGATATATCTAAACATCCTTTAAATGGAATACAATTACTTGAATAAGATAATAAGACTTGTTTTCAGAGAATATTCCTTTAAGTCGATTTTTCTAATACCACTTGCAAACAGTTTTCTTCTTAGGCATAAATCTAACAAAAGTTAATGCTTTATGCTTTAAAACAAGTAAAAAATAACTGATGGGGTTAGAAAAATACACTTTTTTTTTCACAAAATATTCACGAAAAATACGTTTTGCATGTAACTTCTTTTAACCCTGTAATTGCTATTTTTGTGTATGTCCACTGACAGACAGGGATTTAAAAACAGCTGCAGCCATACATTAATGTGAATGACTGAGGGGGTGGTGTTCTGATGATGTCAAAGTGCAAGGACACATCTGGGACTTTGAGGTAAACGGTAAAACGGTTGTCTCTCAGACTGAAATGCTATGTACCAGCATTGTTCAGAAATTATGAAGAGATTTTTTAAAGCTTCTTAAGGAATGTTAAGTGTATTTTTGATACACTTAACATTCAAGATAACATTGGTACATACCTATGAGTGACAGTGTTTTGAGTGGCCGAGTTTAAAGTATTTGTGTGTGTGCTCTGTGCTCACCTTTTGTGGGGCATTGATGACACCTGTGTTGTAGCCGAACTGGAGAGAGCCAATCACAGCCGTCCCCACGGCCAAAATCAATGGCAAGGTCAGTTGCTGTTGAGGGAGAAATAAAAGAGAATTCGATAAGTAATTTTTTTTATTTACAATGGAATGTTTTGAAAGTCCTTTGCCTTTCTCTCTCTCTCTCTCTCTCTCTCTCTCTCTCTCTCTCTCTCATTGTCTAATAAGTACTTTTTCACCCTCGGACAAAAGCAATGATCTGACCTGTTTGTATTAAACAGAATTTTTTCTCAAAGGTGTCCTGTTGTTCGACATTCTGATAATGGTTGTTGTTGAGTAAGTTCTAACTTTGTCCTTCCTCAAAAATGAAAGACAGAACATCTACATTTTAGGCATACTCCTTATTTTCCAACAATGTGTGGAAATTGACAAAACATCTTGACTTAAACTCACTTCAGCCAGGAGCTCCACAGCTCAATATTATCAAAGTACCCCCGCCAACAGCTAGGCTATGGCAATGATGACCGCAAGCTTCAAACAACTAACAAAAAGAACATCCTTTTGGATACTAACCAGCAGCCTTGGCAAATAAGGCTTCATAAGGATAAAAAATTAATATATTCCTGTTACATCTACAGTATTCCACATTTCCAGAATTCCATTGTTCACATACAGTTATTACCATCACCCCCTTCTTGGTGGAACATTAAAGATTAACATTGCGTAAAATTACAAGCATTTCCTCCACTGACTTGCACGAATAACCTCACGTTTTCTTTCCGCATTTCTCAGGTTTAAGCAATATAATTCAATACCTCTCAGGGAAGCGCTTGAAGAAAAATTGTATTTCCTCATTCTAAAACAAAATTAAAATGAAAAAATATTTGCTGCCAGACTGTCTGTTCTGAAAAATTACTGGACAAAATGTGATGCAATCTGTCTGCAATTCACAAAGGCTTGAAGGTTAAAGGGAACTGAAAGCTCATTCAGTTAAACTATTGTGTGGTAATATTGTAGATGCCTAATATATCAGTGACTATATTAGTATTGGTAATAAAAAAAAAATATATATAAAGGGAGTAAAGGGGCTATACACAGATGCGCCACAGGAGCATCGTCAGATCTTTTGTCTTCAGATCATTCTGTGTGTGTTGTGCTTCTTGACTGTCAGAACTTTCTACTTTCCTCTGTTAGGAGTTAGAATTGTTAGGCAGTATGCAGAAACCCTTCTCTTTTCTTTAAAAAAAAAAAAAAAGAAGAAGAAGAAGAAGAAAAGAAAGACTGATAAACAAAGCAAGCAGTGTGTGTTCCCATGTTTACACTCTATGGCTGAGAGGGACACACACCAGTTTTGTTTTGCGTGTTTGGGGGAAGAGCATGCTGCTCTTGCGTTGGGGTGGGACAGGTGCTAGCATTGCGATCTGTTCTCAGTCAGTAGAAAAAGGCTACAGAATTAAATTCGATCGCTGTCCTCCGCGTTTCAACGGCGTGGTCTCCACTACCGTGAAACCGGAACAAGCATGTCTAATGTGGAAAGAACTGCAAAATCTCTTGGTCAAAGGGAACAAAGAACATGTTCCCCTTCCAGAGAAAGAGTCAGGTTACTACAGCAGATACTTCCTGGTTCCCAAGAAGGGTGGGGGGTTGCATCCGACCTCCGGATGCAACCCCCCAGGAATTAGACCTCCGAGGCTTGAATCGCTCAGTCAGGTCGTTCAAGTTCAAGATGCTAACTGTCTAGATGGTCGTACTCAAATCCAACATCACAATTGGTTGGTCATGATCGATCTCATGGACGCATATTTTCATATAGAAATTCTGCCACAACACAGGAAGTTCCTGAGGTTCGCTTTCAGGTGCGAAGCATTCCAATATACGGTTCTTCCATTCGGCCTAGCCCTATCACCAAGCAAAATTGCACCCTCACCCTGACTACCTGCCTACAGTTCCTTTCTCGACCAAACATCCGGTCGCTCTCGTAGCATTCTGCTCCCCGCCGTTTATAACGCCGGAGCAGGGAAGACTTCACAGACTGTGTCCAATCCGTGCCCTTCAGACTTATGTCCACCGCACTAGACAGTGGTGTAAGTCAGGGCAACTATTTGTTTGTCATGGGGGTCATAACAAAGGGGCGTCCGCCACCAAGCACACCATGTAACATTGGTTGAGGGATGCTATTGCTTTTTGATAGGGAACGTCTTGGGTTACTTAACTGTAACCCCTGTTCCCTGATAAAAGTGGAACGCGATGCTGTGAACTCCATTGACAGGATCAGTATGAGTGCATCATCCGGGCACTCCTTAAAATGTGAGCTCTCGTAACAAATGCAGAGCGGCTCAACATGCGTGATTAATTCGGGCTTCCATCAATAGAATTTGCGCATGCGACCCATTGGAATTTTACATGAGAATTTGTTATTTTAAAATACCATGGAGAAGTTCAACCATGTGAAACATCTTGACAATGCCGACATGCTGAACAGCACTAATGAGGGAAAGAGAAGCACCTACTCAGCTCCACCATCCAGTTATAAGACTTTACACATCTACACATCAACACCCTTACTACCATTTAACACATTTTAAATTACAACTGAGGAAGTTGTAGCCAAGAATACCACCGATAGCACGGATAGTTGGAAAAAAGTTATGGATATGTAAGTATTTTGAATTGGACTAAACTGAAGAATTAGCTGTCATTACATGAGTGATGATCACTTTTATATTATTTTTCTGTATAATTTTTTTCATCATCTGAATTACCTTATTTTGTTGTGGATGTCCCAATGTGTACACAGAATGCTGAATAAATTAATCAAATTATATTTTGCTTGCTTTTAAGGGTACATTTAAAAAAATAAAAGTAAAATACGCACATAATATCGGAATATTGATCGCCGGCCCCAAAATCGAATTGTATTGCGGCAGACTTTGAAGTATCGGCATATATGGGATCGCAGGCCAAGAGAATCGATTCAAGATCATATTGAGATGAATGTCCGATTTACAGTACACCCCTATTTTCTACTATACCATTTTTTTTTAAATAAATAAAGAGTTATCTACTTTTACATTGAAGTCTTAATTATAGATATAATGGCTATCAACTATATTTGTATTTAACATTTAACACCCAGGTTTGGTTGATATTTGAGTGGATTTGTCTCTTAAACTGAAACAAGCTTTTCCTGGGGACTGCAACAACTGAACTTAAAAATGTGAACTCAAATCTGTGGGAGAATTTAAGAACAAATTTCTAGTAGTTTAATGAGATTAAATCTGTGGGAGAATTTAAAAACAAATTTCTAGTAGTTTAACGACATTGAGAGCCTAAAAAGCAAGTTTGCATAAACCCGCCCTTTGAGGGCAACAGATAGCACTGTCATTGTCCAGCATCCTGTTATTTCAGGAATCACTGAACTAGATTAATCCCACAAAGAGGTTTGGGGTAGACATTTTCTTCCACATGCCGTGAAGCTACCCATCCACACCAGGGTGGCCAATTTAAAACCTGTTTGCCAAAGCCACATTGGAAAATAGCTGAACCTTAGCAGGGCAAATTGGTGTTTAGTTCTTTGTTCAAAGAAGCACTTGACTTTGTCAACATAATTCAAGTTTTTGACAGCTTCACAAATATGAAAGTTTGATGAAGAACTTAAGCTGAGATAATGCCATTGCGACATCTTGTGAATACATAATCACACAGAGAGCCTCAAGCACACCATTAAATAAATGTACTCTATTTAACTCTACTTTAACTTAAAGGTGCAGTATGAAATTTCTGCACTATTAGTGTAAACAGAATTGCTAAAATAATGAGTGGTGCTTGCTTTCCAGAGCAAAGCTCACACAATGAAGCTAGTTTGTTGCCAGGGGGTTGCCAAAGTGTTCTTGAATTATTTGTTTTGTGTTGCTCTGCAGTTGCTAGGGTGTTCTGGGTAGTTGCTAGGGGGTTACTTATATGACTTATATGATATTCTGGTCCCAGATACTGTATGCATTACTTATTAAAAATAAGTCTATGAGATTGTTTAGTCTGTTTTTTCATATGATCATGTCTGATTGCTTAGAAAAGAAATAGCTAGAGCTGTCAAGTAAATAATTGTGATTATGATGGTTAATTGGCTCTTTTAGGGCTTTCACAATCAATTGTCATTTAAATTGTAATATGTGTGCTTCGCACCTTCAGAAGTTATTTTTACATATTTAACTTCAAATATATTAATTAAATAATAAAATAGAGATATGTGACTTCCTTATGAAACTTATGAATGGAAATAATAAATATTAAATATCAAAATATAAAATACTTAAAATGACTCTCTCTTTTTTGGTCAACTTTATTTTGTCAATTATACATTTACACTTGTTTTTAGAACTTATATATATATTTTTATTTTTTTTGTATTCTTTTTTTATTAAATATATTTTATATGTTATATTATATGAAGGGCACCGGTGTAAAACCTGTGCCAAGTCAAATATGCAGATCACGGATGGTCCGCTGTGGCGACCCATAACAGGAGCAGCTGAAAGAAGATTTTATATTATGAAATAGTAAAAGATTTCTGTCCTAATTTCTTCACATTTACACATTATCCAGGTTGACATTCTTGTTGCAGCTCAGCGATGCTCGGAGATCAGCTGTATCACAATCAAACATGCCATTGATGGTATTATATATTTGCTTAAAATCCCTTATTTGGTTATTAAAATGTTATTGGAATTTAAAGTGCACAATAATCACAGTTATCTCAAATAATCGCGGTTAGATCAAATAACCGCAATCAGATGGTTATTTGATAATCGCAACAGGCCTAGCAATACCACGGTCACGATTCACTGTTGTCTGCCCCGTGTTTTGCCTCTGTCATCTGTTCCCCATGGACTACACTTCCCATAATTCCCTGCTCTCATCACTGCCAGCTGTCTTTCAGCCCTTCGTGGATGTTTTACCTGTTTATGTTCTTGTTTCCCATCGTGGATGTTTTCTTTGTTCCTGTGTTTACCAGTCATTTGTTTTTGTTAATTTGCATAAAAATCCTTCACTGCACCTAGATCCAGCTTTATTGACTTCTTCCCTGCATTACACACGCTTCTTTTCAATAAGCAGCAAAAGCAGCCAGAGCAATAGCCACAATGTTTACACTTTTTGGGGCAAAATCAAGCTACAAATGGCTTACTTGTTTCTGCACATTAGGCTGGTATAGAAGAAATTATTTGAACATAAAACAAAATACAAACTTCAAAGAAAATGGTTGTTGATCCACTCTTGAATTAAAGAAACTTCAATGGCATGTAGTTCATATTTTAGCTAGTATTTAGGATGCTGTCTGTCTCCTTATGATTGTAAACAGATCCTCTCCAGTCTGATAATTTTTAAGTGATTTCATTCTTTCTTTATAAACAGACAGTGGTGAGAAAGAGACCAGTATAAGAAAAGAGATGGTCATTGAATGCGTGTACTCCTTTCATTTCTACACACACGTACACTCTTCTGCCCAAGACGCAAGAGCTAAAAAAGGGGCGGGAAGTGGACACACCCTCTGTACATTCAAAGAGAATACAAACACTGTACAAACAGTTCACCAAGTTCACGACTCGGCTGTTTAACAAGCCCTGGAACAGGATGATGCACATCCACACACCAAGCCAATGAGAGGTCAAGTGAAAATGTTCTTTAAATATTAATTCCATAGTTTACAAATTAAAAATCTTCAGACAACTGATACTTTGGTATGCATGAATGTTTTCGATTATTTTGATAACCCATACATAAGAAAAGGCAATAAACAGTAGCCTTGGCCAACCCAACTTCCTAGAGTAGTTAACTACATCCTTCCTACTGTTGAAACATTAACAGAATTTAAAACAGAGCCGAGGAGAGGAACTGTATCACTTTAAGAAAGATGAAAGCTTTGAAAACTTTCTAAATATGGAAGTTTTGCTGTCTTACTTGAGGGGAGAGCATATGTTTGGCTATGAAACATTCCTCTGTCAGATATATTACCAAGCAGACATGTCTAGTTGCTGTACATACAGACTTTCACTGCAGACTTGTTCACAACGCACAATAACACACTGCAACTACATTCATACACAATGGCGTAGATTTGGTTTGAACATTGAGGGTGACCAAATGTGGGTATAATAATATAATCAGTTCAAATGAATGCACTGATAAATAAAGTATATTCAGTGTAGGGAGTTTTTGACTGTTAAATTACCGTGTGAGAAAAAAAAAATCAAGGTTAACCAGTATTACAATTATTTAAAAAAAATGTATTATGCAATAGCACTGATGACATCATTTAACAATTGTCTAAACGTCTAAGTGGACATATTTCTTGGGGATATGTGGACGCTAAGGGATGCCCTATAATAAGAAAACTGATAAATACACACACACACCATGAAAGATCTTATTAAAACCATTTACCTGACAAGTGTTTATTTAATAAGTTAAAACACATTTTATCAATTAAGTAAACAAAAAGATACAACGTAAAGTGGTGTACTGTTTCTTTCTAGAACTTCACACATACAGTAGTTTATATCTGCAATACTTGGAAATAGACATGCAGAAAATAATGGACATGGACGCTTTCAGAAGTGCATTACAGATGCTCCACAATGATGTTTATATGGCCTACTGGTTTAGTAATGTGACGGACTTGAAATGGCTTACTGACATTATGAAAAATATAGGACTGAACATGGGACTGATGTGATGCAAACTGCTCAAGCTAGGGCTGGGCGATATGACGATATATTGTGGCAACAATATAAAGTGTCAATCGATAGAGATTTTGCTATCTTTATATATATTATGTAAAAATATCCATATGACTTTCAGTGGGCAGGACTGGTTAAAGTTATTGATGGGTTAGAGCGATGAAGAAACATAAATGAATGAGAAAATGCAAAGAGGAATGCTCTTTATATTAAAAAGAGTTATTAAGAGCACAATAAGCTGCGAAAGATAACTCAATTCGGTACTTGCACCAATCGGGTGTACAGTCAAATACACACACAAGTGTTTTGTATTTTGGCAAGTATTCACTAAAACACTATCGGTTATGTATTAAGTGAACGTAAGTATAATGCCAGTATACTGTGCATTAGGTCTTAAAGTGTAAATGCAGCCTAATACTGTACCTGCTGCTGTATGTGTCGTTAACAACAAAAGAAAAAGAGAAAAATCACTCACTGACTGAATAACTTTTGTAGTTTTAACAAGGATCAATGTATATTTAATGAATACTGTGAAGACTATGAAGTGTTTTATTTATTTTGATTATTCATTTTCTGAATGCTTACTTGAAGTTTGAAACACTTCCAGAACAGTTTTATATTTTATTTTTAAAAAATGTTTTGGGGGGTTCCTCCTCTTTTACCCCAATTTAGCATGCCCAATTCCCATTGCGCTCTAGGACCTTGTGGTGGCGTAGTGACTCACCTCCAACCAGGTAGCGGGGGGAGAATCTCAGTTGCCTCAGCGTCTGAGACAGTCAATCCACGCATCTTATCACATGGCTTGTTGAGCGCATTAATGTGGAGACATAGTGCGTGTGAAGGCTTCGCGCTATTCTCCACGGCATCCACGCACAACTCGCCACACCACCCACTGAGAGCAAGGACCACATTATATCGACCACGAGGAGGTTAACCCAACGTGACTCTATCCACCCTAGCAACTGGTCCAATTGGTTGCTTAGGAAGCCTGGCTGGAGTCACTCAGCACGCCCTGGATTCAAACTTGCGACTCCAGGTGTGATAGTCAGCGTCTTTATTTGCGGAGCAACCCAGGCCCCACTTCCATCACTGTTTACATCTGTTACATCCCAGGACGTATCTATCTTTTTTTCCTTATTACATCTGTGGATGTAGAAGTTGAATGTATACTGATTACAAATTGTATGTTTTCTGTTGTCTTCCTTGTTTTTTCTTGTGTTCTCTCTCTCTCTGTCATCATTAATTTACATCAACTGCCAATGATTAAGGTCGAGTGCTGAGCTGCTCTGATTGGTGGAATAAATGGTGAACATGTGGATAAAGCTGAGGTGGAAAGTCAGCTATGAGAGGCTCTTTCCTCCTGCCCCAGCATGTGTAGCCTTGTGTTTAGCGCTGTTGATCATTTGAACTTAAAGTTGCATTTTATGTTAAACAGTTACCTGACTTTAAACATTGTAATTATAAAATCCATTGTTGGGTGTGCGCTTATTTCCACCCATTGACATCTACGGAAGCGGTAGAGAGGTGGGCGCCATTTGTTGTTAAACCTGTTTTCTACTGTTTTGGGCTAGATAGGGAGTGAGACTATACTTATGTTGTTAATTTTCTATTTATTTATTTGTAAGGGTAAGTAGTGTGTGCGTCCCATCAGCTAGACTCCTTTTGTTTATTATTTTGGCCTGGCGTTGCTGTGGTAGTTTAGTTTTCAGATGCACTTCCACCACCCGATGTTGTTGCAAAGGTTCTTATTTATTAACTCCAGAGAAAATTATGAATAAACATAGATTGAAATTAAACTCAAAACAATATAAAACAAAATCCATTTATACATTTTTTTTCTCCAAAAGAATAACGTCAAATAAAGTGGTAGCATAGAGACTATGAGTGGGTAGGCTACCCCCCTAGGCTTACAGAAATGGTTTACCCCTATAGTGCTCAGCAGCCAATGGGAACTTACAACACTCATCGGTTCAAACTGGACAAGTGGCCAAATGGCTCAGAAATATGTGAAATTGACGTCTGAAATCACGCGTTGTTAACGTGTTGTTTGCGTGTTATCAATGTGTTGTTTGCGCATTGATTTCAGTGTGTGCTGGGAATAGGATATTGGACAGGCTATATTTTATAGTTCATAGTGACATTACGACACATATTTATAGTGTATTATAGATATTCACTTTCTCAGAATATGCGACAGTCACATCTTAAACAGTCCCACCCTTTAGCTGATATCACACATTGACAGATGACTTAGAGACAGACAAACCTTTGTGCTCTCTCAGTTCACATATTTTGACATGTTTTTTCATTGTGTTTCTGCATATAAGGATAGGGGTGAAGATTAGTTCATAGACTTTTAATGCTTTTTAGTATAATAACTATTTGCAATTGACTCTAAAAATGTGCTATATAATATGATGACGTTTGGTACAATGATAACAGCTGAATATGGACAGACATTTTTAGATTTTCATGAGCATTTCATGACTGTAAACATCTGTGTTTGCTGGTTACTAGAGCCTCTGTGTTTGCAATTGTGCTCCAGCTCAGTTGATGCAACCAAATTAGCATGCAAATAAACCTTGCTATTCACTGCTGAGCTCAGAGGGTTTTTCTTATTATTATGAGCTCTTCAGAGTTACGTAACAAATTTGAGCCGATCTCCACACTGCTTAAGAAATCTAAAGCCTGAGATTTTAGACTCCACCTGATGCCAAGTGTGTGTATTTGTGTGCATGTGATGTACACTGTAAAAAGTGAAAATGTGCTGTTGTTACCTTTAGATGTTATTTTTACCTGATCTGACCTTTAAAAATTACTTTTGTTGTATAATTTAATGTATTACATTTGAGTCAATCGTAACAAATACTATTTTGGCTTGAATCAAACTGTTAATTTGGACTTTACAGCATAAAGATAATTTTTTATGTTACCTGGTACAACATTTCGAGTGTGGACTCTAAATACACATCATAAACTAGGTGCACTTAAACTAAAAATTACCACCTTAACAACAGCGACACTTTTGTAAGTACTCTAACGTTATTGCCTTGTTAACTCCAATAAAAACCAATTGTGTGAAGATCTGTTTCTTTACTAAAACAACTGTGCAACTGTAGCGCTTACTGTATGCATGCATGTTTGCTTCTGTCTCTCAGCAGTTAATGAAGGAAACAAAGTTTAAGAATGACTCTGAATAGTGTAACGAAGGAACTCCTGTTCTTAGAAGGCACAGAGACAAGGTCATGGCACTTTATTTCCTCAGAAGTGCATTTATAGCTAGTGATAACATGGAATATTTGCTTCCTATTGCCAATTCGAAGAAAATTAAACAAATACTTCCACAGAAAATGAATATTGTGAATTAGAATAGATATAGTTACTTGTCTCGAAAAGATGCTTTAAAAATTCTCCTTTGGTGTTCCAAGGAAAAAAAGCAGGGTGAGTACATAATGAAAATAAGTAATTTTGTCTTTACTAATCATTTATAAAAAATATAAAGCTGTGGTTGTTCTTTGTACTCCAGTTCATAAGAAACAGGCTTTAATAGTTGTACTCACACACCCTTCACGTTGTACAGTTCATAATACAATTCTAGCTATTAAAGTATTACTTATAAAAACAAAATTTGTATCAGTTTATCTCAAGCTGGGCTAATCATTCTATGTGCTTATCAATCAATTCATCTGTGCATTCCTTTATTTATTCAAAGATTAACTCATTTAAATTTGTGATAAACTGTAAAAAAAAAAAACTGTGGTAACGTGTGGTAACAAAATACATTTCATTTTATTTTATTTTTTTATTTCAAATATGACTAAAGCAACCTGACTATATTGAGTTACACGAATAAAAGTAATTTGAAAGGTCATGTCAGGTAGAAAAATCTCCTTATGGTAACACCCAGACTTTCAGCCAATTCAGGGAGCCCCAATATAAAAAAGCTTGATTTTCTAAGCAACACTTAACACATAAATATTTTCATTAAGAACATTAATTAACATCATTAAATTATATAAGGCTTAAAATCATTAGCAGATAATCAGTTTTGTTCAACCAGATTTAAACAGAAATGCAATTTTAAAAATGTTTAATAAATCATGGACTCCTCTTTTTGAACACTATTGATATAAAAAATATCAATGCATATTGCATTTATTTTAAAGAAAAGCCTTTTCAAACACTTTCATGTTAATGTCATGAACTACACCTGTGGTTCCTCTACTAGGACGATCCATGTAAACTTTTGTTAAATATGCAATAAATGTAAAACAAATTAAAAGAAGAAGAAAGAAAAGTGTTCAAATAATTTAGGGGACATTGTATTCTGAATTTATGCCAGGAACACAAGGGAGAGAAGCTGCTGAAATCAACTGTCTGGAGAATAGTCAAGTAGAAGAGCTTACTCTGCAACATAGACAAAGATGTCTTTTTACCTCTCTGTCTCTCTCTCTCTTGGTCTCCCTCTCACAGGGTGATGCCATGACTGGCACAGCTTCTTTCTCTACCAGCAACTTTTTGCTAGTTTCTATTAGTTTCGTTAAGTCTGAGAGTCGGCACACTAATACTATATAATAATAATATAACAATAATATTTAATAATATAATGTGTAACCAGACCATATTTGAATTGAAATGTTTACTTTGAACTTATTACACACTAAAACGTATTTCTATTTTTTTTGTTTGTATGTTTTGTTTTGTTTAAGCACTAATCATTTACGTACTAACTTTACGTCTGTCCCTACAATACTACCCTTCACTGAAAAAACACAAACCGACTAGGATTTAACATCCCAGTATTACAAACAAATTATGTAATCTACAGTAAATGACCTCAGCTAAAGCCCTGCCCTCCCTTTCAAACATTTGGCATTAACAATTGCAGCACTGCATTCATTTGCCCTTGAATTTTCAAGGAAATGTTTTACTGCCGAGGCACTTTAGATTCTATCATTCCATAATCCTGTTCTGCTTAGAAATCCATTATTAGTACTCATTAGGCTGAACTGACAGTAAGAGGGAAGTAGATACTCAGGACACAGTCATCCATGGCTGAAAATGAAGAAGGCCTGTCTTCAGAAAGCAAAACTGAATTAAGCCTACTGACAAATTTGCTTTAAAAGCAGGTTTCATATTAATCAAAAGCTCAGAATGACAGTTTCCTCGCAATTTGGGTTTTGCGCTCAAAGCTTGTTAGTTCTACTTGATAAAGTACAGGTCAACTGTACACCTGCCCCCATTTACATGATTTTGCAGATGATCAGTCATTTCTGCAGGGTCTAAGCCATGTTTTCAATCTTTACCCCTGTTTCGCGACAAGGTGGGTGGAGAGAAAGAGAGAGAAACAATGCTGTCCTCCCCCACAAACATTGAGCTGGTGACATAACTTAACAGGTGACTGACAGGTGTGGTACTGCTGCCTACCAACACAATACACAGATGACATGTATTTTAGATATTCTTTTCTATTCACAGTATACCTCAATCTACTTCAACAACCAGCTTGGAATTATCCAAATAGGTTCGTTCAATGGTCAGGCATAACATCTAAACCCCTCCCACTTATTCACACGCCATCTTTTTAACACAAGTTCTTTTCTTCCACAAGCTTGTTTGGTATGAAAAGCTGATGCATGAGGGTCGTCTTAAGACCAAACAACACATGTGCACGCTTCTTTGTTATTAGTCAGGCACACAACCGTGTGTCTTGAGTGGACAGCTCTGACAGAGTAGGAGCAAAACACTAGGCAGTGTGCTGGTGGGAACAGGTCAAGAACATGACCTTTGTGGCAGGGCCACATCGAGCGTTCCCTAGCTAGAAGCCAGCTGCAGCACTCTTCTCCCTTAGCTCCATTGTTCCCAGCACGTCCAACAGATACTAGAATAAATATAGCATCACCACAATGCACAGCTGGATTTAATGTTTCAGCAACCTTTTTTAATTTTAGTTGCTTAACTAAAATAAAGAAGAATGCATTCCACTTTATTGTAAAGCCGCTGAATTTCTCTTAAGCAATAATTTTCAGCTTTAAACCTCAAACTGTTTTTCCTTTTACTGCCCATTAAAGAGTGGGAGGAAAAAACAGGATGGTGTAAAGCCCCTGAGTTTAGAGAATCAGAAAGACATTTGATCTAGTGAGGGTGATCACACATCAGAGGTTAGGGTAGCCATGTTTAACAGCCTACTAGTCACGTATGTGTCTCTTGCTCAGTGTGAGTCATTGGTTTGGATGTTGCTCACAATAAACGTAGGTTAACAGATGGAGCTTTTCCGTTTGAGTGATACTGATGAATTTAGATTTTATCAAAAAGATGCCACCTATATATATACTATAAACACAATATCTAATTATATATTTAATTGTATATCTACATATTTAATGTTATATAATATTTTAAATGATATATATATATATATATATATATATATATATATATATATATATATATATATATATATATATATTATAGTGGTGGACAGATATATCGCCAAGGCCGATAAATCGGCCGATATTCGGAAATGTTTAATTGTCGGCATCGGCTGATACATTTTCCCGTTAGGCCGAATTTGTTTCTTAAATGCGTGGAGAATCGCCTGCTTGCATGTGAAGCGACTGAGACATGTAATCGACCAGTCATGGTTCATTTTGTTGTTACGTGCCATTGGGTTGGCAATAATACAATAATAGCAAAAAACCGATGTGCAACACAGTGTCATTTAAATGGTCCGCATATCAGAGCCGCAGCAGACGTGTTTGATCTCATAATGTTAAAGTGCTCACCTGTTTCATTCTCCCTCTCTCTCCTCAACAATTCCAAAATTTAACTGTTTTGTCTAATGTTAAAAAGGCAAATATCAATAAAACTAATATCATATACCGTCTGCTAATACGCACATACCTCGTTTATACAGATGTAATAAACCAACCTCACACAACTTCAGCAGATCCAGCGTCCTTTGGAACGCTAATAAATCGTCTTCTGAAGCATGTATTCTAACAGTCTCTCCTCAACAGTTCCCTGTAGCTTTTCTAATGATAAAATGCAAATATCAATAAAACTTCTCTTCTATACCATCTGCAAATATGCAGGTATCTCATTTAAAAAGATGTAAATCATAAACCTCGTGAAAATTCAGCATTTTCTTCCCATCGAGCGCTCATCTATTATCTTTCTCTGAAGTGCATTTTCCATCAGCAAGAATAAAAAAAACTTCAGGATCAGGATCAAAAGTTCCTCTGATTCACAAATCATGACGGTCAGTCCGTGAACAATCCAAGCAGGCGATCCCGGCCATTTAAATTGTCAGGAGATTGCTGCTCGTGCTAGATACGCACAAGCACGTGAGTGCAATTCCAAAGTAAAAGCGCTTCATGTGCGCTACAAGTAAATATATTATATACTATGCACCGTATGTGCAATTACTTTGATTCAGTATTTGTTTAGAAAATGTGATTGCTAACGTGGACATGCCATCAATGGTTGCTGGACACAACCTGTGTCCTGTTATTTCCTTCTTCCTAATTTATTAACAATTTCTTCATGTGATAATAAATGACTCAAATTTGATAACTAAATAGAAATCAGAAGAAACTGCTATATACCATTTAAAATACAATATTAAATTTTAGATTATTTTTTACAAAGTTCAAAGTTTAGTGTGAAATTGTATAAATATACTGCTAAATAAGACTTTATTAATTTTTGTGCAATTTCATGTTTATGTTATTTACTATATTAAATTGTTTGATATATTGGCCACCCTGCTCTCTGGATTTTGGTATTGGCCATTAAAAAACCCATATCTGTCGATCACTAATATATTATATTTAAATGTGACATGCTTGTAATATATTATTGTTATAATTGACTATAAGCAATAACGGTTATGATAAATAAAAAGCTGTAAAAAGAAAAGAAAACTGGCCATAGACAGTTTTAGGACCTTGTGGTATAACGGTAAGTAGGCACGTACACCACGATTCTGTGGATGCGCCTCAAAAACTAGTGAGCTGCCTACCTTGTTAGCATTTTGGGCGTTATAGGCTCATTGATGCTCAAAAATGGATATTGAGCTCGCAATGCTACCTACCTGAACAGCATTAGCCTACATAGATAGCACCAAGGCAGTCACTAGGTTTTGAGAAACAGTCAGAAAACGCGCATCCGGACAACCAGCGATACCCAAATATGATGTCTAGGTAGGCGGCTCCGCTAGGTTATGAGGCTAACGAGTTCCCGGACTTGGCTCACGAAAACCACCAACACCAGACCGTCGTTAGGGAACTGTAACAGTGTGCTCATCACATCTCAGCTCAACATGTGACCACTCTCAACATGTGGTATGAGTTTATTTTGGTAAATTGTTACAAAACTAGTTTTGGAGCTCGAGATGAGAACGGAGTACTGATCAATACTGAGAAAACCAATTATATAGACATATACGTCACCAAAATCTACAAATAAAAGTATATTTTTCCAGGTAATGTTTTGTTAAGCTGTATCTTCCTCCTTGTTTTGCTATTATTGCATTTTAAATGAAAAAAAAGAGTTTTTATTTAGTTACCTTTTCTCCCTCCATCGTGTCTTGTCAAATTTTTCGATGACGTCTCGACGCGCGTTACCTCAACTGAAACGTCGTCTGGTGTCCTCGGTTTTCCTCAGAATTACACTTGTCAATAAAATTCACAATAAATAAGTGAATAAATAAATACAACTTCTCCAAGTTGGATGTAGTCGTGTAAATGCCTTCAGATGTATCTCATGAGCTCTTAATTCTAAACTTCCTAACGAAACTTTTCCTTTTAAATTAGTTTGCTACTTCTTGTCGTTCTTATCTGGTCTATTTCTATAGAATCGGTGTTATCAGTTCAAGCCGGTGAGTCTGGAATGCTGTCTGTCCGGGGTCGACGAGTTAATATGTATGACGCAATAGCGTCGGGAGTGAATGTGGGTTGGACTGACATTTGCTCTGTGATTGGCTACCTAGGATTGACGTCTTTTAGACATTAACGAATGCGTAAGAGCGTGAAAACATCCACATCACGATTATTTGTAGACAGTGGTAAGAATGTGTTTGTTCTTTGAAGAATAATTAACTATAGGCCTATACCATTAATTTTTTTCTTCTTCAATTTGATATTTTAAGGAATGTCTTTTGAATGGTATTTTGAAATACTACTGAAATTGCTTAATAATTATAATTAAAAACATTGCATGATAAATAATGTTACTGCATAATTCTAATAATCATTTTATACAATGATGTCTTTTAACTTACTGGAATTTAAGTGGTGAATTTTAATTACATTTTAAGAATGTATTTAGAGGGGGCCTGTGTAGCTCAGCGAGTATTGACGCTGACCACCACTCCTGGAGTCGTGAGTTTGAATCCAGGGCGTGCTTAGTGACTCCATCCAGGTATCTTAAGCAACCAAATTGGCCCAGTTGCTAGGGAGGGTAAAGTCATATGGGGTAACCTCCTCGTGGTCGCGATTAGGGGTTCTCGCTCTAAATGAGGCACTTAAGTTGTGAGTGGAACGCGGAGAGTAGCATGAGCCTGCTCATGCTGTGAGTCTCCTCGGTGTCATGCACAGCAAGCCACTTGATAAAATGCACGATTGACTGTCTCATATGTGAAGGCAACTGAGACTTGCCATCCGGATTGAGGTGAGTAACCGCGCCACCACGAGGACCTTCTAAGTAGTGGGAATTGGGCATTACAAAATGGGAGAAAAGGGGATAAATTAAATTAAAAAAATATAGAATTTTGATGGAATATAATTATGACAATTTAATGCGTAAATCTCAAAAACAGGCTCAATAATTTTTTGAGTGTAAAAAAGAGCATGCGAGCAAAATGCTGAACTTTAAAAAAGTTTTGATGTGTTTTTCTTTGAGCGTTCAAGGAAGTGAGTAGAGTGAGTGCAAAAAAATAAAGAAGACAATCTGTTTTCCATAATCCAAATAGGAGATGAGAAGATGAAAAAAAATGCTTTGTTCCAAAGACCTTTACAGTATGTCTTATTCCTTTGAAATCTAATGAAAACAATAGTAAGTTACTGGTGGGTCATGTCTGGGTAGTCCATGGGGGACCACAGGAAGAAGCTGAGCAGTGAGCAAATGGACACTGATATAGCCATCCTGAGTTGTTGTGTTACAAAGTACATCATATAATTTTAGAATAGCTTAAAAAAAAAATCTGACTTATAAAAAGCATATGAGACTAAAACAATATCCTCTAGTTTAAGTTGGAGATGTCTAATTGTTTTATAGATTTATTTGTATTAGCTAGACACAAAAAAAAAAAATTGAAATGTGAAAAGCTTACAAAATAAATAAATAAATAAATAAATAAATGTATATGGCAGGATCACGTGTGCATAAGCATATTCTGGCAAGAGAGGAAATAGGTGTTCTACATGCAGGCTACTGAGTGAGCAACCTCAAAATGTTGTTGAAGTGCCAAGCCCATTTAGGACCCGGGATATTAGATATTATTTGGTGAGAAACTCAAAGACCAAATGTATCCTTGTGTCTCGCTTCTACAGACAATTCACTTAAGATCGTGGGAACATGCAAGAGATGAGAGAGGGGGTAGGCCTACAGAGCAACTCATTACAACACACTGGTTTTGTTTGAATTAGTGGGGAAGTATCCGCTTAACGCACAAGCCTAGGGAAGCAAAATAATCAACCTGCATGAGCAGGAAACATCCATGCATTTGTGAAATAATCAAAACTACACACAAATGAGAAAAAACTGACACAAGGTAGAAAAACAATGTGCACCTTTTGTCTCATTGTTAAATCCTTTTGATATTCTAAGAAAAACAAAAACAGACCTTTCTGAACAATCAACGAGGGATGTTATAAAACCGGCAGACATTGTGACACACATAAATAAAAGATACAAAAAAAATAAGCATGGCAGCTTCAGGATGTTCGCCATTTTTCAATACTTAAGAGGCACATAATGAAGTGAATCAAGCACTGAAACAACTACAGGAAGATGTAAAAAAAAAATAAAAATAAAAAATATATATATATATATTCATTATACTATTACAGACTTTAGTTAAATAGATTTTAAAGGAACAGTTCACCCAAAAACTCGGACATCATTTTTACCATCATGTCAGGCATGACTTTCTTCTGCGGAACTCAAAAATAGTTCTTTTGAAGAATGTTAACACAGCTCTGTTCCACACAATGAAAGCAGCAGTGGCCAAGGTTTGTCAAGCTTTAAAAAGGACAGGGGTGAAATATTCCTTTAAATATTCTTGAATCTGGATTCATTTCACTGTATGTCAGAATGAAAGTATTAATACTGGATGTTGCTGAACAAGAATTTCAACATACCTCAACCAACTGCTAATAATACTGTCGTTATACTGGTACACCGTGTAGACATAAAGTAGCATTCCACAAAACTGAAACAAAGTCACATGTTGCACTCTTAAAAACACTAAATAAAGTAGGAAAGCAATATTCATTTGAAAGTTTTGTTTATTGTCATGAATTCTTAAGATTTTGGATATCAAAAGTAAGATTTCTTTTAAAATTGCTTACATACTTAGATTTAAATAATCTAAAAATAATAACCTAACAAGGATGTTAAAAACATGGCTTTTTGTTGTTATTTATGTTACAAACATCATGTCTGGTCACATGTAGTTTGAATAGCATGATGACAGTTCGGCAGCATGAAAATCAGCAACATTTTTAAATACAAAATCTTGAATTAGTCATTCATTTGAATGTTCCTTAAATCTGTCCCTGTTTGGATTTCCTTTTTGAGGCAACCTGCAGTGGTGTTTTGGCCCCATTCATAAATACACCATAGTAAATCTGTCAAAGGCAGAACAAGTAACTATACATCCTTTTTGCAGAGTTTTTGGACTTCTGCACGTAAGGGGCTAACAAATGTGGGCTTTTGTCTCACTAATGTGCTTTAAGGGCATCTAAGCTCATTCCATAATAAGTATGTTTACCTTAATAAGTAAATAATAGCACTCAGCTTTAAATCAACTGAAACTCACGTTTCATTCTCTTTGTCAAACAACAGAATGTCAACAATATTTTACATTTTGTGAAGAAATGTCACAGCCATGATGCCATAGCGTGTTGTGTGTGGTTGCCAGGACATTGCTATGCAGTTACAAAGGTGATCTGAGTGGTTTTAGCCTGTTGCTATGCAGTTGCTATGGTGTTCTGTGTGGTTGATAGGTGGTTGCCTACTGGCCATGTCAGAAGATCTCAGCTCTCTAAGATATTCTGGTCCCTAGATATGACTTGTGTCCCTCTTTCAATGTAAGTTTATGGAATTTATTTCTATTGGCCAAAAATTGATTGCTGCTCTTAATCAAGAATATTTTTTACTTAAAGATTTAATGTTTTTTCAATAGAATGTACATTACTTTGGTAGGACCATATTGACACACTCTACAAAGGGTGTTGGGTTTTTCATAAGCCCCAACCCTAAATGTATCCAAGTGCCAGGAGACAAAGTTTCATTGACTGAGAAAACTGACCTACATGTTTCAACAAGGAAACTGGACAATAGTACGACATTAAGCTACAACATCATGCAACAATGGACAAATAATCAGACCTTGCATCCAAGCAAGTGGTTTTCCTTCAACTGCACTAGAGTACGTGGTCCTGGGACTGCCACAGATTTACAGTAATTGCAGACTGTTCATGTCATAAGAGTAACACAAAAACTACACTGTAAAAAAGTTCTGTAATTCTAACTGTAAAATAATGTAAAATGCTAAAGGAATTTTTTTTTATTATTGGTTAATGGTAATTAACCTTAAAATATACAGTGAAAATTATATTATATTTAACAACACAATAAAAAATTATTTCCAGGGTAAATATGGTTAAAAATATGTTTTTTAGATGTTAAATATATGGTTTTACCATATAATTATCGGGAACATTTTTATTTTTTATTTTAAAGAAGAGAATACATGTACTTTTTAAACAATAATCTTTCTAATATCAGTTATGTATGCATTGGTGTGTTCTTTGTTGTATTTTATGTATTTAATGGTTATTCCATTACTTTAGTGTCACATGTGTTTTGTGTTAGTCAGTCACTGACTGAGCACTATCTCTACATATGTATTAATTATTGCTCCTTTAAGGGCCTCTCTTTATGAACTTTTACTCACCAAGTGGCCTTCTGCAGTTACTACGGTGTTTCACAATCCAAGTAGATTTGTATTGTTTCAGAAAGTTTGCATATTAAGTTTATATCTTGTAATAGTATAAAAGTTTAAACGGTAAATAGAGGGCAAAGTAATGCATAGTGGAATAAGACAAGAGAAAATATCTGTAAAAATATATTAGGTCTACTAATTCTAATTCTAATTTAAAATCTGTGTTAAAATTATTACATTCAGAAAAAAATACAGTGTAATGTATTTGGTACATGCCATGGTTTCAGTGCTGGAAATAAAAAAGTGCATAAGTCAGATTGTAGTTAATAAAGAATGTTATGCAACAGAAATCCAAATGTCCAGACAGGATGTTCAGTATGAAGCATTCAAAAATGTGCAATAGGGTTGACCTTTTACTCCCAAGCCACATATTTTATTCATTGTTGAGACACTCAGCAAACAAATATACAGTTTACTAAGCAATTAGGCATTACTGACCAAGACGTGGTTCTGATAGGTGTTCTGAACAAACTGTAAAGGCCCCTATGAAATCAAAATAGGAGTTTTGTGGCTTTTAGTCCATGTCTATTAGCTTTAAAGCTACAGGTGAAACTCGAAAAATTAGAATATCGTGCAAAAGTTCATTAATTTCAGTAATTCAACTTAAAAGGTGAAACTAATATATTATACAGACTCATTACAAGCAAAGTAAGATATTTCAAGCCTTTATTTGATATAATTTTGATGATTATGGCTTACAGCTTATGAAAACCCCAAATTCAGAATCTCAGAAAATTAGAATATTGTGAAAAGGTTGAGTATTGTAGGCTCAAAGTGTCACACTCTAATCAGCTAAACACCTGCAAAGGGTTCCTGAGCCTTTAAATGGTCTCTCAGTCTGGTTCAGTTGAATTCACAATCATAGGGAAGACTGCTGACCTGACAGTTGTGCAGAAAACCATCATTGACACCCTCCACAAGGAGGGAAAGCCTCAAAAGGTAATTGCAAAAGAAGTTGGATGTTCTCAAAGTGCTGTATCAAAGCACATTAATAGAAAGTTAAGTGGAAGGGAAAAGTGTGGAAGAAAAAGGTGCACAAGCAGCAGGGATGACCGTAGCCTGGAGAGGATTGTCAGGAAAAGGCCATTCAAATGTGTGGGGAGCTTCACAAAGAGTGGACTGAGGCTGGAGTTACTGCATCAAGAGCCACCACACACAGACGGGTCCTGGACATGGGCTTCAAATGTCAAACGCCTTACCTGGGCTAAAGAAAAAAAGAACTGGTCTGTTGCTCAGTGGTCCAAAGTCCTCTTTTCTGATGAGAGCAAATTTTGCATCTCATTTGGAAACCAAGGTCCCAGAGTCTGGAGGAAGAATGGAGAGGCACACAATCCAAGATGCTTGAAGTCCAGTGTGAAGTTTCCACAGTCTGTGTTGGTTTGGGGAGCCATGTCATCGGCTGGTGTTGGTCCACTGTGCTTTATTAAGTCCAGAGTCAACGCAGCCGTCTACCGTGACATTTTAGAGCACTTCATGCTTCCTTCAGCAGACAAGCTTTATGGAGATGCTGACTTCATTTTCCAGCAGGACTTGGCACCTGCCCACACTGCCAAAAGTACCAAAACCTGGTTCAATGACCATGGTATTACTGTGCTTGATTGGCCAGCAAACTCGCTTGACCTGAACCCCATAGAGAATCTATGGGGCATTGCCAAGAGAAAGATGAGAGACATGAGACCAAACAATGCAGAAGAGCTGAAGGCCGCTATTGAAGCATCTTGGTCTTCCATAACACCTCAGCAGTGCCATAGGCTGATAGCATCCATGCCACGCCGCATTGAGGCAGTAATTAATGCAAAGGGGCCCAAACCAAGTACTGAGTACATATGCATGATTATACATTTCAGAGGGCCGACATTTCTGTATTTAAAATCCTTTTTTTTATTGATTTCATGTAATATTCTAATTTTCTGAGATTCTGAATTTGGGGTTTTCATAAGCTGTAAGCCATAATCATCAAAATTATATCAAGTAAAGGCTTGAAATATCTTACTTTGCTTGTAATGAGTCTATATAATATATTAGTTTCACCTTTTAAGATGAATTACTGAAATTAATGAACTTTTGCACGATATTCTAATTTTTCGAGTTTCAGAAACTGTAGGTTGACTCTGCCCCCAGTGGCCAAAGCAGTAACTGTTGTTGGGAGCACGAGTGAGCTCCATTTTCTGGGTGTAATGTCTACAGAGGGGCACCAGTTGTGAAGAGAGTTGTTTTCAGCTGTATAGGATGTATACAGTGAAGAGCAATGCATATTTTATAAACCGGATCCTCAAAACCAAAAAGCAAACCTAAACCTAAACATCAGTGGAGTAAAAATTTAATGTTAGAGGGAAAATAAGACCTCTGAATTGGCTCGTCACTGATTGTGTGAACACGATTATTTCCAAGTTTTAACACGGGATCTGAACCCAGGTATTCAACGCTGCTGACATAATGTGATTTTGGTCTCACCACAAGGGAAGGAAAACAAACTGGAAGATTTGCCATTTATCAGTGAGTCTGCACAATATGGCTGATCCAAATGATCATGTGATCATGTTGTGTATATGTTTGTGTACTTCTTAAAGTTGTAAAATGGCCTTCTAGAAAATATGCGGTACATTTCAAATGTACTGTACAGTCTTTGTATTCTGGGAAAATTGACCAAAAATACAGATAACTCATTATGCACTACACAGACTTTTGTCCAATCAAATGCTCTCTGGAATGACAATGTTCCTCCCCTATAGTACCAAATCATGCTTCTCGGCTGTGATGTAAACTAAAGCCTATTGACTATTTCAAAAATTTGATTTTCAACAATTACTTATAAACACTTCAAGACAGACCTACCTTGAGCTCCAAGGTTGTTCATCGATAGTATTTGCTTCTATTGAAGCTGTCCATCTCTGTTATTTCAACTACAGTACATTGTTGAAATAGCATGTTTGATAGCGGAATTCATTGTAAACAACTACATTACCTATGGTACAGCAGAGAAGGATTCACCAATCAGAGAACCATGGACAAGAAAGCCCACAAAATTAACCTAGTTCAACAATCATATCTCAATAATATACACATTAACACAGCATGGTATGATGGTAAATTGTTTAACCCACTTTTGTAAGTTGCTGTCTTCACAGGAGTTTTGCTAGTTGCCATATTCTCCATTATTATTAATTTTTTTGCCAGACCAGCATTGCTGCCAGTAACTCCGCCCCTTCCGCTATGTATGGCATGCTGTGAGAACTGAGTGCACAAAGTGTCCAAAATTCCAGACTCCATTTTGACAGTTGAAAATGTGCATCATCCAGGTACACGTAGTTCTTTTGTTGCATACTACAACTCGCTTACTTACGTTACAAAATTTTCAATTATAATTTTTTTTTTGCCTCAAAACAAAGTTTGTGAGAAACAAAGTTTACCTCGGAGCTGGTTGGTTTGGTTCATGGCTCAGAACTCTTTTCTGGAAGATTTTATTAAAAGACTATAGGAAAAAAGCATGGGAAAAATACTTATGGAACAGATGCTGAAAAGGTGGGCAGGACACCATTGCATTCCATATATCAGGACAGGAAATAAAACTCATCAAGATATTTTTTATGAGGTATTCAGTTTTCTAGAGTTAGGAAAATCTTAACTTGATTTTAAATATTTTCCATGGGATGGTTTCCAAATGTAAAAGCACTGTTTCACTCTCAGTTTAAAAGAAAAAGCTTTTGGATCACAAAGGAGTATAGGTGTGGCATAAGCAGAGTTACAGAAAAATGGAGCGAAAGAATTAATGCTTTTCATAAATTTGATATAGGCACTTAGACTAAACACCCAGTTTGAATTGAGCAACAGCCTTATTTAGAAGCTAAAACAATGTGCAGTGGGGGCCAAAGGTTAGCTGAATACATTTTGGCATCAAGCCATTTTGTCTCAGTGACAAAAGATTTAGGCAGTCAAAGCCACAGACTAACGCCTCTACCATCCCTTTTAGCTGTCAAGCGATACTTTATTCAGTGTGACATGCTATAAATGGACTTCATGGAATATTTGAACATTTAAAAACAAATTTATCACACTGCAGGACCATTCAAATGAACTAGTGAAGTCATAAATGTGATTAAGATGTTGAAATCATGGTGAACAGTCACAAGACCTAACATTCCCTTATAGATTCAAATACATTTTAACCCTAAAATCTTGAATGTAATAAAAAATTCCATGGACATGTTCAGGTGTCCCAAAACCAATGTCCTCTCAGCTGGCATCAGTGGTCATTACTTTCAGAAACTGTGGATAATCTTGTCACTGTGTCTTTGTGTCATTTGAGCCAATGGGAGTGAATCCAGCAAAAGGTCAAGCCAACTCATGTTTTGGAATCGTGTATGTCCTTCTTGGCAAGCTAAACTTCACTCTACCTATGACATTTTAGCACCAGATCAGTCCATGCTGGCTGTGAAATCTGTTACATTGGTCGCAGAACAGGCAGGCGTGCTACAACAGGGCTGAAACACCCAATGCCCTCTCTGACAGTTTTGCCAAGCCCTTCAATTTGCTGAGTCACCCCCTACATTGGTTCAGTTGGAGAAGATAAAGCATGTCTCATGGGTTTGTTAATGCAACCAGTGCAGGGCATTGATAAATCCTGGACAATTGCAGATTTATTAAAAACTTCAGCAATCGGTACCCTTTTTAAAAAGACAATGAATTTAAAGAAAATTAAGACCCTAAAAAAAAAAGCTTCTTAAAAGCTTATTCACCTAATGCCTACACCAATTGTAATTACACTGTAGTATACAAATATACACTAGGGTTCAAAAGTCCATACATTAACATGCTTCTATTTTGCATATTGAATATATATCAGTTTGTCCAGATACTCAGGTGACATTTCACCCCACACTTCCTGTAACACTTGCCATAGATGCGGTTGTCTTGTCGGGCACTTCTCACGCAACTTACAGCCCAGCTGATCCCACAAAAGCTCAATGAGGTTAAGATCCATAACACTCAACAAGTTTGTGCAAAACCTGATAATTCATGTTCTCCCAGCATGCTTTGAGAATGATTGATCAACATGATTTGTCACAAATTTGCTTTTTATTTGATTGTAACCTAAAAATAGTGCAGAATCTTCAAAGAAATATGTTTTAAGACGTCATGACATTTTTAGTTTACCTAAAGTGAGTTAGTAGCAATGTTTCATCACTGGAATCATCTGCCAATGAAATCAGCATTACATTTTACAATGGTTGATTCATGTGAATTTCCATTTTATACATAATTTGAAGTCTTTATGACCTGAGATCTTTTATATATCTAAAAAAAAAAAAAAAAAAAAAAGTTTTTCTAATTATAATGTTTATAATTATATATTTAAAGGGTTCCTGTAACACGACTGGTACAGCATGGCACTAGTTACGCCAAGATCATGGGTTCAATACCT